>NC_068976.1:25783703-27000370 GCF_016808095.1 Vigna angularis
GCCAGATCATCAATTCATTAACGTCATTTGTTTCTATTTAACAGAAGGGACGATGTTGACGCAAAATTTAATAAGTAAGGACCAATTTCAAACACTTTTAAAACGAGGGACTTAATTGACATTATTCAACAAAACTGGGAACAAAATAAGCTATTAAACCATTAATGAAAATATAAATTGTAATCATAGAGAGACAAAAACATTAATTTATGATAATTATTATTATAATTATAAAAAGAAAAGTATGATTATATATTTGGCAACTTAATTAGAAATCAAATTAATTTAAGGGGAAATTAATTTGGTGTAACTAGGAAAGTAATTGAATTGTAAATTAAATTAATTAAAATTAAATATTATTGGAATTATGAATTAATTTACTTAATTAGATTTTAATGATTAATTAAAGTAATTAATTATTTATTATTTTTGGATATTTAATGATATTTATTCATTTGTTTTATTTATTGTTTGAATGAAATCCTATGAGAAGTTCTTATTGACCATATTGTGTTTTGAATAAGCTTTAGATACGGATGAATAAATAAAGTTAAGTAGAGAATGAGAATATTAGTTGTGTTTAGGAATATGATAAACTTTGCCTATACTTGGAACGAGTGAATGTTAGAATGTATCTGAGTGTGACAGATTCCTGTTACTACAAAGTTTATGGTATCGTGGAAGCTAATGGTTTTATTCATGATGAGGTTATTTCTAATAGAGGTACATGTGATGATGATTCGTAGTGACGATGTGTTTGGAGATGATGCTCATAAGGATGACGTTAACGATATAGTTATGATATAGTTAATGATGATGTTGGTAATGATCATGGTGTAGAAATGATTCTGTTAGTAGGATAGTGCTGTAGATGATTCATTTGTTGTTAAGTTGTGTTTACTTTCTATGTACAGATTTTATTACTATTGGTTGTGCTATGGTAGCTTACCCATATTTGTTGTGTTTGTGGTTGTGTGTGTCTTGCGATGATCGTATAAATTTTGGTTATACAGGAACAGATGTTGCAGATGTTCGAGATGAGTGATAAAGACGCGAGAGTGGGAAAAAGACTTGTGTTATTTAAAGTTTTTGTACTATAAATGTTAGAGACAATGTAATTTACTTTATTTCGTTTTTATTATATTAATTTCGGTATTATATAAGTGGATTTCTGCAATGGTATTATGATTTAAAAATAAAATTCAAATTTCACTTGTAATCGGGATATCCCAAAATTAGGGATGTTACACTTAACATAGTGAGTTTGAACTAAAAATTTGTTACATGAATTTAGAATTTAGTTGAATAGAACTAATAGGTACAAGAAAACTGTTACATCTACACCTCCAATCACTTTATCTTGTATCTCTAAATTTTTTAAAAATTTCAAAATTGTCTTCTACAATTCAAAAAATTTTACACCCCATTTTTTTGTGTTTTATCGATTTTTGAAACATGATGGATTTTTTTTCTTCATCGAATTTTGATATACGATAAAAGATTTTCTAAGGCTTCATCGAATTTCGAAATCTGACTAAAATTTTTTCATTTTCTTTATCGAATTTTGATGAATTCTTTGAAAAATCCATCATTAGATTTTGAAATCTAAAGAGAAAAAATATAAAACTATTTTCGGAAATTAAAGGTACAAGATAAAATCATTAGAGGTGCGAGATGAAACAGCCATACAATAAATGTTTTAAGCTATCTTGCCTGAATAATTCACAGGAGATAATTTTAATTTATTCAATTGTTTGTATTAATAATAATAACTCTTCTAAAACTAATTAAACATTTGAAAACTACATTCAATAATTTTTTAATCATATATAAATTATAGTTTTTGAATCTTTTATGATAATTTAATTACATTCTTTTTAGATTATTTATTATGTATGTGAAACATAAACTATACAAGTCAATTTTGGATGTTTTAAGATTTTTCATTAAGAGTCTTAATATGGAAGAGTAAAAATGAAATTGATATGTTAAATAAGTGATTCAAATATATATATATATATATATATATATATATATATATATATATATATATATATATATAATATAAGGTTTTTTTTATTGAGATATTATTATTATAATTATTTATTTTATTTTATTATTGATTAGAAGATATATTTTTAATTTATTTATATGTATAATTAAGATCACGTATGGATATTATTTGATGAACATTTTTAGTGGTTATAATATGTATTTGTATTGATGGTTTCATGAATAAAGATGCATGAATTATATTTATATTGTTGTAAAAGTTATCATCTAACAAAATTTTTTATTTATCTCGGATCTATTATTCCACGTATGCACATCTATCAAACCACTTATTAATATATATATATATATATATATATATATATATATATATATATATTAGCATGAAAAGATGTTTTACAAGTTTTACCTCAACTAAAAATTAGATCAGTTTATTATATGTAAAATAGTCGTAAATCTCATTTTACAAATTAAATTTATAAAATTAAGTTAAACTTTAAATTAATTTATATATAATTCATAATTTTAAATTTTAAATTTCATTTAATAATTTAAATAAAATGATTTTAGATCATAAATCATCTAAGTCAACTTTATATTATTCAAAACCGTGTCTCCGTTATTACATTGTCTTTCATTTAGAGTTTGTAATATTGAATATAGAATTATTCCTAACTTTGTTTTTTCTCTTATTTTTCTTATTTGACTCGTTCAAATGACGTGAGACTAACTTTTTCTAAAAGAAAATTTTAAAACCTTTAACTTATACCATGAAATCACTAAACAGTTTAAAATTTAATTTTTCAATTTCAAAATTCTCTTCTAACACAATATAATTTTAATTTATTCAATTTTCAATGTTAATTGGTAAATATTTCTCCAACATTATTGAAACATGGAATTTTTAATTTCATTTAATAATTTAAACGAATCTTACAGCACGTATTTCTAGGTCAACATTTAATAAATATAAATCAATCTTAACCATACAAGATATTTCAAGAGTTTGTCTCTCCTTTGATTTTTTTTTAGGTTTTACTCGTTAAAATGATATGAGATAAGTTTTGATTGAATATTTGAATTAATTAAACATATATTATTTTTCCAAAAACTAATTATGCATTAAGCTTTCCGGCTAATATGATTTTCAGTATTTATATTTTCAATTAACAATTGAAGTGAATCTTCTTAAGTCGTGTATCAACATGGTTGAATTTTGTGTAATAGTTTTGCAGTGTAAAATTTGTATCATTATATATCTCACTTAATCAAACTATATGATAAATATATAATAAAACTACAAATCATTTAATAATTACTTTTTAATAAGTAACTTTATATAGGGTGGTGTTTTTTACATATGTTTAAAGGAAATACATGTATTATCACACATCATAAGTTACAATATGCAAGGATAAATTATTAAAATAAAATTTTTAATTTTAGAAAAAATATATAAAAAATTAGATTTTAATTAATAAGTTGTAATTAATAAGTTGCGACAGTTCATTATTCACCAAACACTAACCAATATATATATATATATATATATATATATATATATATATATATATATATATATATATATATTCAACAAACATAATATTAATTGATATTTTTCAAAAGACTTGTATTAACTATATTTTATGAGATATTAACATTTGGTTCAATATCAAAGACACACACATTTATCTATGTTATTGTGTGTAAGAATCTCTTTACTGCTCACCATTTGATATTTTAGTTTATGTGACTTATATAATTAGTAAAGCAAAAAACCTATGGTACAATATTAGTATCAATACTTAATACACAGTTCAAATAATAATTCATGTATCATTCTAGACATGTGTACATATATTTATGTAGGTTTCATCATTCTCAATAATAATTTATGTATAATATAACCCGTTTAAAGAGAATAATAAATTAGTTAAATATACAAAGTAATATTCATTCTACATGTATAATATTTATTCAAATACAATCCATCAAATAGAATAAAAGACAAAAAGAAATAAAGCAATAAAGTAGTAATGCTTTTAGAATAAGTGAAAATATTTTGGTTTGAGCAAAAATGGTATAGCTTGAGTGAAAATGTACATTGCATTTAAACTGGGTAGATCCATGAGTGGAGTTGCAATGCTACTTTCACTTTGGAAAAAAATATGGTTAAGAACAAGGCTTTTTTTTACACTATTTTCTCTTGAGCGAGAAATTGTTTTTAACTGAAAATACGATTAAGAGTCAAATTCAAATCTTTGTCCTTTTTTCACTTATAGTTAAAATCCTCTGTTGGAGTGAAAATATATAAAAAAAAAAGTCAACCTCACCAACAAAATATATCCAATTTTCAATGGTATTTTCAAAAACATTTTAATAATGCAAATGCTAAACAATTTAAATGATTAATCCTAAAATCTTAATTAGATGAAATATCATTTTGCATTCAAACTTGGTCCTTCAAAATATATATATATATATATATATATATATATATGGGTTTGCTAACGCTCGTACGCGTGTTTTTCAGTTGGTACATTTTAGTAATGTGTACTGAGTTTTAGTAAACAAAAATACCCTTATATATCATGGATTTTAAGTTAAGGTTAAGGGTATTTTAATATTTTTCATTCTCAAAACTAAAAAAAAAAACTCCCAAACCCTTACTCACCTCTCTCATTCCTCTTAACCCTTTCTCTTTTATCTCTCACTCCAACCTTTTCTCTGTCATCCCTATTGTAGCCCCAATTGAAAAAATAATTTGCCTTTGTAAAGAGTTGAGTCATTGGCATATTCACCTTCAGACAAAAGTTCATTCAAGATCTCTTCAATTTCACCATCTTCACTAACCTCTCTAATTTCATCATCTCTCTAATTTCATCATCTGCATATGTTGAATCATAGTTTCTAAAAAAACCCTCCAAGTCAATTACCAATTCCTTCGGATGGATGTCATTATGCTTGTGAAAATTAGATAAAATTATATACGACAAAAATTATAAAATGAAAACTCATTATAAAATTATTTTTTGTAAGAAATTGTTTAACAAGGAGTGTTTTTTATTTTTTCCAGGCCAATTACCAATTCCTTTGATGTCATTATGCTTGTGAAAATTAGATAAAATTAGATAAGACAAAAATTATAAAATAAAAACTCATTATAAAATCATTTTTTGTAAGATTGTTTAACGGCAAATGTTTCTGAATTTTTGAATTGGGACAACAATAGGGATGACAGAGAAAAGGTTGGAGTGGAAGAGATGAAAGAGAAAGGGCTGAGGGGAATGAGAGAGGTGAGTAAGAGTTTGGGGGGTTTCTTTTTTTTTTTTAGTTTTGAGAATGAAAATTATTAAAATACCCTTAACCTTAAAACTTAGAATCCATAATATATAAGGGTATTTTTGTCTACTAAAACTCGGTACACATTGTTAAAATGTCTGAAAAACAGGCGTACGCGCGTTAGCAACAAAATATATTTAAGTCTACTTATCTAAACCATGTTTAAAACCTAGTTTAAGAGAATTTTAAGCATTATAATGTAAACACTATATTCACTTCTCAATAAGAATATGCAATTTAGAATATTTTAAATCCATTAAACAAAGTTCAACCATCCTCAAGTGTAAAAATTCAAATAATTCTCAACCAAACCACAATGTTGACATAAAAGCCCGAATCTATTGGTCAAGTCACATTTACATTAAGGTCATCGATCATATAGTTCTATCGAAATCATAAATAGTTTCCATGGTCTAAAATTGTTTTCTCCATATCAATTTCCAAATCCAAACAATAAAAAATTTAAAGACTTAAAGTAAGTTATTCAAACATAACAAAATTTATCCAAACATAACAAAGCTGCAGTATGTGTTACACTAAGTTAAGATGATAACTTTTTTCAATAGACCCTATAGAGATTGATAACAACATTATAAATAAAATAAAAATTAAAGTAAGTACAAACTTATTATATTTAAAAATTGATAGATGACTATCATTGGATTCCATACATGAGGAACTTGAAAATAAACCTTTATAATTCAAATGACTTATGATAAGGGCAATAAATAAGAGATTATAAATAAGAACAAATCTATACAAAGCTCATGATGCTACAAGTAACCCGAAAATCAAAGAATACGAAGAATTGTAACACCCTTACATATTAAAATTTTAATGCATTTAAAACATCTATAATTTATTTTAATTTTGTAAGTTCATTGGACAAACAATTGTTTTTGTTTTTGATTTTCAAGTTAATTTAAGTCCAATATATTTTTGGACTATTTTTTAAGGTCTTAGATTGCTTAAACATTTGTATTTATATATAGCTACCAAATATATTTATAGACATTTTTATGTCATTATATACATATGTAACTTTTTATAGAGAATTTATCTTGTTTATTGATTATAACTCTAATTATTATGAAAGATGAATATCTTTTTAACGAATCTTCACTTGATATACCAATTTCTTAAATTGTGACATCTCCATTCCTATATTATTTCATGTTTTTATTTATTTATTTTTGTTCTGCTTATTTTTAGAACTTAAATCTAGAAATGATAGTATTCTTTTTTTTATAAGATTGTATAATCTAACTCCACAGTGTATGATTTGTATCAAAAACCTTGTTAGATAAAAATGTTCTTTAATCTATAACTATTATGAAATGCGATCAAATTTTTAAAAATATATAAAAAATATTAAAAAAAAGGCAGAAATACAAACAAAACACATGAAAAACGTAAGTATAGAACCCAATTACTATTTAAACATTTTTTTAACTTACCCAATCCAATTTAGTTATGATCTTAAAAGAAACTTATATTTTTAACAAGTAACTCTTCTAAACTATGATAATTAGATGGGATTAAGTAAAATCCTGATTGTTTAAGAGCTAAAGCAGAAAAATAAATAAGTTGTGTTACAAAATGTCATCTCATGATAGCAGGCAATTTGGAAAGATTAACTCTGGAACATTCAGCTGGACATATATGGAGCACAGAAAAGCACGTATCACTTAAACAATGGGAAAGTGAGAGGTGCATATAGCAGCAGAAAAAGCAACTTCTGTGAAACTTTGTGGCCATTGGTTCTCCTTTGAACCTTGAGTGGAGGGGGGTCATTAAATCATCTCAATCACCACTATTCGAGTTTCTATTAATGGAATGCCCCACTTTTTTTTCTTGCACATAATTTCATAAAATCTTTTTTTTTTCATGTGCCCATTTTGTTAACCATCATTGGTTACTACTTCTAGTGTGGGTTAGTATGCAAAAGATCTAATTGATGAACATTCTAGTCAAACAAACAAACACCAGCCAAAACTTGATCCTTAAGAGATGAATGCTACTAGTTACGTGCGGTAACAAATGTCCTAACTTATGGATCAGGAAAAGGCTTCAATACCAACCTCAAGTTCTATGGTTGTAGGTAGATGAAATCTTTCAGACACTATATTGTTGCCACGTGGAAGCCAAGCTAATCTTCTTTTTGTGGATGTTATGGATTTCTCAACTAGTGTTGAGGATATGAATTTCTGTTCACTCAATTGCACCATTACTATAAGTCCTTCCCTATTGTAATTTCTGCAAGCTCAAAAGCCTTGCGCTGTATTTGCTTTCTCTGCCACTCTGAGCTCAAAACTGTCATGGCTGCCTCAGTCTCCTCTGTTGGAGCTGTCAACGGAGCTCCAGTATGATCTTTTTCCACTTTTTCCACTTTCTTATCCCTAGTTTCTCAACTGATCCTTAGATGATTTGTTTCATACAAAAGCTCAATTCATTACTGATATCATTATGTTGGAAAGATACATGTATATTCATGTTAAATATTTGCTTAAATATCAGAAAGAAATATGACACTACCTTTATCCTAGTTTAGTTAAGAATTATTCTAAGTTCTCATTTGATGAACATGTCTCAAACAGACAACTTAGTAGTCTATGGTGATTTTGTTCTCCTGTATGTTGATAGTTAATTCATTATAAGTTAGTAACTTTGTCGGGTGTTATGTAAATTAATGATCAATATGTATGAGTAATGATGAAAACACATTTAAAATGGAAGCTTGAGATGTGAGTGGAATTTAAAAATTAGTTTGAAGAGTGTGAAAGAGTGGCTACTGTGAATATTGCAGCTGAGCTTGAACAGATCTGGAGCTGGAGCTTCAGTTCCCAGTTCAGCCTTTTTTGGCAGCAGTTTGAAGAAGGTTACAGTCTCAAGGGTCCCTCAGACCAAAATTTCCTCTGGGAGTTTCAAAATTGTTGCTGCAAAAGAGATTGATGAGAACCAGCAGACTAATAAGGACAGATGGAGAGGTCTTGCCTACGATATTTCAGATGACCAGCAAGACATCACAAGGGGGAAGGGTTTGGTTGATCCCCTTTTCCAAGCTCCAATGGATACTGGAACTCACTATGCAGTCATGAGCTCTTATGAGTACCTCAGCACTGGACTTAAACAGTGAGTGACAGACACTGCTGACTCTAAGGCAAACAGTGTTTACTTACCTCTTTTATTATGAACTGATAAGGTGAACTCCCTTTTTTGACCTCATTAAACCTGGTCATGATGTGGTGTTTCAGGTACAACTTGGATAACACAATGGGCGGATTTTACATAGCTCCTGCTTTTATGGACAAGCTTGTTGTTCACATCACAAAGAATTTCATGACCCTGCCAAACATCAAGGCATGTAAATTGTACACGTAAATATTGTCCAAGACTTTAGTGAAAGAAACAGGACACATTCAATACTTTCATTAATTTTACAGGTTCCTCTCATTCTTGGTATCTGGGGAGGCAAAGGTCAAGGAAAATCCTTCCAATGCGAGCTTGTGTTTGCCAAGATGGGAATCAAGTGAGTAAATGCTGTATACATGTTACTACTACAGAACACATCACTTATATTATATGCATTACCATTATCAACTCTAGTCCATTAAAAGCACATTAAGTTTTTAAAGAGATCAAAACCAAATTTCAATATTTTGATGGATCAGAAACTTATTTGGTGCTAATTTCAAGTCCTTGTGATGTTCTGCTTGCAGCCCTATCATGATGAGTGCTGGAGAGTTGGAGAGTGGAAATGCAGGAGAGCCAGCAAAGTTGATCAGGCAAAGGTACCGTGAAGCTGCTGATATAATAAAGAAGGGAAAGATGTGCGTTCTCTTCATCAATGATCTTGATGCAGGAGCTGGTCGACTTGGTGGAACCACTCAGTACACTGTGAACAACCAGATGGTGAATGCCACCCTCATGAACATTGCTGATAACCCCACAAACGTTCAGCTCCCTGGTATGTATAACAAGGAAGAGAATCCCCGTGTGCCCATCATTGTCACCGGTAACGATTTCTCAACACTGTATGCTCCTCTCATCCGTGATGGTCGTATGGAGAAGTTCTACTGGGCACCTACCAGAGACGACCGAGTTGGTGTCTGCAAGGGAATTTTCCGCACTGACAATGTTCCCGAAGATGACATTGTCAAGCTTGTTGATACCTTCCCTGGCCAATCCATTGGTAAGTAATGTTGGTATTTACTCGCAAATAGAATTGAAAATGTTGAAGACATAGATGCAAAACAACAAGACTAATGTCATGCCATATATCATTGCAGATTTCTTTGGTGCACTCAGGGCTAGAGTATATGATGATGAAGTGAGGAAGTGGGTTTCTGGTGTTGGTATTGAGGGTATTGGGAAGAAGCTTGTGAACTCAAAGGAAGGACCTCCAACCTTTGACCAGCCCACGATGAATTTGAATAAGCTCTTGGAGTATGGTAACATGCTTGTCCAAGAACAAGAGAATGTGAAGAGAGTCCAACTGGCAGACAAGTACTTGAACGAAGCTGCCCTTGGTGATGCCAATGAAGATTCCATCAAGAGAGGAACTTTCTATGGTTTGATCTTTTATCCTGAGACATTCATTCATACAGGATGTTTGCATTGCATTATTCCATAGTTTTCTGTCAATTTAGTCATAAATTCATAATAATGCATTGCCTACATTAACTTTTTTAACAATTTGACAAAATTATGTCAAAATCAAATTCATCAAAAGCATATTTTTATCAAACAAGACAATCTCTAAAGTTTTTGGCTGTTTCCTGATTGTGTGCAGGCAAAGCGGCACAGCAAATAAATGTTCCTGTTCCTGAAGGTTGTACTGATCCAAATGCCGAAAACTTCGACCCAACTGCAAGAAGTGATGATGGAACCTGCTTATACACCGACTGAGAACTTGAGCATTCTCCGCTTGAGGAGAAACTAGGACATGAGATAATCGAATAATTGTATCTAGTTCATACTGGATTGTTATCCCATTTTGTAATTTTAGTTGCATTGTTATCCCATTTTTCAGCCTTTGATTTGTTGCTTTTCCACATTTAACTTCTGGTTTGAAACGATGTTAATATTATCCTATCTGGTTATTTCAATCTTGCATACATTGATCAATATGGAAGCCTCACAAACTTTAGTCTCTTAACTTAGTTCCATGGAAATCACATACCAGTTTGGGAAAGAAGTTTATTTTAGTAACTTCAAATGTTTTAGTAATTAACATTTTTTGGAAACATTACTTGCAACATTTAAATTCAAATTTCTTATATAC
Organism: Vigna angularis; assembly: GCF_016808095.1. Classification (NCBI taxonomy): domain Eukaryota; kingdom Viridiplantae; phylum Streptophyta; class Magnoliopsida; order Fabales; family Fabaceae; genus Vigna; species Vigna angularis. Next base: position 25,794,343 of record NC_068976.1, read on the forward strand.
TCACTATCATATTGATATTTTATGGGTTGTAAAAGAACTAAGTAACTTTTAATTTCGGATGATAGTGATTGAAAAAAAAAATAGCATTGGAACTTTTCTGCATTGCAAGATTTTCAATAAGTATATATCTAACTTAGCATCTCGATAATGAAAGATGTTTATGGATAAAAATGTTAGAAATAACACATAAATTCCGACAATTTTTTTTAAAGTAGTTTTTTTTTTTTAGTTTTGTATCATGTTTAAAAGTGAATTTATGACTAATTATTTTAAAATAATAATATTATCATCCGTATCAAATAATGATAAATAATGTACAAAAAAATTATTAGAAACGTGAACTCGTAAAAAAACACATTTAAACAAGCATCTCAACCCTCTTCATCCAAAACGATAGAAAATAATGTTCAAGACAACGTTTTAGAAAGCGAAAACAATGAGTTTTTCTCCCAAGAGCATAGAGCAACCTCAACAACTTCAGAAAGTGTCACTAGAGATATTCATTAGAGAGAAGAAAAACGATGCTATCCCAAATTACTATAGTATGATATAGTATGAAAACTATTATTGTTACTGAACATTTTTAAATGTGTTTGATTGAAAGATGATTTCTTACTATTATATAAGACTTTTCTATGTGTCTCATATTGTTATATGGTATCTTAGAATCAAGAAAATGTTTGAAAACATCTAAAAGAATATAGTTTAAATAATATTATATTTTTAAGGAAGACCGTCACTGGATAATTTTTTTTTAAATTATAAAATAAAATTTATAATAAATAGTATGATGTTATGTCATTTTCGATTACTTTTTTTATGATAGTACTAAATTTTATTAATTATCGACAAAATATTATTAATGATAACAAATTTATTAATAAATTCAAATTTTTTTATGCATTTTTCATATTTTAATTTATAGACAAATACTTTGTAACATCCCAAAAATACAGCAATAAACTATATAATAGAATAATTACATTTAATAATATTTAAGTTCAGTCTTACACTAAAAAAAACGTACGGTTCTAGCCGAACGGCCTTACAGAAAGGTTACAACTAAAATTGTTCAGGATAAGCAAAACTGACCGAACGGTTTACAAAAGTTTATACCGAACGATCAACTAAAAACAAAAGAGAAGGTGATCAAACGACCACCTTACTATAACTAGACTACTGACCGAACGTCCTATTGTTCGGTCTTAACTTCAACTTCTACCAAATTTTCTTCTTCCAGCGTATCTTCCAATAGCGCATCCCCCTCTGCTCACATCCACACGGATGATCATTGCAACGACAAGACCGACGTACATAACATAACAAGACAGGAAACAAAGGGTAAGCTTATGTAATTTAATTCATGCATAAACATATATGTTAAACAATCCAACACACAAGAGAATTTCAACATATGTATCATACAAAACCTATTACTAGACTGACTGTCCGGACTGTATGAAATCTGCGTAGCTACAGGCGTTCGTGCACCCGGGTGATGTAGTAACTGGAATACTCTCATCAGCTGCCACCCGAGGTTAGTCCTATTTGTCCAAAGTACCCCTAAGGACTAGAACCTCTTGTCGTTCCCACACATGACCTACCCTCCTCTACGTGAGGACGAGTACTCACGGAACATCAGGATGAACCGCCAGCATTAGCATGCCCACAGTCATACTTTACCAATTCCAATATTCATCCATGAGTCGTTCCTCCCTGAAACGCTCGTTCAAATCCACAACATTTCATTCATATCACATTCTCTTCCTATTTCATTCATAATCAATCTCAATTTCATCTTTCATTATCACTTTTCTCAAATTCATCTTTCATTGCCAATAATTTAAATTTCATCTTTGTTCAAAGATTCTTACGGATACCCGATACCGAACGTTCAATCCTCACTCAGAACGAGGACGAACACTTGGAACGAGACAGAGAAGTCTCCCGTTCCAGAATAGAATAATACAGAGGTGACTACTTATTGGTTTGAGAAAGAAACTGACTATAATCATATATAACAGAAATGACTTAGAACGATCGTTACTAAATCAGTGAGCCAATTAGATGAACTGACCCTTAAGAGTTCTAACCGAACACCGAAAGAACCATGCCAAATACTAAAGCTCTAAGCCGGAACCAAATGAATGTATACACTTCAAGACCTTCAGAGAAAATACTTAAAAGAATTCACATGAAGAAACCGAACGCTTATGAGTACTTAGCTTATTTGAGTTTAGCATCAATAAAATCGAATGCCAGTTAATGACCGAACACGAAAAAAGGAAAACTCTATTGAAGTTGGACAAACATTATTTTCATCAAGATATATTATAAAAGGAATGAGAACGATCGCTTGATGAAAGACCAAGCACCAATCAGACGATCGCTTGATGTTAGAACCAAGCACCACTCAGACGATCGCTTGGTGTAAGACAAAGCACCATTCAGACGATCGCTTGGTGTAAGACCAAGCACTACTCAGACGATCGCTTGGTGTAAGACCAAACACCATTCAGACGATCGCTTATGCACAGTATTTCGAAAGGAAGACGATCGTCCTCAACTAAGATTCTTCCCAAATGAAAGAACCCAAGTCTAACCAAATTCACTACGAAATACCGAACGGTCGATGACCATTCGGTGACGAAGTACTCTTTCATATAGAAATTTCATATCAGAATCATTTATATTTCATTTCATTTCTTAACATATAGTTTCATAACTTTATACATTTATCTCATAATCACTTTTTCATACTTCATACAATCCAAGCATATCAACCATCATGCATCATATTCATTTAGTCAACTAACGAACGTTCATACAGTACAACAACATACAAATTAAATTAAATAAGCTTCCCTTACCTCTGAGCGTGAACGAACGTCCTAAAGACAGAATTTGGTTCGCCTGACTACAATTCCTTCTACCCTCAACGTTCAACAGCTTCTTCAAAACTAACCAGACAACAGAAAAAAACCAACAATGACTCAGACAAGACGAAACCATGCAACCAGAACTTGGTGTGCATGTCTCAGATAATGAACGGTTAACGAGAAGAAAAACTTACCAGTTCAGAATTCGAAACCGTTCGGTTCAATCTAAAGTTCTGGACGCCAGAATGGCTTCTACGGTGCCTGAACGGTGATCGGAGAAGGGAAAGGGTGAGTTTTGGTAGAGAGAAGGGAGAGCTTTTAGAGAGAAGGAGGAGAAATGAGAAATATTAGAGTTTGGGAAAGAAGATGCATGCAGAGAGTGTGACGTAATTTTCCAAAAACTCAGTTTTGCTTAAAACGGACGTCCGCTCCTCTACTAACACCTGCATTCCACTATCTGATTTCTGACTCCCCTCAGCTTGACACTTGGCGTCCGTTCAGAGAGATTTTTGAGTGCGTTTTTAATGGTTCTGACATACTTTAACAATAAAAAAAATATGTCTTTAAAATTATCGATAGATTGAAGATTATTGAAATCTCTTTTTGGTATATTTCTTTTCTTTAGAAAACACTTTCTTTACTATATTCCTCTCCTTTAAAATACGTTGGAGCTTGAGCAATGACTTTGTATTTTCAAATAAACCTTTTTAAAAAGCAATAGGAGGGACAGACACATAACATTCAAACCCAATTTGAATCATAATCTCGTTCGAGTTTTCTCCTCATAATGCCTTTATAAGCATGTCAAATAACACAAAATGAGTGATTATAACTTGGCTATAGCTTTAAATTTCTCAGGACTAATCTCCATAGTTTCTGTGTTCTGTATAGCCAATATATCATTAGGTTCATCCCTTACGCACTTCTTTCATCATTTATCAATCTTAATTTGAAAGTATATGATCCTCTTTCATTTCTTATTTTAATTTAACCAACAATATATTCACATTTTGATCTGTTTCTGTATAATATATTTAAGATGATGACTAAACATAGAAGAAAACAATTAAAGTCATTGAAACAAAATTTTTTGGCATGGATTGAGAATAGTTCTACTTCAGAAAGGGCATGATTATGAATCAATACATTCATACCAGATATCGGTACCAAATAATATTACAGAGGGTTTCAGTTTATATATGCTCATATTATAGTAAAATAAAGATAAAATATACATTAACTTTTGAAAAGGTGTCTGAGTGGTAGATAGTACTGGTCTTGAAAATCGAGAAAACTAGATAAGTATTTATATTTGGATAATGATATTTTTACAACATTTTTTTGACAATATTTTAGTATTATCTAGGTGTCATTCTGTGATTGATCTATGTTGGTGTTTATGATTATTATTATTATTAATTATGAAGTAATTTTGGACCAATCACATAATGACACGTAGATGGTGTTAAAATGTTGTAAAAAAAAATTGTCAAATATCGTTATCCTTTATAATTATTATTCCTTAACAAATGTGATAAGTGCTTTTGTTTCCTTTTGGCAAATCGTTTGAGGAAAAAAGGTTTTGAAGCATGTTAACCACTTTTGGTAATGTAGAGATGAATTTAAGTATATTCTTGCTTTAACAGTTTTTACAAGAACACTTGTGCAAAGCTAAAATATATACGTATAGGTGTAATGGTATCATGATAAAAAATAAAATGATTATAAAAATGTAAATTTTTGTATTTTTTTAAAAAATAAAAAAATAAAAAATAAGAAAGGGATTGCTATTTTTCTCTTTTCTTCTTGTTTTGGCTGCGCTTCGGTTTCTTTCATCGTTAATCAATTATAAATTTTAAGGTATGCAATCCTCTCACTTAATTTCTTCACAAACTTGTTTTCACTTACATATAAATTTATTTTTATTTATAAAACTCAATTCATTTTATCTTTTTATTCTTTGATAAATACTTATTAAAAAAAGAGTTAAATGTTTTTAGTTCTTTTTGTATCACGTAAAATTAGAGTTATTCTTTATTTAAAATTTTAATAGATTTATATTTTTAAAACAATATTTTTAATTTAATTATATTAATTTATATATATATATATTAAATATTTTTTCCACCTAACATCAAATAAAAATATGTTAAACTATATAAATAATTAAATACTAACATAAAAATTTATTTGACATGTTAAAAATATTTAATATAATTGAATTAAAATGATTATTTTTATTTATTTTTAAAGTTCAGAATACAAAATATATTAAAATTTTAGACATATACGTAATTTTAATTTTATTTTAACATTTAAAAACTAAAAATATATTTTTCTAAATATCCGAATATAACTAATCGAAAATAAAAAAGTAAGATAAAAATATCAAAAAGCATAAAATTCAAATGGATGCAATTTTTTTTTAAAAAGAAATTTGGAAATGAAAATATTTTCCAACTAACCCGCTTATGATATAATATTATTATTCACTGTAAAGGAAAAAATATGATAATTGATTTTATATTGTTTGGTAATTTATATGTGTAGTCAACTTCACTTTGATAATAAATTGTGACTGATGTAACTTCTTGTGATATTTTTGTTACTTGTGCAGTAGAAAGATTAAATGAAAAATGTAATACTTCCTTTTATTCAAAAGACAAAACAATTTTTTTTTAAGAATAAGAGGGATGATTTCTCTATTTTAATTTGGAAGATAGCGTAATATTGATCATTATAAATCCACTCCTTTATTTTCTTTCATATTATCATTCAATCATGATTGTTCCAATTACTAAATAAATAGTGATGCTAATTTGTGTATTCTTGCTGATTTATGCACTTTAAAGCCTGATAGATAACAAATCATTCTGAAGTTTACCAAGCCTAATCAAGCTCAGTTTTCTGAGACAAGTAGTCTAAAGGTAGGTTTAGCAAACTGTTATACACAACGTAATGCATTTTTGTGAAAAGAAATAAAATTGGGATATCTAATCTGCACTTATTTTCTACAAATTTTAGAACTTTAACAATTGTGGAACACATATCTAATCTGCACTCTATTTCACCTGTTGTCAGGTCGCTATCAGACTACTCATTAATTTCTACTATCGTACGAAATGTTTATATCTCGATATGAAGAAGTATGTTGAAAGTCTCACATCAATTAAAAATAAGACCAATTTATAATATATAAATGAAATACAAATTTCATCTTACAAATCAGTTTTGTGGGGTTGAGTTAAGTTTAAAACTTAGCTTGTGAATTCATCTGATTGGGCTTGCATACAAACAGGACCTATTCCAGGTTTTTTTTTTCCTGTTTTTGTGACAGAGACATAAACCTGGGCATTGACGTGGTTGAAAACCAGTTATATACTGATCATCAAAATTTTGTATTTATTTTATCTCATTGAATTTAGATATTGGGAACGGTTATATGCAAAAGTAATAAAAGCTTACTTCTTTGTATTAAAAAATAAGTTGTTATGGTTACATAATTTGTTTTGTTTTTTCCAGCGATAAAAAAAATCCTTAATGTGAGGCTCATCATTGTAATTTGTCTTATAGCCTATTCATATGAAAATTTCATTGGCTTTTGGAATCCATTTGAGAAAAGTTTTGCATAACAAACAAACTTTGAACTGGTCCTGCAGAATATTGAATTGTTATTCGCCAAAAAGGTTTAATTAGTGTTATTGTGGAATCAAATATGGATCTTGAAAGTTTTTTTCTACTCCACAAATTTTTCATTATTCAGTATTTGATTTTCAAATCTCTTTCGTTTTTTATGTGGAGTATGGTTACAGATTTTTATTAAACCTGACAGAGAAATGGTAATGTATAAAAGAAACTTCAATCCTCGTTATTTCATTTTATCTCACAAAGTCTGAAAATGCTGAATATATATTCAGCATATTGTACAAAATGAAAAAGAAGAAACGAGAATTAAGCCTGACTACCATAGTAACAGAAAACAAAATATCTAGCCAGCTAATATAACACACATAATAAAACAGGGGTAGAAACGATATTTCTCACACTCTCCCTCAAGATGGGTGGTGAATGTTCAGCAATCTCATCTTAGATAAATTGATGTTGAAAGGCTCGGGATAAAGTGGCTTAGTGAACATATATGCCAGTTGATGCTTCGAAGGAACATGAGAAAGAACAATGAGCCCATCAAGAACCTTAGCACGAATAAGATGACAATCCACTTCAATATGTTTGGTGCGTTCATGAAAACATAGATTCTTAGCCAGTTGAATGGCAGACTGGTTATCACAAAATGTAGGGAAAAGAAGTGGAATTTTAAGGCATAAATCATCAACAACATACTTCAACCATTGCAATTCACAAGCAACAGAGGCTAAAGCTTTATATTCAGCTTTAGTAGAGCTCCTGGACACGGTGGATTGCTTCTTTGATTTCCAAGATATAAGACAATTCCCAAAGAATACACAATAACCAGTGGTGGATTTTCCAGAGATGCAACAAGTAGCCCAATCTGAGTCAGAAAAGGCTTGAAGTCTGTGAGGATTGCTGGAAGGATAAAAAAGGCCTAATCCAGGACAGCCTTTGAGGTGTTTCAAGATCCTGAAAACAACATTGAGATGAGAGGATTTTGGCTTGGACATGAATTGACTATCTTGTTGGACAACAAAAGAAATATCAGGTCGGGTGTTTGTTAGATATTGCAGCTTGCCAATTAATCTCCTATAAGGAGTAGGATCTGGAAGAAGATCACCACCATCATCCTTAAGCTTATCGGTAGGATTTGAAGGTGAAGATGCTGGTTTGCAGCCACTGAGACCAAATTCAGCTAAAATTTCTAAGCAATATTTTTGTTGATTCAAGATAAGACCCTGCCATAATCTAGCAACTTCAAAACCAAGAAAATATTTGAGATTGCCCAAGTCTTTGATTCGGAATTCTTGATGTAAAAATTTCTTAACAACAACAATATCATCCATGCTATCACCAGTTAGAACGATATCATCCACATAGACCAAAAGAGCAGTAAAAGAAGTAGCAGAGTGTCTAATGAATAGGGAATGATTAGCAGGATTATGAGAAAAGCCACAAGAAAGTAAGACAGCTGTGAGTTTAGAATTCCATTGTCGAGAAGCTTGTTGAAGTCCATAGATAGATTTGTGCAATTTACAAACCAAATGAGGTTCTGGAAGAATCAAGCCCGGGGAAGGTTTCATATAAACCTCTTCATCCAAATCACCATGTAAAAAAGCATTATCAACGTCAAGCTGGTGTAAAAACCATTTGCGAGAAATGGCAATGGAAAGAAGAAATCTGACAGTTGTGATCTTCACAACAGGTGAAAAGGTGTCAAAGAAATCCATGCCTTCAGTTTGCGTGAACCCTTTGGAAACTAGGCGTGCCTTATATCTTTCTATAGCCCCAGCTGCATTCAATTTAGTCTTGTAGACCCATTTACAACCAACAGTTCTTTTCTTCGTGGCAATCAGACCAATGACCAAGTTCTATTCCTCTCAAGACCTTTGACCCCTGATTTGAAACCAAGAAAAATACACTTAGAAGCTCTTTTGTCTAATTTGGTTATGCCAGAAGTAATAGTGTTTGTAAAAGCTAGATAACCAAAGACTCTAAGTGTGTTAAAGTCAGGGATTTTGCCAAAAACAATTTCATACGGAGATTGGTTTTTAAGAAATGGAATAGGGAGTCTGTTTATGAGATGTACAACATGTCTTATAGCAAAAGACCAAAAAATAGAAGGTAAATGGGATTGGAAAAGTAAGGCACGAGCTACATTCAAAATATGTTGGTGCTTGCACTCAACTATTCCATTCTGTTGGGGTGATTCAATGCATGATGTTTCATGAAAAATTCCTTTAGAGGAGAAGAAATCAGTTAAGAAAAACTCTTTTCCATTGTCAGACCTTAGTCTTTTAAGTTTAATGTCAAATTGATTTTCAATGAGATGTATGAAATTGGGAAGAACAGTTTTAACCTCGACTTTTGATTTTAAAAGATAAACCCATGTGAATCTACTGAAATCATCAACAAGTGTTAAAAAATATTTATGACCATCAATAGAAACAGTGTTTAAGGGTCCCCAAATGTCAGCATACAACAACTCAAAAAATTGAGAACTCTTGGAGGTGCTAAGAGAAAAAGGTAATTTCTTATGTTTGGCAAAATGACAAGTGTCACAAGGAGAACAACTCTTGTATATAATATCAGTATGTTGAGAAGATAACAATTGTAAAATGGAATTTGAAGTATGGCCTAGTCTATGGTGCCAAAATTCACTGGTATTGATTGCATTTACAACAAAAGCATTTGATTTATTGATAACATCATTTTGGAAAATTAAATTGCAACGCATAGCATTTGATTCTTCAAGACAGTACAAGCCATTAATCTTCCTAGCTGCTTCAATCATCTTGAATTGAGATTTCTGGAAAAGGAAACAGTGAGAATCACAAAATACTGCCATACAATCAATAGTGGAAACAAGTTTGGGAATAGAAATGAGATAAACAGAAAATTCAGGTACAAAAAGAACATCAGGAAGAAATAGGTCACCTATGTGAATATTCCTTGAGAAATTGGCAGTCACAGTAGTGTGATTAGGCAATTTAATGTGTATGGGTTTTATGGCATGAAGGTTATGAAAGAAGGATTTGGTGGGACAGATGTGGTCTGTGGCACCACTGTCAAATATCCAAGGAACAGAAGCAGAAGATGTACCTGAGTTTTGAACAGAGGCTTGATTCACGAAGGATGAATGATCCTTGCTGTGTTGGACCAAAGCCAAAATTGCTTGATACTGGTCTTTAGAGAAAGTGAATTGGTCATTGGGAGGACTACCATCCAAATCGAGTTGTTGTAGAGAAGCAGTTGAATCTACTTCAACCAAACTGGCAGAAGCTTTGGTGTTGGGCTCAGTTTTTTTATAACCAGCAGGAAAACCAATGCGAAAATAACAAGTTGCAATGGTGTGGTTGGTCTTCTTGCATTTTTCACAAAATTTGTTGTTCTTGAAAGTGTTCTTGCTGGCATTGAAAGGGACTTTGTTGGAAGAGTTGAAGCATGGTTGAGCATTGGAAACAACAGTGAAGGCCAAAGAATCGGAGATAGAATGTTTGGGATTGGTGCAAATGAACTCACGTTCATGCTGAAGAACCATAGAAAAAGTTTTGACAATCGAAGGCATGGGATCCATTATCATGATTTGAGAACGAACTTGGGCATAGCTCTCATTAAGGCCGCGGAGAAATCGAATCACATAATCATCCTCTCTTTCTTTATGAAGTTTCGCAAGAAGTCCACAAGCATAGGGAGTCAAGCATTTGCAAGTGAGAACACATCTATAGAGCTCCAACTTTTTCCATAGGATTTTCAGTTTCGTATAATACTTATAAACAAACAAAGCACCTTGATGACAACCAATAATCTGATCCTGAAGATCAGAAACCCTAAATTTATCAGCATGAGAGCATCAATCCTTGAGATCTCTCCAAATCTATGATGTTGTATCCATCCACATCACTGATTTCTTGATCGAAGGAGTCATGGAACGTGTGAGCCAGGACATCACCATTCGATTGGATCAACGCCAAGCCTCGTGAAGTGGATCTGTGATAGGGGAACAAGGGAGAGTACCATCAATGAACTTGTCCTTGTTTTTGGTCTCCAGTGCGACGACCATGTCTCGTTCCCATTGGTGAAAGTTGTTAAATTATATTAATATTTAAGATTGATTCATGTAATTTAAAGTATAACTTTGATGTACAAATTCTAATGTGATGATTATTAGAATATAATGTATTAAAGTTATAGGAATTATTTTAGAGTTATTAAAATTAATCCCTCTCTTCTCACTTCAAAAAGGGCATTTTGGTATTTTATTAAATTGATTAAATATCATAAAAGAAGGAAAAGATTTGACTACGGTTGATAGGTTAAGTTTCTGAAAAGAGAGAAAGAAAGGTTACATTCTCTCAAAAGAAAAGAAATTGTGACATCCCTTAGAATTTCTATATCATCAAGAAAGCATTAAAGAGGAGTAAGAGAAGGGAGAACATTGACAGGAAGAAACTATACAATGGATCCAGGTAAGTTCTTTTCCACTGTGTATGAGAGAATAGTGAGTATCATGAAAATTCAAGATCCTGTGTGTGTTTTTCATTCAAATGAAAATTAAAGAATTGCTTACAAGTGGTATCAGAGCCAGGTTCTGAATTTTATGATTCTCCATGAATGGTAATTTTCTCAATTTTGTGAAACCCTAATTTTTGAATTATAAAATTTAGGGATTTTAATTTTCAGATGTATTAATTATTATTTATTGGCATGAAAGAAAATTAAATTTACTGTAATGAAAGAGAATTCAATTCATTGTCGTAAGTAATGTGAATTTGATTCGTAGGGTTTTATTCAATTCACTACGTGAATTTCATTGTCGCATTGTTGCGCACGTCACAATAAAGCAAATTTTTTTTTTTACTATTACATGATTGTTTGAATTCACTGGAACGTGAATTTCATTCACCCTAGAAGCCGCAATTTTGTTTACTTTTTATTCATTATTGCATTAAAGCAACTTTAGTGTTTCATAACTCCAGCCGTGGGTTTTTATATTCTGGCATAACGCAACTTTACTGTTGCGGCACTTGTTCTCACAGTAAAGCAATTTACTGTTGCAGCTTATATTATTATATTTTAAACATGGTTACTCTTACTGCATTGAATCAAAATTAAATGTGAATTAAAAGTTTGAAGGTTTCAAATACTTTTAATTTGAAAAGTGTATCTACTGACATGTATGGTATAATTTTTGTTTTATGAATTATATGTAATTGTTTATTAATCTTGGATGAAGGAAATTCAATTAAGTTGAATTTCAGATGAGTTATAATTCTAATCAAAATTAAAAGTTTTAGCAATTCCGCTGTTCTTTTAAATTGCTCATGTTATTGTGAAAATTATTCATAATATAAAGGATGTTAAATTATGAATATATATATATATATATATATATAGTTATTAGTCATTGATATAAGGATGTTATGGATTACCCAAAGGTGAACCATTGTTTAGAATTGATGACATTAAAGTGAGACATTTCATGTACTTAGTAAATATGTTTGTATATCCAAAGATAACATACATATAGACTTAAGTATGATTGATTGTTTATTAAAGTGTATATGGAATTTGTCAGTTTAAGAATCACCCAAAGGTGAACTTAAATGATTACCTATCAGTTTAAGTGTCACCCAAAGGTGAACTTGAATGTATGACTAGTGTAGTAATTTGTTTGAATCCATTAATTTTATCAAAGCATTAATGTATGAGCTTGTGTATTATTTCCAGCTTACATGAATTTATCAAGTTTGAGCAACAATGTGGTCAAGTTTAATGGGCTCAATTATTCTGATTGGTCAAAACAAATCCAATTCCAACTAGGTGTGTTAGACTTGGACATGGCAATTATGATGGATGAAATGCCCGCAGCCATTACAGAGACTAGTGCAAGTGATGAGAAATCTCTTTATTAGGCTTGGCATAGGTCTAACAGGCTGTCACTAAACTTGATGCGTATGTCTATGGCAGAGAATGTAAAGCCTTCTATGCCTAAAACAGAAAACGCAAAGGAATTCATGAAACTGATCAAGGAGTACTCACAATCAGACATAACTGACAAGTCTATTGTAGGAACTCTTATGAGTGAGCTGACTACCAAAAAGTTTGACTGGTCACAGCCCATACATGACCATGTAACTGGAATGGCAAATATAGCAGCAAGATTGAAGTCTATGGGAATGGAGGTGAATGAGTCTTTTCTAGTACAGTTCATCATGAACTCTCTTCCTCCTGAATTTGGCCAGTTCCAAGTGAACTATAACACTCTTAAAGACAAATGGAACTTTCAAAAAATTAAAGACATGTTGATACAAGAGGAAGGAAGATTGAAGAAAATGAAAGATCATTCTATCCATCTCACAACTCATGAAGGTGCTAGCTTCAGTAGAGCCAAATCAGGAAAGAAGAACAAGAAGGACAAAACCCTAATGAAAGTGAATAAGGGCAATATCCAGAAAGACCAAAAATGTTTCTTTTGCAAGAAAATAGGTCACTTCAAGAAAGATTGTCCGAAAAGAAATCTTGGTTCGAAAAGAAAGGTACTTTTTATGTTTCTGTAAGTTTTGAAGCAAATATAATTGAAGTGCCTAATAATACCTGGTGGTTGGATTCTAGAGCTATTACTCATGTTTCTAATATTATGCAGGGATTCCTTTCAATCCAGCACATAAAAGGAACTGAAAAGTATTTATATATGGGGAACAGAATGAAGGCACGGATAAAAGGAATTGGGACTTACAGATTGATTCTAGACACTGGTTATTGTCTGAATCTTGAAAAGTGTCTCTATGTTCCTGGTTGTGCTAGGAATTTAATTTCTGTTGCAAAGTTGGATTATTTAGGTTTTAACTTTAAGATTGAAAATGGTATATTTCATTTGTATAAACTTTCGTACTATTATGGTTCTGGTACATTATTGGATGGTTTATATCGTTTAAATCTTGATGTTAATTTTTCTGAATCCCTGTTTAATGTTGAGCATGTTGTTGATAGAAATTGTGATGCAGGAAAAGAATGTTCTGCTTTCTTATGGCATAAAAGATTAGGTCACATATCCAAAGAAAGGATGTTGAGGTTAGTTAAAAATGAAATTTTACCTCAATTGGATTTTGATGACTGGGATATATGTATTGATTATATTAAGGGTAAACAAACAAAACACATATCAAAATATCCCGCCACAAGAAGTAGTCAACTTCTTAAGTTAATACACACTGATATTTGTGGTCCTTTTGACATTAAATCCTGGAGTGGTGAAAAATATTTTATCTCCTTTATTGATGATTTCTCACGTTATTGTTATATATATATATCTATTACATGAAAAATCTCAATCAGTGAATGCCCTTGAGGTGTTCATAAATGAGGTGGAAAGACAATTAGATAGAAAAGTAAAAGTGGTGAGATCTGATAGAGGTGGTGAATATTATGGTAAAACTGATGAGAGTGGACAATGTCCAGGTCCATTTGCAAAGTTTCTTGAAAGTCGGGGTATATGTGCACAGTATACAATGCCCGGTACACCACAACAAAATGGTGTAGCAGAAAGGCGGAATCGTACTCTTATGGATATGGTTAGGAGTATGTTAAGTCATAATAATATTCCTTTATCTTTGTGGATGTATTCATTAAAGACTGTTGTATATCTGGTTAACAGGGTTCCTAGCAAAGCAGTTTCTAAAACTCCTTATGAACTATGGACTGGAAGGAAACCCAGTTTGAGACATCTTCATGTTTGGGGTTGTCCGGCAGAGGTAAGGTTATATAATCCACAGGAAAAGAAGCTTGATGCAAGAACCATTAGTGGTTACTTCATCGGTTATCCTGAAAAATCAAAGGGATATAGATTTTATTGCCCTAACCATAGTACAAGAATAGTTGAGTCTGGAAATGCTCGGTTCATTGAAAATGGTCAATTTAGTGGGAGTGAGGAATCACGAATAGTGGATATTCAAGAGCATACTGATAGTGTTTCTACATCTAATGTCTCTTTTGAAGTTGTTATCCCTCTTGTTGTATCACAGTCACACAACAAGTAGAGACAACAAGTTAATGTTCCAATCCCACAAAATGAACATATAAATGTTGAGCCAATTGACAATGAGCAAGTCACAAATGAGCAAGTCATAAATGAGCAATTGATAGAGGAACCACAAGAAGCAGCATTAAGAAGGTCTGTAAGGGAGAAAAGACATGCTATTTCGAATGGTTATGTGGTTTACTCTGTTGAACATGAATGTGACTTAAGCATTGATGAGGATCCAGTCTCTTTCAGACAAGCCATGGAAAGTAATAATTCAGAGAATTGGTTGAATGCTATGAAAGAAGAATTGAAATCAATGGATGACAATAAAGTATGGAATCTAGTTGAATTGCCTAAGGGTTCAAAAAGAGTCGGTTGTAAATGGGTCTTTAAAACTAAACATGACTCAAAAGGCAATATTGAAAGGTATAAAGCTAGATTAGTCGCCAAAGGTTTCACTCAAAGGATGGCATTGACTACAAAGAGACCTTCTCTCCTGTTTCTAAGAAGGACTCTTTGAGAATTTTTTTGGCTTTGGTGGCTCATTATGATTTAGAGCTTCACCAAATGGATGTAAAAACCGCTTTTCTGAATGGTACTTAGAAGAGGAAGTTTATATGGATCAACCAGAAGGTTTCACAATAACAGGAAAAGAAAATTTGGTGTGTAAATTGAAGAAATCAATATATGGACTGAAACAAGCTTCCCGACAATGGTATCTAAAATTTAATGATACCATAACTTCATATGGTTTTGTAGAGAACACCGTTGATCGGTGTATTTATATGAAGATCAGTGGGAGTAAGTTTGTTATATTGGTTCTATATGTTGACGACATTCTTCTTATTGCTAATGATGTTGGTATGTTACATGATGTAAAGAAGTTTCTCTCTAGCAACTTTGAAATGAAAGATATGAATGAGGCATCTTATGTGATAGGAATAGAAATATTCCGTGATAGATCACAAGGATTGTTAAGTTTGTCTCAAAAAGGCTATATTAACAAAGTGTTAGAGAGATTCAGAATGGAAAAATGTTCTCCTGGAATAGTTCCAATTCAAAAAGGAGACAAGTTTAGTCAAATGCAATGTCCCAAGAATGATTTGGAACGAAAGGCCATGGAGTATATTCCTTATGCGTCAGTGGTTGGGAGTTTGATGTATGCTCAAACTTGTACTCGGCCAGATATCAGTTTTGCTGTTGGAATGTTAGGCCGATATCAAAGTAATCCCGGAATGGATCACTGGAAAGCTGCAAAGAAAGTTCTTAGGTATTTACAAGGTACCAAAGAATACATGCTCACCTATAGAAGGTCAGATCATCTTGAGATGGTTGGCTACTCGGATTCAGACTATGCTGGATGTGTGGATTCAAGAAAATCCACATTTGGGTATGTTTATCTATTAGCTGGAGGAGCAATTTCTTGGAAAAGTGCAAAACAATCAGTCATTGCTACTTCCACCATGGAGGCTGAATTCGTGGCATGCTTTGAGGCCACGGTTCATGTTTTGTGGTTGCAGAACTTTGTATCGAGGCTTGGCATTATTGACAATATTGCTAGGCCGATAAGGATTTATTGTGATAATTTCGCAGCCGTCTTCTTCTCTAAAAATGACAAGTACTCAAAGGGTGTTAAACACATGGATTTGAAATACTTGTCGGTCAAAGAAGAAGTGCAGAAACATAGAGTGTTGATTGAGCATATTGGTACGGATTTGATGATAGCAGATCCGTTAACTAAAGGACTACCGCCCAAAACTTTTATTGGCCATGTTGAAAGTATGGGCATTATGGATAAGTCAATATTAACATAATGATGTTATCTATCTATATGGATATGTATAGTTATATGCTTGTACTGTCATGACACTTGTGAATTCAATTAAAGTTATGTTTCTCTTTATTCTATTGTTATCCACATTAAGTTATATACATGTATTATTGATTGTGGTAACATGTTATATCTCTTTTAGAGACATGAAAGTTAAAAGATTGATTAAAGTTATGTTGAGTTGGTTTGATTATGTGATACATGGAAGGAATCTTGTCGTTCATGGCTTTTACCCGCCATGATTCGATCATTTCAATTTATATAAGGATGACGAATTGATAATTCTAATGAATGGTGCGCACTTAAAGTTTAGTTTTAGATCTTCAAGTCATCACATGAACCAAGTGGGAGAATATTAAATTATATTAATATTTAAGATTGGTTCATGTAATTTAAAGTATAACTTTGATGTATAGATTCTAATGTGATGATTATTAGAATATAATATATTAAAGTTATAGGAATTATTTTAGAGTTATTAAAATTAATCCTTCTCTTCTCACTTCAAAAAGGGCATTTTGGTATTTTATTAAATTGATTAAATATCATAAAAGAGGGAAAAGGTTTGACTACGGTTGATAGGTTAAGTTTATGAAAAGAGAGAAAGAAAGGTTACATTCTCTCAAAAGAAAAGAAACTGTGACATCCCTTAGAATTTCTATATCATCAAGAAAGCATTAAAGAGGAGTAAGAGAAGGGAGAACATTGACAGGAAGAAACTATACAATGGATCCAGGTAAGTTCTTTTCCACTGTGTATGAGAGAATAGTGAGTATCATGAAAATTCAAGATCCTGTGTGTGTTTTTCATTCAAATGAAAATTAAAGAATTGCTTACAAAAGTTGTTCTCCGTTAGGGGAAACAAACACCAATGCTGGGTTTTCTTCAGGATGAAGGTAAAGCGGGTTTGCCGGATTCACTAGATGATCGGGTGTCTGTGTAACATGATGGCTGAGGGAAGCCATTTTCAGAGAATGAGGAAGAAGAGAAGAAAGCTTAGGTGGAAGAAACAGTGGGTGTTAGCGATGATATCATGACAGAGAAATGGTAATGTATAAAAGAAACTTCAATCCTCATTGTTTCATTCTATCTCACAAAGTCTGAAAAGGCTGAATATATATTCAGCATATTGTACAAAACGAAAAAGAAGAAACGGGAATTACAGCTTGACTACCACAGTAACAGAAAACAAAATATCTAGCCAGCTAATATAACAAACATAACAAAACAGGAGTAGAAACGATATTTCTCACAAAATCCAAATTAATACAAAAAAATAAAATGAAACAATAATTAAAATAATATTTATAGGTATATATAGTTGATCAAAGTCCCACATCCAATTGGATTACAATTATAAATCTATTGGCTCATAGGCTCAATGGCCAGCAACGTTGTTATCAAATAATAGATATAAACTTTCATGTAAGAAATATAATATCAAATCCTCAGTATTCAGTGTTCAACTAGGTGATCAATTTATCATAAGATATAAATGATTTTTTTTCATGTCAATTATAGACTATCCGACTCTATATACCCGATAAACAATATCATGTTATTATCTTAAGTAATTCAATAAAAACGACAATTAACAAAACCAAAGATTGTTTAAATATATATATATATATATATATATATATATATATATATATATTACAATTCACTACATACGATACAATTATAATAGAAAGTGACTTTATGTGATGAAATGTTAAGTGGGAGAAATGCACGTATGTTATCTATGAAAATGTTTCAAGGCTAATTCAAGACAGAGACAGAAAACATGCAAATTTTTGTAGTGGTTTATTTTAAGCCTTTCCTTGGTTTATCTTTAAACTTGAAAGCATCAATGTCCAACTTGAATATGGATATTGAAGGTTTAGAAAAAAATTTCAGTGTATGGTCTACTTCTGGGGCACTTGAAAACCAGAGGCACCAATGATATGGGCCCTAATCACGCAAAACTATTGTACTGCTACTTCTTGTGCCACCACCACTATTCTTATCAACATTTCAACTTTTGTCATCACACTCCAACATATTAGGAAGGACCACCTCGCCAAACCAGAAACGTTTTCTCAATGTCCCTCTATGTAACTTTTCCTAATCACCACAAACTTCCTTTTCTTATCATTAATTCAACAACACTGCTATGCTTCTGTAGCCATCATTTAGATATCTTTTGGTTGAGGCAATCTCCTGACTCTTTCTCGCATCACCCAAGTTTCTGTTTAGTAAATTGTTGAAACCTAACTCTATGACACAAGTTAAAATTTTTTTTACACTTTCACCTGGTTTATGCAGAAACTACAAGAACATGCATCAATTAGAAAAGTAGAATCGTAGAGTATAGATATAGAGTAAAAGAATTTGCAGAAGTACTGGTTTAAGAGTTTCCACTTAGGAGGTACTGGAACACTGCAGACAACAAAGTACAACGGCCTGAGTTGCACGGCACATGCATTAATAGAAGGGTAAAGCAAAGATGCAGAAGCATTAATAGATTAGTTAATACGATATGAATGAATGAAAGAAAGTAGTTGCTTCTTCCACAAAGGTATGTGTACGGAGTCGGTGACGTTGCCTCTCTTTGTCTGCATCATATCTCTTCTTCTCTGTTTGGAAGCTTTCTCAATTATCAAACGGTTTCATGAAGTGACAACCAATCTTTATCTCTTCCTCCAATGTTCAACAGAGCAAAATACGACACGCATCACTCTTTTTCTTTTTTTGGGTGAATATTGATGATCCTTCATGGAAGTCAGAGAGATTAACAATCTCAACAAGTATTTTTCAAAATGCATGAATTTAAAGATCAAACTTTTATTGCATACTTAAGAGACTTAATGGTCCACTAATTACATTATACTGTATTGGTACATCGATATGCAACATAGATTTTAAATATGGCAAATTAGGAAAATATAGGAGAAAACCAACATGACTATAGTGTTGCACGGAAAATTAGTATTGTGAAATTAATACAAAAGATGAATATTAAATTAAAAGAAAAAAAAAGATTTGGATAGAGAATAAGAAATTCTATTAGGCGAAGTTATGTCATTATTAAAAGATTAGTTTAGTTTGATGAAAAAGTTTGGTTTGAAAATAAGCTCATCATCTCTTTTATCTTTGTTTTTGAATCTATCAGACTAAGTTTGGTATCAATTAATGGAAAGATGGTAGAAACTCTATCAAAGCACACTGCAATTAAGTTGAACCAAAGTGTGGAGAGAAAGAGACAGAGGCAGATGGATAATGTTATAGGTAGCCAGCTACAAGCATTTAGAATTTTGCTGAAAACCAAGATCCCAAAATTTTATTTCAAAGATTTGGAAAACCTCACAACTCATAAAGTAATTAACAGTAGCCTACTTCCTTTCCTTTCTCTCTTGGCAGCTTCTCAATCAAGACCAATTCAAGTACATCTGCTATCACCACCACATTCGGCAAAACTCAATATGATGTAGACATCAATAAACAGTAACTAGGGAGTATCTATATATCCTCTACCTAGCATTTCTAAAATGATGAGAAGAAAAATATCAAGGGAAGTGAATACTATCATAATTTTGTTACATTACATCTTCTAATGTTAAGTCTTTATATGATTTACTTTTATACAAGTTAGTTGATTCATGTTTTATTGTTCTTTTAAATTTCTATGATGATTCACCTTTCAAATACTTTTGGCTCAGAGCTCATAATTAGTCTTAGTCTTAGTAACTTATTTAAATGAATCTTTGTATGAAAATTCTTTCTTTTGGAAAGCCAGACAAACATATCTTGTTATATTGGACAATAGTAATGTCTAATGAGTTCTAATCTTAACATGTTCTTATGTTAAGTATATACAGGATTATCTTTTATTGATGTATTTTGTTAGTAGTTCTTTATTGAAAGACTCTAAGTAATATCAAAATGAATAGTTAATCTTGCTGATTGATTATATCGAAAGTCTTATTAATAGAAAATTTAGATAAGTATATTCCGTTATAATGAACAATACTATAAATAAGAAGTATCTATGGTTTGAAGTTATTCTAATTAAATAGAAAATACTAATATAAAAAAATTACATTTGAAAAAGAAATTATTAAAAATTTAAATGTGAAACTATATTATTAGGTAGAAATAAAAAAGACTAATAAACTTATTATCTCAAATTTTTAAATTAAATATAATAAGGATATCTTATCTATAAGTTGGATTCATATCTCTTGTCTTTTTATTCCTTACAATATTCGTTAATATATCTTAACCTTTACCTAAGTTAGGTAGAACGTTTGAAGGTACATAAACATTATATATTATTGCGTTCTGTTGATGTGTTATTGGTGTAAATTTTGACCTATAGAAATTCAGCAATGTTGGATAGCATTACTTTAGACTAAGCTTGAAATAAGTGAGATTTTTAGTAGTTGAATTCCATAGCATGAGTAGAAGATGCAGTTATTGTTAATAAATAAAAGTGTGCAATTGGTTGCTGCTATCTTGGTTTTGTCAACTTAGGAGAATTGATCCATAAATAAAATTAATGGCTTCTCTTGTTGTTTTGTGTTGAGTCAATGACCTTAAAATAGAAATGACTTGTTTCTGCCTCCTCTGTT
Organism: Vigna angularis; assembly: GCF_016808095.1. NCBI lineage: Eukaryota > Viridiplantae > Streptophyta > Magnoliopsida > Fabales > Fabaceae > Vigna > Vigna angularis. The sequence goes on from NC_068976.1 coordinate 25,815,319, forward strand.
GCGTAGCAGAATAATGCATCAAAGATTCTTTGCTCTTTTCTCCACAACCAGATATCTAAAAATTATGCCATATTTTTTAAAATTTAGTGTAATTTTTATTTTAAACAATCTGTGATATTAAAAAATATGTTTTAAAATGTGATATTTACTAGTAAAAATTTAAATAACTCATGATTAAAAAAAAATTCAAGTAATTCCCTTAAATTATTTATAGTCCATTTCAATTACATTAAAAATCATTACAATTCATTTTAGTTCATTCAAATCATTTTTTTAAATTTGGTTTAATTTATACATTTTATATTATCACTTATATAATCATTTCACCATATATTCAAAATAGTCCAATTTTATTTTTTAAAAAAACGTTTAAGAAAATTAAAAGAAAAAAATTAAACTGCACTTCACCTTTATTCTTAAATAATATAAGACTATTAAACAACTCCCACATAAAAATAAATGAAGAAAATATAAAACAAATATTATTTTATTATATACGTGATTTTCAAACAAAACAATTTTTAAAATTTGAAGAAAAGAAATGAAAAAAAATTAATAATTTAATTTCTACAAGATCATTTTTCAAAAATAAATATTTTATATAAAAGTACATTAAAATATTATATTTAAAATTATTCTAAAATATTTTATATTATTTATTTATTTATTTTCACTGTTTTCTCAATCCATCTAATTTAGTTGAGAGAAACTTTTCCACTATTTTCCTTCCTATTATTTCCATTTAAACACTATAAAACTTTCATTCTTTCCTGCCTAACTTGTGCATTCTTGGTATTCCGGTATTCACTACTATGTTGTGATTCACGCCACCGCTGACCACCGTCAACTGTCACATTGGAACCGTCTCCTTCACATTTAAATCTTATATTTATCTACATCAATATTCACCAAATTTTTTATCACTTTTTTTAAAAAAAATCTCTTATTCTTTCAATATGAATTATTACACAAAAAACACTTTGAAAAAATAATATTATTCCTTTATCTAATTTAGCCCACGTGTTTTTGGGTTGGACGTACACCCGTTTCTAGACACTTGAAAATACACTCACTTAAATGAGACTTTTCAATCTTCTAAGACAAGTATAGTTGAATATTTGACTCTAGAAATTTCGCAATTACAATAGGTTTTGGACCAGCTTTTCCATATCTAATTTTACAATTAAAAAAATCAAACTAGTTTTTATTAGTTTTATATAAATTCCTTATATACAAGTTAATTGTAATATATAAAGAAGGGTTTTATTTTTTAATTCTTTTGTATTTATAAAGAAATTTGTCTAATATATACATAAATTTTTAATTATATAACCTTTTATGATTGGAATTAATTATTCCTGAAAGGCTTTGTTTTGTTAAAACTATTATAGTCAGAATAATACCTATATAATCGTTTGAACGAATAAATAATAATAATAATAATAATTATTATTATTATTATTATTATTATTATTATTTATAACATAAAAAATTCAAAGAGAACAAAATATAAAGTTAAAACCCCTCATCATTTATCCTTATTAACCCAACATCCCGATTTCTTAGGGGAAATCAACATTTATTTTTTCAAAATATCTTTAAGAAAAAACTAAATTTCTGTATAAACTGAAATGATTTATGAAAAATTAAATACATGTATAATATATTACGTGAAAAATTTGCTTGTGTTAAGTATAAATTGTTGAGTTAAAAAAAAGAAAAACTCATAAAACTAATTATCTTGAGTTAAAGATGTTGTAACACTCTTATAACTTAATATTTAATTTCACTACTGTTTCTTTTCAAAACTTGATAAAATTTTCTATAAATTAATTTACAAAATAGTTAATTTTAATTATTTAAAAAAAAAGTTAATACAAATCATCCAATAGTCTCAGAGATGTGGAGAAGTTCGGCATAAAAATTAAAAATTAAAAAAGAAAAAAGAAAATCTCCATCCCACCTTATACTTGGGTAGATTTTAGCTTTCCTCTTTAACAATGGATCAATGAACTGACACTCCAAAAACCCATCTTTGAAGTGACTGATAATTTTTTCCCACAACTTTTTTTAATTTGAGAAAATTGTTTTTAATACCATTTGACAATTTATTTTTAAGGGTATTTTGTTAAAAAAAAGTTGTTAGGTATTAAAATAATATTCTCCTTAATTTAATTTAATGTTTCATGATTATCTAGAAACCTTATATACAAAAATGATTAAAGGAAAGAATACAAGAATATTTTATAGTGAAGCTAAACCCTTTATCTCATCTGATTAACAAGTTCCCAACACAACACAAGAGAACACATAGACATAGAGAAAGATTGAAAACTATGTAGAACACAAGTAAATTTGTGAAAAGTGTTTTGTGTATCACAAGACTCAAGCTGTATGTTGTCCCACTCTACATTTAGAGGTCACATCTAGGCATCATCCACCAATCCTTTCACCTTTTCATAAACATTGCATACACCATTCCAACCCCATCTTCACTTAATTCTCTTTTTCTATTTCCCAATCGCATGCAAACATACCCTGATTAACCTTCCTTCCTTCCACTCATGGCTTCAACCTCCCACAACACCACCAACAAGGATAACTCTTCTTCTTGGACACGTATGCAGAACAAGCAATTCGAAAGCGCACTTGCTTTCTACGATCAAGACACCCCAGATCGCTGGCAGAACATAGCCAGAATACTTGGTGATAAATCTGTTGAGGAAGTTAAGAAACACTATGAAATCCTTGTCGAAGACCTTAGGCATATAGAGTCTGGTCGTGTTCCAATCCCCAGTTACAAGTCCACTCATGATCAACGTAATCATCAAGAGAGGTAAAACCATCGTTTGCCTTCACAGTTTTTCTTTCATCAAATTTCTGTTTTTTTTCTTCTTGCTGTTCTGTCTTTCCCCTCATGCACATGCAATGCTTACCTCCTTTTCTTCTCTCATTCATGAACTTTTCATTAAGCATCCATTTTTAATAAATAAAACAACAAAGGGAAACTAATTCTCTTTTTTCTTACCAACTAAAATCAACCTATTCACAAGTTAGAATTAGATTATATATTAATTAATTACAGAAAAGTTATTTAAACATAACTTTACTACAAGTCAACATGGTATCACCACTGCTGATTGTCTGATTTTATGGACAGGTTGTTTTTTGACACTCAACAAAATTTCCCACACTCTTTATATCTACTATTTTATTATTTAATCTCTTTTTTCTTTTGCAAAAATTAACTTTTTTTAATGATCAAAATGATGTTAAAAGAGCATCTTTATATATATATATATATATATATATATATATATATATATATATATATATATATATATATATATATATATATATATATATGTGTGTGTGTGTGTGTGTGTGTGTGTAGCAACATAAAAGACCTGCGCAGAATTGTGGTGGATAGAATTACTGTGGATTGTTCAAGGTTTTAAATTTTTAAGATCTTATATTCTTAGTGATGGTATGGTACACATATATATAAGACAATACTTTTATTTTTCTTCCATTATTTTCAAAGCTTTATTTTAAAGAATTGATGAAAACAAAACAGGGTGAAAATAAGTTATAAATAGACTAAATTCTTTGTAATGCTAATATAAAGTTTTTTTCAGTATTAATTAAAACTTACTCTAGATATGAAATTTAATTGGATAAAGATATATAAAAAAAATTACATTATGAATGTTGGGGTTTTAGGCATAATGCATGATGATATGTGTTCTTTGTTCATTAACACAATGTAGCTTAAATGGCAGGCCTCTAAAGTATCTTAATCAGCAGTGAATTGACCAAGTCAACTCAAGTCTCTATAGCCACTAAAGTTGGAACAACACAGAATGCAAGACCAAACATTCTTCTTCTTCTGTTTTCCTTGTTTATGTCCAACAAACATCCAACACTTTACTTCTCTTTACAGTTCAGATACTATGTGAACAATATGACATATTTGATAGTGTTTGGTTTCTGTTTTCAAGATCATTTAAAAAGAAAAGAAATAAGTTTGATGGAGACAGATTGGGAATTTCCCTCTTTTGTTTCACATTGCAAGGAAAAAAGTAACCTAAATGCCAAAGGAGATGTGCTCTCAAAAGTTGTTACAGATCCAATGTTTCATCTCCACAACATTGTGTTCTGTGATATTATATCATTTATATATCAACGCAAACAGGTCGCCAGAAAATGAAGCAAGCTTTGAAACGTTTGAAACAGTGGTATCTTTTACACATATATTTCAGATTAAATAATTTAAATTAATATATTTGCTTTTTGCAAACAAGTTTCGAGAAATGTTTATCCAAGTGATGATGAAAATTTCTGTCAACAATTTAAATAGTAAGCTAAACGGTTAGAGAAAGTAAGAGGTCAATTATTTGTTTAATTCACGAGCTTACCTACTGAGTACTGAAGAGATGCTTGTAGTTATTTCTTCTTGACATTAAGAACAATTGTAATTTTAAAGGTTACATAAACCATAGTTTGAACTTCTCCCAGAAACGAAAAGAGACTGCTTTAACAGTCATTTCAATTATTAAAGTATAATAAAAACAAGCTCCGAACTGATTTGATTATGAAAACCACACAATCTGATTGTTGAAATGGAGAACTCATACAAAGATAACATATTCAAAACATAGCTAACTTTGGTGCAAAACCGGAGACACAATGCAGTAGATTAGAATTGAAGAAAATTATCATAAAAACAAGAGAAGGAAGTGAGAAGAAAAATTGAAGCAAGAGGAAAAAATGTGGAGGGACAGAAGAAAAGGTTAACATAGGGCAAAAAGTAAAGCCTCATATGTCAAAACATTTGGTGATCCCGAATACAAGGACTCTGATAACCTAGTAAAATTTGTACAGTCATCACCTCCATTTACAACATGAAAACTAGCTCATAAATAATATTATATATCCCTGCCGCATGAGAGAGAATCAGGCAGGGCAAGGCCATTAACAGTACCAAGCCCGAGCTTCAGCCTCGGCTAACCTGATTCTAGCTGTATTATCCTCACACTAACAAATGTACAATTTCAAGTACAACTAATTATTACTTCACTACCTGAATACAGACAGGGCCATTAGCAATACCACATGTGAAAAGAAAAAAGAGCAGGTGCTTCTATTATCCTCAGTTAGCTGTACATTCTCTATACCATCTGTGCAGGATTTAGAGTCAAAATACTAATCCTCCTCTCTGCATACCACACAAAATTGAGGTTAATTACACACAATCAAATAACATCTAAAGATAGATAATACACAATGCAGAATGTCATTAAATTATGTGAAATCAATTCATTAAATAGAAGTGCACTGAGAAGCCGAAGCCTCTATTTTAGACATCCTTCGGCAAGTGAAAGTAATTCATCTTGTTTGCATACAGTAATTAATGATAGACTCATCAATTGTAAAACACTACCAGACGTGATATATCACCCCTACTTCATATGGTAGTTGATTGAATAAAAAGTTTGTACAAGAATACCAAACCTCACGGTTGAATAACTTTTTTTAAACAGAAGTTTATATATATATATATATACACACAGGCAAATTTTTGTAAAGAAAAAAATGTCGCTTTAGTCCAAAAAAGTAAATTTGAGATAGAGAATATACCCCCAGCAGCAACCAATTTCTCTACACGGGCAACAATGTGCTTCCCATAGGTATACTTCTTCAAGGCATTCAGGTGAACCTTTATTCGATTAAGGATTAGCTCAAGCTGCTGGTCATCACAGGTTTCCAGCACTTTCTGTACAACGTAGTTTGCAAACTGATCCTTCATCATAATCTAAAAACATACAGGCAATATATGAGAAAAGTAGATAAATGACTAAACGACACAAAAGATCAATTAATATTAAATAACAAAATGACAGAACAAAACTTAATTTTTAGAATAAGACCAACCTGGAACATGAGAAACCATCATTTTATTGAGTACAAGACTAAACTAGTGAACCAAACTGGTACGTCGACTAATGTTTAAATCAAGACCATAAATTGACAAATAAAAGTGGGCCCTGGAAGCGGATTTTCGTTCAAGGCAAGTACTTTCAAAGCTTAATTTAATATGTCGAGTGTATGATTGTACATTGCATTAATAACTCCACATCACCATGGATAAAGAAGTGAGGAAGGAATTTAGGATGTAAAAGCATAGAACAAATTATTAGGGGAAGGTGGACATTAAGAAAAGGGTATATTAACATGACATTTTAGAAACATGTAATGTTTAAAGGGGGAGGAGGGACATGTCCTACTCTTGGCACCACCACCAACCCTCCTCCGCCCCTATCCTTTTGGCATTTCGCAAAAATAGAACTACCAATGACATCTCAGACAGCAACATATTTTCATAGACGATGGTGGAGGGGTAAAGCTATAAAGCAAATCAGCTAACGGGAGTCTTTAATAAGGTAGAAAATAGGGAGGCCTAATTTGTAGTGCGATGGATCTTTCATGAAGAAAAAGGTGAAGTAGCACACTCTGACAAGAACAAGAGGGGCTAGTAAACACCTGAACCTATGAATTGCTTCAGCAATCCAAACTAATTTCATACGAAGCTTATTTCCTTAAACTCCTAACAACCAGAACAATGAAAAACCTTACTGAATAAAATAAATGATAAAATGGACAGAGTGAAAAAGGGCAAGGATATTCAAAATAGTATATAATACTTCCAGCTCTACTTTCAGCAGGAGATAAGGAAAGATTGCTAAAAGAAGCATAACACATGACAAAAGATCTGTACATAGTTCATGCACAAACCTGCAGGGGTTCGTTTTCATAAGTGGAACCAAGCATCTCATTCACAAGGACTTGACGCTCGGCAGGTGTTCCAAAGGTAAGGCACTTTTCTATAACATTAGAGGCAAACTTCTGCTGGCTCATCTGCACTATTTGCCCAGTTAATTCTTTGATTATAGCTGAGCGTTCATAAGGTTTGCCATGTTCCAGCACATGCTGCAAATTTTAACCAAGCATCAAAAAAATTGAATTGAAGGCAATGACTGAAATCTAAAGAGATAATTCAAAAGAAGTCATCAGACAAGAATGCATAGCAGAAGTCTGTAGGTAATTTGGGTGCTTAATTGCTAAAATCTGTCAGTTTGTTGTGAGACAGAAAAGAAAGAACTCAGATTTCCTATAAATAAGAGATAGAAAGACAGGAGTGTCTTGTCATTTGAGAGAATTGGGGTCTTTGAGCATAGGAAGGTGCAGACCTTCAAATTTGAGAACAAAATCACAAATTGTGACCACCGGATAATAAGCAAAAACCAAAATGAAATGCAACAAACCTGCACAACATAATTTCCATATTGGTCTTGAGCTAACATACACACAGATTGCAAAATTTCATCCATCATAATCTGTTGTGTTTTTGTATCATGGCAGTACTCCAAGACTCTCTGCACATTTGAAATATGACTAGTTTAGAACTATGATGTTGATCTTACAAACTAGCAATCCAGCTATATTTTTTACACAAATGCATGAGAGGCAACAGTTAACCTGTATAACGCGGCAACCATAAGGATGAGTTGACAATGTCACAACCTGATCATAAAACGTTGAAACAATAAAATGGATTGCATCCTCTGGTACACATTCAATACATTTCTGGATGACATGATTTCCATTTTGATCACGCACACAACGCATGATATGACCATCCAACTCTGTAACCATTTTAGTCTGCTGATCCATGTCAACAACTTCAATAGCCTACAGAATTTAAAAGAAAAAAACAAAATGAATAACTCTTGAGTTTACCATCAACTCACACAAATCACAACAGCACCCTAAATTCAAAGCATTAATAACAAGACAATATCAGTTTCACACAAAAAATAAGCAATTACATATTGTTGTAAATAACAATTAAATAGGATAAAAAATATTCTCAATATCTCCCATAGTAATTAAGAAAAACTAATTTTAGTTTTTATCCCTTTTTAAAGTTTGGTTATTACAAATAGAGATGATGAGAATGTAATTCGAATAATTGATATCAATAAAATAATTCTTTAGTTTTCAACTTGGTATCAGAGTCTATCCTAACGAGATTTGTTGGATCTATCGTGTCATCTTTATAAAACTGTCAATGGAGCACCACAAATATAAAAAAAAACAAGTAAATAACACCCAATATATCTTTCTCACTTAAAACCTCATAGACAGTCAAGTCAACAAAACTATTAGAAAAGAAACCATAGCTTTCCTGACATTAAGATGATGAAAAAATAATTAGAAGACTTAGGTTGCTCTCAAACACACACTCCAACCCATGAAGTAAAATGGGAAATGTTGGGGAAAAACATACCTGCCAAGATAAATCAAATAAAAATAAAAGTAGAGCTCGTTGTGATTATTCAACAGGGTGCCCAGACAACCCTTCAACATGGTATCTCTCATTAACAAGAAAGCAAGTGTAAAGGCAGTTCTAGTAACAGTTTGTGTGATACCAGGATGACGTGTTCCTAGCCTTTCCAGATAGTATCTAACAGTGAAAAGCATTACTCTTCTCAGCAAATTTTGGCACAACAACATATAGTCATCCCTTGGATAGGCACAGTAGCCCACCTCTGAATTGTAGCAAAATCATGGAATAACAGCTATACCAAAGGTACCAGATACCATATGAATAACTTATAACAAAAGTTCAAAGCTCAAAAAGCACTATAACGGTTATACATTCGCCGTTACTATTTCAACATTAATAATCCTTTAAAGTTTTGTATCGTAAATTAATAAAAACAATAAAGGAAGTTCCAATACATTTAAAACAAAATCACCATTCACATTAGTCAGAATGTTTTGAACAATGTATAGCACTGATAGTAATAACAAGTCTTAAAAGCACAACCAAACAAACCACGAATAAAAAGAAAGGAGTTATTACTTATGACTATTACTAAAGTGAGACAACATTGCCAATTACCAACAGAAAAGGACAATGATATCTTCTTTCAGAATAGGTTCATTTTCCACTGGGAAAAAAAGATTGTCTATGGAGTGCCCTGAGCATAGTAAGGAATCAAATTTAAATGTATTAAATGAAAAGTAAAACAATTATTATATAAAATTCAGAAAATAGCTAATGCTTCCATCTTTAAGCAAATAGAAGCATTTAATGGTGGGTATTACAAGCTAGTTAACCGATAGTATTAGTTCATAAAACCTTAGATAACAGTATCATCTCTACAAAAGGGATATAGCTTCTTTAAGAAGCTGCAGATGAAACACAACCAAACACCAATGGCAGGTCTTGGCTGGGAAACAGGCTGGGTTGATTGGAAAATCCCAACCCAAGGCAGGAGCAGACCAAAAGACGTAGATTTTGCCCACATTACAATGTGGCAGCTGTTGCAGCCACAATTTTACTGCAATCACAACAACTATCATTGTGATAACCAAATGTGATACTATGCCTAACTGTTGAGGGCAAGAACTGTAACAGCATGACTGATTACCGCATAACAAACTTCAATCCAACACTTTAAACAACAGAATTCGTATAATGAAAAATAAAACACAATATAATTATGTAAACAGTAATAAGGTAGATAAATTGATATGCGCGGACCTTCTGGATAACCCGACAGCCATACATTTGCAGACTCAGGGTCAGCACATGACCCGTAAGCTGATCAGCCAGTTCCCTTATCTGTGCAGCTGTTCCATGTTCAAAAAACTAAACACGAATTGCACTTTGTTAGACATGTATACAATGAATTCATAGTTTTTTGCTTTAAATAATGAATTTGATACCCATCTGAACATAACAAGTATGAAAAAAATATATTATACAAGTTGACAATTGAAATAAAGCGAGATTCTATATATAGCAAAGAAAATATCAAAGTACCTTCTGAATCACATAATTACCGAAGACATCAGTCATTAGAGAAAGTGCTTGTGGCATGATTTCATGGAAAACCATGTTTTTCTCTTCCATCGAGGCTGTCTCAAGTTTCTGTTGTATAAATCGGCTTCCATACTGATCAGCACTGTTTAAGAAAGAACATGAAAACATGTTAGCTAAATATTAAATCTGAAGAAGCAAACCAAAGTACATCACCAGTATGTACCTGAATTCAACAACATGCCCAGCAATTTCTGAAAGTTCAAAACATTTGGTCTTATTACTTTTGAACTCATCAAGCAAGGAAGATGCAAAATTCTCTTCTAAGCTACCAACTGTGTCTGAATGCCAAGCTCCCATGAAACCCCCTACTACATTCCTCATCCCAGACAAACGCATATTTCGTTCACTTTGGTTCATTGGACTACCCGGTCCATAGAAGGAGTTAGGGAAAAGGGAACCAGCCAGTGGGCTTCCTGGATATGATGTGGCCAGACCATATGAAGGATTTCCAAAAGAATTAGGGCTCAGGGTAGCTGATTTACCAAGGTATGGAACATTGAAATGTGAATTTTGGGGAGTAATCAAAGACTCAACATAAGCTTTTTGGAGGCCAAGTAAATCTGTGCATTCCCTATTTATCACTGATTCCTTAAGTGCAGCAATCTGTGCAGCAGAAGCAACATCCCCCGATCTCAGATACTGAAGATACAAAGGGTCCATCAAAGGCAACTGTTGATTGCTACCGGCAGCATGACTTCCAAGCCTGCTAGAATTTTGTAATTCAGTTGCAGCCAATAAAGGTCCTAAAGTTACACCTCTTCCCAGTGCTATAGAGTCCATAGCATTCAATCCTAGTGCAGATGCAGCAACAACAGCATTTTCGAAGAAAGGAGGCAAATTCCCACTCCCAAGCTGGCCTGCCATCATAGATGGTGATGGAGGATTAACACTATATCCATTCATGCCATAGTTTGGATATGAGATATCTTCAACATTCTGATAGTGAGCAGGTGAACTACCTCTGCTCCTAAAAGTTGCTGCAGAATGTCCTTTCAAATGCGTGTTAAGAGAAATTCCACCAGCCTTGTGGGGTTCTAGCTGTTCATCTGCATACCCTGACGATTTATTCAGATCCAATCCAAAACTGCTGACTTTATTCACTTTTAAATGGGATTGGGTAGCAGAATGACGTTGAAAAGCCAAGGAATCAGGACTGTTTAAGTAAGGCTGCTGTTTAAAACTGTGAGTATAATCTTCACTGTGCCTAGATGACTGGGAATATTTTTCATCATCTATTATATCTTTTGTGGATAAATTTATACCAGCTAAAGCAGACGCCAGATCTGCAGACTCGTTTAAATTAGATGAGACAGCATTGAGTAAATTTTGACCGTTAGAACTTTTTTTATCAGCTGAAGTGGACCTGCCATCACCAATGGGTGGAAGGCAAGGACTAGCAGCTCTTGGTAGAAGCTGAGAGTCAGGGGTGCTACTCCTTGATAGGGAGGCACCTAAGGCGGAAGCATAGGTTTGAGGTCCCGAACCAACAAAATTTTGGGCAGCAGATATGCCCAGCTTATTTCCACCAGACCGCAGGGCATTCAGTTCTTGATGCACATAAGCAGCATGGGTTTCAGATTTTTCAGCAATGTCATCAAATAAATTACTGCTAGGTAGATTATGAGGGTGCTTAGATCCAGATGATGCATTATTTATTTCATCCTGCTGAGAAAGTATGGCAACAAACATCAGAGACAATGCAACGACATAATATCATAATACAAGTTATGATAACCACACATAATAACATCATATTACAAAACTAACTAATAAAGAAAAAATTTTAAATTTCAAGCTCACACAATTGCAAATCCACAACATTAAGCCACAACTAGAAACTGAAAGGTTAGTCAGCCAAAACAAAATTGGAATGATCAAAGCAAACCAAAAATATGTAATAAAGGTAGAGTGACTCAATAGTCAACAACAGCATCCAACTGAAACAGAAATAAGAGGAACTACTATCGAAAAATTAATCAATTTACAATCCACAAATTCCATTGCAAATCACTACATCTCAGCTTAATCAAGAAAGAATACTGGCTCACTCAACACTAGGAGATGTTGAGGAGGAGAAAGAGGTTTAAGACCAGGAAAATTCTTTATTTTTTAAAAAAAATCTCTAATTTAATAATTCATTAAATAAATGACCTCTGAAATCCAACTCTCAACCAAAGCCAATGAATCTATCAATGAACCCTCTTGGATTTAGACCAATTATTTGGGCTGAGTTGCCTGTCTATCCTTGAACCAACCTAATTCCAAAGCTGGGATACTGAGCTCAAAATGTAGTTGACCATGTTTGCAGTTTGTGAATAATCCAAGCATTGGTTACTAAGCTCAAAATGTAATTGAATGCTGACAGTTTATGAATAATCCAACCCCTAGGGAAAAAAGAACAAGACACGATCACAAAATTGGTTTGTCCATGCCACAAAGCCATTGGTAGAACACACTGTTGAATGACCTGACCATGGAGAATCTCAAGAGGTTCACTTCTGATGGTTCTTCCACATAGCCAGAAACAGTGATACATTGCTTTCCATCCTATAAACACAAACTCACTCACACACACATACGCACACACACAAACATTTTTACCTTCAATTAGAGAAGCAACAAACCATCAATAACCAAAACAACTAAACTAAAACAACACGCATATGAACATTAGAGAAAAAAAACATAATAGACATTCAATACTTAAATTACAATTTACAAACATAACAAAACTCTCACCTGAAACAGTTCTGCAATGCTCTTCTGCCTACTCCCTAGGCCTAATGCCGGCAACCCCATCAACCCATCCTCACCACTCCATTCCGGACCGCCTTTGCGGTGCTTCAAACCACCCTCCTCCTTCACACCAAACCCAGCAGGGTGCACAGAAAACAAAGGGTTGTTATCACCCCCTTCAATTACACCATCATCACTGGTCATCCTCCTATCCCCAACACCGCCCACCTTAGAACCACCTCTCAACCGCTGCACGAACCGCCAGTCCTCCTTGGAGGCCAGTGGAGGCGGCAAACGCGGGTTCAGATTCACATTAGAGTAATAATAATTGGCGTAATTGGGATCAGCCCGAAGCTCCTCCTCGCTCCCAAAACCCCTCCTGCCACCATAACCAGGCGCAGCCGGAGACCCTTCAAACAACCCTCCCACAGCCGTCAATGACCCCTCCACAGTCGGAGGGGCCGACCCACTTCGCAACCTAGCGAGTTCCCTCTCTCTCAGAACCCCCAAATCTTCGCCTGCATATTCACCGTTCTTCAACATCGATCGAATTGCCACATCAGATATCATCTTACCGTAACTGTCACTCACCATTACACCGCACAGAAAAGTTTTACTCCAACAAAACAAACAAATACATACAATAACTCAACCAAAAAAACTCAAAACTGGTTTGAAACTGTTCTAGTCTGAACAGTTGCAATCCAAAACCCCAAAAATACAAGGTTTGTTTTTTCTCTTATATTTGGGTTACAGGCTTCAGTACCCAGAGTTATGAGAGTTGAATAGAGAAAAAAGCTTCAACTTTATTGGTGAGTTTTGTGATTATTTTGTTATGTGGGAATCAAAACGAGGATCGGGCTTCAGAGTGAAGAGAACGAACGCGGAGGATCGAAGATGTGTTGGTCCATGTTAGAAGCTAAACAGAAACAGTGGTGAGACTGCGAGTGTGAAGATGGTGGCAGTGATAAGTACGAGAGTTTGTCCTTCTCCAACCGTTTGATCCAAGATTGACGGTGCTGATTAATTGCTTCAAGATTTGTTATTACACCCTTCTAGGGTTTGTAGTATATGTTATATTTGTATTAAGCACCCACTTTGTTTTTTTCCTTCTAACATAAACCGTGTGAATTTATAAAACATTATCCTCAGTTCGATCCTCAGACAGTGGAGAATCATATCTTAAGTATTAGTATTTGATTTAGTAAAAAAAACATACATTACCATAAGATTATGATATAGATGATAAAAAAATTCAAATATTTATGATATTTTACATGCATATTTATACTTCAAATTCTGTTAGAACCATTAAAAATCCACTCAAGATTCGTTTTAGTAGAGTTCACATGTCAAGAGGGGGCTCGATAATCAGATGGCGGAAGGCAGGTGTTAGCAGCTGAGCGGACGTTCGTTTTGAAGTTGGAAGAAAAACTCTAAGTTTTCAAACTTCACGCTACTCTCTGCATGCAACCTTCTTTTCCAGAATTCTGAAATCTCCTCCTTCTCTCTAAATCTCCTTCATCTTCTCTCTAAGAAATCCTCATCGTTTCTTACTCCGATCATCACTCAGGCATCATTTCCTCTCTCCCACTGTCAAGAGCTTTTGATTGAACCGATCGGTTTGTGAAGCTGAGCTGGTAAGTTCTTCTCTTCACTCAGCCGTGCGATTTTCTGGACATGCAAACCAAGTTTTGGTTTCATGTGTTGTTTACTTTCTAAAATTTGTAGTTCTGATAGTGTTTTGATTTTACTTGGTTTAGTTTTGGAGAATTGTTGAGCGTTGAGGGTAGAAGGACTTGTAGTGGTGTGAACTGTATTCTGCCTCTGTGAACGTTCGGTCACGCTCAGAGGTAAGGGAAGCTCATATAATTTGATTTGTATGTTTGTTTGGATTGTATATACGTTCGTTGAATTGACTGAATTAATATGAAATATGATTGTTGCTATGTTTTGATTGTATGAAGTATGGAAATTTACTATGATATGAATGTATGAAATTATGAAGATAAATGTTGAGAAATGAGTTGAGATAAATAATTCTAAGTATGAAATTCCCTATGATAATGTATGTTTGTTACTGAATGGTCTTTGACCGTTCGGTTTTTCTCGGGGACTCGTTTGGAACTAGATTCTTTCATTTGGAAGGAATTTATGTTGAGGACGAGCGTCTTCGTCTAGTACAATTTGTTTACAAGCGTTCCACCAAGGATATCCTTTCCTTGGTATTTTAATATAAATTTAAGTATATCTGTGTAGTAGTATGTCTGTTCGATCTTGAACATTAGTCAAATGAGATTATATATTCACCAAGCGCTCGTACGACTTAGAGCTAGGTCTTTCACCAAGCGCTCGTACTATTTAGTGTTGGGTCTTACACCAAGCGCTCATTCTCTTTTCTATAATATACCTTGATGAAAATAGTGTTCGTCCAAACTCAATGGTATTCACTCTCTACCGTGCTCGATCTTTGACTAGCATTCGGTTTTCTTGATGTTAAACTCAAATAATCTAAGTAATTATAAGCGTTCGATTTCTTCATATAATTCTTTTAAGTACTATTAATTGAATGTCTTGTAGTGTCTGTCTCCACTGGTTTCAGCCTAGAGTCTTAGTACTCGATCTAGGCTTTAAGGTGTTCAGTCTAAACGCTCATGGGTCAATTCATCAAATTGATTCACGTTGTAAATAACGTTCGATCCTTTTAATCTTGAGAATTATTATTGAACTCGGTCTCTTCTCAATCCCGATGGTAATTCTCTCTCGGTTTTGATCTGTTCTGGAACTGGAAACCTCTCGGTCTCAGTTCAAGTGTTCGGTCTCGTTAAGGGTTGAAGTTTTACGTTCGGTATTTGGTATTCTAAGGGATCTTCGTTAAAAATTGAAGTTTGAAAATAAAAGATGATGGAATATGATGTAGATGAAATGAGTATGATTATGAACGAGTATTCCGGGGAGGAATATCCCATGAATGGATATTGGAATTTGGTAAAGTATGAATGTGGGCATGCTAAGTTGGCGGCTCATCTTGATGTTCCGTGATTACTCGTCCTCACGTAGAGGAGGGTAAGTCATGTGTGGGAACGGTAGGAGGTCCTAGTCCTTATGGTTAATTTGGACAGATAGGACTAACCTCGGGTGGCAGCTATTGAGGGTATCCCAGTTACTACATCACCCGGGTGCACAAACGTCGTAGCTACATAGAATTCATACAGTCCGGACAGTCAGTCTAGTATTAGGCTTTCCATGAATGAGTTAATGAATTATCTTGTGTGGTTGAATTGTGTGAAATATATGTTGATACATGAATTAAATTACATAAGCTTACCTTTTTTTTTTTATTCTTGTCTGTTCTGTACATTCGTCTGTATTTCTGTTGCAATGATCATCCATGTGGATGTGAGCAGAAGGAGACGAGTTGTTGGAAGAAGCGCTGGAAGAAGAAAACTTAGTCGAGGTAGAAGTTAAGACCGAACAATAGAACCGTTCGGTCAGTATTATAGTTTGATAGTAAGGTGATCGTTCGATCACCTTTTCCCTTTTCTTTTGCAAGACCGTTCGGTATAATTCTTTTGTAAACCGTTCGGTCAGAATTGCACCCCTGTACAACTTTAAATTTCTTGTCTTTCTTTGTAAGGCGTTCGGTCACAACCTTACTTCTCTTTTAATGTAAGACTGATCTGTGTGATTATTTTATCATATAGTTTTAGACTATATTTTTGGGATGTTAGAAATTTTATATCAGATTTAATTATAACAATTTTACTCTGATTATTTCATATCATATATTCAATAAATAATTTCTTGGGAATAAAAAGAAAAATAGAAACACAACATATCAAAGAATGAATCTTGTTCAACATTCGGTGTTTAAAAATTTGAAACACACTTTGCCTTTTGTGTTTGCTATAATTGTTGAAGCGGTGGAATGTCTAAAATTGTGTCGTGGGATGTGCTTAAGAGATTTAGATGGTTTACTTATATATAAACTGTGGAAAATTTAAGAAACAAAAATGTATGGCTTTTACCTAATTTAGAATGAATTGTTTGGAGCATGGTTGTGCATGTAATTTTATTTGGATGGAGAATTTTATTTGGCTTCATGTTCTATGAGAAATATTGTGCTTTTAAATAAATATCGTAATTAATTATATTAATATAATTTAGTAGCATAATGATAAATATTTAAATAATATATGTAATATATTTTTTTTATAAATATATAAAATTTAATTAATTATATTTTTTCGTCAGCTTAAAATCTACCAAACTCTTCAATTAATAAATGTGATGTCTTTACATTTGTATCACCGCGCATGGATTGTTTTACTGGATTTCATCTGTATCATCATCACAATATAAATATAAATATAAATATAAATATAAATATAAATATAAATTATTTATACCCACTATATTATATATATATTATATTATATTATATGAAACTTTGTTTATATAATATTTGATTCGTCATTACTAAATCTATTACCTATTAAACTGGTGAACATCCTGTTTGGGGTTGTGCCTTTTGTTTTTGTAAGTAGGACCTTTAAAATAATATGAAAATATTTAGATAAACAAAACAGTATCAGATTCTGATTTTGCTTTGATTAAATATTTAGGGTATCACGTGTCTATCTTATGAAATTTTTTGCATGAGATGGAAGGATTAAGTGACAAAGTTTAAGACTATTTCAATCATCCTGATGAAAAATCCTCTAACTTCTCTTACAAATAAGGTTCTTCTGGTGCAAGTGTGTTCAGTTAATTTTTAATTTAGTTTTATTGTTTTTAAATTATTCTGTCTCGTGTGAATTACATAGATACAATTAAGTGAGTTATTTTGCCACTAATTAATTGAATTTTAAAATTATAATAATTTTTTAAAATTAAATAAAGCTGTTGTTTTTTTTGTTAATATTTTTGTTACATTGTGTCAGAACTTATTCAATCAAAATATAGGGTAATTTTATTGTAATGGGATTTTCTTTTCTTTTTTTTCCAAAATATTATTAAGCATTAGAAAGCTATGTGTAAGAAAAGTCAGAACTAATACATGTAAAATTAAATATCAAAATAGTAAAATGAAAATTATGGTTAAACATTATTATAAAAATGATTAGAATATGTACATATGAATATTATTATATGTATGTGTTATGATAAAAAATTAAAATTTATAAATTTGTATTGTTTATATTTTAAATGTGAGTTGAAGTTGAATATTGTCATTATTATTTATTCATATTTTTATATAATAGTTATTTTTTAAATAAAATATAATATTCTTTTAATTAATAATTAAAGTTGTTATCAATCGTTTGTGATATTAGTTTTTGTTTTTAAGATTTTATTGAGTTACATTTCAAATTAAAAAAAAATCATGATATGTCACACAGTTTAATGGCACATCTAATTAGGATTTTTTTTTTTTAGTAATTTTCAGAAAGAAATTAGTTTCATCAAAGTTAATTTTTCTTTTTTAATGTTTACTTTCTTTTGAATTTAAATTTGTTTCTTTTCCTTTTCTTCTATAAGTCTTATACCAAAACTTAAACAAAAATTATCCAAGGAGGAAACACATTAAACTATCAATATTCATCGAATAATTATAATTAAGAAGCATCTACAAATCTAACCAACATGCACAAATTATTGGTTTTGTATTATTCTTTTGGAGTTTTAGATAAGCAGTTCATGAAGTAATTTTTGAGGGTTTCTATCACATGATATTCAAACCTTACAAAGTTAGCTCTAAACCTTTCGGCTTTAAACCTTAAGGCTTTAAGGAAACTAAAAACAAGAGTGGTATTCATTCTTGCTACCATCATCATTGTAATAAAAGTATTGGGAGCTTTAGAGCTTGAGGGACAGACTTCATAAGTATTCTTACTATTCATGAAAAGATAAAAACACATTAAACTATCATTAACTCAAAATAAATTAATCATTAATGATAGTGACTATGGATGTATTGTTTTTGCGAAAGATAACTGATTAATGGTTAGATAATTCTTTACCATAGGTTAGAGAATTGTTTAGACATGTTCTAAAACATTTTGGTTACTTTGAAACAGAAAATATATTGATAGTACACCTCTAATTAATGAAAAATATATTCACAGTAATAATTGATAGATGTACGTAGTTGTGCTAATATTATGATTAAGAGATTGAAGAATAAATTTTATTTACCAAATATTTCTTACTAACGTACAAACTCCAACTGTTAAATAGAAAATGTAGTTTGCATTAGGTATTTTTTTCTATTGATAAGTATGTTGACGAGATTATTTATAGTTTTGTTATCATGAAAACTAATAATGATATTAAGAAAATAATTATGTGATAACTTTAATCTTTATGTAAAATGGGACACTATAGAAAAAAATGTATTTAGCCATAGTTATTAACAAATGGTTAAAACTTCGTGATATCAAACACATGTAATAAATGTTATAATAAAATAATTGTCATCAATATCCCAAATTTCAAAAATAAAGTTTGTTCTTTTTATGGTTTACCTTAATCAAGTAATATACACACCTGTATGCGACAATATAGTCACAGTATAATTTAAATATAAACATATAATTAAAAATAATCATCTAATACAACAATATTCAAAAAAGTTTAAATATCTTTTTTCTTTATTTTTATCAATTTTATTTAAAGTGACTCATTTTTTGAGTGATGTAATCACAATTTTGGTAATTTATAATTAATTTGTTTCTTTTTATTGATATTTGTCTAAATTGTTAACCACAGATTATATATTAATAGTGTTTCAATGACCTATTGCATTATTTCTGACGTGACCCAACAATAGGTCACAACATAATCTCATCTTCTTCCTAACACACCTAGGAATCATAAGCAATCACTATGGCCTCTTCCATGTTGTCGCACCACCACCAACCACTACAAATCACAGTGTCTCTTCAACCATCTTTTTGCGTCTCTAATTTGCACGCATCAAAGCCCCAAAACACAAAGCCCTACAATCGCACCATTAAACATCACCGTGAAGCCACCACACCGTCAACCTGTTGTAAAAAGCTGACAAAAATATTTCCTGAGGCGTGTAAAGTCATTGTCCTTAAGGACTTATTCGCGGTGTGTTGTGCAAGTCCCCCAGGATACAACAGGAACTTCTCAGAATGTCTGAGGATCTCAGAACTAGCAAGGAACTCTAAACAGAGTATAAGAATAACCCATAATATTTTTAGGAAAAGAAAGAGACAAAGGATGAAACTTAAAAGAGAAGAGAATGAGAGAAGATTGATTTTTGGTGTGTATTGAAATGGAGGAAGAGTTCTCTATTTATAGAGTTAGGAAAGAATCAAATAAATAAAAGAAATTAAAAACCATTAAAAAGTTAACGTTGGCAATTATGAAATGAATTTTAACGTTGCCAAATACTAACATTGCAACAACATTTTCATATTTTGCAATATAATAATAATATATTATAACAATCCCCCACATATTGCAAAATAGAGTTGAAAGAAATAGTCTTTGACTCAAATAGTTCAAACACTAAAAAAAATAAGAAACTTTTATTTTGGGTCTCATACGATGTAATGCATCAGACTTGGTATAGCAAGCTATATGAACCAGTCTTAGATTGAAATACTTAACACACAGTGTAGTTGGTATAGCAAGCTATATGAACCAAAGACACTTTGACGTGTGTTAGAGGTTTATCAATCACAATACACCCCCACAATCGTTGTTGTTATCGTTGTGTTGCACTTAATAGGCCATGTGTGTGCCCGGTATTCATGAGTGCTCAAGAGATCATGCCAAGATCTCATACAAGCGGCCCCACTCGACACTCATATAGGTGATTTCATCAAGTGTATGCTGCAAATCATACACCACCCGTAAGGGATATGAAAAATCATTAAAAACTTTGTTTAAGCTAAAATTCTTTCACCACATAGAATTTTAACGACAAAGTTTAACCTCTCATAATGCAGTCTCTCGCACTTTCACACACACCATAGGAAGGGACATAATTGATTAAAATCAATTTAGTGCTATCAGAACTAACAAGTGACTTGTTTTTACCCATATGAACCTTATTCATGGGATCTCCAATCACAAAGGTTGGGTTACCATCACTTGTTTGTTTGCAAGTGGCTTAAGTCTCATTCCCCTCGATGTTTCTAATATCATTTTTCTTCCTAGGGATTTTGTCAGAGGATCTGCTAGATTCCGTTCTGACTTCACATAGTCAATGGAAATAGTTTCACTCTTTAGCAGCTGCTTCACCAAATTGTGTCTCAATTGAATATGTCTATTCTTTCCATTGTAATTTTTGTTTTTAGCTATAGCTATTGCCGATTGGCAATCACAGTATATTGACACGATGGGGTTGGTTTCATTCCTAGTGGAATGTTTGCTAAGAAGTTTTTCAACCACTCAGCCTCACTACCAGCCATCTCAAGAGCGACAAACTCAAATTCCATTGTTGTTTTTGTAATAATTGTTTGTCTGGCTGATCTCCATGTAATCGTACCACCCCCAAGTGTGAATACATAACCACTAGTGGATTTTGTCTCATCTGAATCAGAGATCCAGTTAGCATCATTGTACCCTTCTAGTACAGCGGGAAATCCACTATATTCAATGGCATAATCCATTGAACCTTTTAAGTATCTCATAAGCTTAACAAGTGCATCCCAATGTTCCTGATTTGGACATTGAGTGTACC
The DNA here is from genome assembly GCF_016808095.1 of Vigna angularis. NCBI lineage: Eukaryota > Viridiplantae > Streptophyta > Magnoliopsida > Fabales > Fabaceae > Vigna > Vigna angularis. The sequence continues at coordinate 25,836,732 of NC_068976.1, forward strand.
TACTTAGTCTACCTACTGCATAAGCAATATCAGGTCTAGAAAAACTCATCAAGTGCAGTAAGCTCTCAATTATCTGGGCATACTGAGGCTGAGATAATGATTCTCTATTTTTCATTAATTTAGAGTTAGCATCATAAGGGGTACTCACTGGTTTTAAGTCATAAAACCCAAACTTCTTAAGAAGTTTCTCAATGTATTGTTCTTGAGATAGTAATATATTATCTCCCTTCCTTATGATTCTAATACCTAAAATCACATTGGCTTCACCCATGTCTTTCATTTCAAATTTTGATCCTAAAAACAATTTAGTTCTAGCGACAATCTCATTGCATGTACCAAAGATTAACATGTCATCCACATACAAGCATATAATGACACAATCACCATTTTCAAACTTAGAGTACACACATTTATCAACATCATTAGGTGAAAACCCATCATAAAGCAACACATTATCAAGTTTTTCATGCCATTGATTTGGTGCTTGTTTCAACCCATATAAGGATTTTAAGAGTTTGCATACTTTATCCTCTTGACCAGGTACAACACACCCTTCAGGTTGAGTCATATAAATTTCCTCCTCTAAATCACCATTCAAAAAGGTTGTTTTAACATTCATCTGATGTATCACTAGTTTATGGATAGCTGCTAGGGCTAACAATACTCGAATAGAGGAAATCCTAGTCATTGGAGCAAAAGTATCAAAGTAATCTATGTTGGGTTTTTGAGTAAAACCTTTTGCTACTAATCTTGCCTTATATTTCTCTATGGATCCATCAGGGTGATACTTTTTCTTAAAGATCCACTTACAACCAATGAGTTTTGCTCCTTTAGGCAAATCTACTAAAGTCCAAGTTTTGTTTTTCTGAATTGATTCAATTTCAGTCCTAATGGCGTTACCCCACTGTTTTGCATCAGGAGCATTAGTAGCTTTTATAATGCTTATTGGATCATTATCAACAAGATAAGTATAAAAGTCATCTCCAAAGGAAGTTTCCTTTCTCTGCCTTTTTATTCTTCTCAAATCCTCATTTATGGTATTACTATTATCATTATCATCAACAGGTTGAGACATCTCACTAACCTTTAAGGGAAACACATGTTCAAAAAATTCAGCATTTTTCGTCTCCATTATATAATTTTTCTCAAGTATGTTACTTTTAACAACTAGAAACCTATAGGCAGCACTATGTTCAGCATAACCTAAGAACATACAATCAGAGGTTTTAGATCCTATTTTCCTTTTCTTAGGATCAGGTAACATCACCTTAGCTAAGCACCCCGACACCCTTAAATATTTAAGGTTAGGTTGGTAACCTTTCCACAACTCATAAGGAGTTTTACCGATTTTCTTATGGGGTATTCTATTTTGTAAAAAACATGCAGTAAGCAAGGCTTCTACCCAAAGGTTATCAGGTGCACCAGAACTAACAAGCATAGCATTCATCATTTCCTTAAGGGTTCTATGTTTTCTCTCAGCTACTCCATTAGACTCAGGTGAATATGGTGGGGTCACTTCATGGATAATTCCTTCTTTAACACAATAGTCATTAAAAAGCACACACTCACCACCTCTATCTGATCTAATCCTTTTAATTTTCTTATTCAACTGATTTTCTACTTTTGCCTTATAGGTTAAAAATACATCAAAGGCTTCATCTTTATGTTTGATTAAGTAAACTTTGGTATATCTAGAATAATCATCTATAAAGGTCACAAAATAATTTTTACCTCCTCTAGACATGGTTTGTTTCATATCAGCTAGATCAGTATGAATTAACCCTAATAACTCAGTCTGGTGTTCTACAGAAAAACATGTTTTCTTTGTTAATTTAGATTCTACACATATATCACATTTTCTACTCTGTTTATCATGCATATTAATCAATCCTAGTCGTTGTAATTTCAAAACATACGAGGAATTCACATGTCCTAATCTAGCATGCCATATATCATACGAGTCAACAATAAAAGCAGAAGAACTTGATTCATTAATATTTTCATAAACATTTAGAATGAAGAGTCCTTGATCACAATATCCCTTCCCCACGAACACATTATTTTTTGTCATGATGATCTTGTCAAACTCAAATGACACTTAAACCCCCACCTTTCCCAATAGTGCTATAGAGATTAAATTAACTCTGATTGATGACACATGTAGCACATCACTCAAGGCCAGAGTATTTCCAGATGTGAGTTTGAGAAAAACTTTTCCTTTTCCCAAAATAGGAGTGGTCTTGGAATCACCGAGGTAGACGTGTTCTTCTCCATCCCCTACACTAGTGTAAGAGGTAAAAGCACTTCTGTTTGCATAGATATGCCTGGTAGCACTAGAGTCTACCACCCACTTGCTCACATTGGTCATCAGATTCACTTGAGAAACGACCGCAGCAATAATGTCATCTCCTTCGGCTATATTGGCCCTATGAGGATTGTCGTTTCTCGCTCTACGCCTGCACTATGGTGCATGATGGTCTGACTTCCCACATACGAAGCAATTTCCTTTCTTTTTAAAGGTGGGTTTAGATTCATGGGGACGAGATTTAAGAAAATTATTTTTCCTTTTGTGATCAGGTTTGTATTCGTACCTTTTTGGAGCAGGTTTTCCTTCTACCATATTTGCTTTCGCAGATAAAGCTTTGGCCCTTGTAGTAGCAGACTCCTTCCTGTTGGTATCTTCAATTATTATGTGTGTAATGAGTTCTGGTAGAGACATTTTCTTGTGCCTGTGTTTCAACTATTGTTTGTAATCTGTTCAGGATGACGGCAATTTCTCGATCAGAATTTCTTAAACAAATCTGCTTTGATATCTTCGAGCAACTTGTGGTATTCATTGATTTGAGTTTTTATGTCCTTATCTTCAATCATTTCCCAACGGTAGTAATTTCCTATGACGAATCTTTGTCTGACGACATCTTCGGCAGTGTATTTAAGAATCAACGAGTCTCAAATGTCCTTTGCTTCCTTGTAGGAATAGTACACATCGAACAAATCATTAGAAAGTGCACTAAGTAGAGTGTGTCGGCATACCTTGTTCGCGTAAGTCCACTCTTCAACTAGTTTTGAGTTTGAAGGAATAGTGGAGTCGGGCTTCGGAGATGAAAGAGCAGCAACAACTCCGTACATGTCTAAAAGGGTGGAAACGCGTTCTTGCTAGCGTCGGAAGTTCTGTCCAGAGAAAATCTCGATTTTTGACACGTCCGGAAGCGATTTTGCGAAGACCGTCTTGGTTCCGGAAGCAATGGTTTGGCTCTCTGAAGGCATGTTGTTGATGCCAGCCATAAGTCCTTAAGATTGTTGTAAAAAGCTGACAAAAATATTTCCTAAGGCGTGTAGAGTCACTGTCCTTAAGAACTTATCCACGATGTGTTGTGCAAGTCCCCCAGGATACAACAGGAACTTCTCAGAATGTCTGAGGATCTCAGAACTAGCAAGGAACTCTAAACAGAGTATAAGAATAACCCAGAATATTTTTAGGAAAAGAAAGAGACAAATGATGAAACTTAAAAGAGAAGAGAATGAGAGAAGATTGATTTTTGGTGTGTATTGAAATGGAGGAAGAGTTCTCTATTTATAGAGCTAGAAAAGAATCAAATAAATAAAAGAAATTAAAAACCATTAAAAAGTTAACGTTGGCAATTATGAAATGAATTTTAACGTTGCCAAATACTAACGTTGCAACAATGTTTTCATATTTTACAATATAATAATAATATATTATAACACAACCACCATTAGACCATTGTCAACCACCACAACAACAACCAAGGCACAACAATCATGACACCATCGTTGGCCGCATCATCGTCATCACCATCTTCGTTCACGCAAAACCTACAAAAAAACCAAACTCAAGTTGTGCCACCATGTTCATTCACAACCTCACCGTGAGCACCTCCTCCATGCACATAGCTACCTACAAATCAAAACTAGAACAGACTAACACCAACCCGTGACAAAACAATAACCGTGTCTCCATCACAAGTCCTAATGTGTCGTCTTCATCACCATCAACAAATAGTGAACCTTGAGCCCTAAAACAGTAACCCATGTCGCGTTCCACCACTGAACTTGCAAATTTTGTGTTTTTGACCCTTTAGGGAGACAATGACAATTTTGCAAAAAGTTATTGTTGTATTTCATTTTTTGACATATAGTGATGGTTTTGTGGGAAATCATCATCATTTCTCTTTTTTTTACAAGGATCTTAAGTCATCTATCATAAAAAAAAAAACTTTGATTTATTTATAAAACTTTGAACACATTTTTTTTGCAATCGATAACTTTGAAATTGCCATTAATTAGGATTATAATATCTAAATTCTACACTAGTAAAGCAAAAAAAAAAGAAAGGTTGTTTCTAAAAGTTAAAATAAAATTTACATCATAAAAAAATTGTTCATGGTTACAATAATTTCATTGTCACTTTTATGATTTGCATAAAACATAAAAATAAAAATAAAGTTGAATCATGTTTTTAAAAACTCTTAAAATATAATTTTTTTATCATAATAACTAGAAAAAAAAACAAGCATGAGGTTTGAAAGGTTAAGGTTAAAGTAAATAAAGATTTTAGTATAAAGGATTGTTGAAGCTGATAAAAAGATTTTAAAGATTGAAACCATTAAATTACGAGATTTGAAGCATCTATTAGTAGATCCACCTCAAAAAAACTCTTAACAACTTGGAACTTGTATTTACATCTCTTGTTTTACATTATAGGTTGAGTGATAAATAGTCTCTTAAGACATCAAACTCGTATGGATAATATTCCATATGCAAGCGTTGTGGATTTGTGTTGTGGATTTGTGTTGTGCATAATGGTCAACATGCTTATAATTTAAGTATTGTTAACAAATTCATGTAAAATCTTATACTAGCAAATTCTTAATACTCATATATTTGAAGGGATTACTTAGGAAGTTTTAGTTTATTATGGAGCTAAAAATTATATAAAAAACACTTTGTTTAAAGAATTTGTAGAGTTACATTACATTGAGTTTGGTGTATAGACATGAGAAAATGTCTCACAAACTTTGTGAATATGCACATGACATTACTATTAGTTAGAAGGTCAATCTACACAAAGTAGTGGTTTTGTCTACCAATTGAAGTTAAATATATTGTCATAACCAAATAAGTGAACGAAGTCTTATAGTTATGGAGTCAAGCTAGAAAGCTCAATATGTAAAACCAGGTTGTCACCTATTGTGATAACAACAATGTCATATAATTAATGAAGAACCAAGTATATCACGAAAGAATAAAACGCATTCTATCAAATTGACATTTTGTAACAGTATATATTACACGAGGACTTAAAAGGTGATGAAGGTCTCAATAAATCATAATCCACATATTATTACAAAATTTTGACAAACAACACATTGTTTAGTTAATTGGTGATTAAGGAACTTAGTGAAAGTTAAGTGAACCACATATATTTATGTTGAACCAATGTGAAAATTTGTGAAGATTGATTCATTATAAATCGAGGTTCAAAAGTTTTGAACATCTCGTAACCTTTCACAAATCCTATAGTCTAGTCTAAGAATGACAAAAAAATTTGCATCCCCGGATACTTGCGGATAAAATCCGCAATAGGTACTTGATACCTGTGAGTATTTTAATACTCGTTTATAAACGAGTCAGGTGCATGTATTATACTACTCAACCTGTGGGTATCTGTTACCCGCAAAAAATAAAAATAATAATTTAATTTATATTTTATTTAATTCATTTTAATTTAAAATAAAATTAATTTATATTTTATTAGATTAAATTTTATTAAAATTAAATTTTAGTTTATATTGTATTTTACTTATATTAAATTTTATATATTTTTTTGTAATTTTATTTAAGTTTTATTTTATAAATATATAAAATATATAATTTTTAATATTTGGAGGTAAAAGGTAAAACACAATCTAACTGTTAGGTTCTGGTTATAAAATATAAATATCCAACATAGGTTGTCCTTTGAAAAACTTTATTGCCTTTAAGTTGATAACCAATATGAAGCAATATTCACCACCAAATTGCTTCTGTTAATAACAAAACAGTAGAAAAAGAACATTAAACCTTCCTTCTTTCGCTACATGAGTTATTCACTTGGCTGAAACCATGGTGGTGTCATGATTTGTAAGCAAATATGGGTTGTGTAGTCTCTGGTTATTATACTAGTTCTGGTCTTATTCACTTGGCTGAAACAATGTGTTTCTCAATTAACCTCTTGTAATAACTTCTTTTGAGCTATTAAAAAAAACACGTGTTAAATAAGAAATTCCTTAACACTGTACATTAACATTCAATTGGAATTTCAATTATGATATTCTGAACCAGTAATATAGTTTTAGTAATATGGGACATGTTCTCAATAAGAGAGGTGGGTGTTTGGAGTGGAAAGGAAAGTGAATGAATCTAATTTATGTTTTGTGGGCCAAGTGCACATGATTATACTGGCTAAAAGTTTATTATCAATCTGAAAAAAAAAGATATTTCCTTCATCTACTTTATACATGTAAATTTCTGATCCAATGAATTTTGGTTTCCCACTTTAACTTTAATTTTAATTTGATGATTTCTTTAAATTAGTATTAACATAGTTTAAAATATGATAGGTGTTAAAATTTGACTTATCTTTTATGTTAAAATATCTTTTGGGTTATCTTTTATCCTAAAATTAGAAATGACAACAGGTGGAAAGTACTAGTAGTGTATAAAAAAAAAGTCTGTCTGGTTTTCTATATGATAAAAAAATGAAAAAAATATTTATGGACCTTTTGTTTTTTTCATACCTAGAATATCCATAAAATACTTGTGAATATATATATATATATATATATATATATATATATATATATATATTAATTTTATCAAATCTTTAAAATATATTCCAAATCAAATTATTCATTAAAAGTAGTTTCCGTTTTATAGGTCTAAATAAATAAAATATATGAAGTTAAATTTAAACAATTTTTTAATAATAATTATTTTTTTAGTAAATTTATTTATTTATTTTTTTAGAATATTAAAATAAAAATAATTTATAATTATTATAAAAAAAACATAATTATGAGTGGATAACAAATATACGTGGATTGATACCACATTACATGTTTCCGTCTTATTAAGAAAAAACGTAATTAAATATTTATACTTAGGGTTAAATATCTTTTTAGTCCTTTAACTATCAAGCGATTTTAGTTTTAGTCACTCTTTCAAACTTTGGTACACTTTGATCATTATTCTTAAGGAAACTATAATTTTTCGTCTTCCAAAACTAACCCCGTTAAAATTAGGCTGAGCTAGCTAACAGTGTGTCACGCTGTAAACTTAGAAACTCCCCCTCTCTCCACAATCACTGCCACCTCCGCTTCTTTTTATCCTCCATCACCAACGTCAGGAAGATCAAATTATTTTCTCCCTCCCTCCCGCCATCAAACCTCCTCTCTCCTCCTCCCACCAGAAAAAGTGTCGTTACGCTGGTGTCTCTCCTCCTCCCACCAGAAAAAGTGTCGTTACGCTGGTGTCTCTCCTCCTCCGCTTCTTCTTCCTCACAAATTCTTGATATTCACGACGTTGGTGATGGAGGATAAAAAGAAACGGAAGGGACGGTAATTATGGAGAGAGGGAGAGTTTCTAAGTTTACAGCGTGGTACACCGTTAGCCATTTCAGCCTAATTTTAACGGCGAGTTTTGAAAGACGAAAAATTATAGTTTCCCTAAAAACAAAAATCAAAGTGTACTAAAATTTGAAAGAAGAACTAAATCTAAAATCGCATAATAGATGAGAGACTAAAAAGATGTTTAACCCTTATACTTATTATAGGATTCATTCAAGATAATTCATTTAGTATCTCTTATAATTGGAACTCTTTTGGACCATCTTCTATCTTAACACTTTTTTTTTTGATATTTTTTGTTTTGAGTATTTTTTAAATATTGACTTGTGGCACATTTCACATAGTTTGGATTGTGACATTTTTTTATTTTAACACGTAACATTTTAAAAACAGTATTAATACGAAATTAACTAAATAAACTAAATTGATTTTATTTAAAATATATTAGAACTTAATTAAATGATCATATATAAAAACAAAAATAATATAAGAAACAAATTACCAATTAAGTTTATATATGAAAAAATTATAAAAAAACATTAAATCAGTTTTAATAAATATTATTTATAATTAAAGGAAAATAATCCAAGTGACAAAAATAATGTTAATATAAAACTGTAAAATTCCGATCTAATTAATTATTTACTTGTAGTCGGTAAATTAATTATTGTTTAGCAATTGTTTCGGTGGGAGACATGAATGAGGCTCACATGCTTAGTGTCATAAAAATGCACCCAGTAACGCCTGCAACTTTTTGCAGGATGTGTAAAATCTCTTATTGCTAAATAAATCATCCTAATACCAAAAAAGAGTTGTACACAATTCTTATTATATTGTGTATCAATTTGACTTTTTTTTGCCTTAAAATACTTTACTTGTGAAAGGGTTGAATTAAGTTTTCATTGAAAAGCAAGTATTTAATATAAAAAGGACTAAGCAGATAAAAACTCATCATAAAATTCAAAGTTTTCGCATAGGCATATTTTTTAATTTGAAACTTAAATAAATTTTAGGAGAAAATTTCAGGAGTTATTTATATATTATATTTATTTAGTTAACAAAATATAATTTTTAAATAAAATCATTTTAAATATCATTATAAAATTTGTCATTTAAATTATATTAATATTTCAAAATTTATTAATTATTTTTTATAAAATAATAAAATAATAAATTATATTATATATTTGAAATGAAATTGTATTTGAGGATATATTCATTGTCCTATATAAATGTTGAAGGGGTGGGAGTAACCGTATCACTCATGCTTGGGAAAGTAGCATTGAAATATGTGCAATACATCATTTAAATAGTTTAATTTTGGTTTAATAGCCAATTTAGTCTCCACTTTGGTTGAAAAATCTCAATTTAGTCCCTCGTTATAAAAGTGTTTTGCATTAGTCCTAACTTTTAAAATAGTGGGTCAGATTGGTCCCTTTCGTTAAATATAAGTTAACGAAATTAATGGATGATGATGTGACACAGCTTAAAGCTGGTGTGTTAGATTGGTCCCTCGTTAGCTTTAAGTTGTGTCACATCATCATCCATTAATTTTGTTAACTTATATTTAACAGAAAGGACCAATCTGACCCACTATTTTAAAAGTTAGGACTAATTCAAAACACTTTTATAACAAGGGACTAAATTGAGATTTTTCAACCAAAGTGGGGACTAAATTGGCTATTAAACCTTTAATTTTAAAGGGATTTGAAATGAAAGCTTTGATTGTGATATTTATAATTAAAATCTATTAAACTAATTCATTTTATAAACTTGAATTAATTTTATTTATCTCATAAAAAAAATATTTTAAGAAGAAACGAGTCATGAAAATTTGTTACGTATAATTTGTAACTCACGCAGGTTAATGATGGGCTAACTTGTATTTATCTTATATAGTCTGCATGATTTAAATTCTTAAAATTTGACTATATCAACATAATATAAGTCTTTCTTCTATAAGCAATTTGTTTATTAATATTTATTCTCCAATATATCTAAAAGTAATTTGTTTATGTGTGGTCAGTCCATCTAAAAATAACCCTCATTTCTGTTTTTCCCTTGTTTCATTTCAATTTAAAGTCATTCTATTTTCAATATGCTAATATTTAAAAATTATAAAATAATATATATTACTTATTTTAAAAAATAAATTTATAAAAATTATTATTTCTACTAATTTAATTAAATTAAAATAAAGTTAATAAAAAATTTATGTAAGTCGACCCGCAAATCAAAAGTTACATAGGATCGACAAAAATGTAATCCACAATTTTATGTGGGGAGGTCAATCTAACCTACTTTTTACTAACCAAATGTGGGACATATCATCATCCATAATAAAAATAATGAATGGTTCATTTTCAGTTTTTTTTTTGAAACAGAGTCCCATCTTTGTTTTAAACACTTTTAGCTTGTGAAATGAAATACAATACAACTTATCCCAACTTTTTCCATCCATTATTCATGGAATTAAAAAAACGAATAATCTGTTGTAGAAAAGAATAAGCAAAATAAATAAAAAGCAAATTCAAATAATTACCATGTTTGTAAGAGTTTATATGCACATACTCAATCCAAATATGTCACATTAAACCCAACAAATCCATTCTTCAAATCTTGACAACTTTTATTATTTTTAAATAATCATTAAATGTCTTTTAAGAGTTCAATATAACATATATATTTCTTATTTAAATCACATAAAAGTCGTAAGATCATAAGATTAGAAAAACACACTCAAACTCATACTTACTTTTCTTATACATCAAGATCTCTTGTTTTAGTGTTGGAGAATCATCACTACATCGAATAGTTTTTGCATGTGAATCTTTCTCCACTTTCCAATCCACACATATTTGGATTTCTCCAATCTTGTCACTTCTTAGAAGAACACATTCCAAAATCCACTAAGAATATTTGGTGTACATCATGGGGTCTTGATAAAAAATTTTCTTGGCCTAATCACCTATCCATGGTCACCACTCAAACCCAAGTCCAACATTTTTACAAGATGGGATCCGACCCAATGATCTCTTCAACACCAATTGCAAGCATTCATCAAACCAAACAACCAACAGACCAAACATTATGATGCCGAACTTGAAAACTTACATGCTCAAACACAAGTTGGCCTCTATTAACTCCAAGAGCTTTAAGAGAAGTTGACCAACTTGGAGTATGAGAATTAAGAATCATTATTGCTCTTACGCCGTCAATATTCTCTTTTGCTTGTATCCTCTAAAGCTTTTTGAAAAAAAAATCTTTGTTAAAAGATATTCTTTTGTATTACAAATATATTCTCTCTAAAAGAGTATTTATTTATACTTGTTTTTCATAAAAGTACTTTGTTGTTGTTTAGAATCAAAAGTGATTTAAAATATTTGTGTGTTTGTGTTTAATTCAAAGGAATTAAACCATATAGTTATTATATATTAATTAAGAGTGATAAATCTCATCTAATGAATTAAACCCGTGTAAAAATAGAAATGGTAATACTTATCGTAAAGTGGTTAAAGTAATATTTTCAAAGATTAATAAAACTCTTTAAAAGTGTTTAAGATACATAATTTAATTTGGAGTAAATCGGTATAAATATTTTCTTTTCATTATCATTCTTAAAGCTAATAACTTCTTAAAATTCTGAAAACTACCAGCAAACCATTTAACTCATACCAGTAGTTGTGAAAATTTTAAACTCTGTTCAAACCTCCTGTAAAGTATAGTGTTTAGTGTTATTTCATAATCCCCAGCCAAGGGACATGGGTGAACATTCTCCTATCATATTCCCAAATTGGAGCTTTGCAGCAAGGAATGAAAATTCATGGGAGGCTAATCAAGACCTGTCTCTACTTGGATGTCTCTGTGGCTACCTGCCTGATTGAGATGTATGGAGAATGTGGGAGGTTAGAGGATGCAACGTCTCTATTCTATGAAATTCCTCGGGAACCTCAGTCCCTTGGAATGCAATAATATCTTCTCTTGGAATTCATGGGCATGGAGAAGAAGCTCTTTTCAAGGATATGCAAGCCGAAGGGGTAAATGCTGCCCATATTACCTTTGTATAATTGTTGTCGGCTTGTAGCCATTCAGGTTGTGGGGTCAATCCTAATTTGAAACATTATGGCTGCAAATGTTGGAAAATGGGAAGGAGCAGTTGAAGTAAGATCCTTAGGCAATGTAGTTGAAGTCTCTTATGCCGGGAACCAAACTTATCCACAATGTACAGAGATATACAAGGAATTAAGGGTTTTGAATTCCAAAATGAAAAGCCTTGGTTTTTTGTCCTACAAGATGTTGAGGAGGATGAGAAAGAATAGATTTTCTCAAGATGGTAGCTAGAACAATCACGAGGACAAAGGTAAAACTTGTTTTATTTTATCTCTTTTCAGCTTAAATTTGACCATACATTGATACTGCAGACGGAATGAAGAATAACTTTTCAACATAATATTTTAACACGCATGATATTCTCACCATATATTTCCTCATCATTTGTAGTTGTATGAATCACTTGCGGATCAATTGACTGACATAATTGTTATAATGCGGTGAGTTCACGTTGAATTTTAGACATTGTGTGTGTCTTTTACTTCAGACACAACATTGTTTACGTTGTATACTTCAGACACAATATTGGATGGGTATTTTGAACTTTTTTTAGTGCGGGGATTAAAAATTGGGGCGCTTCTTCCTCCATATTTTCTCCCTGCACCCTCCCATAGGCCGATGAAAAGACTATTTTGTCCTCATCTTCTTCTTTTTGTTTTCTTCCTCTCTCCATACGCACCCCTCCCCCGTCCTTCCTCCACGCGGACGCCAACCCCAACCCCATGCAAACCTTCTCCACCTGATCCTCTCTCCCAGGATGGCTAAAATCTATACATACATATTTATAGATAAAATTTGTGATCAACATCTTTAATATATATTTCGGATAATAATTAGGTGTATTTAATTATTTGTTTGTTAATAGAGTGGATTCAAATATTTTAATATTTTAATATTGAATTTGACTTATTGATAATTATTAGTAAATTTTATTTAATTATTATTTTTAATTAAATGATCAAAATAAAATCATTAATGAAAAATACTAACAAAGTAATTTGAAATTGAACTTTGTATATTTCTATTTTCTTTATTTAGTAATGAATTTGAAGTTATTTTAAAAAAAAAATCATTTTTTTAAATTTTATGTTTTGATGAATTTATAAAAATTTGTTTTTCAAGAAGACTAATTTTTTTTTGTAATAATATTTTAAATAGTAATTTTATTTGAATTGTATTTTAAAAATATTTTTTATCTAAATTTATTTTTAAATAATTTTATACAAAAATTTAAAAAATAAAATAAATATTTCTGGATGTTAATGGTCATCCACAAATGAAACTATTTGTATTCAATTTTGTAGTCCTATTGCATTGCACCCAAATAAATAAAATTCTAAAGTTCAAAAGGGCATTGGATTTCAATTTTCTTATCAACCTTACCTAATTTGTAGATCAAAATTTTCAAAAGGAACAATGTGGAAAAATGATCAGTTTTGAATAATTAAAATAAGTTTGTAAATTTTTTTGGGAATATAGGTATATATAATAGAAACAATTAATTTTAGCTGAAGGTCATGTAGGAGTTGAGCAACCGTATACTTGTTTAGAAGATAGGTATTGGGGTATATTTTCTGACCTACTTTCAATTCTTTTGCTAAATCCTGATAAAAAGTGACACCAAACCTGTTGTTTTGGCTTAAGCCATTTTTAGCAGGAGCAAACATATTTCCTACCAACTTTGACTTTAACCATTGTTAAATTTAAAGTCTATCACATAACTTCCAAGCCGAAACATTGGGACAAGATTTTATAATTCCTTTTGGTCAAACTTTATTTCTTCGTAAATTTAATTTTAAAATGTGATAACTACATTTTAAAATTATACAGAAATCAACAAACACAACTCAACGTTAGACTTACATAAGACACTTAAAAGAAAATTATAGAAACTCTTCTTCCACACTAAAAAAAATTAGAAAACTACTTCCTCAAAAATACAACTAAGATTGAAGTAAGGAAAGATTTTACCACAACATATGTTATACAAACTAATGAAAACTCAACAAGTTGAAATACTAAGAAGACCTATGGAATATATTTTATTTCAATATAAAAGTATCTCCAAAAAATTGGTAGCTTCCACATTTTGTTGAGTTGTAAGAAATCTTTTCTTACAAAGAATAGGAGAAGAGCAAGACTTTAAGTTTGTTGCTTTCCAACCATTTGTAATTATATTTTAATATTACTTTAAATAATCAATTTTAATAAGGCTTGCAGTTCAAATAGATCAATATTATGAATTATTATCTAAATTAATAGAATATATATGATCTAATAGGAATCTTATGAGAAACTAATTACAAAACAAATCTTAGTTGTATTGTAATAAACTAGTATTTTGTATTACTATCCAATAAACCACCGCAAAACACCATAATCAACTATCTTTTTATATTATGTGATCAATTATTATACACATTGGAAATGTATTTTTCAATACGAAATAACATATTAAACTTTATTAATTTTCACATATTAAACAAAAATAATAAATCAAATATAAAATTAAATTTACCCATTTTGATTATCCTTTAGTTTTACAGAGACTTCTTCCGATTTGTTAATATTTTTAAATTGTAAAATAATCATTAACAAGATTTAGATAAAGATGTAACAACATCAAAATATTATAATTTGATTAGTGTTTTGACAGAGGATTACTAGAAAGACCACCAATAAGATATCGTTCCAATTTACTTATAGTATAACAGAATAAATAATTATATCATTGTTTAGTAAAATATTTGTTTCTTAAACGGTTTTATTTGATTATTTTATATTCTAATCCAAAAATATTTATTATTACGTGTCGCATGTGTTCACATTTTAGAAGGACGTTTTGGATACAAGAAAACACTACCTACACAATGCAACCATAATACAGTATTATGAATACGAATGACAGCACAAAACACGTGATTTAGAAAGAAACCGTAACATAATGAAATAAATAAAAAAAGCAATCGGAGAAGAGAACGAACCTCACGGTGGTAGAAATAGAGGAGGAAAAACGATAAAAATGGTGATGTCTTTGTAAGGAGGGAAATGGAAGAATGAGAGCGTTGACAGGGAGGAGTGTGAACTTCCAAACTGGTGACCTACAATGGCATGAAAGTGTATGAGTGGAGTTATAGACAGTGTTATCAAAATGGATTAAAATTCACGGCCAACTCGGTCCACCACCAGTTCGGATCGGGTTGAATTTAGAAAAAAAATAAATTTTTTTAATGAGTTGATTTTCAACTTGGCTCACTTGAAACCCGATTCACCCGAGTAAAACCTGTGGTGAGCCAAATTGACTCACAAACGTGTCTAGTTTAATTTAATTATTTATTATTTTGTGTTTCAATATTATTAGTTAACATTTTTTTTATTGTATTATAAAAGAGAATAAAGAAAAAGTTGTTTCAAGAGAGCAAAATATTATAAATTTACCCATCCAAGACTCTAATCTTATAAATGGATAAGTGACACAAAAATTATTATTATTATAAACTTTTATTCATTTTTGGGGTTTGCTTTTGGATTACATTTGAGTTGTATGTTAATTTTTTTTTTCGAATTGTTTTTGGAGTTTAACATCATTTTATAGTGAAATTATTTAAATTTGAATTACAAAAAAATTGTAATTTTTTTTAATTTAAAAAAAACTTGTAATTAAGTGAGTCAATGAGCCAACCCATTTAACCCACCAACCCGTCGTGGACCAGACCAGGTTTGAATTTGTTCGGCTCGCTAATAAATGAGTCGGATTGGGTTGACTCACTAAGTAGACAACCTGTGGTGGGCCAAGCTAGGTTGGGTTGGGTGACCCGTTTTTATAGCCGTGGTTACAGGAATGGAACAACAATGATAGAGAGTGGCGAAAGAAGAGAGAAACACAAGTGGAATAGGAAGAGAATGAAACTTTTCTACAACGAGGCAATGCAACATGGAGAAAGCAGCAAATTAGGTTCTTCGAAAATAGTGTTTGTTGAGACAAAAGAACAATGACAACTTCGTAAAAATTTCACTTAAATTTATCCTCGACAAAATTTTGGTTTTAATTATTTATAAAAGGGTTAAATATGCTTTTAGTCCCTCAACTATCAAGCGATTTTATTTTATTTTTCGTCCTTTCAAACTTTGGTACACTTTGATCCTTCTCCTTAAGGAAACTATAATTTTTCGTCCTCCAAAACCAACTACGTTAAAAATAGGCTGAGTTGGCTAACGGTAGTGTGCCACATCATTTTTTTCTGACACTGAGTCAATCTTTTCCAGCTTTTCTCCCTTCCTCTCCCTCCGTCTCCTTCCTTGCATCTTCATCCACGTCCACCGTCCACAACATAGCCAGTAAAAAGTCAATATTTATGGTACTATATTCCTACCAAAGCCTAACTTTAAATGAAAAATTTGACAGGTTCATTTGTTCAAAGTCATTATTTCTTTATGTTTGTAGAATAATAATGGATTATACTTTAATTGAAGAGAATTTATAATACAACTTTCTTTTCATAAGTTGTATTTTTAATAAGTTCTCCAAATGTATCTACAGGAGCAAAAAACTATGTTGGAAAATGAAGTTTTACTCAAACAGGTGAGAACCAAACCTGACTTAAAGAGTCAAAACTATAAACTATCTCAAATTAACCTTTGAAATCTGGAAGCAACTAATCTTCTTACTCATCTTTAATTTGAACTGTAAACAGCTTGAGGAGATACAAAATAAAACACACAGTTCCTTGAATTTAGTTGTTTGAATAGAACATTTTCCAAGAATAGTTCAAAATCTCTTTTCAATTGTGCTTCAGAGGAAAATGACCACCGACGACAATTTCCATAGTATCTTCTCAAGCTCTTCTTTCCAATTTGATTCCCTCCGGCTACTTCCCCTCAAACGCCCCCTCCCTGAATACCTCAAATACTGCGTCATCAACCTCGACAAGCCCGCCAACCCTTCCTCTCATGAGGTCGTCGCCTAGATCAAGCACTTCCTCCGCTGTTAAACGTCAACTGCGCATCCGGACCATCTACGAAAGTAAGCTCCTTGAGTATGACCCAGATAGGCACTTAGTTGTTTTCTGGATTTCGTGTGAGGCTGGGACCTATGTTAGGACTATGTGTGTCCATTTGGGGTTGCTGCTTGGTGTGGGTGGCCATATGCAAGAGCTTAGGAGGGTTTGGTCTGGGATCATGGGGGAGAAGGATAACATGGTGAGCATGCATGATGCAAGGAAGTTTGGTCGACGAGGTTACGGCGATGTACAGGGACGGAGATGCAAGGAAGGAGACAGAGTGAGAGGGAGGGAGAAAAGTTGGGAAAAATTGACTCAGGGTAGAAAAAAATGACATGGCATACCACCGTTAGGCAGCTCAGCCTAATTTTAATGTCATTGGTTTTGGAGGACGAAAAATTATAGTTTTCTTAAAAAGAATAATCAAAGTGTATTAAATTTTGAAAGAGGAACGAAAAATAAAATCGCTTAATAGTTAAGGGACTAAAAACATATTTAATCCTTTATAAAATCAAAGAAATAATACCTCTATGATTTCACTTCTATTAAAAATTGAAACCTAATGCTTGCGAGTAAAATACAAAAAAAATAATAATTTCAGTTATGGCGTCAAGTCTGGAAACATTGAAGTCATAAAATTATATAGTCTTAATTTTCTCACAGTGATGCCATATCTCCTTTCTTAAATAAAATATTTAAATAAAAAAATTGACAATTTTAAAAATTTATTCAAATTTATGGTTTTGGGTTTGGAAAAATTAAAGTCATAGGGTATATGACCTTGGTTCTCATACAAACGAAGTCATATTTCTTTTCTTAAATAAATTATTTAAATAAGTAACATAAGTTTTGAAATTTTTTGAAAGTTTTGATGCACCATTCAACTTTGATTTTGCAATAATCAAAACTATCTATGAATATGACTTCGGTTATTTGAGAATCGAAACAAAATCTCACTTTAAAATTTTTTAAAAGTTTTGAACACCTTTTGATTTCGGTTATTTTATAATCGAAGTCAAAATGAATATATGACTTCAAATACAATACAATCGGAACCGTAAGTTTGTAAAATATTCAAAATTGCCATTACATTTTTATATTTTTCTTTTTTTTAATAAAAGATGAATTAAAAAGGAAAATTTGCACTAGTATATGTAACAATTTTATGTAGTAGTAATAAATAAAAATCATTATTTGCTTTCCAAGTGTCTTCTTAATTCTTTGTAGAAGATATGATCCATATTTTTTTAGTTTTAAAAAACTAAAATCAAATTGAATATTATAATTTACATATGAGACACTAAAAACGTATAATGGTATAAAATATTGAAAGAAAAGTAATAAACTCATTTATGCATATATTTTGATGTACACAAATGTAGCGAGTATCTAAATTTGTATATAAAAGAGATTCCCTTTTTGACGTTCACTTTTTTTTCACTTTTACCCTTTAAGTTACGGTTTTGTTTAATTTTAACTAATTTATTAAATTTAACCCCCGTTTTTTATTAATTTAACTAACTTTTAAAATTAAATAAATGAAAATCATCTACTAAATAAATAAAAATAATTTACAAAATAAATAAAAACTATCTATAATTAAATTTAGCATGTGTTTTCATGGGTGAATTGATAATAAATTTTGTTGTGTTCTGATAATGGAAATAAATAAATTTTAGTTATTGAAATAAAAAACATTATAAGTAATATTGTGCAAATATGTTTTTATTAGGAGTAATTATTTTAATTTTGAAAAAGTAGTTACTAAAATGATAAAGGTGTAAGTAATTTTTAATAAAAAAATAATTATTTGAATTCAAAAAATAGTTACTAAAATAATAAAATTGAAAAATAATCTTTTTTTTGAACAATTATTTAAATTTTAAAAACATTAATTAAGCAAGTAAAATTGAAAAAAACAAATGACACCAATTTTGTGTGTGTGTCTGTGTGTATATATATATATATATATATATATATATATATATATATATATATATATATATATATATATATATATATTTTTTTTTTTTTAAGACTTTAAAGGGTTAAGAGTACCTTTTGTAAAGGGTTCAAAGTCTTGTAAGTATGTACAAGATTTTAGATATACGTCAATACGTCAAAAATAGTGTTATTGCTAATTTAAGATAATTTGAAATGCAAAGCCATATTGATTATTTCAGCTTTGTATATGGTACTCTAGACAATAGTCAACAGTCGTAGGAGGCTATAAATATTTTTTCTTATTAAACAAAAATAAAATTGGTCAAAAGATACGTATTTTTTATTCTAAGTAGTGGTAAGTAACCTAAAAATACTGTAAGAGACGCGTTAATTTTAATTAAATGGCCAAAGACAAAAAGTAGCGTGTACCATTATTTGTTGAGGTTAAGTCATCAATCTTTGCGTATAAACGTGGCTTCTAATGCTCTATTCTTCTTCGCGGATATATCCACCCAAAAGCTAAGACAAAGAAAGCCAAGTGGAGAGAAGTGGTTGTGAAACAGCTAAACTGCTTTGTGTTAGAGACCAGTCAAATAAATTACACCCTTTCCTTATTCTTTGTATATATATACATAAGTCATAACCATAAAAACCAATTCATTTTATAATAAGCTCAAACTTTCAAACACAGAAAATCTCACAAACCAAACAGTATTACTGCACAACAACAAAGATCGTTCATACTATGGAGTCTGTGGTGTCTCAGCTAGAAGGCACGCTTCTGAAGGACTCTGATGCATTCTCTTATTTCATGTTGGTAGCGTTTGAAGCATCAGGTTTGGTTCGTTTCGCCTTGTTGCTTGCGCTATGGCCTGTGATTCGGTTACTTGACATGGTTGGCATGGACGATGCGTCTCTCAAGTTGATGATCTTTGTGGCTGTGGCGGGGGTTCCCAAGTCTGAGATTGAGTCCGTGGCAAGAGCAGTTTTGCCCAAGTTCTACATGGATGATCTCGACATGGACAAGTGGAAGGTGTTCATCTCTTACGAGAAGAGGATTGTGGTGACGAAGACGCCAAAAATCATGGTGGAGATGTTCGTCAAGGAGCATCTTCACGCAGATGAGGTCGTCGGAACCCAACTCTCCTTCAATAGGTTTGACCTCGCCACTGGTTTTCTCCATGCTGACTCCACTAACACCATTTCTCAAAGGGTCGCCAACCTTCTCAACAATGGCGCGCCCACTTTGGTTATGGTAAGTCCCATTACACTATCAAATCAAACATATGCATGGAAAAGGAAACCAATACCCACTTTACTTTTCTTCATCTATATAGGAATTGGAAAATAACTTCACACCTATTTCTCTTTCACATTCATTTCACAGTTCTTTTAATAACAAAATATTATATTCAGATAATCAAATTTTCAAATAAAATAATACTATACATAGTTGCACCACTGATCACCAATAACTGAATTTCAGTTTTATTTTAGGTTTTAGCTGGTTTAATTAGATCAACACCTTGGGAATTTTTCTATGTATATAATTAGCTTTTAGCTTAAGGTTTTGGACAAATTGTTGCAACTTTAGTTCACCCTTGAGTCGGTCTAGTGGTTTAAAATGACGTTTTGTTTATCTCGTGGGCTTATTTTTAGCAATGTTATGATATTTTTTTGATTGATGATGCTGTAACTTGATATCTTTTTTATATTTATACCAAAATTAAAACAAAACTAATTGGTGTTAAAACAAAATTTGTTAATTTTATATTAAAATATTAGTACTAACTTTTATTAATTTAGGATATAATAAATTGTATTGCTTTATACGGTAGATAATGTAAACTAAAATTAATCTACGTATATATACTAAGTACTTTCCTTCATTACATGCAGGACCAATCACATCCACCAGATTTGACAGGCCAAAACTACGAGCACCAGCTGCTCCGGCCGCTTCCGGTGATTTTCCACGACGGCCGCCTTGTGAAGCGGCCAACGCCGTCCACTTCCCTACTGATCCTACTATGGATTCCGGTGGGTATTGTACTCGCCATTATCCGCATCGCCATTGGCTCCATTCTACCCTTTTGGGCCATTCCCTACATGTCATGGCTATTCGGTGGCAAGGTCATCGTAAAGGGAAAACCACCCCTCCCTCCCTCCGGCGGCAACGCCGGCGTCCTCTTCGTCTGCACCCACCGCACCCTAATGGACCCAGTCGTCCTCTCCTCCGTCCTCCTCCGCAAAATCCCGGCGGTCACGTACTCCATCTCGCGGTTATCGGAGATCCTCTCTCCCATTCCCACCGTAAGGCTCACGAGAACACGCCATGTGGACGCTGAGAAAATCAAACGAGAGTTATCGAAAGGTGACTTAGTAGTGTGCCCCGAAGGAACAACATGTCGCGAGCCTTTCCTTTTGAGGTTCAGTGCCCTCTTCGCTGAACTCACTGACCGGATAGTGCCCGTGGCCATGAACTACAGGGTAGGGTTCTTCCACGCCACAACTGCGAGAGGTTGGAAGGGTTTGGACCCCATTTTCTTCTTCATGAACCCTAGACCGGTGTACGAGGTTACTTTCTTGAACCAGTTGCCGGTAGAAGCGACTTGTTCTTCGGGGAAGAGTCCACATGACGTGGCTAACTACGTGCAGAGGATACTAGCGGCGACGCTAGGGTTTGAGTGCACGAACTTCACTCGAAAGGACAAGTACAGGGTGTTGGCGGGGAATGACGGCACTGTGTCTCCCACTTTTTCATTGATGGATCACATGGTGAAGGTGGTGAGAACGTTCATACAGTAAAAGATTAGTTATGCTAATCATTATTATCATTATGAGACTTTATGATTGATTAATTGTTTTATTTTGTTAATCTGTATGTATGTATGAATGGATGGATGCTAGCCTGTGTACCGAACATCATAAATTTCTGTATTGTATAATCTTCCTTTTGGATTTTAAATGTAGATTAATAAGTTTTTAATTTGGATACCTTCTTGTCATCTCGAAATTGAGATAAAGGATTCACTGGTTCTAATTGTTTTATGATTGACACACTGCTTTCTAAATCGAAGTAATGATTTGAGTTTAGTCTCTTTTCAATTTTTCATCAAGTATTAAATTTGTCTTCGAAATAATTTTCTAACCACATATATGTATATATAAAAAGGTATTTGTTGTTTGGAATGTATAGATTTTTTTTAATTTTATCTTTAATAACAATATTTTAAAATCCAATAAAACCACAGAGAAAAATTCACATTCTATGTACAATTAGACTATAGATATTGCAAAAAAACACTATAACGTATAATAAATAATATATTTAATTATTTTTTATATAATAAAATATTATGCATGAGTATGTTTAACTCATGAGGGAATAAGATGATGTGTGAAGAAAGTCCAACCGTTAAAGTTGCCGGATATGACAGGAAGCTAACCTTTTAAATATATTTGTTTAGTGCCTTTTCTCAGTATAATTAATTATTTTGTAAAAAAGGTATATTCATTACTATTATACGTAACAAAACCTTAAGTTAAGATCATTATCATAATATAGTAAAAAAAGGATATAACATAATTAGTTTTACTTAATGATTAATTTTTGAGTTCTATTAGCGTGTACAATGTGTAAAAAATGTAGTTAGAATGATATTTCATCCCACTTAATTTTGATGTGTTTAATAGAGTTTGGTGGGACAACTTAAAGTAGATGGGACATTCATTCATTGTTTAGAAGTCCTTTTTGGTCCTCTTATCAATCAAAAACACATTTCAAAATTGTTTAAATTGCGTGTCTCAGCACATTTTTGTCATTATTGGAGTCATTTCTCAGACCACACACCAACTCAGATTCTGGCAGACTGCTTTCTCTGAGTTTTCTAAAATTTTAGGGTTAGGAAACATTTACACACTGTAAAAATTATTCAATTTCCACTTTTAATAAATAGTCTTCTATAAAATATGCATTTAATCTATTTAATAGTTGAATTTCACAAATTTTCTATTGATTAAATAATGCAGACAAACTTTCATATAATTTTGCAGTTTATTCCACAACTTGATTTTTATGTTTAATATATAATATCTAAAGTGTATAAACATTCGTTATTGGATGTCACATTAAATTTTCCTTGAGAGTTTCATCATTGTTGCATATATCCAACACACATTATATATGCATATTCAAGAAAGAAGTGTATGAAACAAAGGAGAGAAAGATGAACGATAAAGAGAAGAGAAAAATGAGAAAATGTATTATTTATTCTGTTGAAGAGGTACAAAGGTGGGTTTATATATAAAGAATTGTCATAATCGATAATTATAAAAGCATAACCAATCAATTAAAGCTAAGAGCCTCCTTCAAACTTGAAGTACAAGTTTAGCATTCCTAGCTTGGAACATATACTCTTGAAATTCATAGCAGGTAAAGATTTTGTGAGAATGTCAGCTAGCAGTGATTTGCTGGATACAACAGCTTCAACAAACCACTATTAATCCTTTCCCTCACAATATGAAAATCTATCTTTATGTGCTTAGTTCTCTCATGCATCACTTGATTAGAGACAATTTGAATGGTCGATTGATTATTATAGTAAAGGACAACATGATTCTTATGATTGATTCCAATATCATAAAAAAGTTCTATAACCACTGAATCTCACAGGTTATGGCAACAAGTGCTTTATAGCCTTGGAAGAACTCTTAGAAGTAGTATGTTGATTCTTCAAACACCGTGAAATAGGTGAATTTCCAAAGTATACAATGTAAACTGTGAAAAATTTTCTGGTCTTTGCACATCCAGTTTAGTCAGAGTCACCATACTCCTTCAATTAAGCTTTACCGTTGACAGCAAGAAAGATATCATTTACTGGTGTTTTCTTCAAATGTCTTAGGATTTGCATGGCAACTTGTTGGTGTATACTAGTTGGTGCAAAGACAAATTGGCTTAGATGTTGAACATGAGTGATATTAGGTCGTGTATTAGTAAAGTATATTAACCTTCCTATCAGTCTCTTACGGGAGGAATGATCAAGAAGGATTTCTCCCACATAACCAGGAAGGTTGTGGTTCATAGATTAATGGCTAGAGCTTAATTCATCATCCTTGTGTCTTCAAGAAAATCTATAACATATTTCTTTTTGACACAAATGAATTTTACTTTTATTTCTATAGCAACCTCTAAGTTAAGAAAATATGTCAATTCTCCAAGGTTTTTAATTTTAATAGTTTCGTTAAGGAGAGATAAGTTAAATCTTCACTCTCAGTTACATCATTTCCACGTCATTTCCGGCTAATATGCTTCATCTTCAAGAAGAAAAAGTATGAAATAAAAGAGAGAACAAAAACCCATATAAAAAAGACAAAAATGAGAAAATGTGTTATTCATTTTGTTAAAGAGGTACAAATAGGAGTTTATACAACTCTAAAGTCTGAGAAGAAATTAAGAATTAATTCAATATAAAATATATAATCACTAAAAAAAAACTTTTTTTTTCGTTTTTCATAGATTATATCTCTCTTTTGATGACTATCTTTTTCTAGAGCTATGAATTGGTGGATTAAACGGATAAGCTGACTAACTCAATTAATTACAAGTTTTTTTTTTCTATTAAAAAAAATAAAAAATATTTTCTAATTCAAATCTAATTAAAGGGAAGTGTCTTAAATTAGATTTATGATCAATCAAATATAAGATTTCATTCATACATAAATATCACAAAATCTCCTCAACAATATTTTTAATGACTTCATAGCGAATTAAATTTGTTTCTGCATAAAAATTGAGTTACTAAATATAGATTTGTGGATTTTCCATGCTCTATAATTATTTCATACAAAAATAATTTTAGTGGAATTTTCATTTTAATATTTTGAAAATGACTAACCCAACAAGAAGTATTTTTAAAAAAAATTAGGTGGGCTGGTAGGCCAACCCAATTCACCACGGATTCAACCCAGTTTAAAATTGGCTCATATCGAAATTTCAAATTTTCTTTTAATCCAATCCGACTCAATCTCGTGATGGACTGGATTAGATCACGAGTTTCGATCCATTCTGACAACACTACCTTTTTCCTTCTTTTCTTGTTATTTTTTTTCGCCCAATCCAATATTGTAATTACTCTTCAATATATCATGATTTATTTATAATAATTAAATAGATATTTACTCAGCTTCATCATTTTACGTCAAAGGGAGCCTATATAATTATTTCATACTTTATTAACGAGTTTTGTGTTTCCCACACACACATGTATATGACTAACAATCTTAATTAAAAAATTACATCGTATCATATTTAACCACAAAAACGAAGATGTACTCTTAATTATAAAAAAGGCACGCTTGTGGGATTTAATTATAGCAGAAACTTTTCCCGACAAGGACAAGTATAGAAATTCATACAATTTATTACAGAAGAAAAGGAGTGGAAAGGATAGAACCCTTAATTGATAAGGTATCCTTTGTGTAAGTTTTCTTTAAAGATTTCTCACATCCTTCCAAAAATGGGAGAATAAAAGGTTCTGAAATGTCATTACCATGGTAAAAAATGTCAATGAAAGTTCATATCAGACAGCTGCAGCTCCAGCGATCTACATCATCTAACAACCAGTTGCATGGAAAAACGAAAATTTACACGAACCATACAAAGTCTTATATTCACCGTGGCTCAAACAAGCACACCAATCATCCTCAAACCGTTGCTTTGCATTGTTTTGGAAGCAACATTTCGCAGAACTATCACAAATACAAACACCGTGTTTGGTTTCACGTCTAACTCTAACAGATATCGACGTTGTTGTTTTTACTGAGCACGTTTCGGACCACATCCGTATAAAACATGGATGTACTAAGGATAATTACATTGACATGTTACTTTGTTTAACACTCATCAAACCCAACACATATACAATGTGAAAATTATCTTTTAGTTTCTTTTCCATCTACTCATCCCAACAACACCCATACTGTTTAAAAGAAATAAAATTATTTATCAACTTTACATTATTACTCAACCATAAATTAATAGGTGTGATAAATTTGTCCATTTTTACAATAGTTACATAAATGATAATAGTATAAGTTATATTAATAAGTATGAGAGTATTAAACGTTTTCCATATTCATTCCCGTATCTTGAACTTCCAGCATCCATTTTGCAATATTTTTGTTTTTACTATTTAATCGATTTTCTAAAATTTATTAAAATAACTTTTGGGACAACTTATATTTGACAGTAGAATCCATATATTTGATAACATAATCATATATTTTAAGAAACAAAAATTTTGGTAGAGACAAACGTTAGAAACTCAACTTTTGTTAGAGTTTGAATTGAAACATACTGTACATGAAAGTTGCTAAAAAAAAGGCTGAGGAATCTACAAGAAAAAATCTAAAAAAAAAAATTCCATTTAGTCAAAGTTTTTATTCGCATAGTACTTTTATGTTATTTTTCTATATTTTAGACATTTATTTTACTTAATTATATTTGTTAGAAAATTCTAAAATTTCTTTGGTGTTTCTCTTTACTAAAATGGAATTTATAAAACATTTCTATTTTAGGTATTTTATATTTCTATAAAATTTTCTTGTTATTTGTTATTTTCGCATTTTATTTTCATTTGTATTTGATGTATGCAGAGCAAAGTTAATAAAATTGATACATATATATATATATATATATATATATATATATATATATATATATATAATTTTTTTTAAATTTTGGTTTTAATTCAAAACCATATAAAAAAAATGTAAAACGTATATGTCAAACTTTATCAGGTCCAACGTCAATTAATCTTAATATCTCAACGTAAATCTACCATATGTCAAACTTTTAACAAATATAAATAATCTTAAATATCTGAAAAAAAATTATTTTATATACTAATACAAAATGCTTTATACCTTGTGACTTAGAATGAAAACTTTGAGATATAGAAATTCATTGAAGGATTATATAAAATAATAATTGATAATAATAGTAATAGTAATAATATATAGTAATATTTTTTTCTTACTGCTATAAATACGTTATAAAACCAAAAAGGCATTTGTTAGCAATAACACACTAACTTACTTCCATTTAGTAATAGTAACCAATCAAAAGACTTCTCTAACACTAAATATATTTATCACCGACTGAAATCTTGAGATACTAAATTAGGTTTTATATATATATATATATATATATATATATATATATATATATATATATATATATATATATATATATATATATATATATATATATATATATATATATATATATATATATCGGGTTTGCTAACGCGCGCGTACGCCTATTTTTCAGTTGGTACATTTTAACAATGTGTACTGAGTTTTAGTAGACAAAAATACCCTTATATATCATGGATTCTAAGTTTTAAGGTTAAGGGTATTTTAATAATTTTCATTCTCAAAACTAAAAAAAAAAAAAAGAAATCCCCCAAACCCTTACTCACCTCTCTCGTTCCTGTCAACCATTTCTCTTTCATCTCTCTCACTCCAACCTTTTCTCTGTCATCCTACTGTAATCAGAAACACTTGCCATTAAACAATTTGCTATTGTAAAGAGCTGAGTCATTGACATATTTACCTTCAGACAAAGGTTCATTCAAGATCTCTTCAATTTCACCATCTTCACTATCCTCTCTAATTTCATCATCGTTGAATCATCATCTCTAAAAAAACCCTCCATGCCAATTACCAATTCCTGCTGATTTCATTATGCTTGTAAAAATTAGATAAAATTATAACAACGAGTGTTTCTGATTTTTTCCAAGCCAATTACCAATTCCTTTGATGTCATTATGCTTGTGAAAATTAGATAAAACAAAAATTATAAAATGAAAACTCATTATAAAATCATTTTTTGTAAGAAATTGTTTAACAGCGAGTATTTCTGATTTTTTGCAGGCCAATTACCAATTCTTTTATGCTTGTGAAAAATGGATAAAATTATATAAGACAAAAATTATAAAATGAAAACTCATTATAAAATCATTTTTTGTAAGATTGTTTAAGGTCAAGTGTTTCTGATTTTTTGAATTGGGGCTACAGTAGGAATAACAGAGAAAAGGTTGGAGTGAGAGATATGAAAGAGAAAGGGTTGAGAGAAATGAGAGAGGTGAGTAACGGTTTGGGGGTTTCTTTTTTTTTTTTTAACCCTAAAACTTAGAATCCATGATATATAAGAATATTTTTGTCTACTAAAACCCGATACACATGCTAAAATGTACCGACTGAAAAACAAGCGCACGCGCGTTAGCAAACCCCTGTATATATATATATATATATATATATATATATATATATATATATATACATATATATATATATATATATACATATATATATATATATATACATATATATATATATATATACATATATATATATATATATACATATATATATATATATATATATGAATTTACGTAACTTTTTAAAGTGTATTAAATTTTAGTTAATAAAAATATTTTCATACATTATGGATTCTAAATTTTAAAATTAAGAATATTAAATAATTTTTAATTCTTTTTAATTTTTTATTTTAAATTAAAAATAAAAATTATTAAAATACTTACGCATTTACGAATAGAGATATTTTTATGAACTAAAATTTTGGTATCTTTTAAGAATTAGCAAATCATATATATATATATATATATATATATATATATATATATATATATATATATATATATATGTATAAATTTATCACTCATGTAGGGTGGAGGTATGTTACAATGCACTTACCTTTAGTAACTCGCTATATGAAACACATCTTCGCCCTTGTCTATCAATCAAGGCACATAAACATATGTGGCTTTTGTAATTTTGACATTCATAACGAAGAACTTCAATAAATATATTTTTAACTATATCTATAGTGACAATACAAGTGAAAAGACCTCTAATTTTCGTGGTTTTAGAAGTGGTTGACCACGGCGCTTTTTAATTTTACATTATCTAATAATTTTCATTGGGGTTCTCACTAATTATATGGTTTTTAATTTATGGGTTAGCTCGTATAACCCTCGAATTTTAAATTCTTTTCTTTTTCATATTTTTTTATTAAAAATCCGTTTTCTATTAAAACTTAAAATCGAAAAAGAATGGAGATTTTAAAATCATATAATTCTTAATAAAATAGTAAAATCAAACATATATATTTGATTTTACTATTTTATTAAGAATTATATTCTTTTTTTAACTGAATTTTAAAATTTGATTATGTGTGAAAGTTTTTGTTTATTAAATTTTAAATTTGATTAAGTGTTAATATTTTTTTCAGAATTTCAAAATTCAATTATGTAAATATTTATGTTTTGCTAAATGGATTTCATAATTTGATGAATTATGAATTGAATTTCAGAATCTAATGTGTTTCCCATATTTCATACACCCCATATCACACATATAATAATAATTTTTTTATTTAATATATATTTTGTAGGGGTAAAATGGGAACTGCAGCAAAGGTTGAAGTGCTGGAAGAAAAGAATGGGTGCACTAAGAAACCCCCTCAGTTGTTTGTGGACTATATTAAATTGGGCTTGTACTACCCGTATAATCACCTTTTGGGAGTTATCCCCTCCACCACCACACACTGCTCGTTGTATTTCCTTATTTTATTTTTGTCCTTCAATTAACTGATATCAACATCCGCACACGGATATCAACATCCGTACATGCATATCAACGTCCGTGCACGAATATCGAGTTTTGCAAAACTTTCTCAGCGGCATGTGATGCGGAGGCAGCATGGCCATTGGATACTGCATCAGGAGCTATCTCCAAACCTTAATAAGTGCTTTTAGAGTAGTTAAGGACTTTTGGAAATATCTCCAAACCCAATGCTATGCAACAAGCTCCTATGGAACTTTTGTACAAAATCTTTTCATGGTGGATTCTTTAACAGTAAAACCTTAATAAGTGCTAACTAATATGGATATGAAAAATATAATTAAGAGGACAAATTCTATAATTATGTTCTTAACAGAGATTATTGGATATTTTTCACATTAAACAAATTTGTAGACAAATATCATTGCGTTATAATTTGGAAATTTTCCAAGAGATAAAAGACTATAATTTAGGGTGACAGAGACATTGTTGATTTCAACGGGTATATTTGCCATGTGAATGCTCCAATACGGAGAGAGAAAGAGAGAGATTATTTAGGAAAAATGAAAGTGAAGGAAACTCGTTGCAATAAGATTGTGGAGAGGTGTAGGATATTTTTGGAATAAAAAAAAAGTTGAGAGGTGTTGGGAGCACATGGGGTGGTGGAGGGAGCAACACCCTCACCCTTTTGAAGCTTGATGGTTTCTCCCTACACCCCCACACTCTTCTTCCTACACCACCACATTCCTGGTTTAACCCTACTTTTATCCTGTAAGAGAGTTATGGTGTGTTCACTTGCGGGTGATCAGGGGAGATGATTTGGGGGAGAGTGATTGAATGTATTTGAGGGTAAATTTTTTTGTTTTTACTTGAGTGGATTTGGAGCTAATTGAGAGTGGATTTAGAGGTAAAGTTTGTGAGAATTAGTGTAGAATTTGATTGATGTGAAGGTTTTAAAAAAATTTGTTTAATTGGTAGAAATTAAAGATTACCAAAATGCTCCTAGTTATTAAATTAATGTAAAATGATAATTGTTAATGTTATATTTAATTGTAAAAATGTTTATAAAGAGTGAAAAATTAAAAATAATAATTAAATTAAAAAGTAAAAAAATTATAATTTAGTAAAATAAATTTATTTTTAAATGTAGTATTTGTTTGTAATAATCACGTTATAAAGTTATTGATATATATATATATATATATATATATATATATATATATATATATATATATATATATATTTAATGGATGTAATTTTATTTATTTATAAATTTTGATAATTATGAGATAATTTGAATTTGAATTATACTTTATTAATTAATATGTTTATAAGAATCCATTTATCTCAATGTTATATGTGAATTATTTTAATGATTAGATTGAGGCGCATGAATATATTCCAATTACATTTTCGGATGGCTATTAACTTGGGACTCTTGGCCTTTCGAAAATCTTCAACTACGTAGAAGACTTTATCATTCGCACGTTTCTTATCCCTGCGTCCTTCAGAACCTCCGCGACGACACTGTTAGACGAGGAAGAGAAAGTTGGGCTAGGGCGAGACGAAGCATGCCACAACGTGGTTTTCATGGCGTGCTTCAACTCCTACGGCGGCTTGAAGAACTAGTTCCCGATGCTGGTGAAGTGGGTGAGATTGTGCAGCGAGAAGCTTCACACGGATCTCAGGAGCGAGATAAGGCGGGTGGTGAAGGAGGAGGGTGGGGTCACTGTGGGGGCATTGGAGAAGATGAGTCTGGTGAAATCGGTGGTTTACGAGACGATGAGAATAGAGCCTCTGGTACCCTATCAATACGGGAGAGCGAGAGAGGACTTGCTGGTGCAGAGCCACGACGCCTGGAATCGGATACAACTTTAATGTAACCGAATACAGCTCCACGTTCTTCTTCTTCATGGTGTTGTAACCGAATACGGGTGAAAATGGAACCGAATAAGCTTCCCTGTTCATAGTCTTCTCCAGCTTCAAACACTCCAGAAATCTTCATCAATGACTTCCTTCTTCATCTGCAAGCAACCTCATCTTCTCCATCTACCACTAACCTGCAACCTCACTTGAGCTTTCTCTTCTTTCTCCTCTTCCAACGCGAGCTTTCTTCAACTCGTGAATGCACAATAAAAGTTGTGTATTTAAAAAAAAAATGCAGTGCAATTGGATAGTTATTTTAAGCGTATATTCATCCCTCCAAATTGCTTCACATTTGCGGGTGACTGAAGAGTAGAACAATCCCGCAATTCCCTTCAATTCAATCCGCGCAGTTCACTTCAAGTGAACACGTAAAATTTTAAAATCATCGCTCGCCAATTTGCGTCAACAGTAAATTCAGCGTAAGTGAACACAATGTTAAAGATGGTTGGTAAAAATATTTTCATCCTCTTCATTGATGACTTCTCTAGAATGACATGAGTCTATCTCTTAAAGGCAAAGTCAGATGTTTTTGGAGTATTAAAGAAATTCAAGGCCCTTGTTGAGAAGCAAAGTGGAAAACAGATAAAAGTACTTCGAAGTGATCGTGGCAAGGAGTACACATCTCGCGAGTTTGACAAATTCTGTGAAGATGAAGACATAGAGCGACAACTTACAGTTGGATATACTCCACAACAAAATGGCGTGTCAGAGAGAAAGAATCACACAGTTATGGAGATGGCAAGATAAATCATGAAAGAGAAAAGTATGCCTAACACTTTTTGGGCTGAAGCAGTCTACACTGCAGTTTACATTCTAAACAGATGTCCAACTAAGGCAGTCCAAGACAAGACTCCTATTGAAGCTTGGAGTGGAAGAAAGCCATCAGCTAAACACCTACGAGTATTTGGATCTATCTGCTACATACATGTTCCTGATCAAAAGAGGCACAAGCTTGAAGACAAGATTATACGAGGAATATTTTTGGGATATAGCACACAGTCAAAAGGTTATCGAGTTTACAACCTACAAACAAAAAAGCTCATCATCAGTCGAGATATTGAAGTTGATGAAAATGCATCTTGGAATTGGGAAGAAGAAAAAGTTGTTAAAAGCAACATTCTACTTCCAGTGCAACAATCTCAAGAAGAAACTCAAGAAGAGGCAGAAAATTCAGGTGCGCTTCCTCCACCTCCATAACAAGATTCTTCACCTGAATCTAGACCAAGAAGAGTAAGATCTTTAGTAGACATATATGAAACTTGCAATATGGACATGATTGAGCCTAACTGTTATGAAGAAGCATCAAAGCAAGAAGTATGGGTCAAGGCTATGGAAGAAGAGATTAAAATGATTGAGAAGAATAACACTTGGGAACTCGTAAATTGCCCTCATGGAAAAGACATCATTGGAGTCAAATGGATATATAAAACAAAGCTCAATCCTGATGAACTATACAAAAGCATAAAGCAAGATTGGTTGCCAAAGGCTACTCACAGCAACCAAGAATAGACTACAATGAGACATTTGCTCCAGTTGCTCGCTTAGATACAATTAGAGTTTTAATAGCTCTTGTAGCACAAAAAGAATGGAACATCTATCAACTGGATGTCAAGTCAGCCTTTCTAAATGGGGTGCTCGAAGAAGAGATTTATGTTGAACAACCACAGGGCTTCATCAACGAAGGCAATGAAGGCAAAATACTAAGACTTAAAAAAGCATTATATGGCCTGAAGCAAGCTCCTCGAGCATGGTATAGCAAGATTGATAAATACTTCATCGATCAAGGATTCAGGAGGAGCAAGAGTGAGCCAACACTATATATTAAGGCACAAGGTCAGTACCATCTCATTGTCTCTATATATGTCGATGATCTTATCTATACATGAAAGAATATAGAGATGATGAAAGAATTTAAAGAAGACATGATGAAGATTTTTTAAATGACCTACCTTGGCTTGATGAACTATTTCCTCGATATAGAGGTGAAACAAGAAAAGGAAGGTATATTTATCTCTCAAAAGAAATATATTGAAGCTCTATTAAAGAAGTTCAAGATGAATGGTTGTAAACCTGTCACTACTTCGCTGGTGGTAAACGAGAATCTACAGAAAGATGATGGAGCACAAGAGGCAGATGCATCATGCTACAGAAGCTTAATTGGAAGTCTTCTCTATCTCACAGCCACACGACCAGACATTATGTATGCTACAAGTCTTCTATCATCATTGATCTTGCCATCTCCATAACTATGCGATTCTTTCTCTCCGACACGCCATTTTGTTGTGGAGTATATCCAACTGTAAGTTGTCGCTCTATGCCTTCATCTTCAAAGAATTTTTCAAACTCGCGAGATGTGTACTCCTTGCCATGATCACTTCGAAGTACTTTTATCTGTTTTCCACTTTGCTTCTCAACAAGGGCCTTGAATTTCTTGAATACTCCAAAAACTTCTGACTTTGCCTTTAAGAAATAGAACCATGTCATTCTAGAGAAGTCATCAATGAAGAGGATGAAATACATGTTATTATGATGTGAAGGTGTTCTCATCGGTTCGCAAATATCGGTATGAATCAACTCTAATAAGTCTTTTGCTCTCCATGCTTTGTCTGTCGAGAATGGTAATCGGTGTTGTTTTCCGAGGAGACATCCTTCGCATGATTCATTATTCTCTTTCAAGCATGGAAGATCTCTCATCATGTTTTTCTGATATAAAAGCTTTAAGGCATGTGTGTGGAAGTGGCCAAATCTCCTATGCCAAAGCCATGAGTCATCAACTTCTACCTTCATGGCAATATTAGTTCCAGGTTTGAAGCTTATAGGAAAGCTTCTATTTCTCTTCTCCATTTTTACTTGGCCAATTTCTATCATTTTACTATCATAAATTTTGCATGTATCTTTCTGAAAATGAAGAGAATATTCATTCTCCATCATTTTTCCAATACTTAAAAGATTCTCTTTAAGATTTGGAACTAGTAAAACATCCTTGATGAATTTCGTACCTTTATTTGTCTCCACCATGACAGTTCCTTTGCCTCAAGACTCCATTGTGGTGCCATTTCCTAGACGAACTTTGACATTGATAGATTTATCAATGTCTTTGAAGATGCTTTGATCTTTCGCCATGTGATATCTACATCCACTATCCAAGTACCAACTTCCTTCTCTACTAGGAGATTCTTGATTGGCATAGAATAAGAGTTTCTCCTGATTATCTTCTTCCGCAAAGTTTGCTTGATGTCTATTTTTATTACGAAAATACTTCTCTATGTGACCAAACTTCTTGCAATACTTGCATTGAGGTTTTCCATGATGCCAACAATATTTTTCCAAGTGACTTGTCATTTTACAGATGCCACATGAAGGATATTTTCCTTGACGAGTCATAGAGAAGCTTCTAGAATTTTCTTTATTTCTAGAAATTTCTTTCCTAATTTTATTTCCTTCATATTCTTTATTCTGAGACCGTAATTTTAGTTTTGATTGAAAGGCATTTTCAACCGAGTCTTCTTCATGCCTTTTCAATCTTTGTTCATAAGCTTCAAGAGAGCCCATTAGTTGTGTGACTGAAAATGTAGCCAAATCTTTTGTTTGTTCAATCGCGGTTGCGACTGCATCATATTTTTGCGGAATAGAAATTAAATTTTTCTCAACGATCTTTTTGTCAAGAATGCTTTCCCCATAGGCTCTCATCTGACTAACTATTTCTTTTATTTTAGAATAGTAGTCTTTAATGGTCTCAGATTCTTTCATTCTTATTAACTCAAACTCTCGTCTTAGAGAATGAAGTTTAACATTGCGTACCTCATCACTTCCTTGAAGCTCCTCTTGTATTGTGTTCCAAGCTTGTTTTGCACTTGTGGCACCAATTATCCTTGGAAAAATTGTGTCATCAACTGCTTGTTGAAGAACAAATAAAGCCCTTGAATCCTTCTGCTTGTTTTCCTTCAACTCCTTCTTTTGAGCTGCAGTAAGAGTGGAAGTGTCTTCTGGAATAGTGAATCCTTCTTCTATGATGTCCCATAAATCTTGAGAACGGAAGAATGTCTTCATTTTAACACTCCAGAAATCATAATTTTCTCCTATGAAAATAGGTAGTGGAGTTGATGATGTTTGATTGGTAGAAGCCATGAGTTGAGAAAATATTTTGGAAGTAGTATAGAATGGAGTTATAGTTTTGTTTGCGGTAGTTGAAAATTTTTATCTACGCCTAGTAGATGACCGAACGTAGCTCTGGTACCACTGTTAGTATTTTGAGGTTGTGAAAGGAATAGTTGATGGGATAGAGAAAATGTAGAGATAGTTGAATGTAGAGAAAATGTGGAGATATAGTGGAATGTGGAAGTAGTAATTGGAAGAAGTGTTGTAGTTGTCATTAGTTGTAGTAGTTGTTGGCTTCTTACATCAAATGGTAGATGTTGTCTTTAGTTGTAGTAGATGTTGGTTCATACAAAGGGTAGATATTGACTTGCTTACAAATGATCTAATCATCCCTATTTATACTAGTGGCACCTCCTTAACCAATGGTTAGGATCTTGCCACCACAATATTAATCTAAGGGTCATTATTCTTTCTCTAGAAATTTCTAAAACATTCCTATAATTCTAAACTTATCTAGATACTTCTTATGGATAAGCATCCATAGATATTTTTATACATCATTCTAGAATCCTTCTAGATAGGATTTTTCTAGAATTCTATTTTGGGCCTTCTCTAGTCTTGGGCTTTTATCTTACAGGCCCAATTTACATTCTAACTCTTTTTTCTTAGGAGCTTCTACATTCTTCTAGAATTTGCATTACACTTTATCATTCATCTTCCAACAACCTCATCTTCTTCATCTACCACTAACCCTGCAACCTCACCTGAGCTTTCTCTTCTTTCTCCTCTTCCAACGCGAGCTTTCTTCAACTCGTGAATGCACAATGAAAGTTGTGTATTTTAAAAATATGCAGTGCAATTCGATAGTTATTTTAAGCGTATATTCATCCCTCTAAATCGCTTCACATTTGCGGGTGACTGAAAAGTAGAGCAATCCCGCAATTCCCTTCAATTCGATCTGCGCAGTTCACTTCAAGTGAACACGTTAAATTTTAAAATCATCGCTCGTCAATTTGCGTCAATAGTAAATTCAGCGTAAGTGAACACAATCTTAAAGATGGTTGGTAAAAATATTTTCTTTTCACCAACATCAAATCCACCCATTAAAAGCGGTGCTCACTATAAAATCATCTCTACACCCCTACACAAAAATTTAGAATTTTGGAAATATATTCTCAGTAATAAACTAACATTTTTTTTTGTAAATTTAGAATACGTAAGCACAATACTCTGAAATCTGACAAACTTACAGTAAATATATACTCAACAATTTAAAATATAACCCTCCTCTTTGTTTTGTTCTTCACGGTTCTCACAGCACACACACAGACTTTCTTTCTTCTTCACACGGTACTCCTCACTTCTACTCACTCTTTTTAATCTTTTTCTAAACGGTGCACACAACACTGACACACTTTATTTCTTCTCTCTTACACCGTGCTTCTTCATTTGTATGTGTGCCCCTTTTATAATTAACGAAAGCAACGAAAATGCAGTGAAATGGAAAAGCCCCTTTTATGTCCGGACGCTCCTCCACACCACCACTCAACGGCCAATGGAAGCAGTGAAACGAAAATGCAAAGGAAGAAGAAATGGGAATGACAAATGAAAACGAAAATCAAAAGTGAAAGAGGAGGAAGAAGAAGGGAGAACGGAAATGGGGAAGAGATCCGTGAGAGAGAGAAGTGGGGGTGGGGGTGTAGTGGGTGTGCAAATAAAAGAGGGTAGAATTAGGGTTTAAAATAAAAAATAAAATCTAAATGGTAAAAGTAAAAAAATTTAACTTAAGACTACTTTTGGAAATAAAAAAATCTAGGGAGGTGCAGGGAGAAGGGGTTGGTGGTGTAGGGAGAAGTTCTCTTGAAGCTTTCAGTAAAAAAGTAAATACACAATTTACTTTGGTATTCACTTAAAAATATAAATTTTAACACTGAGAAAAAGCGGATTTTAATCAAATCCTAATGTCATTTAAAAAGTTAACTACAAGATCAATTAAATTTATTAATAAAGTATTAAGTAAAGAAAACACTAACGAGTATGTTTAGCATATCGATTAAAGAATAAAAAAAATAAAAACGTCTACTAAAAAGTGTAAATGTATACTTATTGTGATTTTAAATGTAATCCCAATCTAAAAAACTTCATTATTATTTTATTCAGTACTTTTAGGATTTGGTTAGTGAAACTCATTAACTAGTTTTAAATATAAAAAGAATTATAAATTTGATTTATTCAATAAACAGACCCATAAAAAATGTGGTTAATGAAAACGGGTTTTGCATCTAAAAAATAACATGGCTGTTTTGTTAGAATTGAATAAGGAAAAGTGCAGGTCGAGGCAGTTGATGAGTTATAAGGAATAAGAAGTTTAGAAACAGCCTTTCAAGACAAACTTCAAGCGCTGAGACCCGTAACTGAATCTTCCGTTCCCTATTTTCAGACAAAACGGCAAAGGAAACAAGAAACAGGAAAGACCCTGTAATCTCGCACCAGCGTAACTCAAAAACCTTAAAACTGTTCATTCATTCATTCTACGCTCAATACGACGTGTCGCGCAACCAACAACGTTGCCGACACGCCAAAAAAAACAACGTCGTTTTTTCTGCAACTGCAATCTCCTTCAAAGCCACACCCTCAGACACTAATCTATAACCCTTTCATTTTCTCTTCTCTTCCTCAATCTAAACTACTGTCTCACAGAATCCAGGATCATGCACAACTTCTGCTCTTCCAATATTTCCCCCTCATTTTAATACCCCTCTCGGGACCTAAATTCTTGGATCATATACACCGCACCGTATCCGTGAATTCGTATCTAGGCGTAGATCGTAATGGCTTCCCATTGGTGTTTCCGCTGCAACAAATTTGTCAGAGTATGGAGACAGGAAATGCCCATGTGTCCAGAATGTGACAGTGGATTCGTCGAAGAGATCGATTCTTCCGGTCGCCCCGTCCATGCCGAACCGCGCCGCCGTAGGTTCCCCGCCGCGGCTGCAATGTACATGATCGGCCACCGTTCCGGTAACTCCAACCAAATTCCCCGTTCCTCTCACCATCAACATTGCAGAACCGCCAACGGCGACCCGTCTCCGATCAACCCGGTTATCATGCTCCGCGGAGAGGGATCAAGGCACGAGCGTGGCTCCAGCTTCGACCTTTTCTACGACGATGGCGCCGGTACGGGCCTCCGACCACTCCCTCCGAGGATGTCAGAGTTTCTCCTCGGAACAGG
Organism: Vigna angularis; assembly: GCF_016808095.1. Taxonomy (NCBI): domain Eukaryota; kingdom Viridiplantae; phylum Streptophyta; class Magnoliopsida; order Fabales; family Fabaceae; genus Vigna; species Vigna angularis. The sequence continues at coordinate 25,875,320 of NC_068976.1, forward strand.
CTTCGACCGCGTGATGGACCAACTTTCCAACGTGGAGTCTAACTCCGGGTCTGGGAGGCACGACCAGCACCACGCGCCGGCGTCTAAAGCTGTCGTGGATGCCATGCCGGAGATTGAGATAAACGCGTCCCATATGGTGACTGAGTCACATTGCGCGGTCTGCAAGGAGCCTTTTGAGCTTTGCACCAGAGCGAGAGAAATGCCATGCAAACACTTATACCATCCAGAATGCATCTTACCGTGGCTCGCAATTCGGAACTCCTGCCCTGTGTGCCGCAAACAGTTGCCTGTTGAGAACGAACGTGAGGGGTTGGAGCGTGTGGAGGAGGAGGAAGAGAACAACGTGGGGTTGACGATTTGGCGGTTACCGGGCGGAGGGTTTGCAGTGGGAAGGTTGGGGAGAAGAGAGGGTGAGAGAGAGGTTAACGTTCCTCTTGTGTACACGGAAGTGGATGGTGGGTTCAACTTTAACAACCTTGTTATGGGGGAACCCAGAAGGATTTCATGGTCGGTTTCGGAGTCTCGAGGGAGGAGAAGAGGTGGCACGTTTAGAAGAATGTTTAACGGTTTGTTTAGTTGCTTGAGAGGTGGTGGGGTTGGGCCTCAACGTTCTTCTAGCTCTGGTTCTTCGAGAAGCGCGACGAGTACCAGTGTTAGGGCTTCGCGTCCTAACATGGGTCCTTCTTCATCTACGCGTAGATCTTGGTCAATGGATGTCAACGGTGGAACCAGACCATGGTAAGGTAATGTAACATCAATGTTGTGGCATGGGAGGTAAGGAAGTTGAATTTGTGTGAGAGTAAAAATGGAGGGTGCAGTGCAATGAATGGGGAATCATATGAGAAGCTATCTACAGAGGGGTTGGAGAAAGGAAGGAGAAAGCCTCTGCGTTTATTTTGCTGTATATTTTTGGGGGCATTTCAATGGTACCTTCGTGGTAGTTTGTAATGATTTCAAGCACCTTCATGTTGTTCATACCTTTTCTTACTTGTTCTTTGTATAGTTTGATTAGCTTCGGTGTTTTTGTCTTTCAAATTCGTGTTCTTATAGTTGTTTTTAATTTTGGAAACCGGTAATCTGCATGGTAAGCATATGCATGCATACTCAGATTTTTTTTCATATTCGTGCCCCTCAGGGAAACCCATACCTTTTTCACATTGCATGGTAAACATAGAATAGGGATGCATGATCACTCATAAAAGCAATAAGGACATCACATAGAGTAAAGATTCATGAAGAGTAAAAATGTACATTAACACCTAGTAATAAAAATAACAGATTTATAAATTACGTGATATAATTAGAAAAGAGAAATAAAAAAATATATAATAAATATAGACAAAATCAAGGTATTCATGAATATTTTTCAATCTATTATTATTATGGTGCTATTAGATTATTATGCTGCTTTTCCAGGATATATTATTGTGCTGCTTTTTGAGTCCACTATATTTGAAGACAAAAAAATTTATAAACGTCGTATTTTAATCGTCTAAAATATATACTTTTATTTTATTTTTGTAATAGCTGTAAATTGACATCTTAGAAAATAATCATAAAATTATAATTTAAGATGACTTTTTGTTGTTTTGCTTATTTGTCGAATAAACGCTTATTGTTAATAAATTTATAAAAGAGTAGACCTAAATTAGAGTGATTGAAATAAGTTAAAGGTAATGAGAGTTTGACACACTTATACTTATTTAACATAGTTTTTATAATAAAAGAATGAAAAATATTATATCAAATAAATGTAAATGTCTTTCAAAGAATATTTTCTCATTCATTACCACACTCGTTGCTTGACCCTAGGTAGAATGGTTTCAGGACTAAAAAAACTTTTACTAAATAGTTGCAATTTTTATCAAATTTATTAATGTGGGAATCAGTTCTTATTTCGTTTTATCTAAACATGATATTAATTTTTTTTAACACCGTTTTCATAATTAATGAATAGAGAAATGTGTAGTTAGCTATGTTCCATTTAAAAAAAATAAACTAAATTGAATAAAAATAACAAATATAGAGATAATTGAATTTAAGATAGTGATATTTGACACTAAAAGTAACACGTGTCAAGGATTATAATACATGACATTGTTAATATCATGTAACACAATATTAACTTGACACATAACTTTTTTTCTTAAATTAAAAAAAATTAAAAAATTGAAATCATGGATTAACACGTTATATACATTGTTTATTCTTTAATTATTTAAACATATTAGAAAAAAATTAAGTTAAACAAAATTAACCCTTATTTAAAAAAAATATTAACACTGAATAGACAAAAGTAAAAAAAAAAAATATGAACTAAATTAGTATTTTAAGCTTAAAAGTTAAAATACATTTTAAAATTAAAACTTGTTTGTTTTCTTTTAAGAAAATATGATTTCAATTTATTGTTATTATTATTATTTTTATAGAAAGTTATGCTTATTATTAACAAATTTTTCTTTCAATTATTTATTTATTTATTTTTAACATTTTTATATTTATTTATCTTATTGTTTTAGAAATCGTGGTCTTAAGGTAAGACTTCTTTTTTCTTTTTTCCAATTCGTACTTCACAACTTATTTCTTTTTAAAATAATTTATTCTAATGTTTTTTGAAATCTTCATATATAAATATATTTTACATTTTTTAATACTTTGACTAAAGGATTTTTTAAATTTTTTATGTTTGTGTTAAATTTTTATATAATCTTGTGTTTTTTTTTCAAATATTTTTATTACCCTTTAAAATTTGTAATGTTTTCTTTTTGACTTTATATAATTTCTTTTTATTTTGAATCTTTTGGTCTCTAACCTCTCCTAACGAACTTTTAGGTATCATTATTGATTCTAAAATATTGGTAATTAACGTTAGAAATTTATTTAGAATCTAATTTATAAATGAATTATAATTTTTTATTAATGTTAAAAAATTGTTTTAAATATCAATAATTTTTAGTTAACTTAATTAATATTGACGAGGACGTGATGTGGATCACATCAAATATAATGATTGATTATTTTATTTTTTAAATTAGCTTTTATTTAAATTTTTTTTATAGTGTTAAAATGTTTTGATCAAAGCTGAATTGAAACTATTCTAGCACAAAGGATGTGATGTTGAATTATTGATTTGGTTCCATTACAAGAAAAAAAAAACAATTACATATAACCAAAATTGTCGATTATAATCAAAATTTGTAAATAATTATGCTTTATTTACATATTATTTACGACAAAAAAAAAATCATAAGTAAATTTCTTGTAACCTACATTGTCTATAGATTTACCCATAGATCTTATCCGTCAATAATTATCTACTAATTAAATTCATTGATAATATCGTACTAAAATAATATGTAAATAACTTGGTCATTGTAAGTCTGTGCACATGTTTTTATATTAATAGGGATATTATAGAAAATAAATTAAATAATGTGTAGAAAATAATTAAATAAAAGTAGAAACATAAAAATAATTTCATCATAGTTAGAAAATCTAAGAACAATAACAATATCTAAATTTATATCTAAGTTAAAGATCCAATTATCATTTAGAAAAAATCTTAAACAGACTAATAATTGATGTTGTTGATGAGTGTCTTGTGAATGTTCTTGATTCTCTTTGGTTGTTGTTAACCCATGTAAGGTTTCTTACCGCAATTGAAAAGAGCAATTTCCTTACATGAGCAAGAATTTCCTGAGATCTTTGACATAATTCCATCCATTCTTGAATCTCTTCAAGGGCTTGCTGAAATTCTTTAAGAGTGATTGGAATCCAAACTTCTTCTCGAGCTCAGAAGCAACATTTACCTGTTCCATCTTTGATTGCTTTCTAGTTTTCGCTTCCTTCCCTTAATTATCTTTCTCATGGACTCCCTGTTCTGAAGCAAATCAATTTGTAGATACAAGTGAATTATCTGAAGAGATAAGATATTGTCATTTTGACATAATTGTTAAAGTTCAGAATAAGAGAAAGGTCACAAAACCTTAAATTAATAGTTTCAAAATCTTTTAATAAACTTATAAGGAACTATGGATACAAATGTAGTTCTCTACGTCAAGCTAAAAAATGTCATAAGTTAGTGTAGTAGACCACTTGTTTGAGGATGAACTCAAATTACTTTGGTTAATATTGAATGTAACTGAGATTGAGTTCAAAGTATTATGAAGCTGTTCAGAGGCCTGAAAGGTTAATCACCATTAATTACACTAGCAGAAGTAAAGTAGATATATCAGACCAAACAATTTTTAGGGGAGTTGTGTACTATTTTTATTTTGTTTATTTAAAATTTAACTGTCAATTTTATTTTTATTTCATGATAAGAATTTTTGTCAACACTTATGGCCAGAAATAAAGTTATCGATAAACTCAAAATATTAATTTTATAATTTAAATTATCAATAAATATTTTTTTTAATTATGAATTTGTTATTAAAATTTAAATTATCAACAAATATTTTTGTCTATAATTTGTATTATTGATAAAAATATTTGTTGAAAAATTTTATCAATAATTTGTAATTTATATTATTAACAAATTCTTTTCATAAGTAAATTTGTTGGTAAATAAATAATAAATTTTTTTGCCAAGTTTGAGAAATTTTAACATATTAAAAGGAAGATCATGTTGGATCTATCAAGGAGGAGTTTACCGAGGAGATACATACATCAATAAGATATGAGTCAAACCATATAAGGGATTGACATCACTCTCTATCCAAAACCTTAAGACAATGAGTTAATGGGTATTTCATCTCTTTATTTAGTGCTCTACTTTCTCATTTCTATCTAATGTGAGATTTAGACTCATACTTGGATTTCCAACAGATCAATGAAAAAAAGAAAAAGAAAAAAGAAGAGAAAAAAAAGGAAAATAAAGATGAAGAGGAAGACGAGGAGGAGGAGTCACAGATGACGATGGTGGTGGAGAGGGAGGAGGACAAGGGAAGAAGAGTAAGAAGAGAAGAAGGAAAAAAAAGAGACAAAATCATGATATTTACATAAGAATTTTACCAAAGGTGAGAATTCGTTGATAACATGTGATCAGTCTGTAAAGTTTATAAACGATCATTTTACCAACGAAATTTTAACCTTCAATAATCTATGGTAAACTCAAATTACTAACAAAATTTTCCTTTTATTAACAAAATAAAAAATATATTTAAAAGACTTTAAACAAGTTAATGAAATGTATTTAAATATAATAATCTAATTTGTCCTAAATAAATAAGTTCCAGTTATTGAATATCATCAATCAAACTTCATCTTGTATATCACATAATTATATTTATAACTCATAAGTCAATCCGATTCACCATGAATTCAAGTTGAGTTGTATTAGGAAAATTTCAATTTTTTTAAATGTGAATTGGATTGAGCCAGATTCACTTAACTCACAAGCTAAACGAGTTCGAACTAAACGAGTTCGAGCCGAATTGAAGGTGACACCAACAACAATTCCATATTAGTATTTTTATCATTTTTTTTTCAAAATTTTTATAATTATTTACCACTCCTAATTATGTTTGATCACAATTGATCTTTTTAAATATTATAATGTTACTCAATAATATTTGAATATTTGAATATTCAATTTATCTGTTTTCGAATTTTCAGCCATTATCTTTATAATAAAATTTAGATAATTAGGTAATTACTTTAGTTTCAATATTATAAAATAAGGAATTAAGTCAATATACTTTTGTTACTACAATAAATATATAAAATAAATTAGCAAGACAAAACTTTCCTAAATGAACAAATCCACCAATTTATTTTGAGTTGAGTCGATTACAAAATTTATAACTCACCAAAATATAAATGAAATATTTTTTTAGTTCAACCTATATTAAGTTAATCTAAGTAGAATTAATTTAACACTAATTGAATAAACTATTCTATATAAAAAAACCATACAAATAATTTTATAACATATAAAAGAAAAAATTATTTTAATATTAAAATAATAATAATAATAACAAGGTTAAATATGTTTTTAGTCCTTTAATTATAAAACATTTTTGGATTTAATCCATTTTTTAAATTTTGTTTCATTTTCATTATTTTAACCTTCAATTTTTAGTTTTCCATAACTAATGACATTAATTTTTTTTCTAACCGACTAATTGTGTGTCACTATTCTAATTTTGTTTCTGTCTGTAATTAAAATTAAAAAAAAAACATTAAATTGTATGGTCAAAAGAATCCCTTTTCTTCTTTCTTGATGGGTTTATCTTCTAAGAACACTCTTTTATTTTTCATCTTCAACCAGCTATGACCAACACGAAGTCAAACAACTGTGTCACCTCTACCCAACGCCACGGTCGACAAAACTGGCACCGCCTTCACCCTATTTCACACTATGTCTTCCTCGCTTCTAAATCCACGATAGCATCAACCAGCAAAACCTCATCAGCGAACTACACGACTCCGAACAACCATCTTGTCGTCAATGGAATCAATCCCAAATGCATATGATAAATTTAAATATTATAGTAAAGGAAAATTCATTCATTTTTAACTTTTACACACTCTACAAATTTGACGGGCTTTTCCTCAATGAAACCACAAAAATACAACTACAAATTTTGCCCATCACCATTTTTTTGGGCGATATATGTTGCCACAAAAAATTTAGAGTTATATTAGTAATTAGTAATATAATACATTTTTGTGATTCTTTCTTTTTCCACTGGTCATACCCTATGTTTTATACACCGCTCATAAAGATCAACTTGTGGCGGAAAAAGGTCTTCATTACTGATTCTTTGCCCAAGACTGCCACCAGAAAGATCAACTTGTGGAGTTCGAAGACTGCCACCGCAAAAAGGTCTTTCATTCCTAAACGCCATGCCTTCTAAATACATAGATGGAGTCCGAAGACTAATGTGGCATTTAAGAGGAAGGCATTTTCTGCAAATGATCTTTCATACAGGCACAATAGATTATACTTTTCAATGTTTCGTCTGAAATGAAGATGAGTTGCTCAGCTAAGAAAATAAGGACCTGAATGAAGCTGTCCGCATAAAGATCAAATCATAAAACATTGAATTGTTTTAACTCAGAAATAAATTGATGGGGAAATATGTGCTTTTAGAAGTTCTCTAGTGAAGATTCAGTATATAGATTTTAGGAGCAGTTTGTCAGAAGGTGGGTAAGTCACACTGAGCAGAATTCGCATCAACCAGTCAAGGAAAAAAAATCATTTAATTTCAGAGGACAACAAAAACTAACCTATTTTATCCTGCATCTGCTTACTTTCCATTACTACTTTTCTCTACTCTACCTCTTTCATGAATCACTTCTCTTTTATAAGCTTTTATTTGTAGCATTCAACATTTACCTTTTACCTTTGAAAACTCAAAACTAGCAAAATACTAATCAATGACCAAAAGTAGTACATCTGAAACTATAATGCCTGTTTAATGAGTGACTCTAAAGTGCACATCCTTCCTGCGAGCAATTGTTGTCATATCCCAATAATTATTTTTGCCTTGCTGCCAGCAATTTTAAGTACAATTGCTGTGAATGTTAACTCAATTATTATTAAAGTGTAAACCATTCACAAATGATTATATAAGGTCCAAAACCATCAACAGGAGAAGAAAGACATTCCAATATTTCCAAAATATCATCTACAGATATCATTGGAACAAGCAGCTATTAAATATGTTGCTTCAATTCTTTTCAACAAGAGTTCTGGAATGTTCTCGGCGCGGAGTTTCTTTAAATAATTTTCTTTTCCATTTTTTTTTCTCAAATTTATTGCACATATAGACATACTTCATTGCAACATAGACATACTCCATTGTTGGACCTGGAGTTTGCGATAGATAGTTGAGGATGGAGAAGAATAGAATGTTTCGAGAAAAATGAACCTTGAACCAAGAATAAAAAGGATTCTAGTTTTCATTCTACAATTTAATGTTTTTTCTTTTAACTTTTATTACAGTCAAAAACAAAATTAGTATTAAATGTGGTACACCGTTAGTCACATCAGAAAAAAATTAATATCATTAGTAAAAAACACTAAAAATTACAATTTTATTAAGAAGAAAAATGAAAATGAAGCAAACTTTGAAAGAAAGATTAAACCCAAAAATGTTTAATAATTGAGAGACTAAAAATATATTCATACTGATCCCTTAAACTTTTCTCGATTTTTTTTTATTTTCTTTCTATGTTACTTCTTCTACAACAAATCATACAACATCATAATTCATATTTGATATTTAACTAATTGGATGTAATCAGCCGCAGAGACTGCAATCATCTAGAGGTTGACCAATACAAAAAGTAGTGAGATGAATAATATTTTCGTTGTTCAGAGCTCAGTTGGATTTGGTGAGATGAATTCTAGTGAGAGAGGATCCAAACTCAAAGGTGACATACTATTTGAGAGATTCTTCCGTCACTTTTGCAGAATTTAGTCTTTGGAATAGAAGTTGTAAGAAACATGCACAGAATGTGCAAAGTGAAGTGTTTCTTCGGCCACTTGAAATAATCTTTCAAAATCTACAGCAATACTGCTACAGATAACATAATATTACACATTAGCCAAAATTGAAAAATATTACACATTAGCCAAATTGTGTATTTACAAGAAAAGTTCCTATGGAAACATTATATACATTATATATTTGTAAGATAACTCAAACAATAAATAACTAACAGAAACAAAGAAAAATATATAGTAGCATATGAACAAGTAAATAGTTATATTACAAAGTTTACTAACTACACAAAATTCAAGCCCCATTTGAAGAGAGTATCATCATATCAAATTTATCCAATAAGAATTTATACCAACAAATAGATTCATAGGCTCTCCAACTAATATACAATCATCAAACGTGAACTAAAAAAGTACAGACTACTATTTCAAGTTTTTATTTTAAAAAGTCCTCAAGGACTATTATGGAACAGTTGCGATTAAGATAAATTGAAGCTTTTGCATTAACCACGGAAAGAGTTTATAGCAACTAATAGTCAATTCTCACAATCAAAAATAGGATACAAATTCATTGGTTTAAGAAAAAACACAGGAATTTCCACTAACAACTTAGCTTAAATTTGGGAGAAATAATGACCTATTTTTTTAAGCTATCTATAGAAACTGTCAAAATAAGCTATTATTTCATTAAAATAAGTTAAACCAAACAACAGTAAAGTTTCACGTTAGACCACAATATCTTATTCTTACTTGAAAATAGAATTTAAGTAGATGAAAGAATGGAGGGACTTGAGTATTATGTGGTGCTTAAGTCTCACATAGAGTAATATGCGAAGCTCGGTAAAGTATTCAAGTGTTGGTTCTTCCCCATAACAACTAGTCTTTAAGGTTGGGTTCCCCAATGCTAGGATGCTTATTAATTATTACCGGAGCTGATTGTCAGTGTCTGAGAAATGGCTACTTACAAAGGGTTCAAACCAAACAGATGCTTTGTTCCAGTATTTCCACCTTTTTGTTTGGTTTCTTGTAAGTTAAATTTCAATAGTGTTAACGCACACGCTAATCATAAAATCCAAACTGTCACACACCAGTTACAGTGCCACAAAAACAAAAAATGCTTCAGAATCATGAAACAAATGCTACAATATCAATTAAGAATCAAGTCTCACAAACAACAAGTGGATCAAGAAATTAAAGCATTGATACATCGATTACTATTTTAATTTCAACTGAAGAAGGGATCTTCACTCAATGAAGGAAAGATTAAAAATACGTACTGCTTGAGTATAGAGCACGCTCATTTTGAAGGCCAAGCTGCAAGTGGACAAAGACCCAGCCGACCCAGAGATTCCGACGATGCTGAGAACAAGGCCGCGGCAGCAGCGCATCCCACGGTAGAGAGGCTGGACGGAGCCGAGCCAGCTAGAGGCGGAGAGCGCGTGGCGGGAGACGAGGTGCGTGCGGCGGAGGAGGCCGAGGAAGAATGCCATGACGGTGTCTGCGATCTCCTCGGCGCGCGAGGTGTCGACGTGGACGAGGCGAAGGCCGAGGTCAGCGGCAAGGGCGGAGTCGACAGCGCGGTCGCTAGAGCCGAGGCAGAGGATGAGGTGGTTGGAACGGAGGCGGCGCTGGGCAGCGCGCGGGAGGTAGGTGAGGGAGTGCAGGAGGACCGCGGCAGCAGACTCGATCTTGCCTTCGGAGAGGATTAAAGGTCGACTACTGCTTGTTGTTTGGGAGGAGAAGTTTTAACGAAGACAAAATTTGGAAGAATGGGAGAGAGAAATCCCAAATTCTAATTTCATAAATTCGAACCTTGTACCGACGGGCATATTTCTTCGGTAAAATCACTACACCAATACTAAAGGTTAAAGTCGTTTGGTAATCACTGCACCAATACCGACGATTAAAAGCCTTCAATAAATCAACTTTACCGAAGGCCTTGGACCTTCGAAAATACGCCTTCGATAATTAACCACTTTCTTGTAGTGAACAAATTTCTATCACTAATAAAAGAGAAGAATTTGTTCTTCCTTTTCAACAGAAAAGAGAAACAAAAGTCTACTAACTATTCAATACCAAACGCGTGGCTCATAAAATCTCAAAGTAGGTAGCTTTTGAACTTTGAATTTGATTCAGTAGCTACACCCATATGCACAATTTGAAAGCAAAAGACCAGAAGGATCAGTTCCATTTGAAGCTTGATTGCTTGGATGGTCCCATCTTAATCTTATGTAGCTGTAAGGAAACTAATCAATGGCTGAAAAAACCTAAGGTTTTATTTTTTGTTTTGTTTATTTTTGTTGTTGACAGCTAGAGATGAACAAGGAAGAAAGTGTGCTTATTATTTATGAGAAGCAGATTGAGTAAATGAGGTGATGGGTTTATCTTCCAAAAGTGTTCGCTATATGTGTGTTTTCAAAGCATTGATCCTTCTGCAAAGGAAGTTTTGAATAATTGTAGGGAAAGACAAAAGGGTTATAAATATTGTAGCAATAATGTGATGGAGGACAACTCAAAATGTGAAAGAAACATACCGAATTGAGCTTGTTTTGTAGTTATTTATAGAAATTGGTTTTGCATTGAACATCTGTTTCCACGTCCCAGAACTTCTTCCCCTTTTCATATTACGAGACATTGACAGAAAAGAGATGGCTGTGTCCCTCAATTTTTTCCAGTTCAAGTTTTTATGTATATGTATACATAATCTATTAATATTAAAAATATTTTAAATTTTGAAATTTAAATATATATTTTTTTTATAAATTTTTTTTTTAATTAGCATTATTATTATATTGTTTTGAAGACCAATATTCAATAAAAATTATATAAAATGATCTAGTGTATATTAAATATATGACTTTATATTATGCCAAGTAAAAAGTTGAAATTATATTTGTACAATACAATATAGTCGTATTTCTTAAGCACACTTTACTCAATTTTATAAACTTTTTACATTTTATTCATTATGATAATTTTTATAAGAAATTACATTAAAATGGTAAAATTTTCGGTTTTGGACGGAGAATTGTGTAGAAGAATTTTAATGGTAAAACGGTATTAAACTCAACGAAATATTTGGATAATTAAAGGCTAAATTGAATTAAAATATATTTCTAATGAGAAAAAAAATATGGTCTAATAAATATATTAAATAACACGGTTTAATAAAGTTTTTTTCTTTAAATTTTTTATTATTATGAAACCCTTAAAACCTACATTTACTTAGATTATTTTCACATATTATATCGAGAAGTTAGTAAGCTAGTTATTATTTATCATTTTGTTGTTATTAATTATACTCATCATGTAAATATTATTTTAATAAAACAAATGTTCAAGTACATATTGATCCTATAAATAAATTTAGTTTTTCTAAAGTGAATTTTCCTCTTACAATATAAAGAATCTCTTTCCAAACAAAAGAGCAATCAAACTATTATTAAGATCTTATCACCTATATTTACGTTCAAAATCTGGATAATATCAATATCTTTCTTATTATCAAAGCTACAAAGTGTTTAAAGTAATGAGGATAGAGTTTTATTGTCCACAATAATTAAGATAATTTTTAAACATTAAAATCCTAACACATTATTTAATTTTACCTCAAAAGGATCAGATACATAAATGTAAACGAAACTAAGCGTTTATTTATGGAGGATCTACCATTATACCTGGTTGTAAGAAAGTGCCCCAGCAATTGTTTCCAGCTATTACTTTAAGCCAACTATGGAAATAATGTAACAGAGGTCCCCCTCAAAGTGAATTGAAGATTTGGGTAGGATTAAATGTTTTCTCGTTCACATTGCATCCATTTCTATAAAAAGGCATATATTGTTTTTGATGCAATAGAACCCTAACTAGGTGCCAGGTCCATCGTTAAGAAAGAAAGAAAGAATTAAATTTGTGTGAAGAAATAGACTTTAAATTTAATTTAATTTTATAAAATTGATTATAAAGTTAAGTTTATATATATAAATTCATCTTATATTATATCTAATTATTTCTAATAAATGTGAAATGGTCTGTATTGACAACAATGACAATCACTTTTGTTAATGTTATACACTGGACAGCATTGTCATGTCTGATGTTAAAGCCGATTGGCAAGGGCTATGTTATATCATATACAGTCTCCACTCACAAGTCACATTCTTCATTGTTTGTTCATTATTGGATACCCAGAACCACTCAAATTTATCTCATTATTCATCACTAATCGTAGATTAATACTATTAATATGATACACTAGGCTTGATTAATACAAACAGCAGCATTCAAAAGCATTAAAAACACACGTAAACGTGTTTTCTAACCTTTCACTTTTGATCCTTGTAATTTAGCCTATTTATAACTTTGTTTCCTTTAATTTTTTTTTCTTTCTAAAGTTATTGTTGTCATTTTTCTTTTTGTTTATATTAGGTCTCTCATTTCCTGAATTTTTTTTTTTAAAAAAATATTAGTAAGTTTGATTGATGTAATAGGAAAAAAATTAAATTTATTAGACAAGATAATAAATTACAAAAACATCTTTGTTTAATTTAATAGAAATGAGTATTAATTAAAATTTAAATATATTAATTTATAAAATTAAAAACTATTTTAAATTTATTTTATTGATAATGTTCCATCGAAAGACACAAATTTAAAAAATAACTAAATTTTTCATAATTTTATATTTCTATATAACTTTAATTTAATTTATCAATATTATTTCAAAAGGGAAAAATAAAAATCATTGATATCAGAATAAGCAAATAGATTAAAAAATTTAAGATCATTTTAAAATACAATACTTGCGGCATATTGACTAATGTATGTCCTTATGAAATATAGTAATTTGCAAATATTTATGAAATACAATTAATTTCTAATAAAATAATACACTTCAATCTTTGAATCGGTGTAAGGAATAGCTTAATTTTGTAATTTCAATTTTAATAAATGTTTTATGGACGTAGAAGTTAATTGCATTAAATAACAAGAATGATTGAGCATATGCATAGGGTACAATGGATTATACACCTCATGTATGCCTGCAGATGACAATAAAGCATAGGTGCTTATTTTAGAATTGTTTTGGGATTTGATTGGATTTGAAGAGAAATAGAGGTGAAATTGTGATTGTTTGGATTAAAGGAATGATAATAAGAAATAAAGGAAAATGATGGAAAAGTTTATAAAAAATTAGTGAGTGACGTGATGGATTAATAAATTAAAAAAGGTGTTTTAAATGATAGAAAAAAAATATTATTATTTTATTTTTGTATATAAAAATAATTTTAATTTAAAATACAGTTAGTGTATAATATATTATAGTGAAACGTGAATAATTATTTTAAATTAAAAAATTAATATTGATAAAAATAAAACAATAGTTATGCATATACAATATAGTGAAAAGGTGAAAAAGCATTAAGGACAAAACAGTAATTGTGTTTAGATCGAGTTAACTTTTCTCTCAAATCTTGTCACTCGAGTGAAGATGAGTCTCACCCTCACTCTTTATTAAGAGATTAATATTTTCATATATAAATCTAGAATTTACCTTGAACTTGTGGTGTGAAGGTTTGAATTATGTTACACATATATTAGTCATTGCATTGAATTCATGAAATTCAACCCTAATTAATCTTTAGCTAATTGAATAATATAAACTTCATTTATTAGTTTTGAATGCTTTGAAATTAGCATTATAATTTGCAAAATTTGTATGAATCAATATTTACGTTCTTTCCAAATTAATTAGTAAGATTACACATAAGTTAAATACACACAAATCTCTTAAAAAACAATACTTATTTTCTTTTTAATTTACTACACCTATAAAAGAGATAACACTTTTGTTTTTGTGAATTATAAGTAACAGACTTACAATAAAAATAAGATATATATAATTATATTACAAACTTCAAAACCCCAACCTTCGAGCCGATTCTTATGACTTTAAGGATAGCTATTCCCACTAAATTGTTGTAATGACTATATGATAAATTATCTGTGTGAATGTCCCTGTATTATTGTTAGGGTGTAATCTCATTTATTATAAACTTGACTTTACTAATTAATTATTAAATAAGATTTCAAACTCTCATTAAGTAACATGGGAACTCATATTGCGTGTCAAAGTTAAATGACATGGTTATGGCTTTTTGCCTATCGCTATTTACAACATCCTATCTCAATTACTCAGTAAATAACAGCAACGATAAGCTGGTGAAAATTAAAGTTTTTAACAACATCAAATTAACAGTAACTTATAATCATAATTATAGTAGTGCTAAACAAGCAAGACACTGTTTACTTTGCCAATCAAAACCAAAATCTACATCAAGTTGGAAAGTTTCGTATTCGATTTGATCAAGTGATTCATAATGCACAGCATGGAATCAACTTGGCTGCTCTGACTAATCAAATCATCCATTAATATTAGCGTGTGGCAAAATTTCAAGTATTCTCTAACAGTAATATTAGTGAATCAATCGATAAGGAATAGTTCACATTAGAGATGAACAAAACTAAGTAAATTATAGTGAATTATGAATTAATTACATTATATTGAATAAAAAAATGAATTATCTATAATAAAAACTTAATTATACTTTTTATTCATTAACTGTAATAAAAACTTGAATTATCAATAATAAAAACTTAAATTATGAATTAACTATGTTACATGAAACTTCTATATTGTTAACTACTCGATTAAGTTTCAACTTGCTATCCCAACTGAATTCCACTAAATTTTGATCTTAATCTGTTTTGACATATTGTTCAACTTGTTTCGTCTTAGTTTTTGATTCGATTAAACTTTTTTCAACTTTTTAATTTTGTTGTTTGTAAGATAATTTATATTCTTAAATAAGAACAAATATTTCTTATCTACTTAGTTAACTTTTACTTTTTTTAAAAAAATAATAATAATTCAATTCAGTTTGATAGAAAAAAATAGTTTAGTTCAATTAAACTAATTTTCAGTTTAGATCTAATTAACTATTGTTTATCTCAATATAATTTTTAACAGTACGTTTCAATTAATTTTATCCACCCCGATACACTTCATCTCATATATACTCTTCAAGAGTATTTCGTAAATACTCTTCATGAGTAAGAGTAGTTTTTGTTTTTGTTTTTCTTTCTTGGCACTTCCGGGTTTTCCTACAACACTGCACTTTTTGGCTTCCTGAACTCCTTTTTCTAAAGAAAGTGTCGGTAGCATATACATTGCCTAATGCCTATCCCTTTTTTTCTTTTTTTCCTTTGGACAACCTTGAAATCACTAGTACAAAAATGGTTTTTTATACCTCTTAAAAAAGGCTTTTTATACCTATTTTTTAATAGGTATAGAAACAAGGGGTATAGAAAGTTTTCGATCTTTTATACCTATTTTTGAATCGGTGTAGAAAGTTTTGCTTTTTATAGCTGTGTTATTCATAATAGGTATAAAAGTCTTATATTTACACCTAATACTATGAGAGCAGGTATAAAAAGTCCTCTAGAGAGAAAATTTTCTTTTTATACCTACTGGTGCTATAATAGGTGTAAAAAGTGACGTTTTTTTCTTAAAAATATTTTATTTGTATGTACTGCTATCCATATTCAGACCTGCATAAGATTCAATCCCAAAATACAGTTTAAATAGTCAAATAACAAGTAAAATAATCAATATTGTTTTCATCAACACATCAAAATGTAATATCTACTTAACAAAATTCCTAACTATATTTACCTAACATAGTTACTTAACATATTACACATAAAATAGTTCCTAAACTCAAAATGTAATATTGAAACATGCTCTCGAATAACTTCAGTTGGTAGTTTTCGCTCATTCAAACAATTAACACACGGACAATAGAATCTTCCGTTATTGTCTAGAACATTCATCTTTGCAAATTCAAGAAATTGTTCTACTCCACTCTCATATTCATTTGTTGTACGTATCAAATTTATCTAACTCCGATCCATTGTTATCTGTGGAAGCAATCACCTTTATAATAGTCAAAAGTATAAAAAATCAACTACATCTAAAAGAAGAGTCACATTTGTTACAACTAGATTGTCAGCTACTATCTTAATCCTTTGTAAACAAAGTACATAGTGTAAGAATATGTTGATAAAATTAAGATAACCACCTGTTTGCAAAGGTGGATAAAATGATTAAGCAACAAGATAAATATCGCATGTCAACAAGTGTATCTTACTTATTATCAAAAGTAAATTTTATCAATCCAATTGGTAGATTTAATCTTCTTATAAAAAGTAGATCAAGTTTATAAGATAATATTACATAATTTAATAGTTTTTATGTAGTTTATTTTGCATAATAAAGCAGTTGAAAGTGTCTTTCTACAAAGTTTGGTACCTAGTATGAACTGATCTTATTCCTACGCACCAGTCAAGAAGGCTTTCTCCAATGTAGGGCAGTGGATTTGGGGAGGATGAAATTTACAGTCTTAAACTCTGGTCAGCCTCATGTTTTAAATTAGTTACAAAATAACAACATTCCACAATCAGTTCAAAATTAAAAGAATCATGTTTCCTTAACTAATATCTCTTACCTTTATTATAATCACCAAAACTATGGTTGCCAAAACCTCTAGAGATGCACATGAAGAAAATACATATTTCACTAACAAAATGGGCATCCTAATGACTTCCAAAACCACAAAAGAGGAGTTATTTCCAGGAGTTGAACTCATGACTTCCAAGTCCATAAGCAGCAAATTTACTGTTGTATCAAGGCTAAAACAAAATTAAATCCAAATTTCATGAAGCCAAGCAATCATTCAATCGTGTTTCTTTATCTCACATTTGACCGTCTAAAATCTAACATCAACGTGCACAATATAAAACTGCTCAATCAATATAAGTTTTTTTAAGGAATATAACTTAAAAGATTGTATCTGAATACTCTCTCGTCTCACAAGGAAACACTTGTTATATAACTAAATGTTTTTAATTATCATTAAACCTTCATTTATTATTTGTTATGTTTAATTATTTTAATTTTAGATTAATTAATCATGTTTTTAACTGTAATTATAATATTGGTGTACTTTAGATCAAACTTTGGAACAAAAGTATAAGAAACTTTATAAGATGTAAACTAAGACATCAAATTTGATACGAAGTAATGATAGAAATATACCTTAATTTCATGGATATCTACTATATCACATCATATATCTTATAAATTTATAAATTATATTCTCTCTATTCGTACATTAAGTGTTATGAATCTTATTGGTCTACATGAACATTATTTATACTTTTGTGATATTACAAAAGATTGTTTTGTAACAGCAGTTACTTTAAGTCCATAACTGTCAATGCCTTGTTGGATAAAAATGATAAGGTATGTGAATAAAAAGTAAATGTAAACCATTAACAGTGCCTAATGATGATTACCAGTTTGAGATTCCAATCATATATTCATTACAAGCCGAATTGAATGGCTCCTTAAATAAGCAAGCACTAATTTTGTTTGCTTTTCAAATTTCATAGAAATACGTCACATATATAGTGGGATGGGTATGAAGTTGTGACTTTTGAGTGTCTATCCAGAAACCAGAAAAACTGAGGCAGCAGAAAAGGCCAAAGTGAAGGAAATTTCCCAACAACAGATTAAATAAGGCTGTGATTAAATAAGGCGATCTCAACAACATATTAGAACTTAGAATCTTGTTTCCCAACGATTTTTCTTAGAGAAATAAATCAATTCCCATGGCAGGTGGTTGAATGCTTAGAGAAATAAATCAATTCCCATGGCAGGTGGTTGAAATTTGCAAAGACAATAAGGTCAAGTATGAGTTGGACAAGAAAAGTGGACTTATAAAGGTGTGGTTTCGATTTTCATACTTTCATTCCCCTTCTTTCATTCCATATGCTTTGATGTGTTTGAAAGAGATGAAAGACTTTCTTCTAATGGGGTAGCATTATCATCTATCATTGCTGCCTGTCTATACTAAAGCATAAATAACACACTAACGAAAGAGCTGAACAACTTAGGTTGATCGGGTTCTTTACTCATCTGTTGTCTACCCGCACAACTATGGCATAATATCAAAATTTCCTATGTGTTCGTTGTTTTATGAGTAGAAGTTGTTATTAAACACATTTTCAAACCTGATTGATATTCCCATAATTGCTTGATTTTAGAGGGAACAAGCAAGATCTCTCCCACTATGGTAAAAAAATCAACATCATACTTAGCAAACTTAGGAAGCAAATCATGTTTTGTAGACAACAGATTGGTCGGTAACTTAACTGGATATAACCTTTTATCTTTTATGGCAAGCAAACTTGACAAACTGAATTTTTGCATTTAAAACTAAAGGTGAACAGTAGAAAAGACTTGAAGTGGTTGCTAACATGTTAAGTACATTTTTTTTCTTTTCTATTTCAAAGGAGGCAGAGTATCATCATAGGCTTAGGAAATTGCTTCATATACCTTAAAACCTGTGACATCACTCAAAATTTCCAACCAGCCATTTTCACTTCGAAAATAGTATTCTCAACTATATTTCCCACGAACCATTTATAATATAAAGAAAATTGAAAATGAAGTTGGCAAGAGAATGAAAAATAAAGATATAAAAATAAGGAAAGAGAGTTACCAAGTAAACTAATGGTGCAAATTTCTTAATTCAGTAGCATGCAATTCCTTTCCACAAGTCCTGAAAACAAGTAAAAAGGATGCCTAAGAATGAATTTCAGTCATGCTAAACAATTTTAAATCATTCAGTTATAGCATATTTTTCCAGTCCATTCCTTTAGCTCAATACCACGTCCAAGTCATGAGAATTTATATAATCAATAGGAGATTAGTTCTTACTGTTTCATGCTGGTTAAATGTCTCTTTAAGATTGCTTCAACTTCTTCCCTAACCTGTAAAGAGACCACATATTTGATTCTGACATCAACTATCAGTAAAAGTGGAACTAACATTTATATGATCAAAATCTAAGCACCCTACCTCAGATGAGAGAGAGAGAATTAACATAGGATATCTCTTAAAAAAAACACATCCAATTGTTCAATAATGAACTAGAAAGAGAATTCTGTTTTGCTGCATTACTGGACTTAACACTCATTGCACAATATGAACAGTACTTCATCTTGTTGATTCATTTATCTCAAAAATATCACAGCATGAATGCAACACAAGGTATTTGCAGCCTGCAAAGCATGGTGTTACTCACAAACAATACTTTAATTGTCTGATTAAATTAATTCAATTATTCCAAGAAGCATAATCATGTCCAACTATCAAGAAATGCGCAAGAATATTAGACAGATCATATCTTCATGAAACAACATAAACAGAAAAGAACATTAAAAATTAGAAACATAAATAAATGCAAGTATAATATAATCCATTATGTTATGAAAGATAAAATTTATGTCAATCTTCTTCACCAGCTGTTGTAACCGTTCCGATCCTCCAGATCCCGCAACGTCTGTCAGCAGAATTAGCTTCTCGCGCCAAGCGCTGCAGCCAGTTCTCCAGCGACAGTGTCGGCGTTAATGTTGTAGGGTTGTCCGGAATCTTCAACGGCAACGACGACGGAGGTGACGACCGGGATGTGGTTGGTGTCGATGAGGGAGCAAAGGATTGTGGGGTCGACTCTGGCGACCTCGCCGACAAAGCCTAGATCGGCGACCTTGGGGCTGGGACGGGCGGTGAGGAGGCGGCCATCAAGGCCGGAGAGACCTACGGCAGTTGAACCAGATTGGCAACCCGCGTAAATGGCATGGTGGTGGCGAAGGCCAGAGGAAGGGAAAAAGCGATGGCTGTTGGGGTTTGGTTACGAATGGAAAAGAGGTTTTGGCTTTTAATATTACATTTTTGACACCGCTTTATTTTTACACCGGTTATAAGTTTAATAGGTATAGACATATCTTTTTATTCCTATTTTTGAAGATAACCGGTGTAAAAATTTTTGTCATTTATTACAATTTTGCCACCTTATTATTTTTAATACCTATTTTATATATAATAGATATAAAAGAACTTATATTATTTACGATAATACCATCGCATCACTTTTTACACCTGATAGATTATCGCAGGTATAAAATATCGGTATAAAAAATGTATTTTGTACTAATGAATTAACCTTGTGTTCAAGCACATTATATGTATCTATCTCTATGATTATGCATCGGACAAACAAGATAAGATGTCTAAAAAACTAAGAAACGTTTTATAACATGCATGCTATAATCTAACGAAAAAAACATACGGTTAACCTTGACCATAAGATAAGTAACTCTTCTTTCGTATAATAACACACTAGTAAAAAAAAGGCTTTCTACAGCGCACATTATGCCACGGTTCAACGAAAACCGCAGCATAATGGTGCGCGGTGGCAGTTTTGTAAATAAAACGAACATATATGCCGCGGTTCTACTGGGAACCGCGGCATATACCCCAGTCAACCATTGCCTTTGACGCCACGTATGAATAAAAAATTAAATAACAGGGTATATGCCGCGGTTCTCTGCACAACCGCGGCATATACCCTGCCAATTTATTGCAGGTGCTGACTGGGTCAGAGAATTTGAAAAGTTACAGGGGGTATATGCCGCGGTTCTCTGGGGAAACGCGGCATATACCCCTGTAACGTCTCATCTTCTCTGCCAGTCAGAGAATTTCAGAAGTTACAGGGGGTATATGCCGCGGTTCCCCAGAGAACCGCGGCATATACCCCCTGTAACTTCTGAAATTCTCTGAAAGGCAGTTGGGGAGACAGTTGTGTTGAAATAAATTTAAAACGAATTTGAAATATTTAGAGGAATATACCGCGGTTCGGAGGGCAACCGCGGTATATAGTTTAAAAATAATTTTAAAAATGCCATCTTCTACCGCGGTTGCCGCCGAACCGCGGCATATAGTTTCAAAATAATTTTAAAAATGCCATCTTCTACCGCGGTTGCCGCCGAACCGCGGCATATAGTTTCAAAATAATTTTAAAAATGCCATCTTCTACCGCGGTTGCCGCCGAACCGCGGCATATAGTTTAAAAATAATTTCAAAAATGTCATCTTCTACCGCGGTTGCCTCCGAACCGCGGCATATAGTTTCAAAATAATTTTAAAAATGCCATCTTCTACCGCGGTTAAGTAGTGAACCGCGGTAGATTCCCCAGTTAGAGTTAAAAAATAAAACTTTGGAACAATATCGTCTTGTTCGCGCAGACACTCTGGACTTCGAGTTTTCTTCTCCCGTCGACCACCCATCTCAGTTCCTTGTTTCTTCACCGTTTAAACTCAAAATTGTTCGGTCATTTCCCATTTTTGACGATAAAAAACAGTTTTAGCCGATCAAAATCGTTTGAAACGCTTGTCATTCCTCTCTGCTGCCATTCCCCTTTGTTGCACCAAGCTTTTTCGCCGCCCCTGTTCCAGGTATTTATGCCCTTTTACATTCTTAACATGATTTCTTCATTAGTGTTAACTTTAACAAATTTTGATAACTTTAACAAATTTTGATTTTTTCCCAAATGTTGAATTCATATACACTAATTAATATGAATTGTCTTTTGCAGAGATTCAAGACATTACTATATGCAGGTCTGTTTTTGTGGTAGTGGATATCACAAAAACAGACCTGCAATTTTAAAAAACTGCAGGGGAATATGCTGCGGTTGTAACCCCAACCGCGGCATATAGTGGACAAAATTTTTTTTTTTTTAAAATGGATTTAGGCCGCGGTTCTTTGAACAACCGCGGCATATTCTGCAACTTATATACCGCGGTTCTGAACCGCGGCATAAAGTCTCTGACTTACTATCGCGGCTGAATATGCCGCGGTTCGTAAACCGCGACGTATAGTGAAAAATAACCGCGGTAAAAGCCCCTCGCTGCACTAGTGACAGTTTCATATTAATTAGAAATCAAAGTTTACAGTAATTTAAATACAATTTACTTCTTTAACTTTTTTAATTAATTTTAAGAATAAATTATAATAAAACATCAAATTTCAAACAAATAATATTTCGAATGAATTAACAATTTTTTCTAACATTATTTTGATAATAAACTTTATATCACTATTTTATTGATATGTATATTTAAAATGGACTAACTATAAGTTATAACATAAGTATCGTAAAAAAATGTTGTTAAAAAACATTTTTCATTTTGAACAGTGTATTGACTTCTAACATATTATTTTAATGGTTTTTCTTTTTTCTCAAAAGTTTGAAGCGAAGTTCAAAGACAAAATACAACTTCGCACTTCAATCTCATCGATATATTCACATGTACAGTTTACAATCAAGTTAAATGTCACGTCTTTTTACACATTTTAAATTCCAAAAGACAATATAAGTTACTTAGTTATCTCATTTTCAGAATATATTATGCTCTTTGTTTACTTTTAAAGTGGATAATAAAGATTGTGGACCTCATTTCGACTATGTACTATTCAATTAATTTTTCTGTCAATTTAGTTTACTGCCTCCTCAGCTTCTATAATAAGGAGGTTCGAGTTCTTGATACCGTCTGTTTTATTTATTTATTTTTGTATTTATTAATATATATATATATATATATATATATATATATATATATATATATATATATATATATATATATATATATATATATATATTATAGGAACTTTATTTTACTTTCCTCGATTTTGAATGTTGGACCATTGGTTTACAGATCTTTGACTCCTGTTTCTTGCAACTTTCAGACGAAGGTGTCATTACATAAGTTAAGATTCATTCTCTTCGTTTTCAAAGTCACTCACCTATCTTTTCCTATATGAACTTTTTTATGTTTTTGCATCTTAATATGTGATTTTCAACATATTATTAAAAGAATAGTTCCTATGATATCTTAAAGGCACGCAGTACTACATGAGTAAATCTTTATGAATGTTAAGTTCATTTGAGTGTAAATTGTAAGATAACTAATATTGTGCTATAATATCTCTACTTTGTGAAACCTAATCTCACAACAATCAAATGAGTGGTGAAGTAAGTTATGATTCTCTTAGAGATTTATTATAAATAAAATCACATGATCCATTTAGAAGATAGGTGGCTAATAAAACAGACATATATAGGTAACTTAAAAAAAGTTTAATTTTATTAAATATATGTAAATAAAAGAATATTTTCAAGATACTTAAAAGAAATTGAGTATATATGAATAATCTAAAATTTATTTAAACCTAAAGTGAGATCGGTAGACTATCAGTATCATAGATTAATGAAGGCAGAGAGTAATTAAATAATTAACAGTCTGAAGCAGTGAACTACTTCATATGAACACTTTAATGGTTGCATACTAACGACTCTTTTGTTGTTAAAAAAGGTAGAAATTGTGAGTAGTTTTAGGTATTATAATAACAGCAAACACGACATTCATTTTCCAGTGAACGTAACGACAGGAATTATGGTCTGATACAGCTATACAGGAGAATCTTTGGAGAGCTCCACCACACCTTCACAGGGAGACTGTCTAACAGGACAATCCAATCTTTCTCTCTCTCTCTCTCTCTTCCCATTTAATTTCAGCTGAAAGTTCCAACTCAACAACTCATCAGATGCAAACCAAACCTGAATCAATATTCTCAATCCACCAACCAACACAAACCTGAATATCAATATTCTCCATTCATGGCCTCTTCCAAGTCTTCTCTTTTTCTTCCTCTCCCTCTCCTCTTCCTTCTCCTGCAAATCCAAACATCTGTCTCTTCTTCAAAAACACAAAAGACACTCCTACTGCCTCTAAAAACACAAACACAGACACAAACACCCTCACGTAAGCTCTCTTTCCAGCATAATGTAACACTGACTGTCTCACTAACCGTAGGCTCACCCCCACAGAACGTTACCATGGTCCTCGACACTGGCAGTGAACTCTCCTGGCTCCACTGCAAACAACTCCCCAACCTAAACTCAACCTTCAACCCTTTGCTCTCATCCTCCTACACCACAGCTTCATGCAATTCATCCATATGCAACTCTCGTACTCGTGATCTTATCCTACCCGCTTCCTGCGACCCCAACGAACTCTGCCACGTCATCGTCTCCTACGCCGACTCCTCCTCCGTCGAGGGCACCCTCGCCGCAGAAACCTTCTCCATCGGCGGCGCAGCACAACCGGGAACCTTGTTCGGCTGCATGGACTCCGCCGGGTACACCTCCGACGCCGACGAGGATTCCAAAACCACAGGTCTCATGGGCATGAACCGAGGCTCTCTCTCGCTGGTGACCCAAATGGCGCTCCCCCAATTCTCGTACTGTATCTCCGGGAAGGACGCCTCCGGAGTCCTCCTTCTAGGTGGGGGAGCCGCCGCCGCGCCGTGGCTGGGGCCGCTGAAATATACACCTTTAGTGACGGCAACTACCTCGTTGCCGTACTTTGACCGCGTGGCGTATACGGTCCAGCTCCAGGGGATCAAGGTTGCGGAGAAACTTCTGCAACTTCCGAAGTCGGTTTTCTTGCCCGACCACACCGGGGCGGGGCAGACGATGGTGGATTCGGGTACCCAGTTCACGTTTCTTCTTGGGTCGGTTTATTCAGCATTGAAAGATGAGTTCTTGGAGCAAACAAAGGGGGTGCTGACCCGAATTGAGGACCCGGAGTTTGTGTTTGAGGGGGCGATGGACTTGTGCTACCACGCACCAGCGAGTTTGGCGGCGGTTCCGGCAGTGACGCTGGTGTTTGAGGGGGCGGAGATGAAGGTTTCCGGGGAGAGGCTGTTGTATAGGGCGAGGAAGGGGAGTGATTGGGTTTATTGCTTCACTTTTGGAAACTCTGATTTGTTGGGAATCGAAGCTTACGTGATTGGGCATCATCATCAGCAGAACGTGTGGATGGAGTTTGATTTGGTCAACTCTAGAGTGGGGTTTACCGAGACAACGTGTGACCTCGCCAGTCAGCTGTTGGGCCTCTCTCCTTAGATCTTGGACACTCGTTTATAGCCGTCTGATAGTCTTTTTTTATTGACTAAATATAATCATTAATCAATTCTCAACCCTCGGATTATAGATACTGCTTAGGGAAAAATTAAAATCATCTTATAGAATTTGGACTCTTCAACTTTACAGGTAAAGTTTGCTTACAGTTTCGTTCTACTTCAACTACCACTGCTTTCGTTTTCACTCTTTACTTACTGGATTTGTTATCAAATGTGGATATAATGATATTTTGGATGCCGAAAGAAATTGATTTTGCTTTAAAGAGAAACTGTTTGATTTTTTGCATTTAAAAATAAATATTGTATGAAAGCCTTGAAATGATCCGTTATCTTATAGAAATTTTCCTTATAATCTGAGTTTGAAATGTTTGATTTTAGACTATTTTAAGTGAGTGTGTTTCAAAATTATGTTTCCTTATTATTTAATATTTTAGAAAGGTGTTTGTTACATACTAAATGAATAAGTCTCAGATAATTTGGTGAAGAGAAACCATTAAGACAAATGAATTATTCAGTCAAGCTAAAATCTAGAATTTTAACATTAATATATTCTTAACATAATTTGTCTTGAAAATTTAGTGAAACCTGGGGCATTTACTAGGATCCAAAACACCCATTTAGACAATTTACTTCACCCTGTCTAATTTATTAGAAATAGTATTTCTTTTTGTTTTTTCCATTTTTCAATCCCGTGGTCTACCAAAATTTGGAGATTAATTTGATTAGGTGGGGGCATTAATCTGTTGTGTGTCTGCGGTTATAGAGATAGGTTTCAGGTAAACATAGCTGTATACCAATGCAACTTGGTACAACCATTAAGTATTATTTAAAAAAAAAGAAAAAAATTGAACTCACTAAATTATTGATTTTAATGCACTTCAAAATTATCACAACCAACTAAAAGTTTAAATAAAAATAAAATAAAGAAATAAAAAAAAAGGATTTAACCATATTCAAAGCTATCCTATGGAGCCGTGTCAATGCACAGAAAGGAAGACAGCAGCATTCATTGAAATCAATTGTCGTATTTTCTTTGTGGAAATGTTATGATAAAGTGATGGCATGAGATTAGAGGAAAATAAAACATCATATTAATGTAGGATACATAAGTTCTGCGAACATTTAATATTGTTTGCCTTCCAAGTTATATCAACACTAAATTTTGTCAACATGGTCAGAATAAGCGTTCGAACTGATTTTACTTCTCTTTTTTGTTTTCTCGTTATATATGTGTTTATTTGACATTTCACTATAAAGACTATTTTGGTTTGGTTTTTATTTTGGGTCGCTAAAGAGAATAGCTATAACTTTTAAAATCCCGATTTTACCTTTATACTAAAACATCCTAAAATGAAAAACCCTCCATCTCTCATTCTCTCTTCAAGCTACTTCCTCTCCATGAAAAACCGTTACAGCTCCCTTTTTTTCTTTGAGAAATGTGGAAAGATAAAGAGAGTGAAGATTTGGAACCTATAAAAAGAGAGATGGTGAAGGAAAAATATTGAGGAAAGAGGAGATACGTGTTGATGATGGCAGAATTAAGCTACTTCTACATTAAATTTTTCTGAAAACATTTTCTAATCTGTAAATACTAATAAACAAAGCTTAAAAATTAAGAGGTGAAACGGTCAATTTTTTTTTTATTATAATTTTTACCAGAAGTGTTGGGTATTACAAATTTTATGGGGTGCGGAAAGGAAAGAGGAAGGTTCAAGAAGAAACAGTGTAATAAGAAATCATTGTGTCATTTTTTTCCTTTAACTTTTTTATATCGGTTTATATATTTTGGGGGCTTCTTCCAACACTTTTGAAATTCCTTTCTGCACCCCCAAATTTTCCCATATCTCTAACCTACTCTTAATAGTTTTTATGTTTTGACTTTGACTAGGGGTTAAAACCCTATTTAAAACCCTTCAACCCATAACAACCTCTCATTTGCGTCTCATCCTTCACCTACACCTCTTTCTTCTCATTTGCACTTTTAAAATTTGGATTTTAAAATTTGATAAACAAAAAAACTTAACATATAACCAGATTTTAAAATTTGATAAATAAAAAAATTCACCCTTAATCAAATTTTCAAAAATTCATAATCAAATTTTAAAATTCAAATTTTCAAAAATTCATAATCAAATTTTAAAATTCAAAAATAATCAAATTTCTAAATATGAGACTTAGATTTCAAAATTCAGAAAATTTCATAACTAGATTTTGAAATCCAGCTTTGAATTTTCAGAACCAAATTTTGAAATTAGAAAATAAAATCCAAAAATAAATTTTAAAATCTAAAACTAGATTTTGAAATTCGAAAAAATTCAAAATTTTATTTTGAAATATGGTTTCAAAAAATCTAGAATCAAATTTCGAAATTCAGAAAAATCTAATATTAGATTTTGAAATTTGGAAAATTCAGAGTTTTCAAAATGATTTCTGAAAATCCAAAACATAATTTTAAAATCTGAGAAAATTCATTACTGGATTTTAAAATATAAGAAAACTCATAATCAAATTCAAAATTGGATAATTTTCGAAATCATATTTTGAAATCCGTAAAAAATATATAATATCTATAATTTATAATGTTATAATGGGCATCACCATGGAATTTGGAGGGGCAGAAGAAAAACGATAGGTGCAGAAAGAAAGACTCTTACATATTACACATGAGTTGGGTTCAAGTTATTGGGTTTTCTATGAATGGATTTTGGAAGATTATGGTTTTTTCTTCCTGCACCCCTTTCCCTTTAGAAATTTTGAATATTATATTTCAAAAAATTCGCATAACAAATAATTTGAAAATCACCTTATAGAATGGTCAATTTAAAAATTATGATTTATGTTTTAAGAAAAGTTTGTCTACTCTGTTTTAAGAAAAGTTTGCGAGGATAATTACAAAAGGGCATGCTCTCTCCTTGATTTGTTTGACAAAATTTAATAGTATTACAAATAACGAATGACTAAAAAGTTCACCGGTGGCTAATTAGAGTAGGTTACATTGTAATTTTTTTTTTCTAGAATATACTAGTTAGAAAAGAGTATTTTGACAAAATAAAAATATCATCACTACGAGGATCACATAGACGATCTCTGATCTTCAAACAGTGAACAAGGTACTAAAACCCCAAGAGAGAAAGACATAGGATTCTAGAAAAGTAATTTTAGAGGATATGTTTTAAAATAATAAAACTCGTTTATAACAAATTCATTTATATTAAAGGATAATGATACTTTGACAATATTTTTTTGACAATATTTTAACATCATCTACGTATCATTCTTTGATTGGTCCAAAATTACTCCACAATCAATAATAATAATCATAAACACCAACATGAACCAATTACAGAATGACACGTAGATAGTGTTAAAATGTTGTCAAAAAAATGTTGTCAAAGTATCATTATCCTATATTAAAATAATCAAATTTATATATTTTTAAACTACTACCACTTTTAAAATACCATTTTCTAGGTCTTTAAATTCTCCTCCAACAAGAAAAAATTTTCGTCCCAAAAAATTCATTCATTAGGTAGAAAGAAAAACTTGCTCTCCTCACTTTCTCTGTTACAACCACTTAACTTAACCGAGATAGTTCTCCCCAACAAACTTATTGACATGAAAACCTTGTCTATGTTCTAAAATGCTAATGTTCAATAGTTTAGATTAGTCTAGCCATTACTCTTAAAACAATTTCTCAACCTCCAAACCTTTCCTTCATAGATTCTTCTTTCACATGACAAACTAATATGTATTTGTCAAACTGAATTCACCTCCATCTGTCTTCCATTATCTCTTGTAAACTCTTTTTAAAACTTAGCTAGCCTTGACTTTATATCAAAACCTAATTGATATCACTTCATAATCTTTGGCTTCCTCTTTGAAATATCATACAAAAGACTTGATCACGCACGACTTCTGACCTACTACCAACTGTTAACACTCTTGATCACCTTTAAAAACAACCATTTTGATGACTTCACATTTCTTTACTGATCTCCATCCTTGAGTAACATAGTTTCCACCTATGTTATCCCATTGTCAAATTATAACTCTCCTCCGATGTAGTGACAAAACCAATTTGAGCACTCCTTCACTTCTTTAACTCACCGACCTAAACCATATGCATTTCTTAACCCACTAGCCTCTAATCATGCTCAGATCAATATCTTCTTGACTTAAAATCACTAGCTTGATGAATACCTAGTCAACTTATGATACATCTCAAACTAGGATTGTCCAACCTTCCCTTTCTTAACCATTTTGAGAAATCCACTAGTATTTCAACTATACTATTGAAATCTCCTTACAACTTCGTTTCAGACAACCGGTCTTCATACTTTTCAACTAACTCTCACAATATCCTTATCAAATCAACAACTTGAGTCTCCTCTTTGTTCTAACCATTTGTTAATACTTCCTTACCTCAAGATTGCACTACAACTTGAAATCATAGCTTAGTTCACCTCCTTCGTCCACTGACCCATTTTCTTTGTTCAACTTCCATTAATACTTTCTCATTTCAAGGTTGACACTACAGCTTGAAACCGTAGGCTCACTTTGTCTTCTTTATCTCCTACCTTTTTCCTCCATACATAATCTTACTTTTGAATTTTGAAGATCACCAGACACTTTCAACTCATTCTCATATAACAACATCATTACGATTTTAAATAAGCTCATCACTCACAAACCTATTAACTACCAAATAAATCTACACCATATTTCTACTATCTCAAAGCTCAAACATGTTTTAAATAACCTTAGAACAGACCTACAAAACTTAGTTCCTCTCATTCGACCTTTACTTCAAAAAGTCGTCTATTAACACCTCTTATTAAGGTCCAAAACTACCTATTAATTCTGCCTACTTTTTACTTCTCACTACAACACTAATTTTATAACCTTACCCTTCAAAATAGAACACTCACAAGATTAAACAAGTACAAATCAAAATCATCCATATCATCATACATCCAATAATCCAGTACAATTATAAAAACATCAATAACACTAACACAATCATCTTATTTACAATTAAATTAACATAACTCATATCAATCACTAGTCAAACTTGTACATTAAGTTATAGCCAACACTAGCTTCCCTTACATTTTTAGAAGACCAAACTATTCTAGAAGACCTTATACCACTTTCACAACTTAAAGAGCTCTATATGCTCCTACATACCACAACAGAATCATGACTAAGGTACGTCGTTATTACTACTGATCAGTAAAGAACCTAAAAGAATACTCAAATCATACATACGACAAAGTCAAACATCACATGCATTGGAAAACATGAAACCAGATAAAAGAGCAAGAAATTAACTTAGTCTTTTTAAGAAATTGATCGGGTAAACTTGAAGATCTCACCGCGAGGATCACACGGGCAGTGTTCGATCTTCAAACAGATGAACAGGGTACAAGAACCCTTAGAGAGAAAGCAGAAGACTCTAGAAAAGTGGTTCTAGAGAGATATGTTTTAAAATATTGAACTCATTTATAAGAAATCCATTTATATTAAAACGTTTTCATCGAGTGTGAATATTTTTAAACTACAACCACGTCTAAAGTACCATTTTCTAGGTCTTTAAATTATGTATTTTTTTATATTTACATTGTAATTGTAAATGATTATATTTTATCTTAAATCATCAATAAAATTAATTTTCATTAATTTTTGTGTACTTTAAAATTCTATATATTTTATTTATTTTTATTAAAAAGAGACTTAATTAAATTAAAAGTTTATAAATATAGGCGAATAATTATGAATAAAGGAAGTTTTAAAGACCTACAAAATAATAGTCAGTAATAGAAGAAGTAAAAACTCTCTCCACAAAAATCTCTACAATATAAATTCGATAGTAATTCTCACATTAAACCTATGTAGATATTGCGACTCTAACTACGTTGTGTGTGTGAAACTATACATTAATTGGTGATCTGATAGCAATATCTTTAATTAAAGTGAAACTTCCAACAATTTAATCAAACTGCAAATGTAAAAATGTTTTTGGTATTGAGTCATCGTCCTTAGTTAAATAAACTGCATCCCTGTAGTTTACACTGTCAACAACATGCAAAAAAAGAGACAAATATATTATAGAACATTAATTATCAAAAGAACTTTTCACCATACTCAGCTACAAAATTACAAGTAACAATAGTAGCATGTCTCAATAAGTACGTTTATACAACTATTCCAGAATTCAAACGCGTTTATCACGTTTAATCACCAACACAACAAAGCACAAATCAAAATCATTATTTGGACTTATTTTTTAGTCCAATAGCATCTTCCGTCCAAGGCCCAGCTATTTTTTTTTGTCGTAAAATTAAACAAAATGGCATGAATATTATGAATAACAAAAAATTTTACATCTTGGATTCCTAAATGGCACGTAATAAACTCTTTTTAGAAGCAAAAATTTCGCATTAAGAATGGGAACTAAAAATATGAACAAGCATGGGATCAGTTTTCGAGGTCATAAATTCAAAGTGACGTGACGTGACATTGCTCCAACACAAAAACTGAAGGAATAATTCGTTATGCATGGCTAATTATTTGAAAATTTTTATTTTAATTCGAAGTCGTTATCTTAGAATTACGAAATGATACATTCACGTAGAGACACCCAACGAACTAATTACATTAATTAATTTAATGCTTACAAGTTTATGATTTATAACTAGGCCTTTGGTTGTGGATAATATTAACTTTGTCTTCTAATACTTTAAGAAAATAAAAGAAAAGGAAAAAAAGCTACAAAGCTATTTATGGACAAACACACCCTCCTCCATTCTTCCTTCTTCAGAAAATTTCTCTATTGCCAGCTAGTGCATGCGTGTCTCTGAGTCGACTTTGACTCTGACAACTTTTTTAGTTAAACAAATAATCCCGTAGTATTAAATGAAACAAAGTACTAATGATTAAGATTAAAAATATAACTCCATTTCCTAAACATTATTAAATCGAAAAGTATGCCCGTAAACCAAAACGGTAAATAATTTCATTTAAGGGTATTGTATTTTAATTCATATTATTTTAAAAGATCACTTATTCGAATAGTTTTATTTTTTTTTTTATAAAACGAATTACTATTAATGCATGCATTTACATGAAAATGATACGTTGTGATTTTAAGGCATGCGTGCGGTGATGTGACGTTTGACCATACGTGGACCTATGTGCCTTAGGAGTTAGGTCAAGCCCAACATAACATCTTCTAACCCTATTTACTTTTTGTCTTTTATTAGGCCCCTACTCTTAACCCACGGGCTTTTTCTGTTACCTAATAAAATTTTACTCACCTACTAACAATTTTAATTTTATATAAAACTAAAATGGGATCCATTTATAATAATAAAATTTATAAATTTATTATCCTTAAATTTTAAAATTTTAAACTAGAAGTCGTGTTATAATTTTTCATATAAAATTTTCTTGATATTAAAATTTTCTTTCATAGATCTAAAAGTGATATTAAAGTCTCAATAATCTTATAACACCCTCATACGAAAGTTAAAGACTATGCTTAGTTATGATTTTTTGGTATCAAAACTTGTATTATATATAATTTCTAAATATTTCATCAAAAGATGTAACTTCTATTCATGGTGGGTTTTATTGAAAAATCAGATGAAAAATGGGCCTAGTAGTCTAATACTCTAAAGGGATAAAGTAATTCCCCATCTCATGGTCTATTTTCTATATAGGGTATGTAGCTATCTTAACTTTCTGTGTGGGGTTGTACTTGCACCGATTTTATTTTATAACTAATATTATAATAATAATATAGTGATAATACAATCTTTTATGTATATCTAAAATGCTGGTGAAGACATAAATACATAAGTACATTCTTTTTATAACTTATGTTATGAACTCGATCTTATCCAATTTTCAATATTAATTGAACAATTGGGTTATTAATAGAAATGTTGGTAAGAGTCAATATCAGTATCACTCAACTCAACTATTTATTAGTTAGTATACAAATAAAAGATTTGATGGGTCATGTGTAATTATTACTTACATTTTCAATATAAAAAACAAAACGCATCAACAAATGAGGAGTTTTGACTAATAAGTAAGACCAAAAAGGATCGAGCTTTTGAAGAGAGTGCATGAAGTTAGTGTATGCCATAAAAGGAAAAGCTTTAAAGGTTGATTCATCTTTAAGTTATAAATGTTTTTTTTTATGATAAACTTAATATAAATTGAGAGAAAAAAAAGTATAGAATATAGTGCATTTTGACACGATGAAGGAAGTGCATAAATTTTGATGGAAATAGACGTTAGGAGAAGGGTCCAAAAGATGGAAGAAAAAGTAGGGCTTGCAATAATTATGGAATAGGACTATAGGAGCTATCAACTAATAATTAGGAGTGATGTAGTTTCATAATAATTCAGATGCGCACACTGTTGGAGATCTTTCAACAAACTAGACAAAGATGGATCAAAGTGGGGACAATGGTTAATCAATGAATTTCGATTACTTTTTGACCATAATTAACATAAATAACTCATCAAATTTATCTATCATCTTAAGATCATGCACCATATCTCTGTTCCCTATCACGTTCATTCAAACCCTATAATGACTTTTACAATAATCTTAATATCTTTTCCTTATTTATCCAATCATCTATGTCTTACTTTTTCACTTTTCTATTCCTCTCTTCACTTCTGTACAAGAAATCATTGTTTCGTGAATGCATAGTCAAAAAATGTGGGGAAGGGGTAAATCAATAAAAGATACCACGCTGACTCTCTCAGTTCTTTCCAACTCACACTCACTATTCACTAATACTTATTAATACCAACACAAACCAGTCAAATAATATTTAATATGCTTTAATCAAATTCAAATATCGGTGAAGATTTCATAGATCGTTAAACTATAAGTGGGTTTTGATGTGAGATGATTATGTTTTCACTTTTTAAAGATTTCTTATAATTTATATTTAAGGCTTGTGTTATCAACACAAAAATTTATGTAAGTAAAAAAAAATATGTCTAGAACCTTTTTTCTTATTAAATTTACCGAAAAATTGTTTAAATGGACTTTTTTTTTTTAAATTGATTGAATATATGTCCTTTCGGCAAGTGCAAACAAACTTCAATCATTAACATCTCAACTTATCTTAAATTTTGAGAATGATTCTTCTTTGATTACATACAAACAAAGTGCACCAAAAGAAGGTTTTGAAGGGAAAGCTAAATCTTCCTTTTGACCAGAAAAAACAATAACCTACTAGACTATATGGCCATTAATAAATGCTTTCATAGTACCAATTAGAGAAATATAAATATGAAGCATGTTAAAACGATAAAACTTTTTCGATACCCTTTTAAATAATTTAGATTACTTAATTTGTATTCATCACTCTTAAAATAGTTGTTACAAAAGTTTATATGTACACACATAAATATATACAACTTGCTTCCTATACTTTTTTATTTAATTATGCAACAAACGAATCCTCTATTTTTTTCTTTCATTCTATTCAACTATACTCGGATTAATTTTGCATCATTTTAAATTAAAAACTCGTTTCTATTGATAAATGGCTTATTTAACTTATTGGTTGTAAAATAGAAATGGTTGGGGTGAAATTTTGTTGGTTCTATGTGCATTTATATTTTGCAGTAATGGAAACTGTAAAATGTGAAACACGACCCTGCTTGTGGAATGTTCATCTAAATTTGTTTAGCTTTAAATAACCAAATAAACAAAACAGTGTTCGGTTCATTGTCTCTGTATCTACAATATACCCTTCTCAAGGCTCGTGGCATGTCGTTTGTTTCTAACACTTTTATTTTATTTATCACAAATTTAAAATCTCCGAAAAATAAATTAAAATTAAAACCAAGTCAAATCCATAAACAAATAATAAATTATTTTTCTAAGTGAAAAGTTTTTAAATTAAAAAAAAAAAGTCAATTCTAAAGCAGATTCTAAATAAATAAAAAAAAAAAACTTTTGGATAATCTTAAATGAAAAAATATATAATTATATGTTTCTATCGCGTTTAAATTGAAGTAAAAGATCGTTTGAATAATTTTTCTTCAATCTATTCTTTAAAACGTTTTTTAAAAATAAAATCATAAATATATAATGATTTATTCTATCAATTGACAAATTTGGATAATAACATAATGAATATTTTATTTTGTATTCAAATTTTATTTTATAAATATACGTTATATTAACTAAATGCTCCTGTCTCATCTTATTTGACAATAGTTCACATTATTTCATTTCATTCATTTTCACACATAACATAATATGAGGTTACGTCATCTTAGTACCGAACACGGAATAGAAAAATGATGGTTCTCGTTAATAAGCAGTTGGGTAGAACAGGACGAAGTCAGATGACAAATTTAAATGTATATGACTTTCAAAGTAGTTAATGTAAAGAGAAGAACAGAACATACTATGTAAAATAATTTTACATTATTACGTAACGAAAAATTATGGCATATAGCAATAATAATTGACACTATTTAAATATAAAATGACATTATTTTTTAGTATAAGTTTAGGGAAACTAATGCTATTAATGTAATAATATATTATTTTATTTTTTAATAAAAAAAAACTGCGAGAGTGGGTATTAATATAATAATTTATGCGTGTGTGATAGAATAAGGTGTTTGCGTGAGAGTTCATGTTTGGGTGTCTTTGTGTTGCAATTGTCAACAACTCATCATCCATGCCACTTCCTGCCAGCCTGCCATTCCCAAAGCCATGATGAAGGAAAATAATAAAATAAAAATAAAATAAAAATAGTTTTATACTTTTACTAAGACAAACAAAGTGTATAACTTTTTACTGCACAAAGCTTCACCGCATGTGGATGTTTTTCTGCAGTTAGACGCCAAAGAAAAGAGCATTATTTAGATCAAAGAAATGACCCAAATTAGCTAATGAAGCAATGGTTCATTCCCAAGGCCAAGCAATTCAAATTCACCTCACCCTCAATAAATTCTTGGTCCAATGTACCCTCTAAATAATAAAGCAACGCACGTTGTGCCAAGGATCAGGACGAGGAAAAAGAATAACACACCAAAAATACCTCCTGAGCAACATTATAGGGTCAAAGTGGTCCATCCACTGGTCAAACAACTCAACTCCACCTAGCACATTCAGGACACTTTCGTCATTCACATCTCACAAATAAACTATTTTCCATTAAGAATCCTGCCAAAACAACCTTATCACCTTCTAGAATAACCTTCATTTTTTTTCACTTCCAATGCTTTCTCATCTCGACCACTTCTCACCTACGCGCTTATTGCTTAAATCAACAATACCAACCACGGTTGGTTTTCCCTCACCACTGTACAAGTTTAATGATGTCCGTTTATGATTGTGATTACGAGTAATAACAGTTCTTAACTTCCATGCTTTCCTTGTCATAAAATTAATTGCGGAAAAAGATTAAACAAAGCCCGATGTTGCGTCAGCCTAACCACGTTTAGATCTACACAGTGCAGACCCTATAGCTTACCTCATCTCGGCTGCAATGGCTTGAAGGGAATCTCAGAGATTTTTAAGATCTCAATCAAACACGCACCCATCACTTCTTCCTCAATCCCAAAGAGAAACAACTCCCACAAACGGAAACTGAATCGAAAGCCTAAAAAGATGAGAAGTTGTATTTAAGAGGAGCATGAAAAAAAAAAACAAAAAAGGAAAAGAAAATATAAAAGCAGAGGCAACCAGCAGAATTTTTATCTCTCTAAGCTATATCATATATTTCAATTAATCTCTCCATTCTAAACATGTCTCCTCTATCAGTTCTCAGACAGCCAAGAAAATTATCAAAGGTAACACCAAACATGACTACCCTCCATTGACGGGGGTTCCCAGAACAACCTTAAAAAAAAGAAAAAAGCAAAACAAAATTGAAAATTTCTAGCCAAGAGAAACAATTTTTTTTATGTACAGGTATATCTCAAGCGGCCTCCATAACACCGAAAAGGGATCTGATCTAAAGCGAAAGAAAAGGACTGAGGGGACTCAAAAAGAGAGAGCTTTATGCACTCTCAACAACCCATCGTGTCTCCCTCACAAACCCTTTTCTTCTCTTCACGAATCGCTGTAGTCACGCCAGCATATGAGCATTGTGACACACCGCCTCATGATGTAGAAGCGCGCCCTTTGCTCCTTCACGAGCCTGGCACACTTGCTGGCAAAGGCACACCTTCTCTGGGAGGAATTCTTGATGAATGGGGTAGTGGAGGACCTGCTTCTGGTGGATCCTTCTTTCTTGGAGAGCTTCCACTTCTCATCGAAGTACAGAGTGGGTGTGGTGGATACAGAAGAAGCCATGGAGATGAAATAAAGGGATGAGAGGGAGAGGGAGAGGGAAAAGGAGAAACTTTGGGCTGTGGGGTGTGGGAAGTGAATTAATTTACCGAGAGACTGAATCACTGAGGAAGGGATGAAGGGTAGGGTGAGTATTTATAAGGGGTTAGATTGGAAAAAGGGGTAGCTGATGAGGGGGGGTCTCATGTGTGTGGCAGTGTGTGTCACCTGGTTCTTCCTTTGCCTTGAGAGCCCCACCCTTAGGTTTTTTTAATGGTAAATACTGGTAAATGAAATGACTTTTTATTTATTTATTTATTGCATAATGTTATAATATGAATAATAATAATAATAATAATAATAATAATATAATAAAGGTTGGTTATGAAAAGTATTATTATAGTGAGGTGGGTTCCCAATGCCGACGTCAGTGGTGAAAGGGAGAGCGGAAATTGAATGCAGGAAATCTTAGACTGATACTTTGTTCATTTTGGTAGGGAAAGAGAAAGAAAAATAGAGAAAGAAAAATAGAGAAAAAAGGAGTGAGGTAAGGTAAGTAGGTAACTGTAAAATTGTGTGTGAATGTGGTGAGTCTGAAACTGAGAGGAAAGATGGTCAGAGGATGAATTTGGGAGTGAAAAAGTTGAGTGATTGGGAAACATTGGTGGTGAAAAAGAGCATTATTTGATTTTCCTTTGTAGGCTAGAAGTGGGCGAATGCAGAAGAGATTCTAAGAGGTGGGGGACCAAGAGTGTTTGTTTATGTTGCTGTTCACTAATTTTACCTATGTGATCTGGAACCCACTTTTACTTCTACTGTGGATGGATAAAGCTCTCTTGTCTGTTACAAAGCCTGTGTTTTTTTCTTCAAAAGGGATTGTCATTTTCTCAGTGGAATTTAGGAATCTTGCCTCATATCTCTTTTTTAGGACAACAGCTTATTTATGCTCCTTTGTGTCATTTGGCTCTTTTACAAAACCAAATGCACATCATATTAGTGCTGAGGTGACAACAGATTCTAGTTGAAAATCGTGTCATGCTTTAGTTTTTTTCTTTACACTTATTTTCCCCTAACTCCTATAACCTCATTAATAAAACTATCTCTATCCCTTTTTGTTTCCTTCGTAATTAAAGCATCTCAATTTTTACTTACAACAAATGCCTCAAATCTCACTCTCTTTTTCGTTTTATGGGAATAA
The DNA here is from genome assembly GCF_016808095.1 of Vigna angularis. Taxonomy (NCBI): domain Eukaryota; kingdom Viridiplantae; phylum Streptophyta; class Magnoliopsida; order Fabales; family Fabaceae; genus Vigna; species Vigna angularis. Next base: position 25,914,243 of record NC_068976.1, read on the forward strand.
AAGGTATCGTAATTCGTTTTAATACCGTGTTTGAACACGCTTATTGTAGTAGTTTTTCACGTTCCAATAAAACTCACTATCCCAATAATTATCTTCTCTCAAACTTCATCATAGTACAAATATAAATCTTTAGTTAAATTTTAATTAAGCAACCTTTGGGTTAGGCTCAAAAAACTAACACTTTTTTTTTTTGTAATAAATTCGCTTTAGAATAAAAACATTTCAATATAAATCATCTCACTTTTAAAGTTAATCTCATCCATTTAAAATCAATGTTCTCCATAATATGCGCAGTCTTTGCCCCAAATCAACACCGTCGCGAGCATTTCTTATCTATTTGCATATTAATTGATCGCAGCCAAATGAAATTTCTACTCACATTTTTATAAATCGGTATTTTATTTTTCGTTGTCATATTATTAAATTTACCGCTCTATATTATTTTTTTAAACGTTTTTTTTTCTTGTCAAACGTTATAAAAAGCCAATCATTTTCATAATGTAGTTATTTTTATTGTCAATGGTTGTAAAATTGTTTCAAAGACAAAGTAAATAGAGGTCTTTATAATTGTTGATAGTTATGTTATAAATGGTCAAATAATTATTCTTAAAACATAAAGTAGGTAATGATTTTGGTATGATAGACATTTTTATTAAGAGAATAATTACCAATATGGTTGTATTGAGATTGATTCGATCGCGTTTGACTTATAAAAAAAAATGCATTTAGTGCATTTTATGAGACGAATTAGTTTTAAAAGTAGCATAATGTATTTTATATGACAAATTTAGGTTATACTTGAAGTTGTCTTAATGAGTTAACAAATTCTTAAAAAGTAAAGCTTTTTATTAATTATATTAAAAAAAACTTTTTAATAGATAATATTCTTTGATACTTATTTATATATTTTAATTTGGTTTTGGTTTTATCTTTCGTGAGATTTTTAATACATTTCTTACACTGAATCATAACTTTGATACCATATGTTGAAGTGGACTTTAAGCTTAATTTAACTTTACAAAACTTACTTGTAAGATAAAATTTACACTCGCTTGTATATTCTAATTTAGTTTTATCTCTAGTTGATGTAAAACATCAAACAATATACATTTTTTTTTTCAATAATATGAAAATGAGAATGATAATTTTAGTGAAGAGATTTTGGAAAATATATTATCGAGTATATTTACTTTTAGAAAAGTTAATCCTTTCTATAGTAAATAAAAAATATTTTTCACAAAAGTTATCTATTCCTATTATAAAAAATAATATTTTTAAAATATTAATGTTTGGCTTTATTAATGTAAGTTTAATGGACTCTAATATGATATAAACAAATTTTCTAAAATTAAAAAATAAAATTATTTTAAATTTTTTTATTAAATAAATATTTATGTTACACTAGCATTAATGTATCCTACATTAAGCTAATTTTTTAGAAAAAATGAAGTTTAAAAATTGCAAAATTATTTTTATTTTTTTATTAAATAAATGTATTAAAACGACAATAAATTAAACAAATATAAAAATTAAAAATAAAAAAAAATTAACATTAATTTTATTTATTTTAAATATTTATATTTATTTAAATTATCATTGATTCAACCTACAAAATACTTAAAATAAATATTAAAAATAAATAAAGTTAGTTACAACACATACACTAACCTTATTAGGTTTAATATTTTACTATAATTAACATAGATTATTATGGATATTTGTGTTTCTCAGGTTGAATATAGACGTAAATTATTTTAGTTTAAAGAACAAGATTTAAAGACGATAAATCTTTTCACTTATAATTTTATATTTTTCATTTTTTATACAAATATCATTATATTTATCTTTTTCATTTACATTCATGAATCTCTTCATCCTTATAATTTCATCCACACTAATCTCCTTCACACACTTTTGTCCATCTCCCACGTTCATTAACATTCATATCTCATTCATCTACATTTTTATTTCATCTTTTTCATATACATTTGTTTTCTTATCTTTCTTATTCATACTCATCTTTTTCATTTATACTTACTTCTAAATCCATTATACTTAAATATTTATTTTTTATTTATATTATTTCAACTTGGAGATGTTGTAATTTTTTTTAATTATTATCATTAACATCGCCCAAGTCTTCGCAAATTATATTAATATTAAAAATAATAAAAATATTTATGTTTTTATCTAATAATGAATTTTAAAAATAAACGATTAAATGAATTTGGATGAATTTAAAGATAAAATTTATATTATTTTTTTAAAATTTGGAATTGAACTTTATAAGTGATTTAATTGATAAAAGAAATTAATTAATTAAAAGGTAATATTATTATGATGTCCTTATACTTAAAATAAATATAAAATTTATTATTATTTTATTTGACTAATGTAATAAATAAAAATATTAATAAATTAAAAAATAAAAAATTTATTTTATTGTATTGTTAAAATTAATATATTATTTTATATATATATATATATATATATATATATATATATATATATATATATATATATATATATATATATATATATATATATATATATATATATATATATATATATATATATATATATATATATATATATATATATATATATATATATATATATATATATATATATATATATATATATATATATATATATATATATATATATATATATATATATATGGAGTCGATTACAGAATCGGCTTTTCCTTAAACTAGCTCCATCATTAATCAGCCACACCATCTCAATCCACCTGCACCAATGACAGAGATAATATGGTAAAAAACCAATTATCCCCACAAATCTTCCCTCTTTGGCGACATGAGATGAGGAAGTCATCTCACAAATTTGTTTTTTCACTTTCTCAAAAATCCCTCAAAGATAACACTTTTGACACCTCCAACTCCTTCCGCACAATAAACCAAACACACCCCTAATATCGGTCAAATCGACGCTAAATTCTCTTAATTAAAAATTAAATTAATTTTTTTTTACAACACTAGTTATGGTCGACCTTAAGAACTGATGCTTGACCATTTTATGTACATCGACGTTAAAATTTACTTTTTCTTATTACTAAATACTTTTTACCCACGTTAAATGCTAATTTTCTCGTATTGTTTAATTTTTTTTTTATATTTAAATTGTTTTAGTAAATTAGTGAATACCAACAAGACATTATTATTAAATATAAAATATTTCAAAGAATATGATCTCTTATTATACAAAAATCATTTAAATCATCGTCTCCTTTAATTATTAGGTAGAATTCACGAGATCTATCAAATAAAAAGATACTGAGATCACGTATGTGAAAACTTACCAAATAAATAATAGTTTGTTAAAACGAAGGTATCACATTATTCACATATTTCAATAAACAATATATCATTTTCACACCATAGATAATACTTTCTTAAAGTACAAATAGACAATAATTATTGATACTGTTAAATTAGTGAGAGAAGTTTTTGTATTATTATATACAACTATAAAAAAGACATTATTGAGAACTAACAGCCAATGCTTTTGTATATAATATTTCCATATTTTTCTATAAAAACAAAATCTAATCATTTTGCTTACTCATTTACCATAAACAGTGAACGAAAATGTTGTCAAACATGTAAGATCAAATTTCAATCGTTGTCCGATAACAGACAAAAGAGAAAAGAAAAGTGTCCTGAACCATATATTGAAAAATCTTTCACTTATATGCTACTTAACACAAACTTTTAGAATCCAATAACTCAAAATGGACATGCATATACCTAAAGCAGTGCCATTACACATGATCAATTGAATAAAATGAATAATAAAAAAATAATAATAATAGAACATTAACGTATTATATTATATTACGACAAAAGAAATAGAAAAAGGAGTTAGTTGGGTTGATAAAACATAACCACCACCAAGTTGATAGGTATGAATTTTGAATGCAAAAGGTACGTGTATGACGAAGTGACCAATACCAAAGTCACTCTCCCTTTTACCTACTCTTGAAGGGTACAGAGGCCTACAAAGCCTTCTTCATTTTCCTGCTTATGTCATCTCTTACCTCTCAAGCATTCTCTGCAATGGGTGCACCAGTGACGAGCCACCCACCACCACCACACCCTATAAGAAACTTCTGATTCTGTGAATGTTTGTATTTTCCATCGCTGTGTTGCTTCTTGCTTTTGCGTTAGGGTAAAAGATAAAAAAAAAAAGAAAAAAAAACCCAAAACGAAAGGTGCATGATACGTATTGTGGATGTGACCGTACGTGGGAGAGTCGGGGTCCATTCTACTTGTGCCCTATTGGTGAAGCTCTCTTATATCAGCAAGGGAAGAGTGTGTGACCCACAGTGACATATCAGAAGCCGTGTTTATTGTACGAACCCTGATCCAACATAGCACCATTGTTGCCTTTAATTAGCTACCCTATGAGGTGCTCATCTGCATGTGCAACAAACAAGTTGCGACGTATCAAATTTTTCTTTTACTTTAATTTCATCATCATCATAATATATAGGCATCGCAATGGCAAAGGCCGTGATGGGAAATATCACTGCTCCTCTCTGTAACTTCTCATCAACTCTTTGGTTTACATTTCAATGTCCAAACAAATGAATCTCTCCCTGAAAATGGACAATTCCTTTTCGAACTCACTCCCCACCAATATCAAACTATCGTCCAACGTCACGGGGTTGAGTTTACATTATTGTGACTGTCTTTTGATAATTCAAACCGCAAATAATGTCTCCAAACTTCTTTTTTCCCATAGTTGGAGTCTTTGCTTTCAGGTCATTGTATGTGGTAGCAATCATGGACCCCTTTCTTTTAAAACTTTGGTCAATTATGTATGGAAATAAAAGGGCTGTGCATTCAAAGAACGATCTCTATTAATCGTCTATAGGAAATTTGCACGAGTGTAACTCTGACTTTTCTGGACTATTCCGATCTTGATTTACAGATTTAGTATGTACACTATTAAATGCACTTCCCACTGTCCTACCCTCGAGAGCACTTATGAACTTTCGGTAAAAATAATGGTTTGGTGGTTATTTATTCCTTGTCGGCATTCTTATCTTTTGATTCTATTCCCACTCCATATATGCCTGTTAAATTCTATTTTACTTATCTGCAAATACTTTACAATTACTTCTAATCTCCTCTTAACATTTCTTATTTATTTTATTAATAATATATGATACTTTAAAATGTAAATTTGTTTTACACTCTGTTTTTCTTCCTTTACAAATATACTTTCTTACTATTTGAGTCCTATCATATGTTATTATATGAACGTAATCTGTTTAAAGTATATTATTCTATAGAAATTATTTACAATTTTTTGAAAGTGAGTTTTGATTACTCATTCTATTACTCGTATTGGTAATACGGATTACATCACTAGTAAAAAAAGGTTTTTTAACGCGCTATATACGTCTCGGTTTTACTGAAACCGAAGCTACTGAAACCGAAGCATATAAAAGCGTGCTGGCATTATCATAGTTTTAACGAAAGTATATGCCTCGGTTGTCCGAGAATCGATGCCTAAAGGGGGATACTGCCTCGGTTCTGAAAACAACCGAGTCAGAAAACTTTGATTCCACTTGCAAAAAGGACTTTTCACTTGACAACTTTTCTGATATAAAGGTTCTACCTCGGTTATCTGACCAACCGAGGCAGTAGAGGAGGTGAGAGAGGGTAAATCTGATATTAGATTTTCACCTCCACATTTTCTCTCGACCCAACCACCTCCCTCTTCTCTGACTCACTCTCATCAACCATTGTCAACCCCTCGTCCCTCCTCTACTTCTCCTCCATCGCCCCCCTCCTTTTCTTCACCATCGCCTTTGTCTCCTCCTCCATCTCCCCCCTCATTTTCTTCACCGCGCCCCTCCTCCTCCCTTCCCAACCCCAACACCGCCACCACCACCAACAACCCCAACACCACCAGGCGACGCCCAATGGTGCTCCCTCTGCGATCTCTTCTACCTCGTCTTCAAAAACGTCGACGACAAGCTCAAGCCACACATCGCCCTCTCCAATCTCTCCCTACCCTCCGACTGCGCCACCGCCATGGTCCTCTCCCGCCTCGCCCACGGCCTCTCCGCCAAAACCCTCACTACCCGCTACTCCCTCGATCCGTACCTCGTCTCCAAAATCACCAACATGGTCACCTGCCTCCTCGATCCGCTACCCGTTGGTCACCGCTGCCTCCTCGAGACCACCCAGGCCGTTGAGGAACTCACATCCCTCCCCAACATGTGCAGCGCCATCGACACCACCCCCGTCAACCTCCGCTCCACCCCCAAAAGCAACCCTAACCTCAACCCCTACCGCTGCCGCTACGGCTACCCCTCTCTTTTCCTCCAGGTCGTCTCCGATCACAAGATCTTCTGGGACGTCTGCGTCAAGGCCCCCAACGGCACCAACAACGCCACCCACTTCCGCGACAGCCTCCTCTACCGCCCTCTACTGCCCTTTCTCCTCTTCCTGATCTCTCCCAATGGGATGGGCACCCCCGCGCAGAACCTGTTCGATGAAATGCTCATGAAGGGAAGGAGTGTATGGGGCAGTGTTTGACTTTGCCAATCCACCGAGAGGTTCAATCCTGGTGAGGTTTCAAGTTGGCGTTAATTGGATTGCACTAAACATCCCTATTCCTTATAATTGGAAGCCTGAAGCTACTTGTGACACCAAACTAAGAAGGTACTTTGATTATGTGTTACAAAGTTAGTGTTGTTAAGGCTGGTGTAGTTGTTGTGCTGGTAGAATTGATGGTGTAGTTTTTGTGCTGGTAGAATTGATGGTGTAGTTGTTGTGCTCTCAGCCTCATCATTTTGTTTGATGATTTCACACTTGTATATTTTGTGAATGAAATTGGTATACTTCAAAAGTAGATCATCATCTTTTGTTTACAATTTTTGGTTTCAATGCTTTGGAGCTTTGCTCAAATGATTGCTGATTGAGGAAAAAAAACTTAAACCCCCTCTATTGCAACCTCTGTTGTAGAAAGGTTGAGGAAAAAAAAATAAACTCTTCTACTACCTCGGTTCAACTAAAACCGAGGCATAAGAACCCTCTACTACCTCGGTTGTATTTCAACTGAGGCAAAAACATACACCTTTTTGACTCGGTTCAGAACCGAGGCAAAAAGGGATAGACTTTTTACCTCGCCAGTATTGCGGAACCGCTGTTTATGGACAAAAAATAATCGTTGTCGTTTCCCTTGACCGCACTAGTGGATGGATCAAGGTAGGGTGTGGTGGGATTATTTAATCCAATCATTGTGGTTTTTGTCTTTTCATCTTCATATCAATTTAAGTCTAATTCAAAATTATATTGTTTTTAATTTCACTGAGTAACAATATTGTGCTTTCATTATCTCTTGTCATGTTGTTCAGTTTACTTGGATAACAATATTGTGTTTTCATATGTTAGTATTCTAAAATTTGTGGAGTTATTTTAAGTTCGTTCTCATAATAATGTTGTTTAAGGTTGATTCTCTAAGTGTGTAGCTTAAGTTTAGGTTATATTTGCGGGTTTTAAAAAATGGTATTAAAAATGGTTATTTAGTTGTGCTTGAATTCTTAACACACCATGCATGAGAATTATTTTAATAATTAAATATGCCACGTGAATTGCATTGAGATTACATTTTAGACAATGTTAATTATCTCAAAATTATGTGTATAGACATATCCATGTGCAAATTCATATATATATATATATATATATATATATATATATCATTTATTAAAAATTTTGGTATATATGGTTTATTTTTTATTCACGCTATAGTAGTACCATATAATAGACTAGTTCTCTTTCATAATGAGAAAGAGACTGTTTTTGTCTTTGACTTAATCACATCCTTTTACGATTCTGCTAATAATACTTAGCAATGTTTATAAGTAAAATTTAAGGGATTTAAAAGGCAGATCTTTAGAAACGTATCCCTGTAGTAAAATGACATTTTTTTTTACCGAAGTTAAAATTTTAACCAAATTTAAGGGTTAATATTGAATTTAATTGGCAAATTTTAGAATATAGATTAAAAATAATATATACAGTATATATGTATAAAAAAAAGTTCATTGACTTCCATAATAATTATTTTAAAAATCAAAATAACATTACTTTTATAATTGATTGCTCATATTATTATTTTTTTCATTCACATAGTTTATATAGTTTTATTAATACTATACGAGTTACATGGATATGGGTAAATTTGTTTTTAGATTTAGTCTAGGGATTGGTATGAGAGAAATGAATTATATAACATGTTAAATACTATTAAATATCAAAATTTGAACTATTATTATTGATTAAGGACAAAAAATATATATCACAATCTTAAATAAAATTGATGACAAGAAAATGTTACTACTTCATGTGTAAGAAGAAATGTTTTTGCACTACATTCACACCATGTTTTTTTTATGATTGTTATATAATGTTATTTAAGAAAATTGTATAAAATTTTTTTCTTAATGATCAGACCATAGATAAGATTTTTTAAGGATACACGATGATTTATATTAGTTTATCTAAAATACTTGGCTTATATATAGTTCTTATATAAACTGTATTTACGAAGTTTCACTAATTAAAACTTAAATTATAAGTGAGTACACTAACATATTTGGTTATCCCTTCTTAATATTTCTTTTTATTATTGAAAATAGTATTATGATTCTTAACTGTAATTACCCTAAATAAAAAAGTTATAACAAGTTTATGAATATGGTTCTTCATAATATGGACATTCTCACAAAGTAGAAAATATATCTCAATAAGGCACATTATATTTTCATATACTATATCTTAGCATCTTTGTTCCTATGTAGGCTTTCAGAAAAGATTATGGTTGTTGTGTGTATTCATGTGTTTGATAATATGTTTAAAGAAATTTTGCATAAAAATATCTTTAATATTTTATGCTTGTTGAAGTGAGTTCAAATATAAAAGGCTGTATTATCTTCTTTTATTCTCAAATTAGATAAATAAATAATAAGATTGGATTACATTTAATTTCACATTGTCAAAATCTTTTTGTTTCATTACTAGTAAGATTGTGTTACTCTATTTAAGATTTAAGTTGAGTACATAAACTCTTATAAATCATATGTTAATTTTAAATATGTATAGAACATAAACCTTTATTACTTTGATTATTCCTAAGTTAATTATTAATTAATTTAGCATAGTATTTGATAACCTAACATTAAAAAAAAGAGCTTTTAAAAGGATTCTATGTGTATAAGTGTAACTCTCCTAAACAAAATGCATTTTAAAATACTTTTAAGTGAAATAGTTATTAATTGAAATATTTAGAAATTATTATAACATTATAGTAAAAGATAGTTTAGTGCACTTAAACATAACATGTGTTAGATTGTTCAAATTTTAAAATTTTTCTTTCTTTTATGGTGACAAATACTAACAATATTAAATTGATTATATCACAAACAAATATGTGAGCATAGGTGTAAAGCATTTATATAAAGATATATACAATAACCAAAACCTATAACATGTTTCTCCCAAAAAGATAACATTTCTCCAAAAATATCTTCACTAACTCTAAATAGATGACTTTGTGCAAAGGAAGTAACTTTTTAAACTTAGGGTCAAAACTTTCATATGGGCTGTTCTAAAGGATGGTTTAGAGACTAAACAACAAGCATATTGTTTGCAAGCTGGCCAATGACCCCACCCTATCTAATATGCATGGCTCTTGTTCAGACTAGTTCATATTTTTAGGATAATTCTTCATCCTAACTTCATCAAATTTTACTTATGTGACTTATATATCAGTAAATACAATGAATTTAACAATAGCTTTATTTGCCTGCATTTATAAGAACACATTTTTTTCTTACAAAATTTTCCTATGGATTTACCTTCAACATACCATGTTAAAGAAGATGCTTCATGAATTTTTGAAGGATTTTTAGCAGCTTTACTCTTTCGATTATGGGTTTTTGTCAGGAAGATCAATTTTCTCTGGTTAAGTATAGCCAATTTATGAGATATTCTTACTGTGCATGGAATAAAGATAAAAAAAAAGAAAACTTTAATTTTGGAAGAATTCTGCTCTAGTTATTCCTGTGATTTGGATAGGTAATGAGTAAAATATATATTTGTACAAAGTAAAGTTTAATTAAAAAAATGAAATGGATATCTTTATAGATTAAACTTAATTTATGCATAATTTAAAAATAAAAATTGAAGAAAGTACTTCATGGAGAAGGTTTACAAATTATTCATACATAAATTATTTTAATCTATGAATAAATCTATATATTTTGTATTATTTTTATACAAAAATTTATACAAGTATGTTCAAAGAAAACTTGAAAACTCAGTTTATACATATAAAAGGAGATCTTTATTGATATCTTGACAGTAATAATTTAATTAAAAGGTATGAACAGTAAAAATTCATTCTATTATTTTTTATAAATCATTATACATGAGAAAACTGTTGAGTTTTATATACTACTTCAAAATCATGGTAAAATGGTTTTTAATTCAAACAATAGTATGAGAAGTTTTACCACCTAGAAGAATGACTCTTATTAATATGCTGTGGCATTATTTTTTATTCAAACACAATAAAAAAGTTATTTTTATTCAAACATAATAAAAAATAATAAGATGGATTAAATTTGAACTGATATAACCTAAACCCTAAATTTCTAGAAACAATGGAGACAAGAGTTGTTCTGATGTCTATATTTTTCACTTTCTTTTAAAGGGTAAGCTGACAAACTATGAATGAAGAGGCAATTTTGAAATTCTTTTTCTTTTATTGTCTGGTAAAACTATAAAAACAAAATATTTTTCTCCCTTTCCTTTGGGCGATGAGCCAATCCGAACTAGAATCCAAGTTATAAACTTTGCAGTGGATGGCAGCACATGGAACGTACACCTAGTGGGCCTCGTCCTCGGATAGTTTACTGTGTAATTTGTCTCATACTAATTACAAACGTGTCGCTCATAAAAAGAGAGATATATCTGTACCTACCAAGCACCAAAACTACCCTACAAACAAGGTGCCTCAGAGACACAAAAACCCCTACGACTTATCTGATCCAAAGCTTTTTAGAATTTATCTGAGTCATCCAATTATTTTATTAAAAAAATGTTTGGATTTGAGTTTTATGAATGCAAAACATGTAATTGGTACGAAGTATTAGTTTGTCAGATGTGTTGTTTAGAATATATATGTTCACTTTTAAATTAAATTAAATTAAAATTGTTTTTAAAATAAAATAAGGGTAAACTCATTAAAATTTGAACTTCTTAGAATTGTAGCCGGAAAAGTTTGATTTCATCTTTGCTATTTTGTAAGAAAGGTCCACTACTCTTTTTTTTCTTTGTTTTGTTCATCATCTCATTGGAAAACAACGTGGTCAAGCATGACTCATCTAGAATGATTGTTGGAGATATTTTTAAATAATTAATTACCTTCAATTGTTTAAAGCTGTTGTTTTCAGAAATTGTTTGAAAAGAGAACCTTCTAATGGAAGGTGATAGTTAAATCACTCTTTTTCTTTGTACACCAGTTCTTGTTTGCAGCTATTCAGCATGCAGTTTTTTTCACTTTTTCTTTTCTTTTTTTCCAGCAAGATGTGGAACACAACCACTGAAATGAAGTTACCATCAAGCACTGTCAACTTGTTTATGAAAAGGGGAACACATACTCCTTACAGATATTTTCTCAAACTCTCTTTTATGATGATCTTTTCTTAGATTTCCACTTTTACTTTTCAGCTGTGCTGACTAGGTCAAAGTTATAACACATGCATCTTCAATATGTAAAACGTTTCATATTAAGCTCATCTGCCACATGATTCACTCTCCACTACCCATATTCAAAATATTAGGCCTATTTTTTAGATTGCATTATTCAACTTTGTATTTTAGTGTAACAACATTATTCTCTCCAAATAATTAATTACATAAGTTTAGACATCATACCATGGAAAATAAAGTTGTTGTAGTGTTGATCCTAAGGATGTCTAATTCTGTAAGCCAAGTAGTTTTTTTTTTCTTAAATCAGGTGATTTGATATTGTCAGACATGTGAGGATTAATATATAAATCTCCAAATCAATTTAAAGTGCTTTGTTTATTTAAAGTTGAAACTTCTAATCTTTCAGTGTTATCTAAAGCCAAGTCCTCAACTGTTGAGTGAGAGTCATGGTTGCCAAAATATTTTCTTATGTAATTAACAGAGAAATTCTTAATGTATCTCATTAACAATAATTTTCAGGGATCTGAACATATCTATGGGAAGAGTTTCTGGTTTTTGTCAGATTCCATCGTTTAATGATTGGTTATAATTACTATTAGAATAGATTTTGTGTCTCTTTGTTGGAATTGTACAACAACATTGAAATCTCAATATTGATTTCTGTTTATGGTTATATAACCATCCAAACTAACCGAATTGAAATCTTGGCTGATAAATAAACATCAATTTTAACATATTTTTGTAGTTTCTGGTAGACTTTTCTAAAGTTTTAACAATTAATGTGTTCATGCCTAGTTGGTATTTTGTTACTCAGTCTTATCCTACATTCAATAAATGATGTTCGGCTAATAGCCATGGAGAAGACCCTCTGGTTCATCATCCCGACAAAAATGCAGAAAAAATATAGAAATTGATAATCTCTGTTATTCAACACTGAAAAAAAAAATTCTAACAAAAAATAATGATATTTCCTCTTACTTCTTGTCCACTCAAATTGGTATTTTCTTGCAATCTCACCATAAGATTTTGCTGTTTTGCTTGATTCAAATTCTACTCACTGGATTACACAAAGGCCAAAGGTTACAAGTAATGAAAACATATATTCTCACGTAATTGATATTTAAGTCCTACCCTTCCTAAAATGAACCACTTGGGTTATACAGTTTTCGTATTCTTTGTCAGTTTATGATGCATATGTCTCATCCTTTGGACAAAATATCTGTAAAACAGAAGCAGAAAACAGTGACAGGCTATGTAAAAGCATGATATCCTATAGGCTTCATTAATGGGGTTGATCAATAATGAAAGACAAAAAGATTCACGTTTTATGTAGGATTCGAAAGTAACGGTGGTAGTTTTTTTGGAGTTATTTCCTGGTTTGAAGTATTTCTTGAGAATTACAAGGAATATGCAACATTTTAGACTGTGGTTAGGTAGAAACCTCGTGAATTGGCTGAAGCGACAATTGTACTAAAAGGGTGACCGACAATTTTTGTTTTCATCTGACACTTTCATTTGATCTCAAAAGAACAAAGTAATGATTGTCACCCAATTCCATGGTTCCTTGCTTCCTTGTACATAAATATTTGAAGAAAATGACTTTTCACCTTAGCCAAGTGTAAATAAGCTTTTCAGTTTTCAGGGGAAGAAACTAATATCTACTATAAAGGATATTTTGAAGTTTGTGACATTTGACCATCCCAGTGAAAATCAACTTTTTAAGGGAAGAAAGCAAAATCTACCATAGAAGATATTTCAGATCCTCCTTGACTATTAAGCACTGTCAAATTCATTGAACAGAAGAACTCCCATATTATCGGGATAAAAACAAATAAAAAAAAGTATACAAGACAAATACTACTTCAACTTAAAGTCTATAAGTTTCCTAAACTCTTGGACCATGCCTACACTACACATGTTACTTTGTCATTCAACAAAAAATGTTTCACCACCCTGAAGATACTTTGATCTAATCTAATTGATCTCTTTGCTATGTCACTGGTCAAGTTAATTGGATTTAGAACAAATAATGTCACAAAATGGTTATATTTTTAATTGCCTTATTTTGTCTGCAGCAACCAAAACAAAATCCCCCGAATCACGATCATATCTTTTGAACATTAGTCTAACAACTCCTCTTCTACTCAGCAGATTGAATGAATTTGATTGCTTAAAAATACTCTCCTTCTCACAGGCTTCTTGTTCCTCTTTATATGTGAAATTATCTCTCTAAATTGCACAGCATTTACCATTGAATGAGATTCTTAAAGTGCAGAGATTATATTAAGTTATATATCACCAAGTAGTTAATGCAGGCATGTTCAGTTTACAAATTCGATTCAACAAGCTTGTATTTTACTCACAATATTTTGTTTTGGCTGACATACTTAAGAGGTAAATTTAACGTGCCATATAACTTAAGCTTGTTTTCAGAGAGCTATGTTGAATTACACTGGTTTATCCACACATTCTGTCTGCTTTGATTACGGGCAAATTGTGTTTCCAATATCATCTTCCAAATACAACGTTGAAACTTGGAATTATTTGTCTTTATTTTTCTCGCCAAAGCATTGAAGTTAATGACATTATCATTGATTTATGAATAAAATACACGCCACCAAACACAATGCATACGAAAGATAAACAAAAAATTTCTTATGTTGTGCATGTTCCTAGGACTGCTACATCATGTTGAATGATTGGACCAAAGGGAAATTTCAATTGAAAATTCTTAAAAAAACGCCTTCGTATCATGAAGTTGCTTAATTCAACTGTCGAAAGGATAATGAATACTTGAACAATGTTAAACTTCTGAACGGCGCAGGATTCCATAAGCCTGCCAATTGAAAACTGTGCAGCACTTTTCCAAGAAAGGGAAATTTGTTGGCCTCTGCAGTATTACAATAATGAACTTGGAGGCATCAGGCCAAATTGGTGTCATTGTCCAGTGCATGAATTGTTAACAAGCAAAAGAACCTTTTGGTTTTGTGTGTTTCAAAGTTTGTGACAGACCCTGAAGCTCATATATAAATCAGAAATTATGTGCATGAACTAATCATTCTAGTTCTCAATGTTCTTGTAAGTCATTACATAGATATGATAGATAAAGTTGAGCAAATAATGGCCACGGTTCACAATTCTCTAAGACCGTAGGCCAATTTCTTGTTAAATGGATAACCTTACTTAACCTCAACACTGAAGAAACTATAAAGTTCTCTTTCTTCTAAATTAGTGTCCTCTTAGTTACTTTATATCCACTCAATTGTACTGTAATTTTTAGCTTATAATTCCAAGATTATGTGGCAAGCTGCATATTCCACTCTCGTGTTAACCTATACAAACACCAGTAGTGAGTATGAGAAAACATGTCTCCCTTACAAATGATTGTTCACTACAAGTTCAGTCTACCTACCCTGAACCACAAAACGGAAAATGGACAAGGATCTGTTAACCTCTTTTTCTGCAATGAAGCATTAATTATCAGAATCAGGTTTACATCATGGTGCATTTATAAATGGCTTCACATGGTATGTTATGTTGAGTAGTGAAATACAACCTTAACAAACAAGCAGCACATTAGAAGCATGCCATATGCTTTTGTTGTGTTGGAGCTCTAAAAACTTATTATGAAAGCTGCTGAATTGTTGACTTTGGCCATATATCATTTCTGTTAAACTTATTTATTCATCACTAACCTTTAACTTTGTACATAAATTTCCTAATGAAGTAATGGTTTGTGTTGTTATATCTGAATATGACAACTTGTATCAGTATAGAATGATTGGTGCTTGATTGTCATTTTTCATATTTGCTTCATGTATTCTCCTAAACTTCTCACTCTCTATCTTTCAACTTTGCTGAAATTTTCTGCTTTTCAAATGGAGAACAATAACTTTTACATTGAATTCTGAAAACTTGATGTTAAAGTACTGACTGATCTAACCATTCAAACTAATATAATGAATGTAACAAAATGTTTGGCACTAGTCTATGTATACACATGAAAAACTGTCATCCAAATCCTACTCTGTCTTCGGTTGAGGCTAGACTTGGGGCCTAACGTATATTCTGTTATTTTTGAATACATTTCAATTCGTCCTATTATATAGTACAAAGAAAAAAAAAATACTGATACAGCAAGGACAAATGGTAGTTAAAACTGCATACCATGTTCATATGATCTTTTGTTCGGTTGATGCTCTTTGTTTTGGTCATTGACAAACATAAAATCAATGGCAGCGAGAATATTATTTTCAGGAATTGATTATGGAAACCACTTATATTATGCATCTAGTTCCGAAGTGATCCATGATTATAATCTAAAGCTATGATATAATGATTGATATGAAAATAGAAGAATATGTGTGTGTTATTGATTGATTCTTTATAAGGATGTGGATTTGATCAATCCAGAAATCCCTTTGCTTAGTCATGCAAAATCATGAAGGCTGAAGAAGAGCAAAAGTAGAACAACCTCATGTTACAACATTAATTGCAATGGCTTAGGAAACATCAATTGTCACTAATGCTACCTTGTTTTGGCAACATTCATGTTGCTTACAAACTTTACATTCAAGAAAATCCTGGTTGACAGGAACAGGTTTGAGTTCCCCATTTACATTAATAAGGTTGTACTTATATACAATGGATTTAGACTGATAAGTTTGGGGACCAAAGAAAACCAAGAAGGATAAAACTCCAGGGTTGAGACAAGAGACAAGCCATTTTTTTTAGTACGGTAGTACCCATTTTCTGACAGTGTATAGAGACATTATTATCTTCAAATTGGTGATGAATTATGTGACTGTGCAACAATGTCGAGAAACTTAGGGGTTAATTTACTTAAAAATTGTGACTTTTTTAACCAATTTACCCAGTTGAGGTCCCCATAAAACACATCACGTGCAGTTTCAAGCTATAGGAAACGTGTAAACATGGAAATTTGCACTCGTAAAGCCGAATGTGACTCTAGCACAATGCCGATAACAGTCAGATATTCTTATAATAAATTTAACCTCTTATATCAATTCTAAAAGTGATCTAAAGTTTAATTCTAAAAGTAATTTTTAATTCTAACTCAATTCTACAAAATCAGCTTATAATCCTATAAAATCAACTTGTACAGAGAGATTTGTTCCTCACTTATATGTTATAACTTTGTCTTATCTCTAATCTATACGAGACTTCTAATAATATTTAAAGAATAATTTAATATTAACGAGTGATTCAACACTCATCCAATAATAAATCTTGAGGTAGATTCAATAAGTAATACATTTTTCTAAGATAAAATAAACTTTAAATTTAAGTCAGTTTTACAAAATTAATCTATAAAATCAAAATTGTACTTACTTCTTTATGATAAATTTGCCTTATCTTTATTGAATAGCATGTAAATGGATTATAAATTTGTGTTTTTGTTAACTATTCAGTGCTAACTTTTTTTTGTTAATTATTTGACTTTTATTTGTTTGTTAAAATTGATAAATTTTAACGAAATATTATTTGTAAAAAAGGAAAATTGAATTAAATGTATAGATAAATAAATTTAACAAAAATTATGTATATATGATTTTTAATATTGGACAAATAATGTAGTAATACGTCGTAGTTATCAAGATATTCTAGTTCACATGAATAAATATCACAACATTTTAATCAAGGGATGATCAATCAAGAATAATTTTCAATTAATAAACAATGATGATCAATCAAAGATAATGGATCCAAAAGTAATCAGTAAAAGAGCATGTACACTCATCCTCTTGAAATTATAAGAATTGTTTTTGCTAAAAATAAAATGAAAGGAAATACTCAGGATTTTTGGTTTAAACAACCAATTTCAACGTCAGACAAATGCAAACTCTAATAAAAATAACAAACTTATTTTATTATGTGAGGAAAATATTATTTATATTTTTCTTCCTGAAGAAGTCATAATGGATTGGACAAGAACGGCAACTTGTTCACATGCAATCATGTGTAAATAATTAATAATATTTACACTTTATCTTACTCTCTTTGGTCTAATTACACAAAAATACTTTAAAACTATAGAAAATTTCACACGAAACTTTCCTTCAAAAATACACACATTGCAAAAACTGAAAAATATTAATATACTTTTCACATACAATAATTACAGATTAAAAGTTTAATTTATTCTTATTATCTACACATATATCTTATATTTGGACAACAAAACGTATGTATTTTGCATATGTAAATTGTAACATTCCAAAATATAGTATAAACTACATAATAGAATATTTACATAAATTGATATGTTAGACAAGTTATCCACTTAGTAATAAAGAGTTACTAATATAGTTATCCCAAAATATTTATAAAATTTAAAACTTTGAATCAGAGACCTATTCTACTCAAAACTATGTATAAGACCGAAGGTCTGTACTAAACTATTGGATCTTCTCCTTCCAGAATTTGCTCCACCGAAACCTCTTCTACTTCTACTTACATCCATCGGATGATCATTGCAAAGGATAAACCGAACGGTAACCATGGCAAAAACAGAAAAGTAGAGTAAGCTAGTGTAATTTAACAATCAAGTTAACATACAATTCAATAAACAAATCAAACACTCATACATATGCATAAAACACATACAGACATATTGACCGACCGCTCTACTTTGACTGTCCGGATTGGTATGAATATGTAGCTATGGCCGTTCGTGCACTCGTGGGTGTAATAACTGGAAATCCATCAGCTGTCACACGAGGTTAGCCCGTTATACCTCACCTAAGGTCTTCTTCCTTAGACTAGGACCTCCTGTTATTCTCACGACATGAATTACCCATCTCTACTTGAGATTTGGTAACCATTAGAATGTCAGGATGAACGCCGTAGATTCAAATATCCATATTCATACCATACTATTACCTTGAAAACTAACCACCGAGACATTCATCCTTGGAATTCTCTTTCATATCTACCTTTATAAATCTCATGCTAGATTACAATATCAACATTATTTCTCATGCATAACACATTTAAACACTAAAATAAACACTCAAATTACAATATAACCACAATCCTTTACATACCGAAAACTTATTATTAATATCGAACCGAACGATGACTACTACCACCCATGAATATGACCGAACGGTCAATTGGAAGAACAAGGCTCAAACCTGAGCCAAATATTGTTTGAGATGCAAACACTAGATCAATCGAACACTTAGAGTTTAGACTGAATGCTTATCACTTAAAAAAAACCAAACACTTAGTGTAAGACCGAACGGTCTTTCACTGTCCAGGACCGAACGGTCCATACTAGATAATGTTGAAGAAATGGTCGAACATGCTTACTGACCGACTACTAGAAGTGAGATCTAATACTATACTATTTCCAATTCTACAACAAGGCCAAAATAAATACTATTAAACCAAAACACCACAACGAAAACTTAGTACTAATGTAGACCGAATTCTAAAAGGAAACCGAGCTACACTGAGGGACCGAACTCTAGTGTAGAACCAAACGGTACAACAGTATGACCGAACGGTATAATAAGACGAACACCAACTCAAACCGAATGGTCAATAACTGGTAAGGCCCATAAGAGACCAAACATAGTTAAGACCAAATACCCATATTGACACTAGACCGAACACTATTTTAAAATCAACTACCAGTAAAAGACTGATCGGTCATTAATTGAAGTTCCACATAAACATAACTTAGTTAAGACCAAACACAAGGAGAAGGTCGAACGGTCAACGAAGGACCCTCAGCAAACTGCATAATTCTGCACAATAACTGTAGAATTATGATCAACACCAAATCTTTACCAATTTCTTTCATTCTTCTCAACTTTTAATCCTCCCAATTTATATTATACAAACCTATATATTTCTAAAGAACATCTAAACATTCCTCATACAGATCAACTCACACCGAACCCAAACTCTCCACTTTTACTACCACAATTCCTTCCAATACCACTCGGTCACTGAACCAGCACTATGCAGAACCACAATCAACATGAATACAACATATAACATTCTTCAATAACCATATCAAGCACACAATCATTCAGTTTCACACACATGCATCTCCAAGACACAACATTTTCATACATCATAAACTAAGCAATTAAATTAACTAGTTTCCCTTATCTTTTTGACCGTAACCAAACTCTAAATGACAGTAGAACCCAATCACCACCAGAATTCCTAAGAACCTACAATTTACCGATTCATAAGAATAAACCCACCAAAAGATCAGAGTTATGATCAGAAATGGGAAGAGGAAGTGGATGAACACATGAAACTAGAAAATTGACTTGCATGTGTCAAAAGTTTTGGAATTTCACAAGAACTCAAGAAATAAAAACTTACCAGCTCTAAATAGGACTTTGATTGGTGGAAAATGTTGTTTTGGACTCCAAGATGACTTAAGTTTGGTCTGATTAGAAAGTAGATGAAGTAAGATGAGAGATTTTTTTAGAGAGAAGGAGGAGAAAAGAAGATATCAGAACTTTGGGGAGGGAGAGAGTGCATGCAGAGAATGGAGCAAAATTTTGAAACTTTCATTTATATACTACCGTAAAAAACCGATCGTCCACTCAAATGCATACACCTGTTTTCCCACTTTCTCTAAATTTCTCAGTTATGACATAAATTAGTTAATAAAAATTTTCAAAGCTAAATAATCAACAATATATATATATATATATATATATATATATATATATATATATATATATATATATATATATATATATATATATATATATATATATATATATATATATATGTGTGTGCGCGCGCGCTGCTATTCATGCAAGATATAAGAGATTTGGACTTAACTTTTAATATTTCTTTCAACCTCACTTTATTTGGATTCTCATATGGGTTCTCGCATTGATAAAGTCCAAAGCTTTAGAAAGCCCAAAATAGTTGGGCCTATTTCGCTGTTTGTACTACAGTAAATTTGACAAAGAAAAGATTCTTGTATTATTGCTAGCTGCTAGCAAGGGTAAACGGACTGCGTTCTCATTACAATTCTAATCCCTTTTACTATGATTCTTAATTAATTTTGATTTTTATTCACAGTTTAATCTCTAAATTCTTTTAAGAAAATCTATAGTTCTGATTCAATGCATAATTTTGCATAAATTTATTTTTATATTTTAATTAAATATTTTTTTATGGTAACTTAAGATGAATATATTAAATTTAGGGTTTAGTTGGACTAAAAGAATGCCATGCAAAATCAAGGATGTGACAAAAATTATTATTACGTTTTTTTTCAGATAATTGTGGACTCAATCCAACTTATAAGGAATAATTTTATGATTTTTTTTGCAGATAATTGTCACCATTTTGAACTAAAAATCTTGAAAAAAATAATTTTATGACTTTTTTTTCTTATATTCTACTCAATTTTTTCATTTATACATTAAACTTATATTTGAATTTCTAACAAATTATAATTTAACTAAAAAGAAGAGGGAAAATTACCATTTTTCTTTAACTAGAAAGATCATAATTTTTCTAAATATTATTAGAAAAATTGGTTACAGATGTATTCACTCTCTAACAGATGTTTTAAAATTTACTAAACGCCCATGTCAATTTATTTATAACAAAAAATAATTGCATTATTTTCATCTGAGAGTAAACAATATATTTACAACCTCGATCAATAAACTACTGTCCCTTAATGCAAATTCTAGTTTGAGAAATTATTATTCTTATAAACAATTGCAAGTATGATTTTATTTTTTTCTTTAATTTGGTTTCAAAATATTTATATAATAAATAATAAAACTATGGGAAAAAAGTAAGAAAAGTAAAAAGGGAGCATTTTTTTTATCTGATGATATACATTCACATTCATTTGATACACCTAACAAGGGTAAAATAATCTTTAAAAAAATTGAACTTTTATAGTTTTTCAAAAAACAAAAACAAAAAGAAAATAAAAAGTAAGGACAAGTAATTTAAAATGAATGTAAAAAAATTATATGTGCCAAAATATCATTTTTCTATCTTTACACACAAGAAACAACAACTTAGTTTTTCTTATATATTTGTTAACAAACAAATCTAAGATAATAACTCAGAAGAAAAAAAGTTTGATAATGTAATTATTTAATTTTATTTAACCTATACCAGAAGTGACTCCTTTGAGAGATATTTGTGGGGTTTTATAAAATATAATCAAAACTATGTGGTGGTGGTTGTTTTAAAGTATAAAATGATTCCTCGTGTTGAAACATGTCTTGTATTTTTTACTAGTTCATGAAGAAGTGCAGTTATTCCAGTGTTTAGGCTGCAAAATGGCCGCGAAAGATGGGGAATATGTATTGGTTTTTAGGTCAATTCACTTTCTGGCACATGTTACTTACTTACTACGTTGATTGTTCGCTTATGAACTTTGGGTCACCCTTGTGATTTCTGTTCCATGATTCATGGTGAGAGATCTCACAAACTGGAGCTGAAATACAAACTAATAAGACACTTTCCTGAATCATGATCCAACTCTCAGTACAATTTACTGACACTTGGAGCTGGTCGTGTCAATTTCGATCACACATCTGACTCAACGAGTAGTCAGAACTCAATTATGAATGTAGACAAATATCTCACAAGAACCTCCTCTACCGTGTTTCAGATATCTAATTTTCTCTGTCAAATTTAAACTCATGGGTGAAAAAACCTTCTGATAATGAATACTGTTGTGAGGATTACATAAACTAACATGAACAACACAACGCAATCAAACATAGGATTTTGTTTTTGATGATATTTGCATGGAATGGTCGCATGATTAAGTGAACATGCATGAAGCATTTGTTCCTGGGTCACATTATTAGCTGCATGACACTAAAATTTCAAAGTTGAATGAAGAGAAAGAAAGAGTTTGTTGAGTGAGTTAGTGTTTATGCAGACAGAAAAAAAGAGAGGAAAATGTTCTAAAGAGGAAAGGGTATGGAGGAAGGTTCTTTTACCCCAAGAACAAGAGGCCCACACATGTACCGTGGAGGTACGATAATGTCATCTGTCAAACTCAGATTGCAGTACATCTCATTGCCACTTGTATTCCCCACAAGTACTTAACAGCCACAAATGGGGTCGATGTGATGTCTTCTGCCATGAACACGATTACCTAAAAATTCTTCATCATATAATTCACACTAGTTACCTGCAGTTTCTTACCTTCGACTCCACTTTTCATCTCCCTCACCAATCACAACTCCCAACAACATACTCGGTTAATTAACTTCAAACCATGATCTTTATATATACACCATATACATAACTAGTTATTGCTTTTTCTTTTACAAACTTCTGAGTTCAGGCTAATACAAACTGAATCCAAACGTCACTATAAGTTTAACATAGACTAAAATGAGAAAGTCAAAACATCATTAGATAGAAACCTATAAATTTATTGTCTTTAGATTCTGGGTGGAGTGGTTTAATCTAAATCCCTGCCTCGTATCATTTACAAACTTGGATAATATAAGTTATTGTAATAAGAATTTAATATGAAAGTTCTGATTAAAAATACGACACAAACATCATTTTACAAAGTTGATTTTGTCACATTAAAATAAATTTCAAGTTACTGTATTGTTTGTATTGGAACTTTATTTAGTTAAGCCAAAGCTTAAAATACATTATATACACATATATCCTTCTGCATAAACATATAATAGTATGATATATGTTGAAAACTTGAAATGTAGTGTGCAGGTTTTGGCATAGAATGTCAATGCAGAAAGTAAAAGAGAAATGCAGGTGATTGCTACCACCTTCTGACAGTATACTTTTAGAATAAAGATATATATTATCTTAATTACTTTTGTGTTCCCATTTATATTCTCTTAACATGAATTTATGCAGTCGAAGTCCATGATGCAGCATGAGCAGGACAATGATGTTTTCCAGTTGTAGTAAGATACAGAAATGCATTGCAGCTTATAGGATCTGACATTGGAATGCATTGAGTTTAGATGTACCAACAACTACACCAATCGGGTGTTCGTTCACCGATTCTTCTAAAAGCTGAAGTTAATATTACACCTACACATAACTAGCTTCAGATAGAGTACATGTACTTCGTTTATACAAATAATTTTATAACAAAATTCTACTTAACTTGCCATCACAGATAATAGTCGAGATTTAATGGTTATTGACACAAATACTCACTAAAAGAATTGAAGTTATTTATCACATAATATAATCTCAACAATGAATTTCATTAACAGAGTCATTTTAAATTAAGTCCCAATGGATTATTTCATTTCATAACCTCACAAAAATACTCTAAGTTTATTTTAAATTCCAGTAAATAATAGTAACTTCTAGATTTTTTTATAAACAAAAAATTAAAAAACATTAATTTTAATAAATCTTAATTTTTTTTATTCCTCCCCTTTTTCTCTTCCTTGTAAACCAGGTCTCCTCTAAAAATTATTAAAAAACATTTTTCCTTATACTTTGTAAGACTTCATTTTAACAAACTAATTTGCATGTTATTATTGGGCCCCGAAGGTTAATCAGTTTATTCACGGACTTTTATGAATCGGATAAAAACCTTTCAAAAAAATTCATTTACCTCCAAGAGAGAGTTTATTACCACCTCCACACATTATAAAAAAAAAATAGCATTATTTGATTTAAAATGATATTTTTTTGCTAGTGGAATGTTGTCCCACAAATTTTTCCCTATAATGAAGTTGTAATGAGATTTATTCTCCAATAACTGATATTCAAAGGGAAATTACGATATTATGAAAGTTGACATATAAAGCATAATTTTAATTTGTACACTAATTTATCCTTAAATCGCAAATTTATTATACTTACTAAGTTACCTAATTTTAAAAGACAAAAAGAACTCTTCATCTTATCTTCGTTTATGGAATGACAATGCCTATAAATAAGTACTACTAGCTTTAGCCCCAATTGTATCTTAAATATTTTCTAAATTTTAGTATTAACTAACATATATGTACTCAAGGAATTTTTAAATCAAGATGTAAAAATGGTGATATTATATAAGATCGGTTGCAGTGGAATCAAATTAATTTAAAACACAATAATAATTTTGTAAGTATTGAAAAGTATTTTAATTTGCTTATTGAGAAAATTAATCTAAAAGGCACATATTAGATTGGTTATAGAAAAACCAATTTAATATATACATATTGAATCTAAAGAGACAACTAATTTAATGTCTTCTACATTATAAAACATGAAAACTTTTTTCACTTTTCTAAGTGTCTTATCTCTCAAATCTCTATTGTTTCTTCTTCTCTTCTCTGTGAATAAATATGAAAATATTAGATCGATTATAGAAAAAATCATTTTTCGAACTTTATCTTCTCTCTCAGACCTTCATTGTTTCTTCTTCTCTTTCCTGTGAAAAAACAACAAGCTCTCGTCTCTTCTAGGGCACTCATAACCGTTGTTGTCATGTTGCCCTTCAGCAAGCTTCTTCTTCTCTTCTAGGCCACTCTTCAATAATTGGTGCGACAAGTTAGTGTTTTTTTAACCTCATTTTGTCATGCCTAGGTTTTTGTTTGCGAATAAAGCTTTTTTCATAATTGTGTCTTCTCAGCACTAGGTGCTTTCCCATCCCCTCTACATGTTGCTGCTGGTTCCCATAGTGTTTCACAAAGTATCCTAGTCAACTAAGTATATTGTCCATGGTACTTTGTGGTTAGAGTGCGGTGTTCTCTTGGTGGTTTACTAGTGGTGGTTCATTGGTGTTGGTCCATGGTGGTTCGCTAATGGTCTTGGGTGGTTCATCGTTCGCTTATTTGCACCTTTATATGATCACTTTCAAAAATTACACTTTTTTAATTAAAAGTTGATTAGTTTGTCCATAATCGATCTAATATAAATATATTAAATTGATTGTACAATCAATCTAATATGTCTTCGATATATTATATTATTAAAATAGGCCCAAACCAAGAAAGGCTGAGGCCCAACGTTCTCTGGCCTTCAAACTAAAAATATCAGCTTCTCCTAGAAGCTTCCTTTGGTCAGAGGGCATAATGAGCCTGAGAGTGGATGTGCACGTGAGGAAAGAAAGACCGAAAACTTCTCTGATGCAGTACACACGCGGGGTGACAATGGAGCTTACTCCAATGGCTGTCCGGTGGGAAGAAGAAGAAGATTAAAGAAGAAGAGGAGAAAAGCTTGTAAATGGAGGTAAGTGAAAACGTTTACTGTATTCTGCATATATGTGTAGTTATCTTCTTCACATGAACAAAGTGCTGGAATCCCTATTTATATAGGGTTCCAGTGAAACAGAAAAGAGGGTTAGTTACAACCCATAACAGAAACATAAAAGCCTAAAGCTAAAATAACCCTAAAACATTTAATGTTGCTCTTAGGAGCAATAACTACGAACGGAAACATTAATAGCCTCCCTTCAAGCTGGATGGTGAATATTCACTAATCCAAGCTTGGGGATGATGGATTTGAAGTGAGTGCGGTGAGGAAACTTGGTGAAAACATCGGCAAGTTGTTCTTCCGATCTAATGGGAAGAAGTCGTAGAAATTTGGCTTGAACCTTTTCACGTACTACGTGACAATCCAACTCGATATGTTTGGTCCGCTCGTGAAAGCTTTGATTGTGAGCAATATGCCTTGCAGAATCGTTGTCACAGTAGAGGACGGCAGTAGCAGTGGGTTGAATTTGGAGATCTTCAAGAAGGTAGTGAAGCCATTGCATTTCACAGACAGTGGCAGCCAGGGCACGATACTCTGCTTCAGTAGAGGACCTTGAAACAGTGCTCTGTTTCTTCGACCTCCATGAAATTAGAGATTTTCCTAAGAAAATGCAATAACCAGTAGTGGATCTCCTCGTGTTAGGACAAGTGGCCCAGTCCGAGTCACTGAATCCTTTGATCTGTATGTCAGAATCAGCAGCAAAGAAAAGTCCTTCAGAAGGGCTGGACTTGACATATCTAATGATATGTTGTAAGGCTTGATAATGGTAGTTAGTGGGCTCTTGCATAAACTGGCTTAAAAGATTAACAGTGAAACATAAATCAGGTCTAGTATTAGTGAGATAAAAAAGTTTCCCTATTAGTCTACGATAAACGCTGGGGTCATCCATATAATTCTCTGTCTTGTATAAGGAATTGGTGCTACTAAGAAAAGGTGTAGTGCATGGTTTGCTTCCAAGCATTCCTGTTTCTTTAAGGATATCAAGAGCATACTTTCTTTGACAAAGATGTATCCCTTTCTTAGATCTAGCAACCTCAAAACCCAGAAAATATTTAAGTTCCCCAAGGTCTTTTATTTGAAATTGTTGATGTAAGAGAGCCTTCATATTGGTTGTTTCATTCATGGAATTTCCTGCTAAAACAATATCATCAACATATACAAGTAAGGCTGTGAAATCAGTGGGGGTTTTCTTTATAAACAGGGAGTGATCAGATTTGGACTGAGTATAATTTGCAGAAATAAGAAAAGTGGAGAGTTTGTCAAACCATTGTCTGCTGGCCTGTTTTAGTCCATACAGTGATTTTGTGAGCTTACAAACATGTCCCTGTGTGTTAGTATTTAAACCAGGTGGAGGATCCATGTAGACATCTTCATTTAGGTCCCCATGTAGGAAAGCATTATCTACATCAAGTTGATGTAGAAACCAATTCTTTGTGGCAGCGAGAGCAAGTAATAGTCTAACAGAAGTGAGTTTAGCAACCGGAGAGAAAGTATCCAAAAAGTCTATTCCTTCCTGTTGGGTATAGCCCTTGGCAACAAGACGAGCTTTATACCTTTCCACACTCCCATCAGCTTTGTGTTTTATTTTGTAGACCCACCTACATCAAATGGATTTCTTTCCAGGAGGAAGTTGGGTTAAAAACCAAGTGCCATTATCTTGCAACGCCTTAATTTCCTTTTGCATAGCTTCAACCCATTCAAGGCTGCTTCTGGCCTCATTATAAGAATTAGGCTCTTTGCTAGCAGTTATGGCAAGAGTGTATCTCAAATGTCTATCAGATAGGGACTTATAAGATAAAACATCAGTGATACGATAAGGAGTTTTCATACTGTTTTTGATGCACAAAGAGGTAGATGAGGATTGATCAGCTTGATGTATGTAGTCTTTTAGATATTCAGGGGTTCTCTTGACTCTGTTGGACTTCCTTTGATTGTTTCTTTGCTCTTCAGGGATATTGATATTGTCGGCACTGATATCATTGTTATCAGCAGGTCTTTGGTCTCCCCTTCTATCTTCAACCAAAACCTCTTCATAGTTGCAAGGTAAACTATCAAGAAAGGATGTGTTGCCTTCACTGTTACTGAGGTCATCCCTACTTCCTTGCTCATTCTTGTTAGGAAAGATATCTTCATAAAAAATGACATTTCTGCTAATAGATATTTCCCTGGTGTTGATGTCTAGGACAATGTAACCTTTTACACCATTCTTATATCCCAAAAATATACATTTTCTAGCTCTAGAGTCTAATTTATTTTTGTTGCTTTCTAAAGTAGAAGCAAAGCACAAGCACCCAAAAACTTTTAAGTCAAGATAAGTGGGAGGATCATTATATAGAACATCATAAGGGGTTTTATTATTGATAACAGGGGAAGGCAGTCTATTAATCAGGTATATAGCATGGGATAGAGCATAAGACCAGTAAGCATAGGGGACACTAGATTGAAAAATAAGACTACGGGTGACATTTAATATGTGTTGATGTTTGCGCTCTACAACAGAATTCTGTTGTGGAGTTTCAACACAGCTAGTTTGATGTTCAATTCCATAGGAACTGTACATGTTGGAACAATTGAACTCAGGACCGTTATCAGTCCTAATGATTTTAACAGTTTTATTGAACTGAGTTTTAATTTTCATGACAAAAGACTGTAGAAGCTCTCTAGTTTGACCCTTGTTGTGCATAAGAAAAGCCCATGTGTGTCTACTGCAATCATCAACAATAGTAAGGAAGTATTTATGCCCATGTATAGACGAAATAGAGATAGGACCCCATATGTCACAATGTATAATATCAAAACAGTTTTCTGATAAAGAATTGGATTTAGGAAAAGGTAATCTATGTTGCTTTGCATAATGACAAATGTCACAAACACTATCAGAAACAGTTTGAATATAAGGAAAAGTCTTGCACATTCTTTCAACAATTTTATGTCCAGGATGGCCCAGCCTATAATGCCATAGATTTATATTTACATGCTCATAAGAAAAGACAAAATTAGGTGCCAGATTTCTTCCAACAGCCTGTAGGTAGTAAAGCCCTCTATACACCTTAGCACATCCAATCATCTTCAATGTAGAGCTGTCCTGGATTTGACACATCTTAGAGGAAAAAGTTAGTGTGCAGTCCATATCTCTAGTTAAACTTTGTACAGATATAAGGTTGAAACTAAATTCTGGTATGTATAAAACATTGAAAATTGTGAAATTTTCTGAAAATTGTACAGTTCCTGCATAGTGGGCTGTAACAGTAGAGTTATTAGGCAATTTAATAGATATGGGTTTGATTTTACTGAATGTCATGAACAAATTTTTGTCATGGGTCACATGATCTGTGGCCCCTGTGTCTATAATCCATGAGGACATACCTTGTCTGTCCTCTGCAGTGTCTTTGTGCATTTGACTGACAGTGTGAGAAGGGTTGTCACTTTTCTCGAGCATCTGCAGTATTTTCTGCATTTGTTCTGGTGTGAAGCTTTGAGCAACGTTAGTGTTATTTTGCTGGTTGGTCTGTGATCTTTCAGCAGAAATAGTGCAGGCACTCACAGACCCCAATTCATTCTGTCCCATACTGTTTTGGTTGTTGCTGTCATTTTTCTTGTACCACGGTGGGTATCCATGTTTAGAGTAGCATTCATCTACTGTGTGATTCATTTTATGGCAGTGGGAACATTGCTTCCCATAGTTAGGATTTCTTCCTTTCCCTCTTCCTTGTCCACGAGGTGTGAATCCACGTCCCTGACTCTTCCAACCTTGATCATTCTTCCAATGATTCTGTTTTTCAGTGCTGTTCGCCAGAATTTTAATTTCATTTTGGTTGATGAGTCCAGAGGCATGTTTCTCCTGTCTTTCCTGTTGCATTATGAGAGAAAAAGCACGGTTAATGTTGGGTAAAGGTTCCATTAGCAAAATTTGTGTTCTTATAGTACTGTAGTGCTCGTTCAGGCCCTTTAGGAAGCATATAACATGTTCCATTTCCCTGTACTTATAAGAGACTTTAGAAAGATCACAGCTGCAAGGAATCTTGCAACTACACCGTGGGATGGGTCTAAGGAATTCCAATTCCTCCCATAGGACCTTCAAGTCAGTGAAATACTGACTTACGCTCCTTTCTCCTTGCTTAATTGCATGAATTTCTTGGAGCAAGTCAGAGAATTTAAAATAGTCTCCTTTGGAAAATCTTTCCTTTAGTTCTTCCCATAATTCTTGAGCATCTTCTACATATATTACACTTTCTGCAATTTGGGGTGAAAGAGTCTTGATAATCCAAGACAGCACCATCATGTTACTTCTTTCCCAAGAATCAAAAATTGGATCTTCTCTTTGGGGTTTCTTGATCCCTCCATCTATGAATTTTAACTTGTTCTTGGAGAGAAGAGCTCTTCTCATATTTCTACTCCAAGAAGTGTAATTGGATTCATCAAGAATATGAGAAATAAGAGAAATGCTTGGGTTTTCTCCTGGGTGGAGATAAAATGGGCTTGAAGGATTGTTGGACTGATCCATGCTTTCTATGATGGCAAGAACAGAAGTACTAACAAAGTAATAAAGGGCAGATGCAGCGGAAACAGAGGCAGAACAGGCACAGGACCTACTCTGGTACCATATTAAAATAGGCCCAAACCAAGAAAGGCTGAGGCCCAACGTTCTCTGGCCTTCAAACTGAAAATATCAGCTTCTCCTATAAGCTTCCTTTGGTCAGAGGGCATAATGAGCCTGAGAGTGGATGTGCACGTGAGGAAAGAAAGACTGAAAACTTCTCTGATGCAGTACACACGCGGGGTGACAATGGAGCTTACTCCAATGGCTGTCCGGTGGGAAGAAGAAGAAGATTAAAGAAGAAGAGGAGAAAAGCTTGTAAATGGAGGTAAGTGAAAACATTTACTGTATTCTGCATATATGTGTAGTTATCTTCTTCACATGAACAAAGTGCTGGAATCCCTATTTATATAGGGTTCCAGTGAAACAGAAAAGAGGGTTAGTTACAACCCATAACAGAAACATAAAAGCCTAAAGCTAAAATAACCCTAAAACATTTAATGTTGCTCTTAGGAGCAATAACTACGAACGGAAACATTAATAAATATATTAGGTTGATTATAAAACTAATATAATATACACTTTAAAATCGAGTTAATATACTTATTTTATATACTTATTGTATTTGGCCCAAATATTACTGTATCGAACATGAGTTTTAACCTCTAAATTTAACAAACTTTTAATAATTTTCTATTACATTCTCCTATAAGATTTTTTTATGTTGTCTTCTTTTTTTTATATTTTATGTTAGTTAAAAGACCGATATAGATATAAATAATATGAGAAGTTTGATTTCTGAGTTGATTTAAAAAATTAATATAATAAGTTATCCTTTGTATTGTTGCAATGTAATTACCATAAAATAAATATAAACACTAATAATGTATATATAAAAATATACAAGCTATACTTATATATATATATATATACTTTGTTACAGTAGTAAATATTTTTATTTATTATATTGGTCTTACAAATCCATATAAATATAATCATATAGGAATGGGTAAATTTTCTATGATCATATAACTGAGATAATTTAGTATATCAACTTTTAATATGGTTGTGATTGAAAGTTTGGTGTAGTAATGTTTTATTTTTGGTAAACATTTCATGAAACATTTTCATTGTATAACTCAAAATCTGAAACTTTACCTACTTTGAATGAATGAATATGAACCACCATAGTTGCTTTATCTAATATCCACCAACAGAGTAGTTTCGTACAAACAAAAGAGTTGCAGAGGAAAGTGTGAAGGACATATAAATGGAACGTTTTTTCCAATGCAGGCTTTTGAATTAAGAATCACCACTTTCGTAAATGGATGACTTGAATATCACTTATTTAAAAAATCAAAGCCCAACTCGTGCAAATATATATTTCATTAGTTTGATTGAATTCTGCTGTCTATTTTGTATTTTCTATAATTTATGTATATGCTATTTTTTTTCAAATGAAAATGAGATTGAGAGAGAGTATATAATGAAATAATCTTCTTCTTTTTATGACTTTCACTTAAGTGAAAATTAGTCTCTCAAAAGAATATTTTACAATGAATATATATATATATATATATATATATATATATATATATATATATGACCAATTTGAATTCAGTTATTTAAAGTATTTAACTTTATTCATTCAACATTTGACTTATATAATTAACGTAAAATATATATATATATATATATATATATATATATATATATATATATAAGGAATTAATTATCAAATCAAGTGTCAAATTAATTGGATTTGTTATGGCCTAGTGGGTTGGATTTGGAGCTCTTGGATTTATTTTGGGAGAGAGGCTTTCTGCTTAGTGATTGGTGTGTGGCTTGCTTGTGTGATAGGATAATCCAATATCCCAACCTTTTTTTTTTCTTTTTCCTATGGCAATCATTTTCATTTTTTTGAAAAGGAAAAAATGAAGCTTGACAAGACACTACACAGGCCCAGTGAATTACTAATAGTCTTCTACACCATAAAAAATAAGAGAAAAAAGAAAAATCACAACATGCATACGTGTACGATTAACTTCCAGAATTCATGGCAGACACACTTATTGCATATTTTACACCATCTAAGTATTTCGTTGCACTTCCATTAATGCATCTCCATACATTTTCAGGTTAACATTTCTTAAAAGATAAGAAAAACTAATGCCTTTTATTCATATGCGAAAAAAAAAATTATATATTAAAAATTCATGTTAAGGGAGTAACAATACATATAGATATATTAACTTATGATATGAATCAAATTCTCACGTATTTGTTTTTTTATGTGAATTTAAAATACACTTTATTAAAAAAAATATTATAATTTATCTATTTTATTCTATATGAAACTTTTGTTTATATTTTAACCATATGAGTGTAAATCTATTTAAGGTTATATTAAATTTAAAGGGAAGAATGATAGATACAACTATATATAGTCTTTCTTCTCAATTGTTCTGACTTTGTACAGATGCAACAATTTTATCAGTTGAAAGATTCTTATTCGTCTCTGGCAATGGAGAAATGTTGCATTTTCAATGTGGATTTAAGTTTCAATCAATTGTTTTACCAAAAAAAATACTAAATAATATTAGATGGAAGCAATTGAAAAGGTAAAAAAAAAGATAAAGGTAGTAGTTGAATAATCGTGTCATTTCTCACGTCTAATTAGAAAAAAAAAGGGTGATTCTTATCAAGGTACAGTTGAATGCGTGTCCCTTGGACACAATTAATTAAGTACTTGGAAAAAGAGAGACACACTTGAAAACAAATTTGACATGATTGATTCAATTCACACTCCAAAGAATCTAACTACAGCTAATTTAATCTCTGTGTGATCACTTTTTGTAATTGGGGTAGTAACTATAAACTGCAATAAATATTCCACAATCTATCATTTTCAAAATTTTCTGTCAAAAATGTTCATAATACATGCTCATTAAAAGTGTATTATCTTCAAAAAAGTATTTTAAATATTAATTGTGTTTAAATATGTTGGATATATATGAAGTGATTTTAAGGTGACTAATTTATAGTTTTTTATAGGCTTAAATGTTTACTTCGTCCCATGTTAAGAGGTGAATTTCTGTTTAGTATCCAGTTTTAAAAATGAAGACATTGAGTCCCTATGTTATAAAAAGTGTATGAATAAGGTCATGTCCGTTAAGTTGATAGCAACGGCGTTAAGTCCATGCTGATGTGGCCATACTTTTTCTCTTCTCTCTTCTGCTGTCCAGTTTTCTCTCTCTCTTGTTCAGTTTTTTCTTTGATGATTTGTTCTTTCTTTGTGGACCTTGTTCATATACTTTTCATAACATAGGAACTCAATATCTTCATTTTTAAAACCGGATACTAAATAGAAATTCACCTCTTAACATAGTAACGAAATAAGCATTTAAGCATTTTTTATAATAATAATAGAGTCTAATCAGTTGTCTTAGTCACCCTTTTAAGATTTGATGTATTTTGTTTTTATTTACAGGGGTCATTAAAATCCAGTCATAAAAAAACTAAAGAGTAAGACAAAAATTAGAATTAGTGATCAATTAAATTACCTCAATGATTCAATGCACAAGTTGAAGAATGTGTCAAAATAAACACTTGTCTATGGCAATGAATCCTATTCCCTTAACTTTTTATATATTGGCGTTTCTATACAGCGTGTGTTTTTATTTTCTTTATTCCAAATTAAGGTTGGAAATAATTTGTCAGAACTTGTTAATATGTTTTTTTTTTGTTAAAATGAAGTGTTTTTCGGTTATAGAATCGTAATCAGCGTGTAATTATAGTGTGAATATTTTGAAGATTAAATGTTTGTTTTTATTTTACAGTTTATTTTGGGTGTCCCTTTAATCAAATTAAAAGGTACTTACAAAACGTATTTCAATATGTAAAAATTTAGTTATTTAATATATTAAATGTTATAATCAATCTCTTTATTTCAAATATATATTTATATAAATTTTAGAATGGTTTTGGATCAATGATAACTTAACTATAACTTAATTGATAATAATTATATTTTATCATAAATTATTTAGTATTAGATGTAATTGTTCTCAATAGTGATTGTTCGGTCAGTAAGTCATAATCATTCGGACTCTTTTATTTTGTGATATGTCTAACTGTCTAGACTCTCTGATCTAGTATTGATTAGACAGTCAATATATTTTAAGATAAAATGTATAAAATAATAATTATTTATTATAAAAAAAGTAAAAGTTCATGTTATGTAAAAGTATATATATAGTTAAAAAGAAAACAAAATATCTGTGTTTTAATTAATGACTACACTTACACTTACATTGTTGATTCTATAAAATAAAGCCTATAATTTCTGAAAAGTAGTATTCCTATTATTTAACTTTAGTATGTGCAACAGCATTATGAATTTGGGTTGTTCGAAAATAATAGAAAAACGACAACCCATATGACAACATCTATTTAAAGCAACAATCAAATCACTGTAATAGCACAAAAAAGAAAAGAACACTGAATGAGAAATATATTGAGTTGTTTTAATTAGAAGATAAGAGACAAGCAATTCCATGCTCTCCTCGTAATCGAACTTCAATAGGAAAGTCTCTTTCAAAAATAGAATCAACAATAATGAAATTAATATGTTTTCGTGTGGTTAGTTGTTGGTTTTCGAAAATTTAAAGCATACGACATTTGATGAAAAAAATATATTCAATTTTGAAACATTTTCATGGTTGTTTTAAACTAAGAAAATTTAATAGAAAATATATTTTTTAGTTGAATAGACTTGGTAATTATTTTAATGGTCATAATTAATATGAGGCTGGCATTTGGTATTGTTTATCATCGTACAAATATGCTTTTAAAGTAAAGGATAAAAACCTAATTTATTTTGAATTTACAAACTAAAATAATTGATACTAAAAAAACACCTTTTACTAAAAAGCAGTTTTTGAAAACTAAAGTAATTTATGTTTTCTTTTAACATACAACTAAAAGCATTCACATCATGACAGAGTGGTCTTGAATATGGTGAAAGACAAGGTGACAAGTTTTCTAATATGTTATGCGGGTTAAAACGTTGTCGCTCGTTGGTGAATTAAAATATATGATGAATATTATCAATAGAAATTTAAGCTTTTTTTGATAAAGTTTTATATTGTATAAGTAACGATTGTTTGTGAGAATGTATTTCTGTTTAGAAATATTTTTTGTGAGGATTAATAATGTGAAACACTACATTAATTGTAAGTTTGACTCAAATTTCTTTAATGTTTATCTCTTTAATAAATTTTGTTGAAATACTTATATACTATACGATGAAAAGTGACGATTCAATAATGCAGTTTGTATATCTATATTCATTCATATGGAAAATAATTTTTAGATCCTTCGTTCATACATCTAGGGTTATATATTTATTATAAAGATTTTATTTCGTTCACATACATCTAGGGTTATAGTTATATATACTTAAGATAAAGATTTTATTTCTTAAGAAGTAATGAGTTAAATCAATTTTATAAAACTGACTTAAAATATAATATTTATATTTAATTATATAGAAGTTTGGATATCTTATATTTTGTTTGCAGAGTTAATAATGATGAGGTTTGAAGGTGTTGTTGTGGTGTATGTGTTGGGGACAGATACATTACAGTGGATACAACATAAGCTGTTTGCAATGAATGTCCTTACATAGGAATTGTGGCTCATATGGCCTCTGATAATGCTGTCAACAGAAGAAAATATCACGGGTTCCCTTTATCACCTGTTATGGGGCTATCATTCTGTCAGTTGGTTGCAATAACATGCCCTCAATTTTGGTGTCAATGCTCATTTTTCAATTATCTTCCAACCTATTTTCTTTAAATCAATGTTTCACTGCTTCTTCAACGTTCGACAACTCACTCTTCAAGGCCCTATCACTCTGCTTCAAACTGCCTTTTTAGCTCAATACTTCATCTCAATGTTTCCTAAGATTATTATACTATTTCTTTTTCCTTTCTTTTTCCTTTCTTTTTCATCCACTTTATCTCCTAAACATATCTTTTTCTAAAAATACTAAATAAAATACTGACTAATTATGCATCCTTGACTTCAATATAATCAACATATCTGCATGAGAATAGATTGAGATGTAAGTTGACAGTTCTCTATTCTCACTACCAAGAACCACATACATATGAAGAACTCAGAAAGACTAGTCAATATAGGTGAGAACAGTTTGAATTAAATTATAAATTCAAAGTGGAAAAACCTTTCATTTATGAAAGGATATTATTTTAATCAGTTAAATTTAATATCTATGTTTATTTAAAAGTTTAATAAATTTATTTCGATACTTCTTTTATATTCAATTTATGTAATTCATAATTTCAATAAAAATAATGTTAGATAAACAATTTATATCTACAATTACTTTTATGTTGCGTACTTAATTAGAATAGTTATGTGATCAAAATGTTACGATTTTAAAATATAATTAAGGGTTAAATATGTTTTTCGTCCTTTAAGTATCACTGATTTTTTGTTTTAGTCCCTACTCAAAATTTTGATGGCTTTTAGTCCTCGTAGTATTGAAACATGTAATACTAGTCCTTAAAAATGGACGACGTCAACTTGTATTGATTTGGCAAACGACAAGGCCATGTCGTATGCCAGCTTGTCTCTTCATTCTCTGCCACGTTACTTGTGCTTGAACTTCGTTCATCTTCTCCGGCAGAGCAATCACGGTTTCGCTTCTCGTGCACCATCACCCCAATCGCGCAACAGCCCAAGCCGCAGATCAAGCAAGCATCTCCATTCTTCACCTGCAAAGAATCAAACAGTCGAGCCCATTTTTCTTCCTTGCGAGTCATCCATGGCATTCCCAGAATCACCTGAAACTCAGACAAATCCAGAAAACGCGAGCAACCCCAATCCCAAATCGCACCGTGCCGGAACACTGAGTTCGCTTCGACCAATCGAGAACCACGGCCAAGCAAAATCCCAAATCGCGAGTGTTGCGACGAACCCTAAATCGCCTAAGCCTCTCCGCCGCACCTTCATCTCGCAAGCTCCCCTGCACCGACACAACTACTTGTAGAAGTTGACTTTCATGCTAGTGTACTCTTGTTTACTTGTGGAAGAATGTCTCTCTGTGCTTTTTATTTTTTGGAATACAGTTGTATGTGCATTTTTCTGCAACTTTCGTTACTTTCATGATTAATTGGCTCCTTATCCTTTATTCTCTAACCTGCAAGTAGTAATTAATTACCCCGTGTTTTAGGGGCCGGCTTAAATCACCATGGTCACAAAGGAGAAGAAAACACGCTCTATCATCTCATCAATGGAAATCCTTGTTTATAGAAGATGGTAAATTCTGTGATGGTGGAAATAAGTTCCTTGATTATACTTTTTTATCATGTATATATTTGAAATTTATTCAGATAAAATTTATACAACTACTAATTATACTTTAAACATGCAGGTATGACTTAGGCAGCACCAAAGGTGAAAGAGATGTTATAAGAACTCAAAATAAGTGGGAATGCAAGTTTTATCTCCAAATGTTTGATTCATTTTATTGCTTGTGCTCAATCCATTATGTATTGTTAGACTTAAAATGTATATTGTTTGGATTTTTTCCTTCCTGGGAGGGGTGTTAACATCATTTTAATTTTATTTCATATCTTTATACACAGAAAGCAGTATGAGAAACTCCGCAGACAATGTCGGAGACTCATCAAGCAAAGTAATGTCGAGGTTCGTTCATGGACAAGTTGAGTTTGTGAGCTTCGTCAAGTTTCCTAGAGAAGGAGGAATGGGGCCTACAATGTTGCACCCTGCTAGCCAGAAGAAGAACCCAGCTTTGCCCCCAACTAAGATGATGAAAAAGCAACGTGACAGATACTTAAGAAGAACACGTGGCCTCACCGTTTGCCAGATCACTAAAAAGTTGACGTCGTCCATTTTCAAGGATTAATATTACATGTTTCAATACTGTGAGGACTAAAAGCCATCAAAGTTTTGAGTAGGGACTAAAACAAAACTCAGTGATATTTAAGGGATGAAAAACATATTTAACCCTATAATTAAATAAGACTATGAGATGTATATACATGAGATATTATATATATATATATATATATATATATATATATATATATATATATATATATATAAATTGGGTGAAGGTTAGAATAAAAATATGAAAGCATAATATTATAAGAAAAATTGATATTATAAATTAAAATTATTAACAAATAAAAAAATCTATGATAACATTTGTGAACAAATTTTATTGATTAAAACATTTGTCGATAATAATAATTTTAAATTATATATAAATTTTACTTATAAAATTTATTGATAAATATTTTTATCAATAATATAAATTTTAATCTAAAAATAAATTTTACTTATTAAATTATTTATATGAATAAAATCTATCAATAAATTTTGTTTTATCATCAATTTGATTTTTATTGATAAAATTTTATCAATAAATTAAAGATTTATTATAATAAAGGACTTTCTTTTAACATGATTGAGAGGTGCTGTGGAAGTAATGAGTGGGTCCAGTGCGAAATAATAGATGTATAGAAGAGTTAAATTGTATGTAGTAATCTAAAAAGTGCATGATTATTTGCTGGGCAATGCAATCTTTATGTAACCACACAACAGCATGCATGGATATTCTTAAATATTTAAAGAACATGTTACATATATGAGTGCATTATATAATAATCAACAATTCCCAGTTTGATTCTTTCTTTTCCACACAGGCAACCAAAATGAGTATTAAATGAATTAAAATTTCCTAAGTCTGAAAGAAAAGCTGAGAGGGACTCCAAATTCAACAATCTCCCACTAAGATAAAGTGAACGAATTTTCAATCTCCCGCTCAAATTTTTATTGAATTCACTAACCTCTTGACGTCTAACAGGACGTTCGACGTTTTATATCCTTTTAAGTTGAATCGACGTTTTATATCCTTTTAAGTTGAATTACAACTTTAAACGACGTTTAATAATTACATTTATTTACAAAAATGCCACCAGTCATTTTTAACCTTGGTTATTCAGTAGTTAGAGGTTGAACGCGTGACGCTGTTTTTGTACTAGTGATTTAACAACTTTTAAATAAAACACCTTATATAAATAGACATTTAATTAAGAAAGAAATCATAGTAAAAAGTGATTATTCCAAAGTTCAAATAACTTGATATATAATTCCACTACATTCAATTTAACCTCAAAAGCAATCTACTACCAATTTAACACAAAATACTTTTCCAAATTACTCAAGTAAAAAATATTATTGCATACATTTAGTTAAGAATAAAATCCAAGACAAAATGATTATGTATGTTATTAAATTACTGTACGCAACATTTCATATTAGGGAGAATGTTGTTAAATTATTGTATGCAATTTAATGTACTTTTGCTAAAAAATAGTTAGGAATAAGTTGGTATAAATTTACTGATAGAATAACTGTGGAAAATTTATTAAAATATGATTGTCAAAAATTCGTCAATAATGTCATTTTTCTGACGGCTTACCGACGGAGTTTGGTCCGTTGATAATTACCGAAGGCTTTACCGACGAATTTTATCCGTCGATAATTACCGAAAAACAAATATCCCTCGATAGTTATATTTTTTACATTCGTCGATAAAATTCATCGGTAATGTATCATTTATCGACGAAAACGTTGATGAAATTCCGACGATAATTCCATGTATTTTGTAGTGATTGAAACAGTTGTCTAAGGACACAAAGCTCCTAAATCTACCTACAATATATTATTATCAATATTTTGAAGTAAAATATTAAATTAATAAAAATTATTATAGCTTTACTTTTTAAAATATAAAAAGCTTATTTGTCATTTTAATATTTTTTTACATTAATATTTTTAACGAAATTATATCAATTATGATTGTCTAGGCATAAAGAAAGAATTATGATTTGGCCAGTTAAAATAGCAGTAGGTGACGGTGCAATAAAATATTTTAATTACTATTACAATAAATTACAATTTTACCTATATTTGTGCACAATGTAACAATCTAATTATAACATATAATCACTGTAAAAAGGTTATTAAGTAATTAAATCAACCACATAGGTGTAGATAGATAATTAATTATATAATGTATACTTTTTAATATGAAAACATTGCTGAACAGTACTTAAAAGAAGTGATAAATTAGTACATAACACTTTAATCCTATTTATATTATATAACAACTAAACATGTCATGTCCTCTCCCATCTATGCATTATCCTATGATCTAGTAGAAAAGTAAAATCATAACAAGTGGATAAAATAGAGTAATTTAAAATGATGTTATTAATTTTAAAATAAATCTTACATAACACATTCAATAATCTAAAGTCTAAAGAGTATCACAAAAGCAATGGATCATGACCTTTGGATCATAGCCCTTTACTACACCAACATACATGTGATACAACCTCTGAGTGACTATTATATTGAGTAGATTATGAGAATGTACATTTATCATATTCATCCCTATTTTTCAAGGCTTATAGTTCTATGATGATAAGCGCACGTCCTCTATCAAGGAGTATGAGACAGTAAATCTCATATATATAACATCTAATTCTGTTACAAAATCTACCTATAAGAACCTCTTTCAACTCTCATAATTAACTATAGTTCTATATTTGAGTTAATATCAGTAGAGTCAAGATAGTTTTACTTTTCCTCTTCTATTCAATACATTCAACTCATCATACATAGTAGTATCCTCAAACTAGACATCATTATCTTATTATATCACATCATTCGTATCAAATGATACTAAAAGTTCAAGTAGATACAACTTTCACAAAGTACATGCATTCTCTTTTTTTCACATATAAATCATACATTATTAATTTATTATCACACATAAAACTATAATATGAAGTTTCGTCTATCAAATAAGATAACGCCCGACAGACATCCCCTAG
This sequence comes from Vigna angularis, assembly GCF_016808095.1. Lineage (NCBI taxonomy): Eukaryota > Viridiplantae > Streptophyta > Magnoliopsida > Fabales > Fabaceae > Vigna > Vigna angularis. The sequence continues at coordinate 25,955,723 of NC_068976.1, forward strand.
CGCCCAAAACCCTAAGCCCTTGGAATCCTTGGAATTTAAATCCTAGCTAGTGCTTAATGTCAGATCTTTTTAAGCTCATTGTGAAGTAAATGCCTTGTACCACTGAAACTCATTTTCAAATGAGCGCCAAATGACTTTGGGTGGAGCTCGATGCTACCATCAATGGAGCTTACTGACTTTTAATCGTAAAATTGCACCAAATAGTTTTGTAAAATCGTTATATTAGAAAGCATATTCTTGATTTTTCTATATTAGGTTATCCAATATGCCTATCTAGATTATTTCATCTTTTCTTTAATTCAAAATACCATGTTATAGTTCAAACTAGGCCTTAGATAAAGCAAATCATATAATATTGTTATAACTATATCAATATCACATATCCAACTCAAACATCTTACCAACAAGTTCAACATCTAATCAAACAAATTACCATTTCAGTTCAACATACTAAATTTTAAAATCTCACAAAAATTCACTAGTTCACTTTCCTTCTACAATATAAATATTAAAGTGGACTTGGATATTGAAAGAGATGAAAAATGAGATCAAATTCTTAAAGACAAAAAAATCTAAAAATAATATATTTTAAAAAATAAGTTTTTATAAATAAAACTCTTCTTAATAAAATTCCATTCATAACTTAACCTTTTAATAATAAAATATATTCGAATATAAGTTTTCAAAACCATTCGCTCTTATCTATTTTTCTAGACATATATATCACATTACTTATTTTTACATGACTTTTTCTTTCACTCTCTTCGTTTTCATTTCTTTCCTTTCTCTTTAATTATTTCCCATCCTTAAACACAGTTACTTCAATGAAGAATTATTAAAATCAACAAGGAAATAACACTTACATCAAATCAACCCTTCGTACATTGAACTATACAATGCACTCCATAGGATTAGATACCAAATCCACAAAGGATAAGGTCTCCCCGTTACGTCAATTCAAATCCTGTTACATTCCACTAAGCATTCCGTTGGATTTGACTCTTAAACCACTGAGAATAATTACACGCCATCTAATCTTCCATTAATCCATGTTTAGGATCGTAACTACCTTTTAAACAGTGACTTTCACAACAATTTCTACTGCTTTTACACGTAAACAACCTCGTTTTTATTTCAAGCGTTGTTGTAAAATTTCTGTCTGTCTTTATTATTTCAAAATAGTAGAGGTTCAACGGTTCAATAATTCATAAAATTGATTGTTTAAAAATATAATAATTATTTCTTAGAAAAATTATTTTACGTAACAACCACCTAATGGCAATGTTGTTCAGAAGTTTGGATTTATCTACTTGTAAACTGTGTTTTCTCAAATTTACGACAAAAATTCACCACGTACGGAAATTTAAATAAAGGAAAGAAACTTCTAATATAATTCAAATTCTAATATAATGAAAATGAATTCAAAAACCGAACCCACATTTAAATGTTTTTAAGGAATATTTTTTAATTTTATTTTACACTTGTTGTTAACTTACACTCATTTATTTTCTTAAAAATAAATCAGTTATAATTATAAATTTCTTTTATGATAGACTTGAGCGGTAGTTTGCCAATACAGTTGTTTGTTTATCAAGTCTGTTGACATACACATATGTACTTTTTAAAAAAAAAAAACATAAATAAGCTATAGTTATATTTTACTAATATATATTTAACATTTAATTTGCTATAAAATAAATAAATGTAAATTAGTGAATCTATAATAATATATATCTGTCTTTATATGTGTGTACATATTTATTATAAGTCATGGTTTTTTAAATTTATTGGTTGGAATCACTTCAAATATCTTGAAATAGTTGTTGTAAAAGTTTTAGTGTAAAAAATAAGTTATTATGATTGATTTTGAACTTAATCAAGTTTGATGGTTTGATTTGATTAACTTATTAGTTCAAAATACATTTTAAATGTTCCTAAATGATACTATAAAAGTTTTAGTAGAAGAAACGACGGCTTCCTCTAATGAAAGAAAATTACTTGTATTGCGGAAAACATTAAATTACAATATGAAGATGATTTAAAAATATAATAATAATTAAAAAATAATAAAAGAAAGAATAGAATTTACAAGAAAGAATCTTTAAGGAAAATGTTTATGGTACTAAAAAACAAATAACAATTTAAAAGATAAAACAAGAGAAAGCGAGAAAGGTTTGAGATGGAAAGATTGATTGGTGTATTTTACTTTGGACTCATCTGAGGTCTCTTATGGGGTTTTAGAGTATCTATTAGTTTACATCTTTTTAAGGCAACTTTTTATTTACTCTTTCATTTATTTTAGTAGATTATTTACTACAGTTATTTCATCCATACCATTTTTACACGTGATCTTCATTAATTATGGAAATTTCTCCCAATTAATTTATAAAGTATTCAAACCTCCATTTATCAGCAGGGTTGTGCAGTTCTTCATTTTCTTCTTCGAAATTCAAACAGGACAAGGTTCCCACAAGGAATTTTCTTATTTCTGTTTCAAGTTTTTTTTTCTTCTTCTACGATTTGATTATTTTCGAACACCTTCTTCCAAGGGGATTTAGGAACACATAACTTGTGTTTATAATTTAAAAAAAAGAAAAATTGGTTGAAATTTTTTCTATCAAAATATTTTTACTTTCATTTACATTTATGTTTTATTTTTTCATGACTCTTCTCATTGACTTAATTTATAAAACATTTATCAATTATAATAAAATTGATTATTCATTTTTGGTAACCGTCACATGAGGATAACATGTATAGAAATTCTCTTAAAGATTTAGACAATCGTATTCTATAAAGATAAACGTTAATACAAGTTTAAGCGAGTTTGAATTTTATATTAAATAAAAATAAAAATTAAATAATATAAAAGATAACATTCATAAATTTATTATCTTAACATTTTATGTTTAAAATAATATCAATTAATTTATAAATTATATTTACGCATTAGTATTGTATTTCTTTCATAAATTTCTTTCCAAAACTCTATATAATTTATTTGTTTTTTTTTAAAACTAAAGAATTTGTAACATAGAACCTTATGACAAATTCGAAGGATCTTCAGCTATGATTCATAGCCTAACATTTTATGAACTTAAGTTTTACAGAAAAAGTCGTAAATTAAATTATTTTGATCACGATTTATACCCTTAATAAAAACATTAAGTTTATATTGAAGATTTTTAATTGATAACTAAGATGATAAATGAGTGATAGTAACGGCTAGTTCTTGTGGAGACACGTTTGATGGTGACTGACTTTGACAGTGGATGTTTTTTTTATCGAATACTTTTTTTATATAAATCCAAAAGTATTCTGATTTCACGACCTAGTTACTAGCTCAATCCAGGGTTCTCGCCCAAAAAGAAAAGGAAAATGATCTTTTCGTATCTGAATAATAATTCGAAAACACGCTTTTGAGAGCAATATAATTACTAGAACAAATCAACTTTTCAATCACAAAAATAAAATATAAAGATAAAATAGTAAAAGTTAAGTGATTTTATAATTTTACAGGAGTGTCAAAATATCATGGTTGTTTAAAAAAATAACCAAGCTAACTAAATAGAATAAAACATCATTTTAAATAGTAAAGTAGAAGTGGTTGTAAGGTATTCTCAGCATGGAAAAGCCTTGAAGAAGGAAACCTTTGGATAATGTTGTTGGCTAGGATATGAAAGAATAAAGTATAAAATAAAATAATTATTTATCGTGAAGTCTCACTTCTAGATTTGTTTTTGCTTAAGTTTAAAGAAATATTAGTTGTTTGAATTGAAGTATATATTTTTATAATTCAACACTAATCCGAATTGTTCTCTTATTTGTTTATTTTATTATTGGTGATTTGCTGAAAATAACTTTTTGTTAGACTAGATGAAAAAGTAATTTTTTATTTTAAAATATTATTTTTACTTTTTATAGTCTGAGGTTTCTTTAATAATATATATATATATATATATATATATATATATATATATATATATATATATATATATATATATATATATATATATATATATATATATATATATATATTAGTCCATCTCAAAAACACTCTAAACATTAATGGACAATATTTGATAATAATTATAATCATACTTTTAAACACCAAGAAAAATGCTTAACATAATTAAAAAGTAAGGTATCCGTTTTTTCTTATTTATGTCTACAATTTTAATATTTTCCTCTTTAAATCATTGTTAACTAAGATAGTTTTTAAAAAATAACAAACACTAATCAACATATAAAATCGCGCTACCGAGAGCGCTAACACGTCAATGACAAATCCAAGACTCTAAGTTAATTAATAAAAAAACAATTAAAAAATTAATAACAAATCTTTTCATGATAAGAAAAATAAAATATAAAATCAAATAAAACATCAAAATAAATAAATCATAAAATGTAATGTACTAAAACGGGAATAAAACACAAGCAAGGATGCTAACCAACTTAAAAATTAAAGCCAAAGAGAACAAATTACAAAAATAGAGAAAGAAAATATAACAACACTAAATGCATAATTAATTATTTCAAAAGTCGTGTATTTGGACCCCTCATTTCTTAACATTCGAAATTTATTTAATTTAGCTGGCAAGAGTGCTCCATTGTATTAATATTGAAAGAAAAAGACGTACGTAATTTACGGGATAACAGAAATATAATATTATTTAATTGTTGCTAGTGTTATTGATAATATTTTCTAAAATTAAGATAATTTTATCATGCAATTAAAGACATAACTCTGTAATTCTATCAAACTATGGCATGATTCTGAATTAAAAAAATTATATATATTTAATATTTTTCAAAATTATATTATGTTTATAAAAATACCGAACACGTGCTTCTTCACATGCGTTTATCCTAATAAATATATAATAAAAATAATTGAGTCGCAACATAACTTTTTATTTCCACACGAATGTTTGTTCCAAGTCGTTATCAATATTAAAAAATTATTCATTTATTCTCTTATTCCATTTTTTTTACCCTATTAACCATTACTTAGTCAACCTATTTTATTAAAAAAAAAAACTTTTCCTGAAATGATCATCAATAAAATAAAATTACATCTTTTATAATTTACATTCTAAATTTATTTTATTGATAAGACACAATGTGAAACTGTTGATCCGTGCCAACACTTTCTGTCATTTTTCTTATATCAATGTATATATATATGAACTTCTTTTTCCAATATAAAATGAATATTTCACTCTTCTCTGGATATAGATAAATAAAGGTGCTTAATTTACTAAAAAAGAAAGCAAAATAAAAGAGGGTATATATTTTCCACTGCGTGATGTTCTCCTCTTGTTTATTCTGGTATAGCCTGTGACAAACTCTAGCAAAAAAAACAGCAGATCTAATTAATGCAGATGGTGCATTCTGCTAAAGGTGACATGTTGAAGCAGGTTTTGGAGTGATCACTCGGCCCATAGAGATAATTACATTGCAAATAGAAAAGAAGAAAAGAAATAGACCCCATTAATCCGTTTAATATAATTAAAGACGCACCAAAGTATGGACAGGGATGGTGATTAAGGAGCTGGCACATAGATAGGGTAACCCAATTGAATATACTATTCGACAAAAGGAGAATCTAAAGTGGACAACATTGTTGAAGGGTGAGCCCAAGGTTGTGATGAGATGATGAAGGAGAGAACAAGTTGGAAGGAGTGAAGACGGTAAGTGGGGGTGTACATGAAATGAATCAAATCAACCAAAGCAAAGCAAAGCAATGAAGTTAGAAATCGAAACCCTAACACCCCTTTCTTTGAGTGTTGAGATAATGATAATAAGGGTAAAGGTGAGTGATGAAGAGTTCAGGCAGAAGCTGTCAATTCCGGCCCCAACTCCAAAAGGCTTAATGAGGACGCAAACGCAGCACATAGATATATACATGCTCCAATCCTAAACGCCTCACCAATCCTCTAAAAGGGTATGTTTCGTTTTCCAAATCTCAGCTATTATTCTGTTTCCTTCTATGGAAGGAGGACCCGGTCAGAGAGGTTTTAAGTTTTCGGTTCATTTGGTACCTAGGATTATGATGGATAACTGTTCTTTCTCTCTCTTTCTCTCTCACTGACAGATCTTAAACACCAACCAATCTCTTCCCTCATTTATTACTTATAAGCGCCCCCACAACACAAACTACCTTAATTCCCTTGTGCTGCTTCTTCCACTCTATCTATATATATATACCTTCAACCCTCTTCCCTCTCACAATCTATCTCACTTCTTTCCCTTAACCATCGCCCATACCCTCTTCCCTCCTTCTTCTCATTTACTCTCACCTTCTTCCTTTTTCTTTTTTTTCTTCTTTTTTTTCTTTCCCTTTCACCATATGTCTTTGCTTTCCATAAATACATAGTACTTTGCTGATACATAGGGACTTCTTAGTGATCCCATGGCTAAATCACTGCCAAGTGATTGGTCTTTTTTATTTGATGTTCTAGGTATAGAGAAGGACGGGGTTGAGCCTATTTTCCTTTTATTTTTCTTTTTCATTTGTCTGTGGTTTCGTTGGATTGGATTTAGATGTGTAGGACTAGGGTTAGGGCTGCTTCTACCTTTTGCTTTTGTTTCTTCCTTTTCCTTCTGTTTTGCATGGGTGCTACTAACTACTACACTAATGATGGTAATCACAAAGTTGAAGAAAACAGTCGCTGATTGCTGATGGAGCATCATCAAGATTCACAAGCTTCAAGGGGTTTTGTTTGGGGTGGTCCCTGATTGCTCCCAAATAAACTTACCCTTTGATATGGGAATCTTGATGATGCTGCAGCAGCAATAAACGACTAAAACTACCAGGTTATTCTGAAGGATTTTTCATTCACTCACATTGATACTATACCAGCTCAGATATAAAGAGGTGAAGCCAACGGCTGTTTAACTAGTTATACAGTAAATTGGATTATCAATGAATGATGACTATCTAATTAAATCCCTTTCAAATTGCTTCCATTCTCTATTTTAATTGGGTTACAGATGCTCAATTAACTTGAACATGAAATTGTAAAATGAGTTAAATATTGCAGCAGAACCATTTTTTGAGATATAATAATGATGAAGATAATAAAGCCTGTGTCCTATCTGGTAAGTGGTAATGTACTATAATCCCTGATCTTGAGCCATTTTGAGGTTTAATTTACAGTAATGATGAAGTTGGGGTCCTTTCACTACCCTTCTGGCATGTGTACTGCAAAACAACTTCCTGTAAAGCTAAGCAGGTATGTCTGTACCATGATGGAACTCTGTGTACTATCACGAATCATTGAATGCTTTTACTTCATGGATATTTGGGGTAACATTATTTCCCTCTCCTCCTTTCCTGTTCCCTTGTTATCTATATTTCAATCTTCAATTTTTTCTTGAGTGAAGAAAATCTCTTTCTGGCTAGTGGTTAATAGCTAATGACTAATAGCTAATGGCTATCATATCAGATTGGCTAATGGCCATCATATCAGAAGGGGCATGATTAGTTTTTAACTTTTTGTGTGATGTATTTATGTTTGTGTTGCATTGTCAGTGATTTTGATCCTTGTGTGCTGGAAAATCTAGATTAGTTGTACCTCAGAATACATGAAATTGTTTGCTTAACTAGATATATGGCACATGTGCTACTTTCCTATCTATAAATAGTATGTACTTCAGTTCCAGTTCATACTTTCCATTTGGTCCTTTTTTTTCATGAAGGGGAAATGCTTTAGGGTTTGTTTCGATGACAAGAGGGGAGAAGAGGAAAATTAATTTGGTTGATTTGGTTTATGAAGAAGATAATCGTAATTAGTTTGGAAAAAGAAAATGAAATCCATTATACTATTCCTTTTACCTTTTTTTCTTTAGGTTTTATCTAATCAATTAAATTACATATCTTTTAAAATATTTTTTCTCTACTTTTCAAATACTTTTATTTTACTAAATAATCATATTTTCATTTTTATTTATTTATTTATTTATTTATTTTTGTCAACTTATTTACACATTTTTGTATTTATTTTCTCGAAACCAAACGTCCTTGATTTCGTTTTTCTTCTATAAGAACTTCACACATTTGTGTTCCAGGGAATTAAAGCATTGGCTTGACTTGTGGAAATTATTGTTGTAAGGTTTAACAACTACCACTATTCTTTTGTTTAAAACTTACATTTAAGTATATTAAACACTTAATTAAATGCAAAGTTATAAATGATGATAAAACTTATTCAAACAATTGTAATAATAATAATAAAAGTAGTAAGTAATATCCATTAATATAAATCATGTAAAAACTGTTTTAAACGTCCTCTAGTTTATACCTATCTTCATTTTTTTTTTCGTATTTTAATTTGATTTTTACGCTATTTTGGAGATGAGTTGAAACGGGAACCTGAGAATTGGAAGCAAAAACCATTTTATTATAATGCAAAATTAGAATTCCAGTGAGATCTTTTAAGAGGAAGATTAGTAGTTCAGGTTCAATTGATTATTAGATTTACTATATTTATATTACCATTTTCATATATAAATATGTCAAAGATGATTGTAAGTAAACACTTAGGTGATTTGGAAAGTAATAATGGGTAAAATGAAAGAATATGAGCTATAAGATTGAATATATAATTAAGTAAATATTTCATAACAGAAATGAAGTAAAATTTCCTTTCATTGTGTGGACGAATGTAATAAAATAATAAGAAAAATAGAAGATAATTAGTTATTTTGTGTCCATATCTTTCAAATTGAAAGTAAAAACAGTGGATATAGATGGAAAAGTGTTCTACTTTCGTCTTTGGAACTGAGTAAGATAGTTATTATTTCATTCAAAAGTCTTTCAATCAATTCTAACACATTGTGAGGAGCAAACTTAACATACATATTTAAGATAAAAAGTTGAATGAAGTTTTTCATTAACATTCTTATCATCCATATGTTTTTCATTAATATGAATGATGACATGAGAATATTCTTTTCAATAATTCCAAATATGTGCAGTAAACTTTTGATTATACATTTCGAAGTCATCATGAAACTTAAATTATGTCGAAAACTTGATATTAAAAGTAGAATTATCTATATGATTTATCCACATGCATGTCGTATTTTCTAGGAGCACTATTCAAGAATTTTGGTTTACGAGGAGAGATTGTCCCGGAATTTCTTCGAAAGCAACAATTCATTAACATGTTAGAAAATTGTGACCATGTTTTGAAATTCTAAATGAGTTGAAACAAAAAATTACTCAGACTCATGAAAGAAATTTCAGCTATACTCCATTAATGTATATGTGCGAGTTTCATTCAATGAAATTGCTCACAGTATATCTTTCTTTTTGTTACTGCAAATATGAATATCACCATTTTCGGATCACTGATCTTCTTTCCAAAATGGTATCGCCAATTTTTATTTATTTTGGATCTAGGATGCAAATTTATCAATTAGATCCAGAATTGAAATGAACATGATATGGAAAATTGTTCATAAGCACTGTTTAACCTTCTATGGTGTCTGTGAAAACACTCATGTTCCTGAGCTTAGTACGATTTTCTTACAGAAAAGAGAACACAGAAGTCACCTTCCATGTAAATATGATTGTGTTCCTAACAATTCAAAAGTTGAAAACTTTTCACGCAAAACTCTGCCTTCCAAGACTATAGTACATATTTCATAGATGTGAGGGTTGCTAAATAATAAGCATTTAATTCTAATACTCTTTAATGTTTAATTTGGACTATTATTGTAAATCAATTATGAATATTCATTTACTTCTTATTTCGAATTGCGTGCATGGCACCTCTTACTGTGTACAAATTGTAAAACATATATACTCGTTCAAAACTGGGTGCCATTTCTGACACTGTCTAATTATATCTTTATTTCTAGATAGTTTTAAAATGTTTTACTCACTTATCATAAATGAGAAAATAGTAGTTGAGATATACTACAAATAATATTGATATAAAAATAAATATTAATTATTTTTCTAATTTTATGTACCATATTGTGAGATCATAGAAAGAAGGACACTAACACGTTGTAACCTTATTAAAAGAGAAAGATGCTGCTCTCCATTGTGTAACCATCTCATAATTAGATAATTTTAATTTTTTAATCAATAAAGAAATATTATATAATCATTAAACAAAATATGTTTTTTTACCAGGAATAACAAAAAATTAAATAAAAGAATAAAGCATTAGGGTGCTCCAATCCATATGCATAAGATAAAACACAAAGGAGATGTAAATATATAAGCATTAGAGCCTAGATTCCACAATCCAAAAAACTAATCTTACAAAAACAAGATCATCTTTACAGAACAAACCTTATATTGTGATGCAATTTAGGGTCTCTTCAAATCCAAAACAATGCAAAACACTACCCAAAATATACATTATTCCCCATGGAGTTTATATTAAGTTATTTTATAACATGTTGTAGTGGATTTGTCACTCAAAGATCATTGGTCAACAAACTGCCTTTCACCACTTTTCAGAAAATCTCAAGATAGTTTTGTACAGTATTTAACTTCTTTTTGTTCAGAATATAGCACACCCAAAAGATGCAAATAGGATGTTGTTTCCTTTTCAATGTTCTAAAACAGAAGTCACTTTAATTTGCAAAAACCTAGATAACTTATCACATTTGCGGGCAGCAAGGGTTAACACAAGCAAGATAGAATAAATATGAAAGCATAAACACCTAAAACAATTGTGTTGTGTCATAAATAGGCACTTGTTTATCCATGTTGTTTAATATCTTTGGATTATTTGGAGATCGATTGAATACAAATTTTTTTAGATAAGCACTTATCTAATTTGTGAAATTTGTCTCTGATATTTTATTTTTAATTGATATTCAAGCATTCAATTGTTTCGTTCCAAAAAAATTCCCATTATTGCTGTTATTCATTCTTAAAAACAAAATCCTATTTTCTATGGTCCAACCTCCCATCATAGCCAACCAAACAAACTTCTAAATCTTATTCCCTAGGCATGTATAATTTATCAAAGTAGAGTTTGTTTATGTTGTATTGTAACACCTCCACACCATTTAAAACAAAGATTCCATGCTAGGTTAGAAATCTTACACTCAAAAAATAGATGTTGGATTGATTATTCAGTGACAACACACATGCTGCATAAATTATAAGATAATTATATTCCTCTCTTCCTTAAATTATCTTTTGTGAGTACACAATTCAATTCCACACACCATACAAAGTACACTTCACTAGAGATTGCTTTTAAATCCCAAATTATTTTTTAGTAGTCCTTTTGTTCCTCGTAGCAATGATTTTGTATATTTTTATAAGTTGATTTCACGATAATTTGTATCATCTCCAATCAATCCCATACGTTTTGCGCTTGATTCGTGAAGTATATTGCATGAATCCTCTAACCTGATGTAATTTCCACTCAAACAATTTCCTCCTCCATATTAAACATTCCCACATCCTATTCCAACTACCCATTTTTTACACAAAAAATGTATAATGTTGAATTTCTCCCGAACCATATAAAATATGTTCTTAATTTTGTTTCTCACCCAACTAGATACTCTATATGCTTGAGTATATATATGGGATATGTTTGTTATCTTAGTTCCTTTCATGTCTCTTGTGGTATGAATGGATCAAGTTACAATCGAGTCTCATGTTTGAAATTTTATACATTTTTAAGTAAAAAGAGTTGTACATTAAGTATTAATTATAATTTTTTAGTTAGTAATAAGTGTTTGATCAAACAATAACATTATATATATATCCATTTCTCATTTCCCTTACACCTAAAATATGATAGATGGATAATTGTTCGAAATGTTACATTGGCCGATTTTGATGTTGCATAACATAGAGAACTACTTAATCCCCTTTTTCTTAGATTCTCTATAGCAGCCACTTTATTTAGAAAAACCTTCCATACAAAGTGTCGGATAGATGCTAATGCTTTTGTTCTCTAAAATTCTTCAAAGAAATCAAGTGTACGTCTTTCCTTTCCTGTAGAGTTGTAGGTTTTCATATGCAGACGGTAAAGTCCATGAAAAATTTATTTAATTTAATAAATAGTATTAATTTTTCTTTGTTAGTAATAATAATTTTGTAGAAAATATAATTAATAAGAAAATTATATAAGAAAAATTAAAAATTTAGGATAAAGGATTATAGTAATTTCAGAAGATGGAATTCGAAATTTTGAGAATTTATTTTTAGAAGGTTTTGTAAAATAAAATTACTGCAAAAAGACAAAACTACTTTCAGAAGTGAAGTTAAGGGGAACAACTTTCTGTAATGAGATTTAAATATTATTTATAATAAAATATTAAAAAAATCCAAATAGTGTCAAATCTTAGCCTATAAATAGTAAGTAAGGGGAAGACTGAAATTGCACCAAAAATTGAGAAATTTTGAGAGAAGAGAGAGTTGGAGGAAATTCTAGTTGCAGAAGGGAAATTCTAGAAGTTTTCGGGGAACAATTTCTAAGCAGGAGATTAAGTCTGGAATAGAGGTAAGGGGAGCTAATCTTGAGCCTTTTGTTTTTGTATTATCTTGAATCTTGAATATGCAATCTTTTGCTTTTGTCTCATCTTAAATCTTGAATATGGAGTCCTTTTGTTTTCTATGATCTTGAACCTTGAATATGCAATCTTTTGCTTTTGTCTGATCTTAAATCTTGAATATGAAGTCTTTTGTTTTTGTATGATCTTGAATTTTGAATATGAACATGCTTCTATGATGAGATCCAAGTCTATTGAAGATTGTAAAACGTTTAGTTGTTTCTTTTACATCTTTCTAGAAGGATGAGAAGTTGTTTAACCGGCTTTGCCATATTCAACTTCTTATTTCCTCAGAACTTTTATTGATTTTATCTATTTATATTGCATTTTCTGAAAGGATGAGAAGTTGTCTAACCGGCTTTGCCAGATTCAACTTCTTATTTTCCGAGAACTTTTATTGTTTTTTTATCTATTTATATTGCACTTTCTGGAAGAATAAGAAGTTGTCTAACCGGCTTTGCCAGATTCAACTTCTTATTTCCCCAGAACTTTTATTGTTTTTTTTTATCTATTTATATTGCATTTTTTGGAAGGATGAGAAGTTGTCTAACCGGCTTCGCCAGATTCAACTTCTTGTTTCCCCATAAATTTTATTGTTTTTATCTATTTATATTACGATTTTCTGGAAGGATAAGAAGTTGTCTAACCGGCTTTGGCAGATTCAATTTCTTGTTTCCCTAGAACGTTTATTTGTTTCTTTTACATATTTCTGGAAGGATGAGAAGTTGTCTAACTAGCTATGCCAGATTCAAGTTCTTGTTGCCCCATAACTTTTATTGTTTTTATCTGTTTCTATTGCATCTTTCTAAAAGGATAAGAAGATGTCTAACTGGCTATGCTAGATTCAAATTCTTAGTTCTCCAGAATGTTTATAATGTGATATTGTATTATTGTTAATTTATTTTTTGAAATAATCATTTTGTATGATTTCTATGATGAATGTATTTTATGATGTTGGATATGAAATTTTGCATTTGAATATAATATGAGTCTTGGGGAGAGACTCTATAATGGCATGATATTAGTGTATATGTTGATGTTGAGGGTCCTGTTGTTGGTGGTTAGCCTAATACTCTAATAATTATCCAGTATCAAAAGGAAGGATGTGTTTTGTGGTGAGAGTGGTAGGACGTCCTAATCTATGTTCATTTATGGTCATAGATGTTAACGGACTAACCTTGTGGGTGATATGATAGATTGTATTTGGCCAAGATTTTGTTGTGAGAGAAGTAGAGGTCACCACAAGTGCATGACCACCCGAGACTTCCACTAACATTATATCCAGAAAATAGAGTCTAGTATAATAATTGCATCTTACAAGATTTTATGGTGAATGTATTACATATAATAATAATGTTATGTCTCTTTTAGAATTTGCATGGTAGCTCACCCTTACTTGTTTGTTTGTGCCAAAAAATCTTATTTTTGCGATGATCGTACAACGTTTATGTTATACGAAGCAGATGAGGGAACGACTTCTGAACCAATACAAGTGAAGTAGGCGGCAGCAGAGAAATGAAAAATAGTTTGAGAAGAGAAAGAAAAAAAATTATAAATGGAAGTACCGACGAAATTATTTCTGTCGATAAATGATGCATTACCAACGGATTTTATCGATGGATGTAAAAAATGTAATTACCGACGGATATTTGTCCTTCGGTAATTATCGACGAACAAGTTCCGTCGATAAATCCGTAGGTAAAAAGAGCGGCAAAATTCTCACCCATTTATTCTCTCTCTGCGCGAAGAAGACTATATTTTTCTATCTCACAAAACACTTTCGTCATTTTTTCTTTCCTCTCATCTCAAGATCATTTCTCACTTTCTCTGCAACCATTTTTCTCTCTCGTGCAACCATCTTCTCACACTACCACCGCTGCTGTTGGAGAGTGCCACCGCTTTCGTGGAGAGCGTCACCGCTGTCGTGGGAGAACGCTACCGCTGCCGTGGGAGAACCACGCGGAGCGTCATCACTGCCGTTGAAGACCGCCACCGCTATCGTTAGAGAGCGACACCGCTGCCGTTGGAGAGCGTCACTACTGTCGTTGGGGAGAGCCACCGTTGTCATGGGAGAACGCCACCACTACCGTGGGAGAACCACTGCCGTCGGAGAACCATGCGAAGTAGTGCTGCCGTCAAGATGCTAAAAAACTAATTGGGGATTTTTCCCAATTTTAGGGTTTCTAAAACAATTGAAGAACCTAAGTAGAGCCTTTGATTTTGGTTTTGGAATGAATTGGATTGTTGTTTTGATTTAGGAATGAAGAAAGTTTGATAAAAGAATCGAGATATTTACCGACGGACTTACCGACGGTTTTTTTCTTCAGTAATTACTAACAAATTTTTGTGATAATTACCAACGAATTTGGCCTTCGATAATTAACAACGACCATAATAATCCGTCGATAAAAATTACCGACCACGTTATTATCGACGGACCAAACTCCGTCGGTAAGCCGTTGGAAAAATGACATTACCAACAAATTTTGGACGTTTTCGACGGATTTTGATCGTCGGTAATAATTTTTTTTTTTGTAGTGGAAAGCATAATGTATTTTCAGTGTGAACTTTTTTACTCCTAAATGAATTATTGTAATATTGTACGATATTTATATTATTTATAAAATGATTAGTGTGTGAGATTTTATTTTTGGGTGTTACACATACTTATCATGCACAACTCTCATCTTCGTGATCTCATTACCAATTATCTTTGCTCAGTGTAATCTGTTCTACCTCATGCATCAAACTTGTTATCAAGATGAAGAAAAACAATATTTTGACAACTTTTAAAAAATAACAACTTTTAAAAAATACATCTACTTTAACTTCCTTTAAAAATATAATGACATATATTATAATTTAAGTTAAAAATTAAAATAAATATAACTAAAGTATTATTATTTTTAGATTGCAGTGTGAATTTTTTTTTCTTTAGTGGTGTTAACATATGTCTCGTCCAAGTTTAGTTCTCATTCAAACATATGTCTCATCCATATATCTCACTCCCATCCACTCTCCTTCCATACCAAAGTCTCCAATTTTGGTTTTCTTAAAATTGGAGTTTGTGTACGACCTAGCAAATCTTTGAATATTATATTGTAAAGAGTAGAAAGTGTTAAAATTAATATTTTTTTTTCAATAATCTGTTATTATATGAGAAATTATATAATAAACTTAACTGGAAAAAATTAGTTCGAAAGTCTTATTTGGATAAGTTTTGCTGAAGAAACTTAATAAAATAATTCTAGGAAAATACGGGACTCAGTGCGTTAATATTGAAAGCTGAAAATTTGTAACTTAACCAACTATTTGAGGTATATTCAATGTTTTAACATTTGCTGGGAAAGGACAAATAATCTCAGGTGACAAAATTAATTAGTAAAATATAATGCTTTTAGTTTAATTGAGAATTGGTTAGATATATTATCTTTATTTTATATTTATCTTTTATTTTTAGTTAGTTTTTTATTATTTTTTATTTGTATTTAGGGCTTAGCCCATATTTCTTCTATTATAAATAGAGGATCTTATGTGTATATTCAACGCAAAGGATTAATTTCATATATAGTTGTTCACTTATTCAACATGGTATCTAGAGCCAAGTTTTTTTGAGTAAAAAAAAATTATTGTTGCCTCTACCACTACACCTGTCGACGACAACACCATTTACCGCTTCTCATTTTTCTGTCATGCATGGTGGCACGTCTCCCAATGATTTAGAGCGTCAATGTCACTTTTTTTCCTCTTTTAGGTTCATCGTATGTTCTCATACGTCTCATCTCCTCCAGGCAGCTATTCAAAGTATCGATGGTGCTCTTTTTTCTTTTTCAGGTGCCTTGATTTTAGAATCTTGGAAATTTAAGATATCTCTCTCCTATTCATTTATAGCTTCTTCTGCTGTCTCTTCTGACGTCACCATTGCATTTGACCCGTCCATATTTTTTTCTCATGGAAAAGATGGTTTTTGTTATCCGTGGTGGCTCTCCAACAATTATCTCTTTATCCACTGGTGACATTCCTCAACGACCATTTGCAAGAAGAGATTTACATTGAGCAATCTCTCATATTTGTTGCCAGGGGAGTCTTTTGGGTTGGTATTTCATTTTTTATGCCGTCTTGCAAATCATTAGCAATTTGATGTCACTCGAGTGCAGAAGCAGATATTTTCACTAAGACTATGAATTATATTAGTAACAAGCTTGATACATATGTATGTACTAGTTTGAGGGGAGTGTTAGATATATTATCTTTATTTTATATTTATCTTTTATCTTTAAATAGTTTGTTATTATTTTTATAAATAGAAGATCCTATGTGTATATTCATCACAGAGAGATTAATCCATCTCTAGTTGTTCACTTATTCAACACAATTAAGAACCGATGCATAATTAGTTATTTAATAGTTGAATTTTAAAAGAAAAAAATCAACTTTACACACCGTTAAGACATTAATCGATGTTTATTGTCCCGCCTAGACACTTTGTTTTATCCTATGTTTATTTAGATGTGTGTGAACTTTTAATTTAAGATATAAGGTTTCTGAAATAAAAATATTGTCTCATATCTATCTATCTATAGAAGATTATTTTTTACAACAACCAAAAAAAAAGAAGTAAATTTTCAATGTAGTTGCATGCAATCGTTTCACTTTAAAAAATTTCCCAATCTTTAAAAGTTCACAGAATAGTGCATTTTAATATTACTATATTTATGGGGGAAAAAGTGTGTTCATAGTTATATATGAGTGCATATATAGACAGCAAACTACTGATCTGCATGTATGAAGTGTTGTTTGAGATTCAAACCATGTGTAGAATTTTAATTATCTTCATAATTAGTGGGGATATTGGGAACATCAAACTTAACATAATATGTAAGTAACACTGCTATAATAATGGATGAACAAATTTATAGAGCATCGTACTATTATTGGTGAGATTTAGACAGGGGTCTTTCCATATGATGAGACTTCTGCAGTGTAAGAATATTCTCTTATTTTAGTTATCCATTAATGTGCTTCATAATAACTTTATTCATAACATATTAGGGACCACTATGAATGTTTTAAAACCTTTTGTTTCGATTCTAAGTTGTTTGAAATATTGAGAGGAAGGAGTAGTATTGTGAAAGGAAGGAGTATTTGGAGATATATTGTTAAGAATGACATTATTAGAATTTATTATTATATATTTCAGATAATTATCTACTTTAGAGTATGAAATTTATTATAATTTTATCTTAAAAAGTATATTAGAAAATGTATAATATGGAATTATTAGATGTGATAGAAATATTTTTAATTAATTACTAATAGCGGGACAGTGTTTTAAGCAACCATATGAACAGTGATGTAAATAAATGAAGCAAACAGTATAGTGTGGGCCTATGCTATGATGGGAGGGCATGGCCCGGCTCATGTTGGCCCAATTTCATCAATACATGGTAGTACCATCTTCCACCACCTTACCCACCTTCATCCTTTCTACCATCTCACACACTTTATTTTATTTTTCATCAAAACTCAGAATCATCAATTTTGTGTCGGCTCCATAGATAGGGCTCATAAATTTATATCAATTAAATCATTATATCGTATTCTTTATTAATTCTCTTATTTCTTAAATGTAAAAAATATATTTATTTACTTATACTATTTTTAAGTATTAGGAAATGTGAGTTAGAAAGTACACTCATAAATATGATAATAATGTGCTCACTAAGTGAGTTTAGATTCAAATTTTAATTTATCCTTCAATTTTTTAATTTGAATTCCAGTTAAAAAATCCATCCCTCATTTGTCACTTGTACCCACAGTGAACAATAATTAACAGCTTATGAAAAATTTCGTGATCTAGATTAGCATCACATTAATCACTCCATAATTATGGATACACACTATCTTATTTAAATTTAGAAAAATAAAATATAAATTGAAAATATATAGTTAAATATAAAATTAGGTTAATGAATTTAAATTTTAAAATATAATTAAGCAAAGACCATTTTATTCCATGAATCCCATTGAATTAAATGACAATTAGCTAAATTAATATGCATCTTTTTAATATTTAAAATGACATTTTTTTGTGCTAAATTAAGTTGCAGTATTTATCTATCTTAAATCCTAAAAACAGCCCTATAGTTGTCACACTGAGCTCATTATTATGCAAGGTCGGGCAAACTACTTTCAACCGACAACAATCGAATCACAAAAGCAGAAGAGTTGACCGTAAAATCGAATTAACAAAATTATGTCCCACGCTTTGGTTTTGAAGTCAAAACTCAAGAGCATGGGACAACTTCATATTTTATTCATGTCATAACACCCAATAAAATTACAATTTTTAATTTATTTTATTCCTATTTATCTTTTTACTTAACGAAAACGCGTCAAGTACGTACATTTTCAAAACACTCGTTTTCAGAGTTGAATTCTTCGAACATCGCGTAACCAAAAATTGATAAACTACTCGTCTTTCCTATTTTTGTTGCATCGCATTGTTACGCCATTAAGAACCACCGTTCAAGCAAACAAACACAAAAAATGGCAGAAAAAACTATAAGAAAATTCAGATTTATGATGAAATCTCAAAGATAACTCATCCACTAAAAGGAATACCCAAGTATACAACAAAAATTCCACCATCAGAATATGTACCACATTTTTTCTCCTGTTAATACAAAAAGAAAAGGAAAAAAAAAATCCAAAGAAGTTAACGCGTACTTGAAACTTGTTCTACTTGTACTTGAGAGAAATCAAATTAAGCTACCCACGTTAAGATGTTAAATCTATGAAATTATGTAAAGAATTGGGTGAACTAAGCAACAGCTTCGCTGCTGGAGGAAACTCTGAAAATGAGCTCAAGGTCCGGTGGCACAAAGTAGCCGTTCTTCGGTGGCAGCCTCTGCCGCGCCGTGTGAGGCGGCGACTTCTTTTTGGGAGCAGGCGGACACACCATCGCCGCCGGTATCCGACGAGGGGTGCGTTTGGGCGTGCGGCAACCTTCGTCAACGTTCTTGACCATGTTTTTCAACTTTTGAGAATGTTTGTGTTTGGGAGCGCGCGAACGTTGTTATTTATAGGTACACCGAGGAACAAGTGGGTTGGGGTGACTCAAGTTACTTGCTCCGCAAGGAGACAGAGTAGGTTACGTGCTTTGGGTCGCGCAAGCGTGTGGTGGAATCTTGAGGGAGTCCACGTGGCAAAAAGGGCGGGTTTCTGGCACATGGGGCCCTCGATGAGGGGCATAGGATTCTGGTTCCAATACGTTTTGGGCCTTTGAATTAAGTCCACAGGTTCTGTTTTGGCGGGAAAATTTGGGTCGGTGGTTAATGGGCCACGTAGTTAATGTGCGCGTGCGCAATGACCTTCGTAACGTTTTCTGATGAATGCCACCGCCAAGCTAACCTAAACCGTCAATGTTGGCGTTCCTCCGTTAAGTTAAACGTCCTTTTGAAATCGTTACGTGGCAATGCCTTTTGTTTGTTTCAACTGTGTGTTATTTAATGTTGGGATAACGCTCACGACTCCACTCAGGAAAAAAAAAAGTAACTTATGGTCTATGTGCAGAATTTCTGTACCAATAACAGTGCGACATCTAGTTTACAACCCATTTCAATTTAATTATTTTCATTTAAATAAAGTAACTAATGCAATTAATATTAAAAAAATATTAATGATTTTTTATTGTTAAAAATTTGAAAGTAGCTTGGAATTGTCGGTGCGGGAGAAGTATTTCTGGACATCCTTAATGGGCCATATGTTCAGTAGGCCTGTAATGTGGGCCACGATGGATTTGTTAATAACGCTAGGAAAGTTACTCCCTACACCACCTCACATTGCTACTTGCATCATCATATTTTTAAAATTTCAAAATTATCCTTTATGTTTTAAAAAATCCTACACTCCCACTTCTTTTCTTCAACGGATGTTGACATTCGTTGAAGAAAAATTTTTAAACGGATTTTGACAAGGATTTTTTAAGCCTTCAACAAATGTCGAAATTCGATGAAGTTTTTAAAAATCCTTCAACGGAACGGATGTCGAAATCCGTTAAGAAATTTTGCAAAAACTGATTTTGAAATCCGTTTAAGGAAAGAGAAAAACAAAACTCTTGCAAATCATGAGAACCATGGTGATTCTGTTTGCATGCGGGTAGTGAGTAGTATATGTGAGGAAAGGAAAAGAGAAGGGTCACGACGGAGTGGGTGTATGTGTTTTAGTTTTGTCTGGTAGAGTGGAAGAAAGCTTTTGGCGTGAGTTTGTGAAGAGAGGAACGAGTGTGGTCACAGTTTAGAGTGGTTAGGAGAGTATATTGTGCTCTCGGTTCTGACTGGAAAAGAATTGATAATAGTGATAGGTTTGGGAAAGCCGTGAGTGTGTTGTGAGGAGAAAGATAAGAAGGTAGGCTCTGGGAAGTGGTAGGAAAGCTTGGTAGGTTACGTGTGAAGAAATGCCTCGGGTTGGTGTGGTGGAGTTAAGATAGTGAGAAAGGAGAGTTAGAAGATCCTTTCGGGATGTTAAAGTGGGAGAGTAACTTTGCATGAGAGTTAAATATTCTATGATTAATTTAAGATGAGGATGTCATAAGTGGAAATATATGAGTAAAATAAGGGAGAGGATTTACGTAAAGGGTAAGAAGAGAGAGGTTGCCTTTGGGTTGTTTCTCTTGGTGGAGTTTTCTGCATGGGCTTTCTATGTTGTTGAGTGAATGTGTATGTGGGAGAGTTTACTTGGTTAGAGTTTGGTTAAAATATTGGAATCAAAGAAAGAGGAGTTGAAGAACTAGAAGAGATAAGGAGTGTGAATGAAGGTATGATGGTGTTACAGAATGTTAGAAAGTTAGTGAGGGTGGATCGTTTTATGTATGCATGGTGTGATAGAAGAAAGAGAACTAGGGGTTGTGGGTTTTGGAAATGGTGAGTTAAAGATGAGTGAGAGGAAGGTTTGGTTGCTTGGGTTGTAGTGTTTGGAAGATATTATGGGTGGAGGTTTTTATTGAATAGAACATAAGGAGTGAGTGGGAGTTTTGGGCTGAGTGAAAAGAAGACGAGATAAAGCTTGGAAGAGTTCTGTAGGTGGTTGGAAGGAGAGAGAAAGGAATAAGAGTAGAGGAAGAGATCTTTCCTAGCCTTAGGATGTAGTTAGATCCGAAGGAAAAGAGGAAGAGGTAGAGGTAGCCATGTGTAGTTTTGGGTGGAGTTACGAGTATAGGGACGAGTATGTGTATGAAGGTAGAGAAAGTGAAGAAAGGCAGAGAAAGTGTACCATAGGATACCTGAATTCACCAGCGATCGACCTTTAACATCATAAGTGTTTACGGGTTGATGTCGAGCACCTGGTAATCGACAGTCAGTGACATTCGCATGTTGATGTCGAGCACCTGGTGATCGACAGTCAGTGACATTCGCATGTTGATGTCGAGCACCTGGTGATCGACAGTCAGTGACATTCGCAGGATGATGTCGATCATCTGGCAATCGACAACCAGTGATGTCGCGACACATAGCGCTCGCACGACAACAAAGCAGTTTAGCATATACTAACGGACAGTTTCGAATATTAGTCAGATACCACGAATCACGGGAATAACTGACCCAGTATCAAACACGATCTAAACAGTTACAACTCCCAGGTAGTCAACTTCGGTAACTGACCGAACTTTGAGGTAAACGGTTTATTTTACTGTTTTAAATACACAAAGCACATGAGAAAAAAGGTACGTTTTTCCCCTTAGAGAAATTAAGAGAGAGAAATTATTCTTCTTCTTCTTGATCACTTTGAACTGTAAACATTCAGGAAATCTCTTTTCTGACTTGAGCGTCGGAGTGCCTTTGCAGGTACCCAGCCCATTTTCCCCTCGGAGAACATAGCACAGAGAGAGAGATCACATTAGCGGTGTCACAGGAAGGAGCAGTTGAGATTTGCTAGGTTCGTATCTCGGTTTCACATCCATACTGAAACATTTTGGCGCCCACCGTGGGACCGAGATTTGACATCCCAACGACGACCACCGGAGCTATGGAAGACTTCAACACTCGCGATTTGATCCAGCAACTTCAGGCCCAGATCGAGGCACAAGCACAAACTATACGGGAGCAGCAGGAACTCCAACGCAAGCAGGCGGAGGAGCTGGCGGCACTGAGGGCGC
Organism: Vigna angularis; assembly: GCF_016808095.1. Lineage (NCBI taxonomy): Eukaryota > Viridiplantae > Streptophyta > Magnoliopsida > Fabales > Fabaceae > Vigna > Vigna angularis. Next base: position 25,978,422 of record NC_068976.1, read on the forward strand.
AACGCCCACCGCCAGAAGTATCTGCCTCTAATCGGCAGGATAATAATGAGGCGAGTCACCATGGAGGACCATCTGACCCCTTTGGCGGAGGAAGGAAGGGGCCTACTTCCATGCGCCTCACTAACCTGCTCCCATTCACGGAGGCCATCATGCAAGCGCACATGCCGGATAAACCTCCCCCAGCGTTAGAACGTTATGATGGCTCCGCCGATCCCGATAATCACTTGCGCAATTTTGTAGACGCCATGGCGTTCTACACGGATAATGACCCAGTCATCTGCAGAGCTTTCTCCTTATCCCTCAAGGATGAGGCCTTGGAGTGGTTCCACACTCTTCCACGGAATTCGGTAGATTGTTTTGCGACAATTGAAACTCTGTTCAGAAAACAGTACACGACCAACAGAAAACCGGAGATGACTGCTGCTGAGCTTGTGAATACCAAGCAGGAAAAGGATGAAACACTAAGAGCGTTCATGCAACGGTACAACGAGACGGCCCGGCGTGTGAAAGATATCAATCACACCTTTATCATCAGCAATCTACCTTCGTGTTTAAGGCCAGGACATTTTGCGGAACAATTATATGCTGACCCTCCAGCATCTATGGAAGAACTGCAATCCACAATTGCAAAGTTCATCCGCATCGAGGACCTCCGGAATTCTCGAAAGAAGCAGCAACAGGATACCTCCAGTCATGATGTAAAGAAAACCGCAAAGCGATCGACCAGCGACTATAAATCAGACCGACCGCCCCGAAAAGAGTCAGGGTGGACGCCTAAGTACGATCGCTACGCGACCCTCAACGCACCCAGAGCAAAGGTGCTCGAGGAGGCTTTGCACGCCGAACTCCTAACTGTGCGGCGACGAGCTACTCCCAAGAACGCGGACAGCAGCAAGGCCTGCCGCCTCCACATGAATCGGGGGCATGACACAGAAGAATGCTACTTGGTGAAGGACGAGCTGGAGCGACTCATCCGAGCAGGCTACCTCCAGAACTACGTTAAGGACAGAATCTCTACCCGAGCCACAACTCCTCACCGTAAGGATCCCTCCAAACGGAGCCCTGAGCGATCGCCTCCCAGGGATGACCGACGCCGCAGGCGATCGCGCAGCCCACCCCGACGAACGGAGAGAGAACGTTCAGTCCGAGGTCGAATTGATACCATATCGGGTGGTTTCGCCGGGGGGGGGGAGTGTCGTCCTCCGCCAGAAAATGACATCTCAAACAGTTGAAGTCGGTACACATGGTGGATCGACAGCCTCGGTCGATTCCGGATATTACATTCACTAATGCAGATTTCCATGCGCCCGACCCCGATCACGATGATCCCATGGTCATCACGGCTGAAATAGCTCGATACGACGTCAGCAAGGTACTCGTCGATCAGGGGAGTTCGGTCAACATCTTATACTGGTCCACCTTCAAAAAGATGGATCTCTCCGAGGACCTTATTGCTCCTTTCAACGAGCAAATTGTCGGCTTTGCAGGGAAAAGAGTTGACACCCGGGGATACCTCGACCTACGAACGCGACTTGGAACTGGTCGGGAAGCACCGGAACTTAGAATCCGCTTTCTGTTGGTCGAGGCCAACACATCGTACAACGCCTTGTTAGGGCGACCCTGTTTGAATGCATTTGGAGCCATAGTGTCTACCCCTCATCTGGCCATGAAGTTTCCCACGGGACGTGGCACCATTTGCACCGTAAGAGCGGATCAGCGGACGACTCGACAGTGTTATATGGCCGGGCTTAAGGTCACCCCTTTTGTCCCAACCAAAAGGGCGAGAGGAGCTGAAACAGCGGCGATCGACTTGGACCCCCGAACTAACATAGATGAGCGTCTCCATCCACAAGGTGATGTCAAATTCCTTTCATTGTCAGAGGACGCCTCCAAAAACACAAACATTGGCGCGGACCTCGCTTTGAAGGATGAGCAGGATCTGGGACATATGCTCCGAGCCAACGCGGATTTGTTCGCGTGGGCGGCCTCTGATATGCCAGGAATCCACCCCGGAGTCATGGCCCATAAGTTGTCAATCTTCAGAGAGGCACGCCCTGTCGCGCAAAAGAAGCGAAGGTTCGGAGAAGAGAAGCGCAAGGCCATTCAGGTCGAGGTCGAGAAGTTGATGAACGCCCAGTTCATCAGAGAGTTAAATTACACTACGTGGTTGTCGGACGTAGTCATGGTCAAGAAGTCGAACGGCCAGTGGAGAATGTGTGTCGACTTCACCGACCTCAACAAAGCATGCCCTAAAGATTCGTATCCCTTACCTAGCATTGATCGGTTGGTAGATGGGGCTTCCGGCCATGTCGTGCTCAGCTTCCTCGACGCATACTCGGGCTACAACCAAATCCCCATGTACGCACCTGATCAAAGCAAGACAGCTTTCATTACCGAGCGGGCCAATTATTGTTATGAAGTAATGTCGTTCGGTTTGAAGAATGTCGGGGCGACATACCAACGCCTCATGGATAAAGTTTTCCATCATCAGATAGGTCGATGCATGGATGTTTACGTCGACGACATGGTCATTCGGAGCCATTCTATGGAGCAACATTTACAAGATTTAGAAGAGGTGTTTGGCCAAATCAGAAGGTACAGCATGCGCCTCAACCCTTCTAAGTGTACCTTCGGAGTCCCGGCGGGTAAGTTTTTGGGTTTCATGCTTACTCGTCGAGGCATCGAAGCCAACCCAGATAAATGCAAAGTTGTACTCGACATGACATCCCCAACAACTATCAGGGAGGTACAACGGCTGGTTGGTAGACTCACGGCCCTCTCTCGCTTCATTCCGAAGCTAGCCGAACACATCAAACCCATCCTGAAGAACATGAAGAAGGGCACCACACGACACTGGGATGATGACTGTGAAACAACATTCAACACTGTCAAGCACATTCTCACTATTCCTCCAATTATGGCTAGACCGGACACTGGGTCTGACTTACAACTGTATATCGCAGCATCCCACCACGCCGTCAGTGCTGCCCTAATCCAAGAAGCACCGTCCCTCAAGTTAATATACTTCATCAGCCGTACGCTGCAGGGGGCGGAAGAAAGATATTCTCGCATTGAGAAAATCGCGCTGGCTCTACTCACAGCTTCGCGTCGACTCCGACCCTATTTTCAGAGCCACCAAGTAGTAGTCCGTACCGATCACCCGATCGCCAAGATCCTCCGCAAGCCCGACTTAGCAGGAAGGATGGTTTCTTGGTCAGTAGAGCTTTCCGAGTTCGGTTTACGTTATAAGCCGCGGGGGTCCGTCAAGGGTCAGCATTTAGCGGATTTTGCAGCTGAATTAATACCCGCACCCGATGACTCGACACCTAAGTGGCTCCTCAGCGTAGATGGATCCTCCGACAAAAGGGGGGGGAGGAGTCGGGGTTGTCCTAGAGGGACCAGATGGGTTAGTCGTAGAGCAAGCCATCACATTCAAATTTTCTGCTAGCAACAACCAGGCCGAGTACGAAGCCTTGATTGCCGGTCTATCCTTAGCCAAAGAGTTCGCGGTCACTCGTCTAGAATGTCGGATGGATTCAAAGTTGGTGGTCGGCCACGTGAACGGAACTTATCAGGTTAAAGATAATCAGTTACTGCGTTATTTCCACAAAACTCAGACTCTACTTCAAAATTTCGCCGAGGTCAACATCGTCCATGTACCCAAGGAGAAAAACACGAGAGCAGATCTCCTGTCCAAGTTAACTCACTCTAAGGAGAGAGCACAACTGTCATCAATCATCAAGATGACGCTCGACCATCCTGTCATGGAAGCTTTCGTCACCGATGTGTCGACTCCTGCAACAGACTGGCGACAGAAGATCAAGGATCTAATGGTGCGACAGGAACAGGGAGAGAGCATTAGTTTGGCTGATTCAAAGCGAATTGCACGTTTCTTGTGCATAGGCGACGACTTATACCGCCGCGGCCACAGTACTCCTCTATTGAAGTGCATATCAGAGGAAGAAGCCGACTACGTCTTGCGCGAACTGCACACCGGCATATGCGGATTTCATTCGGGTAAGTGCACGCTCAGAGCACGCATACTCCGCGCAGGATATTACTGGCCCACGCTCGACCAGGATTGTGAGACGTTCGTTAAGAAGTGTATCTCCTGTCAGGCCCACGGTCACGACATCCACGCACCTCCCGAAGACTTACATGGTATCATGTCTCCCTGGCCCTTTGCTCAATGGGGTCTCGACATAGTCGGACCTTTACCCCTTGCCAAAGCACAGAACAAGTTCCTCCTCGTGGCGGTCGACTATTCCAAAAAATGGATAGAGGCTGAGCCGTTGTCCGTCATCAGTGCTCAGCGAGTGCAGAAGTTCATCTGGCACCTGATCTGTCGATTCGGTCTACCGCAGAAGATCATTACCGACAACGGTCGCCAGTTCGTCGAGCGCAAACTAGAGGCATTCCTCAGCAGTTTGGGCATCAAACATGTCACCTCCTCGGTCGAGCACCCTCAAACGAACGACCAAGCCGAGGCCGCAAACAAAGCCATACTTACTGAGTTAAAAAAGCGACTCGGCGAAGCCAAAGGTTTGTGGGTAGAAGAGCTACCAGAGGTCTTGTGGGCATATCGGTGCACTCCACACGGATCTACAGGGGACACACCATTCAACCTGACTTATGGCACTGATGCCATGCTCCCGGTCGAGGTCGGCGAACCCTCGTTAAGACGACATATCACTGATATAACGCTGAATGACGAACAGATACGGGCGAATCTCGACATTCTTCCTGAGCGTCGAGAGGTTGCTACCATCCACGCAGAAGCACAGAAGCGAATGCTATCTCGCCGTTACAACACCAAAGTCAAACCCAGAGCATTCAAAAGCGGCGATCTGGTTTGGCGAAAACGAGGAGAGGCTAGGAAAAATCGAGCGCACGGCAAACTGGCTGCCAACTGGGAAGGCCCATTCCGCATCATCGAGGACATGGCGAATGGTGCATACCGCCTCCAACTCCTCGACGGACAGCCCATTCCCAACACGTGGAATGCTACTCATCTTAAATATTATTTCAGTTAACATTCATTTTTTGCTGGCACATTACTCATTGCAGTTTCAAATAAGAAGTATACTTCATTATTATTATCATTTCAATTCATATATAAGTTCTCGCGTGTCGAGTCCCAGGGTCATCGCCCATTTCCGCACGACTTAGAGATACTCCAAGTGGTAACTGTTCACCCTTGAACACCCAGTCCAATCGGGATACACTCCCACGGGTAACTGTTCACCCTTGAACACCCACTATTCCCCTACTCGACCCGCACCGGTCACACACGACGCTATTTACATACTCGACATCAACACTTAAGATGTCATCTTCTTAGTCGACCATCGTATTCGACATTTATTTATTCAGACAAATATTCAACGCATAAGTCATTACGGAGAAAGTTCAACATCCAAGAATGCTTAAACACATTTCAAAATTCACCCTTCACAGTCGTCAAAATTTCAATCAAATTAAGTTCAACAGTCAGACAAACATCTATGTTTACATTTACATCCCCATGTAAGATCCTAATCTATTACAATATTAGGCGTGTCGTCAACAGCATCTCCAACAGTCTCCAAGGATGGCTCATCATTGGCGACCGCCTCTTCACCCTCTCCCAAGAAGGCATCTTCAGGGATTTCGTTCAGAGGTTTCAGTTGACCCTCATGCACGTCCTTCTGAATGTCAAATTCTATTCCCTCGATCGACACCTCAACCAAGTGTCCGACCTGCCTGAGAGCCTTCCGAAAACCCCTGGTATGTTCAATCACCACTGCGTCTTTTAGTTCTTCTATCAGCTCTTTATCCTCCACGGTTGTCGCCCGCAAGTCGTCCCTCTCCCTGATCAGCGCCGCCATTTCCTTCTTGGCCTGTTCCAACTCAGACGACATTTGATCACGCTCCTTTTTCAAGGTTCGGCCAGCATCCCGAGCGTCCTTCAGCAACACTTCAGCCTCTTTCAGGAGTTGCTCTGACCGCTTCTGCTTTGATTCACATACAGCACGAGCCTCAATAAGTTCTTTGCATTCAGCTCGCGCCTTCTCCAACTCAACCCGAAGCGTACCTCTATCAGAAGCATAGGCCATATGCCAAGCTAACATTTGAGCCTGGGTCGTCATCTCTAGCATGGCATCGGCAATTTGTTGCTCGCTCATATTCTCTATGATCTTCTTCTCTGAGTTATCCAGGTTGAGCTCCACCTTATGGCCCAACGTAAAGGAAGAATCCCACACGCCGAGTGGGAGAGGACGCTCTGGCTCATCAGCTACCTCCTTCTGCTTCTTAGACGCAGCGCCGCTAGTGTCGACCGCCTTCACTTTCCTTTTTCGCACCAGTTGCTCTTCAACGGCCAACGTTTCATCAGTCGACACCGTTAGTACGACTGGCCCAGTTGCTTGCACTGGTATACGTTGTTGACCAACTGCGCGACCAGAGGACGACCCGGGGCGGCTAATTTCAACTCTCTCATTGCCAATAGTCTAGAACCAATTCTTGCCACTTCCCTTTCTCCCCATTATCTCTGCAACACAAAAGTCCACCCACAACAGTCAGCAGCAACAAAGCAATTTACAAAAATAACAAGCAAAGACACATACCAAACACCCTCGCATCCGCGTCATCGAACTCAAGGCAGTTTATAAGCTGACGGGAAGAAAAGGGGCGGGGCAACGAGGTCAACACACTCAGAGCCTCTAACTCTTCAATCGTCATCTTATCTTCAGACCAAGAGGTGAACCTCAGCGGATCCTGCGTCCAATACAATGGGAATTTGGGGTTCCCCTCACCACCGAAAAAGTACCTCCGCCCGGCATCGGTGATCGACACTTTAAAGAATTTTTCTTTGAAACCCCTATACGACTGCAGATAAAGCTCTAGTAGCGCATTACCCGGCTCCGAAATCAACGAAACCCATCCCTTCTTCGCGACCGGTCGACATCTAAAAAAATATAGAAACAATCCTACAGTCGGCCTAATTCCTAATGCCCGACATAACACGGCGAACGCCTGCACATACCCCCAACTGTTGGGATGCAATTGACTAGGCGCGACATTCAGGGTACGCAACACATCCATTTGGAAGGTTGTGAAAGGCAATCTCAGATACAAGTCATAAAATGGCGAAGCATAACAATAAAAAAACTCACTTGGAGCATTCTCCCTACCGTAACATACCCTCTCATCCTCCCGGCAAGCTACCAACCTTACACATGTTTGGTACCCTAGGGTTCTCAGAATGCAGCTATTCTCGATCCAGTTTACTAAAACTGCCCTACTCCTGAACTGACTCACCAGTTCCTTCACTTCACGCGCCGCCCAAGCATACTCATCCCCGCTAACCGGAGACATTACACGTCCCTCTGGACCCTCATCACACACGCTCCCATACACAAAGGCACCATCACCACAAGGTACAGTGGTGATTTCAGGGCATTCCGTCGCCGCACCACAGGGTACAGTGGTGATATCAGGGCATTCCGCCGTTGATGACGGCCCCGGCATGTGGTCACCGGTGTTATGCCCCTTTTCTTCCATTATCGGCAGTAAATACGATAAGACGAAGGAAAAGGTTACCTGGTAAATTCTTGATTCAGCGTAATCGGAGGTCTTGCAAAGAATTTTTCGCTTGCAGCACACAATGCTAACTTCTGTTTTTCCGCAAAAGTGATTACTTCCTTTTTGAAGCGTGTTGAAGAAGGCTGGAAGGTTAAGCGTCAGCGCTGTAGGATCCTTCTTAATCCAACGGTTGCCTTTTCATGTCTCTTCGTTTCTCCAAAAAAGCGGGAAAACCCTAAAATTCTAAACCCCAAAACGGTGCGTATTATTTCCCTCATCACAACCCACTCAGCGTCCTTTAGTAAACTCACAGGCACAACTCTGCGCTCGTTTACTTGGACTCGGGGGGCATGTACCATAGGATACCTGAATTCACCAGCGGTCGACCTTTAACATCATAAGTGTTTACGGGTTGATGTCGAGCACCTGGTAATCGACAGTCAGTGACATTCGCATGTTGATGTCGAGCACCTGGTGATCGACAGTCAGTGACATTCGCATGTTGATGTCGAGCACCTGGTGATCGACAGTCAGTGACATTCACAGGATGATGTCGATCATCTGGCAATCGACAACCAGTGATGTCGCGACATATAGCGCTCGCACGACAACAAAGCAGTTTAGCATATACTAACGGACAGTTTCGAATATTAGTCAGATACCACGAATCACGGGAATAACTGACCCAGTATCAAACACGATCTAAACAGTTACAACTCCCAGGTAGTCAACTTCGGTAACTGACCGAACTTTCAGGTAAATGGTTTATTTTACTGTTTTAAATACACAAAGCACATGAGAAAAAAGGTATGTTTTTCCCCTTAGAGAAATTAAGAGAGAGAAATTATTCTTCTTCTTCTTGATCACTTTGAACTGAAAACATTCAGGAAATCCTTTTTCTAACTTGAGCGTCGGAGTGCCTTTGCAGGTACCCAACCCATTTTCCCCTCGGAGAACATAGCACAGAGAGAGAGATCACATTAGCGGTGTCGCAGGAAGGAGCAGTTGAGATTTGCTAGGTTCGTATCTCGGTTTCACATCCATACTGAAACAGAAAGTATTATGTAGAGATGTTGCATGGAAAATGATTTCACCTCGAGAGAGCCAAGAGGGAGAAACGTGACATCGTTATTTTGGAATGAAAATGAGGGTGTGGGTCTCACGTCAAGGATTTCCAAAGATAAAGTATTTGTTTTAAGTTGGAATAGCACGTGGGTGGGTTTGTTTGGTTATAGAGAAGAAAGGGGAAGTTTAGTGTGGGTTAAGCGTGAGATTGACGAGAGTGAGAGTTTGTGAAATAATATATATGTGTATGTGGAGGATCTTATGAGAGAGGGAGAAACAGTGAGTAATAGGTTTTTGCATGAAGGTAGGTTCTTTATAATGGAAAGTGAGAAATTGAGTATTTAATTGGAAGATATGTGAACTTTTGAAGATAAGACGAGTTTGAGGTTTAGCATTTATATGAAGAATAAGTAATAGAAAGAGAGAGGGGTACGTGAGAAAGAAAGAAAGAATTGCATTGGAAGGAGAGGTTTCAATGGAAGAAGAGAAGAAATATAGAGGGAGATGGAGAATTTAAACCATGAAGTAACTACACAAATGAGGTTTCAGGAGTGTTGGTGTGTTATATCATGAGAATGTATGTAGGAGTTTGATTGGTCGGTGAGTTGCAAGGAGAAGTTTCGGCATGAAAAGTAAGAGGGAGAAAGGTGGGACCTTAATAGTTGTTGGGCAGAGAGAGATAGGTTTTAGTTTCATTTTACAATGAAACGGATGTGGACAACGTTTTTCCTTCAACGAATATTTAATGTCAATCGTTTAACAATTCAACTTATATTTATATACGTTTAAATATTACACTGAAGGGCAAAAGTGGAATTAGGAGGTGCAGGGAGCAATGTGTGGTGGTGGAGAGAGTAACTCCCTAACGCTAGGCTATTGTTTCTTGTGCTTTTACAATTTTTAACTGCACTTTTTCAATAATAGAAAGATGCTATAACACCTTTCGCAACTGGTGCTGTTCCATCGTCATTTGCCGTAAAGTAAGAAGAAGAGACTGTGAACGACTACTGAAGAAAAAGAAAAGAAAAAAATACAGAAAGAATTTATTTTAGAAAAATTATATTTGGAGTTTATTTTATGTTTTGAAAAGTTTTTTTTAGTGCACATTTCATACAAGAATAACTCAAAACTTATTTCAAAAAGTATTGTGTTTGGGAAAGTCTGATTCATGAATCTTATTTCAAAAAGTTTGTTTTGAAAACTCTGTTCAAGAAACTTGTTTTAAAATACATTTAATGTGTTCTGTGTTCGAAGTCCCACATCGATTAGAGATAAAGGAAATTCATAGTTTATAAATGGGTGCAAACCTCACCTACAAATTAGTTTTGTGGAGTTGAATTAAGCTTAAAGTCTACTTCTAACATGAAAATTTTGACAACATGTAATCCGAAAATCATTATTAAAGTGAAAATTGATTATTTGGAAATCTACGAAAAACATTGTGGGGGTAAAGGATGTAAAAGCCTAATGCTACTACACCATTTTTAAAGGATGTAAAAGCTTAATTATTAATGATTTGATGTATAATTAGCAACAAAAAGTTAAGGTTAATATACTAAAAATTAACTAATTCAATATTTTTTAAAATTAAAGAAGTAAATTGAATTAAATAAAAATTAAAGATCTAGTTAATTTTTTTATAAAAATTAAAAGATCAAAAGAATTTTTGTAAAAAATGTAAATAAATATCAAGACTAAAGTATTTATATGGTTTTTTATTAATTAAAGCTAAATTAATTAATTTATTAATATAATGATTATTTTTATGAAAAATATGATCTTATAAAAGTGTAAACACCGACAATATCTTCTTCTAATACTCAAAGAATAAGAAAAATATCGACTAAAAAATAATCACTTTCGAATTAAAGTTTTTAAAAACTTTTTTGAAAACATACTTTAAAACATAATAAACTTGACATAAAAAAACGGAAAATTACTCGCATTTTAACCTTCACATTTTTATTTGATTAAAATTTTATAATTGTAACAAAAATTTCAATTTAATTATTATAAGTATAAATTCAAAATATATTACACAACACACTGTATATGTAGGTAAAGTATAAAGTACCATTGAAAAAGAAGAAAATAAAAATTGTATAAAAGTATACATTAATATTAGAAAATATAAATTTAATCTTAAACTTTTTTTAATTTAGAATTATCAATAATTATTCATGTTAAATAAATCATGTAAGTACAACTTTATCTCACAATATCTAATTCATCGTATACTAAGCAGATCTTGAACTTTTTTTTCTTCTAAACATTTGATAGTTGCTTTTATAAGAGAATGTTTTCAAATTTGGCCAGAATGTTGGATAAAAGGTGGAGGATAGCATAGTGAAATAAAGTGCATATATTATACCTAAGTTAAGTTATATTAATTTCAATACTAGTAAATATATCATCATGATCTAAACCTCAGCTACAACTCAATTATTAATGATAGATAATACGTGATTGTAAGTATTGAAAATTTTAGTTATATTAGATTACAATTTTATAACATTGTGTACTTTTAAAAAAAAATAATTTAGTTGTCGTCATTGCTTATGGCTTTTTGTTTTGTATTTCTTATTACAATATATAAATGTCGTTTTAATAGACATGAAATTATTCTCTTACTTTATACATACATTTATTATATAAAATAAGAGAACTAATAACTTTCTTTAAATATTTTTTGAATAGATTCTTATAGAGTTTTGATAAGAGAACACTTAAATGTGCATTTTTCATAATTTCAGGTTTTCCTGAATTCTTCCCCTTTCTAACCTCCTAAGACGCTGAAGCAAAACAGTCAATACAATGGTGTGATAGTGTTCATCCACTGCTGCTCTTCCTCCACGCCGATTCGCTTCTCCGTCCATCGAACCAAACCGGTTCGGTTTAACCAACCGGTTCGGTGCTCTTCACTAGTTGCGCGCGCACACAAGAACCGAAATCCAGCTCGAGAAACGAGTGCATCATGCCTTTTATTTCCAGCATTCAGCGTCAAACCGATTTCAACCTCTTCGATTCCAACACTCCCATTGTCATAGACAATGGCGCCTCTTATTTCCGCATAGGGTATTATAACCCTAACTTTCTGTTTCTCTGGTTTAATTTCCCAATCGAATTCATCTAACTAGCTAAGACTCGTTCTTTTTTTCGTGAATTTTCAGTTGGGCCGGAGAGCCTGAACCTCGTGTTATTTTTCGCAACATTGTGCAAAGGCCACGCCATAAAGTAACCGGTACTGCTTTATCACCTTTTTCGTTCTTGCATAAGATGACTTGAGTTCTTGCTTTAAATGCTCAGCGGGAGATTTCGCCCTTTGAGCGGTTTTAGCTGGTTCAGACATAGCTGTTTTTCCGTGGAGGATATCTGTGGTTTCTAAAAATAACTTTTTATTTAGCGGCTTAGAATTAATTTTGATATTAACGTTTTCCTAGATCAATTTTGCTTTCAATACAATAAAGAGTTTTTTTTTTTTCATGTTTTTGTTTTCATAGGGCATTGGACTAGCGTTTTGGCTTTAATATTTATTTATGTAATTTTTTGCTTTTGTATTGTGCATTGTTTGCTTGGATAATCTTTAATTTGTCAAAAAAGTTAGGTCCCATATGTGTTTTTTTTTTCTGCATTATTATCTATATTATATCTAACAAGTTCTGTCCCAACATTGGTTCTTTTTGCTTGCCTACTATTATTTGGTGTGGTGAATACTTGTTATTTCACACAGGGGAGACAGTCACCATTGTGGGTGACCATGATCCTGCCTTACTGAAATACTTTGACTGCACTCGCTCTGGGCCACGTTCTGCATTTGACAATAATGTTGTGTACCAGTTTGAAACGATGGAATACGTAAATTTTCTCTTGTCTCATGTTTAACTTGTGCGCTTCATTATTTTAGAAAAACCTGTTGAGATAGCATACTGACATTTTTTTTCACACATAGATTCTTGATTTTGGATTTGATCGGATGGGTGCAACTACTGAGGTATGGAAATAGGTGAAGTAGTGTTTCATTTTTTTTATGTTCCTTCAAGCTGTTAGTTTTGTCTTTTGTTCCTTGGTGTATTTAGTGTTGTTGATACTACTAAATCCAGTGTGCTAGTTACTGAACATAATGAGTTGGTACATAGTAGCTCTTTGGTTTAATAAGTATACGTTCTTCTTTTTCCTGCATTTGGTTAATTTAACTTAATCTTTCTAATTAATGTCTATCTCTGGAGCAGATTGATCATCCTGTCCTGATCACCGAATGTGTATGCAACCCAGTTCAATCTCGTAGTAAAATGGCAGAACTTCTTTTTGAGACTTACGGAGTTCCATCAATTGGTACTGATACTTAGCAACCTGCAGACAAAAGAAAAACTTCATATTTAAGTAGCGATTTTCAGCAGAAAACTGATTCGATACAAAATTCTGAAGTACCCTGTTTTTTTCACATGATTGTTACTGGTTTTTCTCATTAGGGATGTATGTCTGGAATTTTTTGCTAGATGTTGTGTGTAATTTGCTTCCAAAAGTTAGTTGGGTTTCTGTGTTCTGGCAGCTTTTGGTGTTGACGTGGCATTCAGCTACAAATACAATCAACAACAAGGAGTTTGTGCTAAAGACGGTCTTGCTTTGTGTCCTGGATTCAACACAACCCATGTGATTCCGGTATTGTTTTTATCTTATTTACCGAATTAAAGGATCTTATATGTCAATGAAATGAGTTTGTCATTTCTGTTGCAGAATATTGTAACATTGAAAACCAGTTTTATAGAGGATATGGGATGGAACCTCAAATATGGGAATGGAAGAGGGATCTCCCACTAAGTAGCACTTCTCTTGTAATCAATTAAATCCAAAGTAATTATATTTATGAATTAAAGGAATCAAATCATTGTAAGAACATCACCATGGAATATGAATCTCCTCTTAGCTTGGTGTTCATGAGCATGGTTCAAGAATGGGTATGAAACCATTTTCATTCAAGCTTGACTCAGATTCAAAGAACTCAACAAATGAAAGGCACTTTAAAAGTAAGATGGAGTAAGGAAGGGATGAAGAATCATGCCATTTTAGTAGACTCAAGATAAGTTAAGTGAAGAATCCTGCCACTTGAGTAGATTGAAGATAAGTGAAGTGAGTCACCACTTAATTCCTAGAAATTGAAGATAGGACTTCAGAAGGGAGAACTCAGACCCTCAAGAAGACTCACAACACAAGTCTCAATTTCTCAAAGAAATTTCGATTCATTCTAAGTTGTAATCAATGACAAACAGGTGCCTTGGATTGGATAGGCATCGCACTTGCCTATTACAAGATCTAGAATATTCCTACTCTTCTCATGTGCTACCTTGATGCCTAAAAGTCCTAAAATATTCTCTTAACTGGTGCACTTAGCTTCACATCTTGGATCTTGTTTTCCTTGCTTTGTTATGCGTTTGGATAAGTTCTAGATCCTCCTTGACTTGGTGCTTTCAGTGCTCTCCTTGACGCACTTATCTTCACTCCTTGGAGCATGCTTTCCACGCCATGCTCCTTTGTGGCACACTCCAAACCTAGAGTTCCAAGAGTTTCTTTAGCATTTCTTCCTTGCGTTTGCGATGTGTCCTTGGATAGAGCCTTCAATTGATATTGGTAGATTAAGGTCCAACAAATTATCTATATATTCAACGTACAACACAATTAAAAATCCTATTATACAATTATAATCAAAGTAAAACAACAGGTCCTAAGCTTTTGGAATCCATGAATAAAGACATTTCTATGAGAACAAAGGTTCTTGGTCATGCTTTGTGTAATTCTTTTAGAACTTTCTCGCTCCTTTTCTTCTTCCTGATTAGTGCACTCATCAATTTGCCCTTGTAGGGAGAAGAAAAAAAATTATTAAAATTTATAAATAGCATAAAAATATATTCTCAAATTTAATTTCTTTCAAATATTGTAATAAATAAGAAATCCACTGGGCATGTGATTGAAAGATTCTGCCTATTGTTGATATTATTTGTTTTGCATATTTCAGTTTGTAGACGGGGAGCCTGTGTATGAAGGATGCTGTCGTACTAATGTTGGTGGATTCCATGTGACTAATCATTTGAAGCAACTCCTTTCACTTAAATATCCATATCATTTGTGCGTATCAAATCATTCGGGTTCTGCTACTATCTAAATGAATGTTAAATTTGGGCAATGTTTTAGAATTTATTGAATGATCTATGCAGGACTAGATTTACATGGGAAAAGGTTGAAGACCTGAAGATGGAACATTGTTACATTGCATCAAATTATGCCTCGGAAGCTAGGTTGTTTCAGGTATATGTATGGATTTTTTTTCCTGTTCGACTAAGTTCCTTTATTGCTTCTAAAACACCTTGAATGATCTTACTAATAGAAAGAACCTGAGCAAGCCGAAGCAAAAAACAGATGTTGGCAACTTCCTTGGGTTCCACCGCCTACTGATGAGCCTCCTTCTGAGGAAGAAATCGCAAGAAAGGCAGCAATTAAAGAGAAACAAGGTCAAAGGCTTCGAGAAATGGCTGAGGCGAAGAGGTCTTCTAAAATTAATGAACTGGAAAATGAATTGCATGGTTTAGAGTTTCTTTTGCATCAGCTTGAACAAGTGGATGAGAGTGAGGTTCTATCATTCCTGTCAGAAACTGGCTATGTCAATAGGCAGGAGATAGAGTCTGCACGAAATAAAGTTATGCAATCATTACGGAAAGCTAAAGGTGAACCAAAGAATGAACAAGCTGAAGCTGAAAAGGACGATCTTGGCACTAGCGAGAAGTATTCTCTTATAAATATTCCTGATGACATGTTGACTGAAGAACAGGTCTCTTTTTGCATTAGACTGCTGATCACTTAAATTATAAATAAGCTGAATGGTGTATTCTCATTTTCTGCTTATTTTGGAGAAAGAAGCGTTTTTTTTTTCTTTTGTTTTATTCAGAGTTTTTTTTTTTTTTTAATTTAGGGAAATAAGGTTTCCCAAACGTGTGCTTACATATTTTTTCCGAGCCACATTTTCTTACAATCTTAATATGATTATATTTTTCAAATATCATCTTTGCGTGATGTTCTTTGTGCTGAGTTTAACAAATATTAATTGCATTTTCGATATTGATATTTGACAGCTCAATGAAAAGAAGAAACAGTTGTCACTCAAATCTATGGCTGATGGGAGGCAGCGATTAAAACAGAAGCGCTATGAAGAGGAATTGGAACGAGAGAGAAAACAACAGCTGGAGGAGGAGAAACGCCTGTACGTTTGATGGTTTAGTTTCTTTATGAAGTTTAAAAATATACTCTGTGGCTTGATTATGTAAGATTTTCCCCTCATATTTAACTAAGTAAAATGGGAGAAAACAGGTGATAGAAAAGAACGAGTATTCAATCTAAATTTAGGTCACTATCTTGAATCTGATACAGATTTTGAAGGACAGTGATAACAGGAGAGATAAGTGGAGAGTTTACTATCCGCATTTACTTAAGCCCAGGATACAACTTTTGTCCATGGCATGATTGTAATCTTGACTAGGCTTTTAAATGATTAATATAAACTTTTTTTGTCTGCTTAATGTAGAGAGAACCCGGACCTTTATTTGGAGCAATTGCATGCTAAATACAAAGACCTTTCAGAAAGAGTTGACCAACAAAAACGACTTAAGACAAACGGAGGCCATTCAAATGCAAATAATCTGTCCGGTGGTATTGGCCGTGGTGAAAGACTGAATGCTGCTCAGAGGGAAAGAATGCGTCTCCTGACAACTGCAGCTTTTGACCGTGGTAAGGGTGAAGATACATTTGGTGCTAGAGATGAAGATTGGCAGCTTTACAAATTGATGAGCAAAGATTATGGTAACGATGATGATGAAGAACCTGATGAAGATGAAACAGAGCTGGCCCGCATCTCTTCTAGGCTACAGGTTAGATCACCTTGTAGGATAAAATCCCATAAAATTAGTTTATGATTGTACAAGTTCACTTGTTTATATGGGTCTCGATTTACAATTCACTAAAGTTTCTACACTGTTAATTTGATAGGACCTGGATCCAACATTTATACCCAAGCTAGAAGCCGGTACCAGTCAACCTGCTGAGGTGCCACGTATGCGTCCTCTGACCAAAGAAGATTTCCAAATTGTTCTTGGGGTCGAAAGATTTAGATGTCCTGAAATACTATTTAATCCAAACTGGATTGGGGTTGATCAGGTAGGATTAGACGAGATGGCTGGGGTCTCAATAAGGAGGTTACCATACAAGGATGAAACCTTGGAACAGAGGCTGACTAGTTCCATACTTGTTACTGGTGGAAGTTCTCTTTTCCCTGGTATAGTTGAACGTCTGGAAGCTGGAATTCGGATGATTAGACCACGTGGCTCACCTATAAAAATAGTAAGAGCATTGGATCCAGTCATGGATGCATGGCGTGGGGCTGCTACCTTCGCCTCAGACTCACAGTTCCATATGCAAACTTTCAATAGACAGGATTATTATGAAAAGGGTGAAGATTGGCTTCGCAGGTATCAACTGCGGTATACATTGTAATTGGTCACATTATAGGACTGTACATTGTGTACAATTTTCGACCATTGTTTAGAAAGTATTCTCATGTAGTATGATATGTTGTCTTGCTTCTTGTTGAATCAGAACATCAACAAAAGCACAGTGTTACACAGCAATAGCTAATATTTTTAATCCAGTGAATAGCATATTCATTGCTGTTTGCTCTTTTACGTTGGAATATGCTTCATATAACTCAAATCTCCGCATAGCCATCACCTTTTTATTTCTTGTTTAAGAAAGATGTTAATATTGAAGAAGACAGATCGACTTAACTTTTTAATCTTCAATTAAATACTCAACTTCTGGAAATGATAAGTAATTTTTTCTTTCACTACCACCGATGGAAGTTGCAGAAGTAACCTTCTCAATTATTTTACAAACATATACGCAGTTTTTGCTATTTTGTACCAATGATATTTTCCTAATGGCCCTTGGAGATTTTTCATTTAAAGATTGGAATTCATTAAATTAAGTACTATTTTTAAAAAGGCTTTTTTCATACGGAATTAGAATTAAACTTCGATCAGCAATATATATATATATATATATATATATATATATATATATATATATATATATATATATATATATATATATATATATATATATATATATATATATATATATATATATTATTAATTACATTGAAATTTAAATATTTTTATTTTTCTAATATTTTTGTTTATTGTTTATTTTTGTCATAAGAATGTTTGATTCTTAATTTTAAATATTTAATCGCATAAATTTTTTCATTAAGCAATTTAAAAATTTATTTTCTTTTTTCTCTTATTAGATAATGTATCAAATTGTTTTAAGACACATAATTAACCATTTTTACTTTCTTTTAATATTCTTTTTTGTTTATTTTTATATGTACGAATATGATTTTTTATTACTTTTATATAATTATTTTTATTTTTTAACTCATTATCATATAAGTTTGTTACTGTAATTATATGAAAATGTTTAATTTATTGTAATATAATAATTTAATATAATTGTGATGAATCTTATTTATTATCGGATAAGTTGAAAATTTATGCTAAATTTTAATTATTATTAGTTTAATTGTTATTTTTGGGTATCAAATTTAAGCGGTGTATTATAATTTTTATCAATTTAAAAATAAAATATTTCATTAAAATTTTAAAGAAAAGAAGTAAAAATATATTTAAAATACTTGTAAACTTTAATATTTTTTTATAAGTTTTTCAAAATATATATATTTTTTATTTTATAAATTTGTTTTTGTAACATCCCAAAATATAGTATAAACTATATAGCAGAGTCATCACATAAGATGATAAAATAGAACAGTCATCTACTATGTAATAAAGTGTTAACAGTACAGTTATCTAAAAATAACCATAAAATTAAAAACTTTATACAAAGGCCTAAACTGATGCAAAACTATATATAAGATCGATTGGTCTTATACTAAACAGGGGATCCTCTCCTTCCAGTGCTTGCTCTAGAGAGACATCTTCTCCCTTTGCTCACACCCATCGGATGATTATTGCAAAGGATAAACTGAGCGGATAAACATGACAATACAAAAAAGAAGGGTAAGCTAGTGGAATTTAATAGTCATGTGAGCATACAATTCAAACAAACAGATAAGATACTCATACACATGTATAAAACATATAAACACATATTGACCGACCGCTTTAACTTGACCGTACGGACTAGTATGAATATGTAGCTTGAGGTCGTTCATGCGTCCGGGGGTGTAGTAACTGGAATACCCTCAACTGCCGCCCGGGGTTAATCCGTTATAACTCACCTAAATACCTTTAGGCTAGGACCTCCTACTATTCTCACGACATGACTTACCCATCTTTACTTGAGAATTGGTAATCATTAGAATCTCAAGATGAACGTCGTGGATTTCGCTGTCCAAATTCATACTTTACCACTTTGATAATTAACCACTGAGATATTCCTCCTTGGAATTCTCTTTCATATCCGCAGTACAAATCTAATATCATACTTTAATATCAACATTATTTCTCATACATAATACGTTTAAACAACTGAAGTAAACACTCAGAGTACAACATAACCACAACCCTTTGAAAAACCGAATGCTTCATAGTAAAATCAAACCAAACGGTAAAAACCACCACCACCCCTGAACATGACCGAACAAAAAACACTCATAACATGTAAACATGACCGAACGGTCATATAAAGAGCAAGACTCAAACGTGAGCCGAATACAGTATGAGGCCGAACACTAGCTCGACCGAATACTATAGTAAATAAAATACTCTTAACTTAGACCGAAAACTAATAACTTAGATGGAACACTTATGACTTAGACCGGATGCTCAAGTAGAACTGATCACTAAAGCATGACCGAACGGTCATTAACAGGTAAGGCCCATAAGAAACCGAACATAGTTAAGACCGAACACCAATACAAACAGAGTACTAGTGTAAGACCGAGAACCTAGACTATACCGGATACTTTATCTAGACCGAATGTTAGGTCAAGACCGAAAGTTATAACTAGACCGAACGCTATATTAAATCGAATACTAGTACAAGACGTAACACTACTAAGACTGAACGCTAGTACAAAACTGAGCTCTACTAAGACCAAGCACTACTAAGACCGAACGCTATTACAAAACCGAGCACTACTAAGACCGAACGCTAGTACAAAACCGAGCACTACTAAGACCGAACGCTAGGACAAAACCGAGCACTACTAAGACCGAACGGTCATGAACTGGGAAGACTCTAAAGAGACCAAACTTAGTTAATGACCGAGCACTTGAATATGATCGAGCGGTCAACAGCGCGTGCCCAACTTTTTGCATAAGCAATAACTCAAATTCGATTCTACTGGTTTTAGCACATTTTGAATGACTTGGGGACTCTAACAAATCTTAAATAACTCCTCTAAGCTCTCCCAACCGACCAATTTAACATCTGATCCCAAATTCCCATTTCATTACTCTACTTCCTCACAATTCACTCGGCACAGTAACAAAGAACTTTGCAGTGAAATCAACATGATCACAGAATTTTGACAGTTCATATAGACAATACTGATCACACAAAAATTCAATTTCATACACATGCAAAACCATCAAACAACATTCACATACACCATAGACTCATCAATTAAATTAACTAGTTTCCCTTACCTCTTAACTGAACCGACAACTTCTACCCTTCCAGAAATTTGCTCACACCTCCATAAAATCCTGAACACCTATAACTCACCGATTTGTGAGAAGAGACCAACCAAAGTACCAAAAATGAAGTTAGAAAGGGGAAGAGAAGGCTGATGAACACATGCAAACAGCAAGGCTTACTTGCTTGTGCCAGAAATTCCAGAAATTTACAAGAATTAAAGCAACGAAACTTACCAACTCTAAACACTAAATCGATCGGTGGAATGGAAAGCTCTTGACACCATGATTGCTTAGGCACGGTCTGATTGTTAACCAGATGAAGTGAGATTGAGGAAATCTAGAGAGAAGGAGGAGAAAAGAAGAGAGTAGAAGTTTTTGGAGAGAGAAAGTTGTATTCAAAAAAATGGGACGAAACTTTTGAAACTTTAATTTATATATCACTTTTATTTTAATATAAACCGTTCGATCTCATCCTTTACCTACACCTGTCTGCTCCAAAGTCAAAATTTCTTTAAACCTATCGGCTCGTACAACTTTCATTGTAAAATTAATAAATATTTTGATTGTCATAAATTAAGTTGTCTAATTTAAAATATGTATAATTATAATTTCTTTCTATATATTTAATATTAAAGAATTGAGAATATTTCGTTTTAATATTAAATATTCAATAATATTAGGTTTCTTTTAATACGATTTTTTAGTTTTTTTATAAAAATTACTTAATTAATATTAAAACAGTAAAAACATTTGGACATAAATAGAAGTATAATTATTTGATAGAGATAGAAATGAAACAAATTTTATGTCTATTAAATATGAATATAGAGATAGAATAAATATTTTGTTTGAGAATTAATATAGAATAATAAAATTCATCCCGTTGCCATCCTTATTGATTACAGATTTGCGGTCGCTCCTTCGAACATTCGTGCAATTACTAATCAATCGTTAAATGGAGGTGCGCACAGGATTACTGGTGGCTAAACAAAGTTTTGAAACCTTGTAAAGTTGGTAGAAGTACTATTGCTGAATCAAGGTCTCACATAAAGGCCTAATGACGTTCTGTTCAGTGGTGCATCCTTTTCATATGTTGAAGAACACAGCTTTTTGAGGTCCTTTGAATTCCGTAGTTGCCTGGGTTTCACATTCCCATTTCTAGCAATGTAGTTACTAAAACAATAGGTCGTATTAGCTTTATTTATAAGCTTGTAGCAGCTAAGTGCGCTTCGTTACAGTTTAACAAAGCCATATTCCATTTGAAGAAAAAGTTCCTAGTAGAAGCCAGAATAAGAGGTCTACAAAGACAGCTTGAATTGTCAGGATGAAGTGAAATAAGGTCAGTATTATGCCTTAGAAAATGAGTGATCATCCCTCATTGAATTCACCACCTTCCTTACATATCAGGAATCAATATTCAGATACTAATAATGACCATCAAAAGCCAGCCAGCAAAATAATGAATTTCACAAACACAACAGTTGTCATCATCAAACGGAAGCAAAACTCTCTTGACATACTTAACATCTAATCTAATCTATATCTTAGCATCTGGCTTTAAACCCTGACATATCAAATAAATCTCTCTTGACGAAGGCCTTGTAGCTTTAGGTCTCAGCCATGATGTCTTCTTAAAGAACGGTTTAGAAAGCTGGTTAATTTCTGCAGCGAATAACCATTCAAAGAAATCAACAACACATAAGAAATACAATCAAAGCAATCGAATCGAACACTACACTACAACAGAGTTTCGAGTTATCTACATTTTAAGTTTCAGTCCTATCCGTTAGATTTGAAAAGTTTCACTTTCGAATAAACCAAATTCATCTTTCTCAGATTTTGATACAAATAAGTTGAAGAAATTAGTGTGATCGATTAATACAGTCACCAATTAAGTCTATCAATTAAACTTTAAGGGATTAAACTGAAATGTCAAACTTTTTAAACTGAACAAACCAAATTGTAGGGCACATATCAATGACATTATTCAGAGAAGTAAGCAAGGAAGCACCTTTGGCATCTTCACTCTCGAGAAGCTTGATAACAAGATGCCCACCAATCTTCAACACTCCTTTACCGTCGTCTGAACAAGAAGGGTCATCGTCAATTGGCTCCAGGTGAATTTTGTTGCCGAGAGCCAAATCCAAGGCACGCATCCCAAGCTCAAACGACAAGGCCGCGTCTTTGGTAGTGATTCCGGAGATTAAGGGACACATATCGGAGAGTACCACCGAAAACCCTTTATCCTTGGGAGAAAGGGCTCTGAGCCGGTGGTGAGAGAGGGTGGTGACGTCAGCAGAGATGGTCTGAACCCTAGAATCGCAGTGAAGAGGGGGAACCTTGACTTTTTTGGTGTCGACGCCGAGGACGGAGCCTCCGCCGTGGAAGGGTCCCAAGCTCTGACAAGCCACCTGGAGCCACCCTCCGGGAGCGCAACCGAGGTCGAGAACGGTGGCGCCACGGTTGATTATGTTGTGTTGCTTCTGAATCTGAAGAAGTTTGAAGGCGGAGCGAGCCACGAAGCCTAGCCGTTGAGCCTCCTTGTAGAAAAAATCCGCAGTTCCACCCACAGCCATCTCCCCAATGCTTCTAAATTATTCAATTAACTCTTTAAAGTTTAATTCACATAATTTACTCAATTAAATTACTTTTTGAATAATTAACTTATGTGCAGAGACATTAATCAGAAAAATGGTAATAATATACTCTTCAAAATACTTTGGTATAAAACATAAATTTTATGTTTAATTAATAATTTGATTTCTATATTTTTACTTTTCGACGGCTTTAATTTTTATATTTTTTTAGTTAATTTAATTTTTATTTTTTTTTAAATTGATTTAATTAAGTTTTTTGTAAAATAAAATATGTGACATTTTAAATTAAATTAATGTTAATATTACTTAGAATTTAAATTAAATTAAATTAAATATGTGACATTTACAAATTTATTACTTAGAATTTTTTTTTATAAGACTCAAATTACAATTTAGACTAGAATGATTAAAAATAAGGTGTTGTAATGAAATTAGTTAGAAGAGAAATAAGTAATTTTAAAGAAATAAACCTTATAAATAAATTTTTTATTATAAGCAAAATTGATCATTGTTTTAATTTTTATAAATTAAGTAATTGAGTATTATAAATAGAGATGGATGATATCATAGCTATATATGAAGCATATTCTAGTGAGATTTGTTGTTTCATAAACCTATTATACCATCATTATTAGGCGACTATCAGATCATTTAGTAACGTTTAGTCTCACTCTAAATGTATATATTTCAGCATGAGTGTGTTGGAAATATCACATGAACTAGAGATAAGATGAATTTATAATATATAAGTTGGTGTAAACATCATCTTACAAACTGATTTTGTACTATTGAGTTAGACATAAAATTCACTTCTTAAGATGATATCAAAGTTATCTAAAACTTATCTTAATAACATTTGTTATTTGTTGGCCTATTATATAACCGTCTATTAGATCACTCCTTAATATATAGTCTTATATTCAAGATGTATATTTCTTATAGTGAGAAGGTTTGTTAGAGATCTCACGTCCACTAGAAATAAGTCAAACTTACAACTAATTTCTAAGAGATATTACAATTTGAAAGATGTTTTTTTTATATATATATAAAATCATATGTAAATTTTTTATATAAGAAGAGAAAAATATTCAAGTGATTTAAATCTCATTATGACATATCTCCCTAATGTGATATAACCAAAACAAACTCAAATTATTTTGATACTAATGTTATCAAGTGATCAAAATAATTGATTTGAAACTAATGTCACGTGGAAAGTTAGAATGAAAAATAGAATTAGATTTTCGATAGCCAAATAAACTGATGAATTACCAATTAGCAAAATGGTTTATAGGTTATTTAGCAATTTTCTACATCATTAAGCTCTATCTTTGTTTGGATGATAGTAAAGGAGAAATATGGATAGTTACAAACAAACGTGTTTTTTTTAAGAAATAATTATAGAAATCAAGTACTATGCTTTAATTTCTTTTAGTTACAGGTTTTCTATTAAACAAATTTAAGCTTATGAATTAAGTACAAATGCTTCTAAAGATATATCAATTCAATATTATTTAACTTAGGTTTTAGGAGACGAAGATCACAATGGATGTATGGGATTATGATTAGGAAATTGCCCATCTTGACTATTTGTACGATATGAATATGATGTAAAATTAAATTTATCCAAACACTAAAGAGTATATTAAAGTTGCATAAATTTTGGTATTACAATTTTTAAAATAATTTTCGACGTATTACTTTGTATAAAGATACATCTGATTTCATTATTAGTCTATTTTAAATCTATTTAGTTTGTTGACATGTGTTGTTAAAGGTATTGCTTGGAGTTAAATTTTTTTCATTATGAAATTGTGTAGAGTAATTATACCCATAAATTATGTTAATTTTTATATAATGTATACTATTTTGAGACCCATGCGTACGCAAGGGTTGTGGTTATTTAAAAAAAAACTTGTATTAAAAATTAATAAAATTATTATTATATTTAAAGAAATAATTTATTTATAAAATTATGTTTAAATATTATAATTTTATATAGTTATAAATATAATATTCAAATAAAAATTTTATAATATAAAAAAATAATCAATCAATTCTATTGTAACATATATTAAAAAATTTAATTATAAATAAACTTGTGCATACTAAAATTTATGATAATAATTAAATTGATGTATTCATAAAAGCTATATGATTATATTTTTTTTGTGAGGTTTAAATAAATGGTTAGATACATATTTGTTCTAATTAGATTTTATATGTTTTTTATATTTAATAGTTATTATATATTTGAATGTAGTATTCGGTATGATTAAAATGAATAATTAATTTTTTGAATTGTATATTATACTAAAATGAAATGTGTATGTATAATTTATTAAACTCGAAAGTTTATATAAAAGATTAAGACTCAAGTAAACTCAATTAGTTTTAAACAAAATTATATAGATAACATCAAAAATTTAAATAAGTTTACAAAATTATATAGTTTTAAACAAACAAAATTATAGAAATATTATTCATAAAAGTATTATAAAAAAATATCAAATTTCTATTTTTAATTATGTAATCCTTTAATGATATCATCATAAAAAAACATAAAGAAAAAAAAAAGTGTAGCAGTTGAGTGAAAAAATAAAAGACACGAAGTGTTTGTACTTTTAAGAAAAAGAAAATACTTCATTTATATTAGCCGCACGATTAGAGGCGAAATAGTGTTACCACCGAAGGAAGCAAGATGTGACCATCGCCGATGGCAAGGTCGTGGCTAGGGATGACAACAGATCGGGTCGGATCGGACACAGATGGTGTGATATTTGAACCCGATCCATGTGCAAAAAACGTATTTGTTACTCGTTTCGTTATTCGCTGGGTATCCGCATAAAAAAAATTCACGGATTTTTTTCAAACCCGCGGATACCCGTTGGATACTCGTTTTCAATCCCGAAATATTTAAACTTTTTTTTTTATGATTTACAACTTTTCTTTCTTTCTCTCTTTCTTTCTCTCTTTATTTCTCTCTTTATTTCTCTCTGAGATCAATCAGCCACAATTTCCCCCACACAAAAAAAATCAGATAACCCAGATAAAACAAATCCCAAAAACCCCAATTAAAATATCTAGGGTTTTTGAAAAAATAATAAATTCCCTCTTTCTTTTTCCTCTTTTGTTTTTTTCTCTTAATCTTTTCCTTCCCACCAAACACCCTTCTCGCTCCCTCATTCTTTCGTTCCAAGAAAACAGCGATTCAATTGTTTGAGGATTGGTTGCTGCTTACTGATTGCACCTTTTTTTTTTCCATTTTTTTGTTCCTAATTTTATCCGGAGCAGGAGAATTTTTTGGAAAAATTTGCGCCACAGAAACCCATTCTCCCAAAACCCCCTCCCCTCCTCCCTCCCCGACAACGCTTGGGACCACTACATCTGCAAATCATTTGATTGTCTCAACAAGCAAAACCCTAACCTCGACTTCGATTCTTACAAGAGCGACTTGCATCTCCCAATTCACCAGCTGTTCTAGATCGTCAAGCCGACAAAGTTGGTTCTTCGGCTAGTCCTCGATGTCGAGAGAGGCATCGGAGAGAACCAGGTTGGGAGGAGTTTCGGGAGTTTTCTTCTTTGAGGAGCGAGAAGATGACAGCGAGGGTGGTTTTTTGGGAAGTGGAAAAGGCATTTTGTTGTTGATGGTTCGTTTCGGATCTCTACGTCAAAGTGTTGGGGTGTGCAGATCAGATGTCTCTTCTATCTTCTCTTCTTTTTTTCAAAGTTTAAGTATGTGAGTGTGTGTGTGTGTGTGTATGAGATGTGAATGAGAAAACCCTAGTTCTGTGACAGCAGAGGGAGTGAATGAGAAAAATAGTGAAATTTAGGGTTTGTTTTTTCTTTGACGGCAGAGAGAGAATAAGTAAGAAAATCGAGACAAAATTGTAATTTTATTTTTCAAACAGGTAACGGGTACCCGCAGGTATGGATAGTGTGATACCCGAACCCGACCCGTTAACAAGCGGGTATTAAAATACCCGCTACCCGCGGGTACCTCTTACCCGCGGGTATTAAATATCCGAAGCGAATTTTACCCGCGAATACCCATGGGTACAGATTTTTTTGTCATCCCTAGTCGTGGCTAACGGTGATCGCGAATAAAGGCAAAACGCGAGTGAAGACGAAACGTAAGCGACAACGACGAAGCACATTGTTGAGTGAATCGTAAAAGACTAATAAAAAGCTTTGTCACTAACCTTAATCAGAAAACTCTAATCTGGTAAG
Organism: Vigna angularis; assembly: GCF_016808095.1. Taxonomy (NCBI): domain Eukaryota; kingdom Viridiplantae; phylum Streptophyta; class Magnoliopsida; order Fabales; family Fabaceae; genus Vigna; species Vigna angularis. Next base: position 26,005,579 of record NC_068976.1, read on the forward strand.
CTCTAAATCTTCACAAACTCATCAAATCGAAAGCAAACTCACAATTTTAGTTAAGTCTATTGATTTTATTACCAAGTCTATCGATTCTACACCAAATCCGAGTTTGTTTCCAAATTAACTCATAAACACTAAGTTAGCACATAAACTTGACTGAATTAACTCACAAATTTGATAACCATATATACGGATATATACAGATTGTGCAAACCTGTACACAAATAAATTTAACATGAAATTGATGTAGACTTTGATACTATGATAACTAAAGTGATAGAGTATAGAAAATACAACTAATAATATCAATACTAATAATAGTAATAGATTATAGTTATTATAATGATAATAATAATATAAATATGAATTATTATTATTATTATTATTATGAGATTAAAACATAATATATAACAAAATAATAATAATAATATAAAAATAATAATATTATTATTAACAATAATGATAATAATAATATATAATAATAATAATAATATATAATAATAATATATAATTCAAATTGTGAGAACAAATATGTTAAATGTAAAAACTAAACCGTCTAATGACTTTAACTGTCAAATGACAGTTAGTCACTCTTGTATCTGGTATACATATATACCTTACTTTTGTTTAATGAGAATAACACTCATTTTTCTCTCTTTCTGTATTACATTCTTTGCCAAACTCTCTTATCACTGTTGCTTTCTCACAAACATCTAGCAGTGCTAGAAGCTAACAATGGTATCCAGAGCTAAAGGTTGCGAAATCTGGTGAAATTCTGCGACGTCCAAGAACACGATTCAAGAAGAAAGGAGTGATGACCGGATTAATTCACCTCAACCTACTGATATTTGACGGTAAATGTTATGATGATTGGTGCGTGAAAATGGAAGCTATTCTTGGGTTTCAAGAAGTCGATGAAATAGTGAAGAAAGGACTCCAAGAACCTTTGAAAGGTGACTCAGAAGAAGTGAAAAGGTTGTATAAAGAAAACATAAGGCTTGACTGCAAGGCAAGGATGTTATTGCATCAATGCATTTCTGCCTCAATCTTTCAAAAGGTATCGAAAGCTACCACGGCCAAAGAAGTCTGGGACATTCTGCAAGATGGTTATGGAAATTCTTGTAAGGTAAAGAAGGTTCGTTTGGAGTCCCTACAGAGGCAATATGAGCTTTTATGCATGGGGGAGCAGGAAAAGGTGGTGGAGTACATTGGCAGAATTCAAATCGTGGTGAATGCTATGAGAGCATGCGATAAGGTTGTGAAGGACAAGAAGATTGTCGAGAAAATACTTTGAACCTTAACACCACAGTACGATCACATCGTGGTTGCCATAGAGGAATGCAAGGATCTTGAGACGGTGAAGCTTGAAAAGCTGTAGAATTTCCTTGAAGCGCGTGAACAGAGATTGACTGAGAGAAAGAATGCAGAAAAGGGTGTGACGCAGGGCACAAATCAAGCTTGCAGGCCAGGAATAATCAAAGTTTCAAAGGTCGTGGGAGAGGCAGAGAGAGGTCACGTGGTGGACGCAATGGCGGTAGAAGCACGAAACCCTCTGATCAAATCAATGAAGACAATGGAGGTGAGTAGAAGGAGAGAAACAATAGAGGAGGCAAACAATTTAGAGGCAGAGGAAGAAAAGGGTATGACAAAAGAAGTGTTCAATGCTACACCTGTAACAAATTCGGGCACTACTCTGCAGAGTGCTGACACAATGAAGCTGTGAAGAAGTCCAAGAATGATGAAGCAGAAATCTTGCTCAGGATGATTGTGATTCAGAGTCTGATCGTGTTGTTCTTATGACCACTCTAGAACGAGTAGAAGAGGAGCAGTGTAGAGAAATAGTGCGGGACAGGTGTGACTATGTGGGAGAGAATGTGTTGTAGCCAAAAACAACACGTCATGTTGCGGGTGCGTGTCGTTGTTACACTGACATTAACCACATGTCGCACTTGGAGGAGGTGAGTCATGTAGCGAATGTTAAAGAAATTAAAAGTGTGTTGCTGTCGAGCGAACACGATCGTGTGTTAAACTCTTTGGCAAGTGCACCAAATCGTTCAAGTAATAAACCGTGGTAAGACCAGGTATCGTTTTCCCAAGAGACTCGTAATACTAGAAAATTGTGCGATTAACAACTCATCTAGACTCAAGAACAACTCATCATTTAAGAATATGTGCAAAAAGATAAATTCACAAGTAATTACAAGGTTGGACTTTGGTATTGAAGGCACTTGGAAATGGAAAAGGACTAGAAATGGTATGAAATGACATTGCTAAGGTTAGTTTTCACCAATGCACTCTTGTGTATAACCAATTTCATCTCCTCTCTATCAATTTACTAAAGTCAATCCACTAAAACACTCTAGCCCTAATCCCTTAGGTGAAAAAGCCTAGATTTTCCTTATCAAACTCCAATCCCTTGGACAATCTAACAAGCAAACCCGCATTAAGAACTAGGATCTAAGACAACATGTGAATCATATCCCATCCCTGGCTCAATGACCCACAAGGACTCTTGTTTCAGTTCAAGATTTCATATCCCATCCCTGGCTCAATGAAACCCCAAAATCAAGTCATGAACGTTCCCATTACACGCAAGCTTTAAGATCGGAAACAAGAATACTAGTAATAGATAGAAAAGGCATTTATAAATACGAAACAATCATTCATTACACAAGAGTTCATAGGCTACATCTAACCCTAACAAGATGAATCTGGTTCTCCATTTCCATGGAGAACCCTAAAGCTTACAAACATGGAAGATGGAAGAAGAAGGAGACCCAAAGGAAGAGGAGGAGATGTTCCCACAAGCTCCTCGCGCCCTCCATGAGCTCCAGACGTGAAATCGCACCTCCAAAGAACCAACGACCCGTTTTCTTTCTGCCTCGTGAATATATATACTGCCCGAATTCTCGCTTAAGCTAAATTATTCTCGCTTAAGCGAAAATGAACTTGTTGGAGAAGATAGTCATTCTCGCTTAAGCTAAATTATTCTCGCTTAAGCGAAAATGACTTTTTCAGCAATGACTTCCTGGATCACCGAGGCTCTTCAATGTAATGCAGGATCTTCCTAACATCGAAATAGATCAAAAAACAAGGGATTAGAGTATTATTTACGTAATGTAGCCCAAAATATAGATAAATACTAAAACTAAATAAAAGAGAGGATTTAAGCAAGTAATAAGCTAAAGAAGAGTTGATTTTGCTACTAAAATGATGCTTAGATAATGGTAAGAATTAGCATTATCATCGTGCTGAAGACGATTCATGCTGGTACTTAGATACTGGATGTTCTAACCACATGACAGGAAGAAGAGAGTGGTTAGTAAATCTTGATTCAAGAATAAAAAGCAATGTGAGGTTCGCTGATGATAGCACGGTGACAGCGGAAGGAGTTGGTAGAGTTTTGATCGCGTGCAAGAATGGTGGAGTCACATATATGGATGACGTGTAATGAAAAACAACTTGTTAAGCCTTGGACAGCTCCTGGAGAAAGGCTATACCATGTCAATGCATCAGAACCTCATCGAAGTGTTTGACAAAAGACAACGTCTTGTGATCAAAGCTCCACTAGCCAAGAACAGGACGTTCAAGGTAAATCTGAACGCAGCAGCAATACAGTGTCTATCCTCGTTGAATGTTGAAGAGGAAAGTTGGGTATGGCATTATAGATTCGAGCACTTGAATTTCAAAAGCCTGAGTTTGCTAAACAGCAAAGAGTTGATAAAAGTTGTGCCTTTGATAAACACTCCAAAGAAGATTTGTGAAGGTTGTGCTATGGGAAAACAAGCCAGAAGAAAACTCAAGAAGTTTGCGCCTAAAAGAGCTAAACAACCACTCGGTGTAGTCCATTCAGATGTGTGGGCCCCTTCGAAGTACCAACACTTGGAGGTAATAGATATTTTCTAATTTTTGTAGATGAATGGACTAGGAAGATATGGGTTTTTCTGTTGAAAGAAAAGAAAGAAGTTTTCTCATGGTTTGTTAAATTTTGTGACATGGTGGAGAGGCAATCAGCCCTACAAATGAAGATTTTCATAACCAATGGAGGTGAAGAGTTTAATTATGGGGAGATGAGCAAATTCTATGATGAGAAGGGAATTGTATACGAGGTTGTTGCTCCATACACACCTCAGAACAATGGCTTGGCCAAGAGGAGGAATAGAACGCTACTTGAAATGACCATATGCTTGATTAAAGGGAAGAATCTGCCACACAGCTTATGGGGAGAGGTTGTCTCAACAATAGTCTATTTGTTGAACAGAAGTTCAAAAAAAGCATTGGCAAACTACAATCCAGAAGAGGCGTGGTCTGAAATCAAGCCATTAGCAGATCACCTGAGGATATTTGGATCTGTGTGTTACAAACACGTTCCAGATGAGAGGAGGAAAAAGTTAGGAGATAAGAGTGAGGTTTTCATCATGGTTGATTAGCAGAGATGTACTGATAGACGAGTTTGCTATATTCAATTGGCTGGAAGCAAAAGGTGATTTAAATCCATCTACTGTCGTATCTAGCTAGTTGGATGAGAAAAGGCCTGAAGAGGCTGAACAAATAGTTGCTAATGAAGAAGTTAACAATAGAAGATAACAAAGAGCTTGGTTCCCCTCAACAAGGCTTGCAGGTCATGAGGTGTTCACAAACAATGAAATTGCAGATTCAGGTGACATTGTTCATTATGCTTTTCTTGTCGATGCTGAAACACTTTCATTAAAACAAGCTGTTGATATTAAAGAATGGAAGGAGGCTATGTTGGAGGAGCTGAAAGCAATTGAAAAGAATAGAACGTGGGAGATGGTAGAGCTTCCTTAGCATAAACAAGCTATTGGGGTTAAATGGGTGTTCAAAACAAAGTATAAACCAGATGGAAGCATTACAAAATTGAAGGCTAGGCTGGTAGCAAAAGGCTTTTTGCAGAAACCTGGAATAGACTTCATCGATGTTTTTGCACCTGTTGCAAGACTTGAAACGATAAGACTTGTTGTTGCTATGGCGAATTTCAATAGTTGGAACATTTTCCAGATGGATGTCAAATCTGCGTTTCTGAATGGCCCTCTTGAAGAAGAAGTTTTCGTTAGACAACCACTTGGATTTGTAAAGTAAGGTCAAGAGTTGAAGGTGTACAAATTGAAGAAGGCTTTATATGGCCTTCGTTAGGCACCTCGAGCCTGGAATAAACACATTGACGTGCTGCTCATTAGACTTGGCTTTCAAAAATGCACTGTTGAATTTGGAGTCTATATGAAATTTGCTAAGCAACAGGGTATTTTACTTGTGTGCTTGTACGTTGATGATTTGCTTGTTACTGGGAACTCTGCAGACAAAATTGAAGGATTTAAGTTGAAAATGAAAAACGAATTTGAAATGACAGATATCGGGAGCTTGAGCTACTTTCTTGGGCTAGAGTTTGTGCAGACAGTAGATGGAGTTTTCCTTCATCAAAGAAAGTATGTCAATGAGATTCTGAAGAGACTTAATATGAAAGACTACAATTGCACGTCAATTTCAATCATGGCGAACTTGAAACTTTCGAGTCAGGAGAAAGAGAGCAAGGTGGATGCAACCTTGTTCAAGCAAATAGTAGGATCTCTTAGATATATGTGTAATAGCATACCTAACATCAGTTTTGGAGTTGGGTTAGTCTACAGATTCATGCATGATCCAAGACACTCTCATCTCGCTGCAGCCAAGCACATCCTGCGCTACTTGAAGGGAACAACAGATTACGATCTTCTTTTCCCCAAGAAGCTTGGTAGTACGAGTGGATTTTTGGAGGCATGGTGTGACTCAAATTGGAGTGGTGATCAGATGAATAGGAAGAGCACCTATGGGTACTTGTTTAAGTGTGTGGGAGCTTCAATCTCTTGGTGCTTAAAGAAGCAAAATGTTGTTGCACTTTCTTCCTGTGAAGCGGAGTACATATCCTCTGCAGAGACTGCCTACCAATGCGCATGGCTAGAAACTATTCTACGAGAATTGAAGATTGAACACAGTAAGCCAATACAATTAATGGTGGATAACAGATGAGCTATCATTTTATCCAGAAACCCAGTCTCTCATAGCAGAAGCAAGCATATAGAGATCAAATTTCACTATCTAAGAGATCAAGTTAGTAAAGGGAAGTTGGATTTGGTGTACTATACCACAGAAGAAGTACTATACCACAGAAGAACAGACTGCGGACATCTTCACCAAGGGTTTAAGACAAAACAGGTTTGAGAAGCTGAGGGATTCTCTTGGAGTTAAATCCCTGAGTGTTAAATGTAAAAACTAAACCGTCTAACGACTTTAACTGTTAAATGACAGTCAGCCATTCTTGTATCTGGTATACTATATACCTTACTTTTGTTTAATGAGAATAACACTCGTTTTTCTCTCTTTCTGTATTACATTTTCTACTACACTCTCTTATCACTGCTGCTTTCTCACAAATATCTAGCAGTGCTAACAACTAACAAGATATATGAGTATGTTTAACATTTGGTTTCCCTGATTTGAAGGAACAAATTTGTTGGAGGAAGGTAAATATCATTCGCACATGAGTGTTTATATACGAAAGAATATACTATTGATTAAAGGAAAAAAAGACAAAAATGGCTATTGAAAAAGAAGAGAGAAAGAGAAGAAACAAATTTTGGAGGTGAGGATAATCGATTCTAAATAATTAAAAAAGATTAGAATCGATTTTGAATGTATTTTCAAAAACTGAAATCAATTATGTGTCACTAAAATCAATTTTGGGCAAATAAAAGAAATTGGAATTGATTCTTGAATGTGTCTTTTAGGCAATAGAATCAATTCTAGATGTATTTTTTAGGTAATATAATCGATTATGATAGTACTGGAATTGATTATGGAATTGATTATGTATGTGTTTATAATAGTCTGAAATTGATTATATCGATTGTAGAATCGTTTCTACTTAACTAGTTGTATATATATGCGGGGAAGAATAATCGATTCTTCTTTTCTTCATAATCACATTATTAAAATTGTTATAATAATATTATTATTAATATAATAATAATAACAATAATAAAATATTACTAATAATAATAAAAGTGATTTTTTTTCATATATATATATATATAATTATTTTTTATTTTTTATTATACATAATAATAATTATAAGAATAATATTTTTATAATTTTAAATAAAAATGTTAATTTTATTTTAATATAATTTTTACTATTTATATTTAACTTTATATTACATTTATCTTTTAGGATAAAATGATAATGATCTAATCTTTTTTTTTTTAAATTAATCTATCATATTCATCGCATCATATGCGAGTTTTATAAATTTTACTTTCAAAAATCCCTTCATTCATCCATTCAAATCTTTTAATCCAAAAAATATTACAATTCCTTATCACCTTTCAATTGACTCTCTCTCAAATCATCCCTCAATCCAAACACTATCTTAACGTTAATCATAATTGGTTCATACGTAACTATAAATAAGGAAAACAAATTATATTTTGAAACAAATTAACTATTTATAATAAAGTAATATTTTTAAGTAAAAACTAAATTAGAGATTAAGCATGGGTTTGTATATGTTCGTGAACACCAACTCCAAATCAAATCAAGATCTTATGGGTCCAACTTCTAAAGGTTCTTAAAAATGTTAAACAAGAAAAGCAAAATAGGTAGTTGATTTTGTGAAAAATGCTTGGGCCATTATGTGTGCTGCATGGGTAGTTAAACAGGTAGTTTGTCTTGATCAAGCTTTGGTGACTTACTTAGGTGAGTGTGGGAGGGCTAGGTTGGGACCCATGAATGATTAAAAGGAAGCTTGAGTTCAAAAAGAACACAGAGAAAGAAAAAGTTAGTGGTTGTGCTGTGGGAGTGGAATGCATGGGAGAAGAACAAGTACAAAAGTTGAAGATATGATTCGCAGTTACTTGCTTGCTTATAGGGGAAACTAGGGTTTTTTTTATGGGGATTGCGTAAAGCTCAATAGAGCCTGCTGATTTTTAGCAACGGATTTCACTTAAAGAACAGACATGCCATTCCAAATGGGCCTAATGGTCCACCATTGTCCCACAAAGATTGGGCACGTTTTCAATTACACCATGCATATATCAGCAAATGGGATGCATTATATCATACTAAATAGTTGTTACCATGACATTTTTTTTATTAGTCATTCAATTTTTTTACTCCTAATTGTTGCTTTTGTCGTCATAGGATGTTAATTAGTTCCTTACTTTATTTTCACCTCAGCAAGTGTCTCTCCACTGTGGCCATGATCATGTTTTTACAATGATACCTTTCTAGATTAATGATGTAATACTAAATGCTTATGGTGGAATCATTACACACTTCTGGAACAGTAAGACTGCTTCTTCAATAGTCCATTTTATTACCAACAAGATTTGAAAACTTCTCTCTCCTATACAAGTACATGACAGTGTGATACTCTCTTAACAATAGAGGAATTTCCATGGGTGAAGCATTTTTCACCTTGTAAATAACACTTCTTAGCACATCCTACAGAATATCCCTGTTTTCTACAAATTGTTCATACTCAAATCTACCTCGAGCGTATTGTTTCTGTTGTTATTTCAAAGAGTTAACTACAACCATTCTTTCCACGCAGATTTATAATTACTCTTTATGATTATAAACACAAGTGGTATTAGTCTATTGATTTAACAGCAGAGACTGCACATTTCACAACATGGTATAATGATATCTAATTATCAGGAGTTGGAAGCAAATATTTCACTAATAATTGACTTAGTTGGATGAGATCAAAGTAAACTTATTTGGTTGTGCCCATAAAATATTACATGGTGACTTAGAAACCAAACTTCAATCCATTGCTTTATTACCTAGCACATTGCAGAATGTCAAGAAATTACATGTAATCAATTCAAACACCAATAAAATTACAAAAATTTATGCAATTGGCAACATCTAACTTTCAAGGAACTGATCTGGTCTCTGTATTGAATTGAGCAGAGAATGGCTTTTAATTAATCATTGATTACTTTGGCATCTGTTAATTGTCAGTGCCAACTGAATTACCTACCATCATATGATTGAGACTTTTCACTAAAGGAAAGATAATATGCATCATCATGTTTTTCAATACATGAACCGCTAAACCATTTATCATACTACATTAAAATTCAGACCAGTTGTAACAGAGGTTGTGGTGGTGCATGAGTTATGATTGGAAACAATGTTTGAGTATGAAATAACTTTAATAATATTAGGTGGAATAATAAAGAGTTTCACAGGTGCACAATGTTAGCATCGTGGCAGAGAAGAAAACGAATGTGACTAAGATGTGTTGTTGTTACTTTGGTAGGTAGTAGTAGGAAAAAGAAAGAAAGGAACCAATTAACATGATTTAGAATCTGAGATGTTGTTATGTTGAAGTCAATTACTGATAACACTGGATAACGTTTTTCATAGGCAAATGGTACGTAGTTGTTGAACTACAAGGTTTAATTATGCACACTACGTGGCAGATCTCATTGATTTGGTAGATAATACCATCCAATAATTTAACCAAATCACGCTCTCAAGCTCTCAAAAGAACCATACTCACCACTCCATACTCATTCGTCACAAGACTCATCACATTTCAATATTCCCATCATCACAAAAATTCAACCTTTATTTTACAATTCAAGCAAAATCAATTTGGTTTTGTTTTTGAATCAAAATATAAAAGAAAATAAAAATTTAATTACAACTGTTGTTTCAATAAAAATATTTCACTACTATATTAAAAGGAAAATCATAAAAAATGTGTATTATACTATATTATTTGGTGGGATCTAAACTAAAGTCTAAACATGGTTACTTTTTGGTAATTGAATGATTATCCGTTCCGTTGCGTTCAGAAGTACGTGGGTGCGACGTTGTTAGTCGTTAGAATGTGGGAAGACTCAACGCCGTCCCCAAATGTACGGTCAAATGCACGGCGTAATACGTGGAGCGTTGAATGCGGTGGACGCTTAGATTGCAGCTGTGGGACCCACATACTTAATCTATATTCGTTGAATTTCTTCCACTCGTTTTGCATCTCCTTCCTTCTTCGCACACCTTACCAATTTCTAAACTTTCAAACTCTTCTTTTGTTTCACTTTTCATAAGAACAAAAATTACAACAATGATTTGATAATGGTATTTAAGTATTTTTCACTAAATGTTTTGATAATGGTATTTAACTCAACCTACGAACATGCATATTATTGTGTTCCAAAAACATTAGCAATTTTTTAAAGACAAGGATTTAATCATTTTTCTCTTATTTTGCATAAAAACATTTATATTTCACAAATATGAATTGTTTTCCCTCATTTCTTAGGAAAAAAAAATTACTTAATAGTTAGAAAGGAACCGTTAAATTAAAAATTGATTTGATTTCTACTTTCTTTTTTAATTCTAAGTTTATTGAGCCACATAATTAGGATGAATGATATTGTTAAAATCAAATAATAGAAGAAGAAAGAAGTATTTAAAGTGTTATTAATTTTTTATTTTTAAATGATATGAGACTATTGAATGGATTGAAACACTCCTAAAAATTATACAAAATATACAATGTAATTTTAAGAATTTATAACAAAATTTCACATTCCTAACAATTTGAAGAATAAAGAGAAAGAAAAAAAAGTAATAAATGATAATTAAATAAAAATACTTGATAAAAGTATATGGAGTTATTGAAAAATACTACTTTTTAAATATAAAAAGGAAAGAGTAACCATGTTTATATTTGTTTACTTTTAGAAATTTATTAAAGATAAATTAAGCTAAATATACAACTTTCGTATTATAGGAAAGGTGAAAAGATAAGTTATTGATAAATAAAGTATGACACTATAAAAGTACTTAATTTTTAATGAGATCAGAAAGTATTATATATAACAAATATATTATTATTTCAAAATATTTATTATTTTAAGATATTCCTTTTTTAATTCAATTCGAAAAAAGAAATATAATGGTTTAACATAGTTTTTATTAATTTTAAAATAGCTAAAACTTTCATAACAAAAATGTTAGAAACCAATTTAAAATATAATTCATAAATTAATAATAATTTTTGAATATCAATAATTTCTAGTTTACTGTAACTAATTATTTTTGTCTATAAAAATAATTATTATATAATAATTTTTAGTGATAAGTTGAATTTGAAATTCTTTATTCTTAAATTATTTAATTCTTAAATGTTTGTTTTGCAATAATTTAAATTTATTAAATTTTATTTTTCTTAATAGAGCATTTCTATTACTGTTAATATAAAAAAAATATTAAGTACAAACTTTATTACCTCAGATTATAAATAATAATTAAAAATAATAATAACTCACATTTACTGAAAAATATATTTACAAACATTGGTTAATTTGAGCACACCTTTATGTGTTTTGATTTGTTGCAAATAAATATTAATTACCATCTTAAGTAAAAGCACAATGTAATTTCATGTATCATACTTAACACATTCGCTATCGTTTCTGAGTTTTGTTTTGTTTTTTTTTTTTAAGAAATGGATTGCATTTGCATGAGTAGAATGTACTGTATAATCTTAATAATGCTTTAATTTTATACTTATTTTTGTTAAAGACATCGCATGGACTAATAATGTTGCGATTAAAGTTGAGTGAATTAAAATAAGAAGTAAAAGTCTAAGTGTGACACCCGGGCACGGAGACGAGGGCGGAGAGTGACGCCGGTGCAAGAAGCATGGTGCAGGGGGCACAGACAAGGAGCGGCTCCTGGCAGCTTCGGGTGGAAGGGGTACATGGACGAATCGAACATACACCGGAATGAGAGGGATCTGGAGACTGTATAGGTATGGGACTATACAGTTGAAGGATAGCTTAAAGGAATTGATTTGACTACTCATATCACCAAAATGCATTTTGCTTTTCGGTAGCCTAACTCATAAGAACTCCATGGTTAAGCGTGCTTAGCCTGGAGTAATTCTGGGATGGGTGACCTTCTGGGAAGTTTTCTCAGAAGGTGTGCGAGTGAGGACAAAGCACACTGGAAAGACTGGTAGTGATCTGTGGGGGCAGTCGATGGTCCCTGTGAGTTGCCGGAAAAAGTATAAGTATTTTCAAATTCTTATGTTTTTTTAAATAAAAATTAATTTTTTTAAATTTTAAACCATTAAATGATTCTTATAATTTTAAAAAATTTCCTATAAAAGAAACACATATTATTACAAAATCATTTTAATTTCTCTATAAAAAAAATGAACACCCTTCTAAAGATTATCCGATCATAGCGTTGACACTAAAAATTCTTATCCAATGTCATAGTATGAAAAATAAAGAAAAAATTGCATTTACTCAGGTTTGTTGGATGACACTGTCCGTAATAATTTTAAAATTACATTCACATCTAATTCAAAAGATCAAATTGACTAAAACTTAACTAAATATTATGAAAATAAAACCTAAAAGATTTAATGTATAAAAGATAATATTTTTTATTAAAAATTAAACCATTCAACTATTCACTTCTCTTACGGTTTTTTAAATGACATCCATGTGTTTTCTAATTTTAAAATAGACATATATACATAATTTACATATGTTACTTAAAAAAATAACACACGTACTTCTTGTTTTATTCATAAAATAAACCAAAAAAAATAATTGACAAAAATGAATTTAAAATTATTTTAATTAGTTTTAAAATATTTTCATGTCAATTTTTAAGACATAGGAAAAAATCTATAAATTTAATATTTTGCTTTAAACAGATTTTCGAAACCTAATACCTCATTTTATTAAAAGAAAATATAACCGATGTATTATTAAATCAATGTTATGATAATAATTATTGGATGAAATGTTATTCACCAGATTAAAAATTATAACTATATTAATCAGAATGCAACTCTTTTTATGATATTAATTATTGGATTGAATGTTATTTATTAGATTAAAAATTATAACTATATTAATTAAAATGCAATTCTAATCTGTTAAAAAGAATGCTTAAATAAGTGTGTTACAAAGAGATTAATATGAACGAGATTTGAAAGTGAAATAGGAAACATGTACGAGTTAGTTACTACTTTAATGTGTGAACTCGACAAATCCGACATGGAATGCCATGTGAAGAAGAAGACTAACAAATTTAGCAACTCTATAATATAAAATGATTAACGCAATATTTTATGTAAAATAAGTACTTACTTTTTTTTAGATTCATAATTTCAACTCCTTCTTTTTGATAAAAATATGAAATTAGGTTTTACTTTATCATTTTTCTCCGACTTTTGCTGTTTTCGCTACAGCGTCTCTGACTCTGCACCTCAAAATATTGAAAAATCAACGAAAACGAATGCATATTTTCCCATTTTATCTCAGTGATTAAGAAAAAGGGAAAGTATCTGAATATGCAGGCGGGCGCAGTAGCCGTGAAAGGTGACTTCACTCTGACTTCCGTTTATCATTGTTTTTATGGTAACTTCAAATTTTTATTAAAAATCACAAAAACTTACTCACAACCTTTCATGTTAGCTTCTTTTTTTCGTTTACTAATATGATTTTGTTACCATCACACGCACTCATGCAGAACCAACTTTATTATTATTACTATTATGATTATCGCATGAACATAAACTTGATCGGGATATTCCTTAAACACCACTCTAATATCCACTCAAAGAAATATCCTTTAGCATTCCATCACAATCATTTTTTTAATACATGTTTTATGTTTTTTAATTCTGATAAAAAACTAAAACCAGTATTAATTATAATCATATGGTATGTTAAATGTCATTGTCATTTTATCAACACTAAAAATGTATACATATAATGTTTGGAAGAAAATAATTGTATATTAATACTAATGAAAGAGTGTTATCCCCGAGCAATATATATTGATATGGAAAACAAATCACATCCATAGGACTATATTCATAGTGTGAAATGTTTCGGTATTGGTTCCTGTTGACTTTTTGACTCGAGTTGAAACATTGAGGGAAAGAAGGAACACAAACATAGTAAGTTAGTAACATAAAGAACAACCTCAAATTCCAAAATAGAAAAAATGGTTTGGTTTTATGGCACAACTTGCAAATGAAGCAAGGTGATTTGATATCAATTTTCAGGTCCTAAGGTCCCTAACTTCTTTTGTCCCCTACACTCATCACCACCATGGTATACTAACCCACTCACTTTTCTCGTTTAGCTTCTATTTGGTAAATATAGATGTATGGTAAAAAGTAAAAGTAAAAAAAAACATTTATTTTTTACCTTATTGTTCATTATTTTTTCTTTTCTTACTTATTGGATCAACGTACCACTTTAATCGGCAAAAGAAAAGAAGAAAACAAAATAAGCAACAGTGACGGAGAGTGAAAATCAACGGTCCAAAAGGGATCGCAGTGGGGCCCAGTTTTCTCCATAAATACCCACGAACCTTTCTACTTTGCTCCTCAGAACTCAAACACAACACAGAGTTAGTTTCTGAAACCGTTCCTCTTCTCATAACTCCTAACTAAACCCTGCTCAGTGTTTCCCACTCGCAATGGCTTCGCTCCAAAGAATCATTGCCATTGTTTCCCTCATAACGGTTCTTCTAACTTCCGCCGAGGCCCGAATCCCGGGCGTGTACGGCGGCGGCGCGTGGGAGAGCGCGCACGCCACGTTCTATGGAGGAAGCGACGCGTCGGGCACAATGGGCGGCGCGTGCGGGTACGGAAACCTGTACAGCCAGGGCTATGGCGTCAACACTGCTGCGCTTAGCACGGCGCTGTTCAACAGCGGGCTGAGCTGCGGAGCGTGCTTCGAGATAAAGTGCGCCAACGACCCGAGCTGGTGCCACGCTGGCAGTCCCTCGATCTTGGTGACGGCCACGAACTTCTGCCCTCCGAACTACGCTCTACCCAGCGACAATGGAGGATGGTGCAACCCTCCCAGACCACACTTCGACCTCGCCATGCCCATGTTCCTCAAAATCGCAGAGTACCGCGCCGGCATCGTCCCTGTCTCTTACCGCAGGTAACCTTACCTTCACCCATTTTCGCTTTTTACTTTTTCATTACATTTTTATTAAATGTTCATAACATAACACACTCTCTCTTACGTTTATTTTAAATATGTTTTCTGTTATTTACTATTAACCTACACCCTCGTATAAAAGTTACTGTTTTTACTTTCCTTTTTCAAATTTCGGTTATAGTATTTATGTATTTCAGTTAAATTCGTAATTTAAAACACAAGTTAAAAAAAATATATGACGGAATTTCCCGCATTTGGTAAAGGTGTGGTTTTTCTTTTCAGACAGTTGTACAGACACTATGAACTAAAAATTAATAATTTATAATGAAGAAAGGGATGTTTTGATGTTTTATTATTTTATAATAAACTGAGAATAAGAGAAAAACAGACTGAACGCGCTTGTTTGGCTTTTGGCCTTCTGAGGGTGCAAAGCGCACAATCAGAAGTGCGACGTCGTTTAAACCGACAGAGTGTACTGAGTGGAGGGGACTAGACAGTCGACAATAGGTGATTCGTAATTCGTAAAAGTGAAAACTGATCAGAAGCGTTGATTATTATTTGGTGGGTCCCTGTCTGGAGAGAACTTGAACCGTTTATCTGAAACCGGTTCAGGATTTTGACAAACGTGCACTTTTGCCGCGTAATTGCGCGATTCTCGAAACCAACCAAAAATAAGATGGTTTCATTGTAAATATGTAATTTTATTTGTCTGACCTCGTGGATGCATTTTATTACGAATGATGCCACTGACGATTGTGATTGGGTGTGTGAATGTGCAGGGTGCCTTGTAGAAAACAGGGAGGGATGAGGTTCACGATCAACGGCTTCCGTTACTTCAACCTGGTTTTGATCTCCAACGTGGCGGGTGCAGGGGACGTGGTGAAGACGAGCGTGAAAGGGTCTAAGACTGGGTGGATGAGTATGAGCCGTAACTGGGGTCAGAATTGGCAATCAAACGCTGTTCTTGTTGGTCAGTCACTCTCCTTCAGGGTCACAGCCAGTGACCGGCGCACCTCCACCTCCTGGAACATCGTACCCGCCAATTGGCAATTTGGCCAAACCTTCACCGGCAAAAATTTCAGGGTCTGATCGTGTTTTCTGGGTTATTTTCTTATTAAAAAAAGGAAAAAGCTTTACCTCTATGTAGTTTTGAAGTTGCCTTGGGATGTGGATATAGGGTGAAAAAAATGGAGGGAAGTAAAGTAAGTGGTGGTAGTGATCAGTGAACTTTTTGACTTTTTTTTTTCTTTCTTTGTCTTGATCGTGAAAGTGGAGGGATAAGAAGTTAGGGTTGTCTTGGTATACGGGTTTGAAGTGTTATAGGATTTGAAAAAATGGAGGGAAACATCATGTGAAACTTGTAAGGTGCTGAAGTGGCTTCAAATGTATGAGCCCGCAGCTATATTTCTTAGACATATTTATATATATATTAATGAAAAGATCAAGTGTGTTTATCTTTATAATCTTTCTTTTTAACTTTTTTAAGCTGGGTTTTATGACTGCTTGAACCTTAATTTTCCAACTATGATTTACTGAAATTTGACAAGTGTTTGATTCATGCATGAGATGTTCGAAAGCTGATGAGCACGCTTAACTGCGCTGAAAAGCAAAAGGAGAAAAAGAAAATTGTGGAAATGAGTGCTAATTCACCGTATTTGTCTCTTCATAAACTGTTTGCAAAGTAGATTCTATACCTTCCGTGTTGTTTCTCTTAACTTCGATGCCAAAATAAAAAGGTAGCATGGATTAAAAAACTGTGTTCCCGCGGTATGTTAAAATATGTTTTCTTTATAGAATGCAATTTTATTCTGTTTTACCAACAGTGGACTTTAGAGATTGTTGGAATAGTGTAGAGTTTGGCTTTTAAGAAACTTGTTACGCGTCCAATGAAACAACTATGATTTAAAGAGGCAGAGCAACATGAACATTATTTTTAAATTAAAGATGTATAATATTAAGTATAAACAACAAATTAAAACATTGAGTGCAGTCTATTATTTTATTTCTTTAGTGTTTAAAGATTTACTGAACTAAGGAACATTTGTTAAATATAAATTTTATCCTTGAATAACTCCTAAATATGTAGTAAAGAGAGGGCTAAAATTAGTGAGTATGAAAATGATGAGAAGTATGTGCTGATTTTGAAGCCTGAGGCTCGCGCACACTTTTCATCATCTGTCTTGAGTTAATAAGGTTTTCAAATTGCAGTTCCACGTTCAAATTGTTTGGTCAAGGAACAGAGACAAAAAGCATGGAAGTTTTTGTTACAATGATTCACTAATTGACATTTTCTTCATTGGGTTTCTCTCCATAGGAGGCATGTACTTTCTTCCTTTTAAGTAAATACATAACTGGTTAAATATTTCATTCTGAGGGCCACATAATAAGTGAAGTAATTTATTATTTGATAATTAGAACAAACTCATAATAACACACCTTTAGAATAACAGAGTTGATAATTCATTTATTTTTTTTAAGAAAGTGGCCATCCTATGGCCTAACATGTCTGGCTAACCAATATGCATAAAACTATGTATAATCTAAAACCATTTTCTGAACACAACAGATTAAGATATAATGTTGTAAAGCAACATGCTTATATTCCCGTGACCAATCCATACTCTTCAGCATTATATTCCATGGTTTTTTTGAAACAGCAATCAAATAGATAGGAGGAAAAATCAATTTTCTGAACACTGTAAATTATCTAACAATATTCTAAGAAAAGATGCAGTCTGCAGGTAGTCTTAACTTCTTTGTCCGCAACCAGATTGCATATCAGTAAGAAAAATTTCTTTCTAAATGTGTAGGTCAAAAGAAAATTGAAAATTATAGTTGTCTTATTTTATAATTACATACATACATACATACCAGCCTTTACACCGTCCCTCTTTTCTGTTTAGATAGTTTATATTGCATCAATAACAATTTTACTCCTTCTTGCAAGGTAGCTCTCTTTCCCTCTTCGTAATTCCATAATTCGGAGGTTGTATACCTCCCACTCGGATTATATGTATTGATCTCGGTCAAAGCTGTCACCACAGCTTTGTAGACTCCTTCACCCAACTCATTTTTCAGTGCTTTCAACTTTTCATCTTCATTGTCTATGATTTCCTGCCATGGAAAAAATCATGAAACCAGACAAGTTAGAAAAACATCATGATTGACTTTCCTGAATATAGGCACCATGTTAGTTCTAAAATTAATCATCTGACATCATTATACTACCTACATACTAATCAGAATAGTTCATATAGCAATGTCATCCAGCATTATTTTTCTTCTAATTTTGTGACCATGAAAAGTTCATCTATGGGGAAGAAGGCAAGTAAAATCAACCCTTTGAAAACAAGATCGAAGAAACACATGCTCCAGAGGCTTAATATTCTAACCAAGTATTTAGGTATCAAAGCTACATTGGAAATATCCATTGTTTCTAATTAAGTAGACTTCAAGGTGCTTACAACAGCAAACGCAAGATTTGATTAAGACTAAAATAGTGATATATCTATAAGCTTAGGTAAGGCACACCTGATCTTTCCCTTCAATTATGGTAATTTTAAATGGATGCCACCCTGGGTCCTTTATATACTCGTCCCACAATGAACACAGTTCTGAAGCTCTTTCTTCTGCATCCTCATCGTTGTATTTTTTCTTCATAGCTTCAAGGAATGGTCTAATATCAAGTTCCCCCATTCTCTTCACACCAACACCAGCACGGCAAGATATCTCTTTAATGCCCTGCAACATATAACATTTCAAGAAAGTTTAGAAAAAGTTGGAAAAATTCAAAACACAAAAGTACCAAATGAGTACTGAAACCCCCAACAGCGTCATAGTTTAAACATTGTTAACTGGTTTGCAATACACTTCAATATGGTAGTGTAGGTGATTCAAGGTATGTTACTACATCAAAAACGGTATGCGGGAGGAGACGTATACTGATAGGTTTCTGGATTGGAAACCTATTTAATTTGCACTCACTCACACTAAACAACCAGAAAAGAAAGTATAAATTGTATATTTCTGTAAATTGTATATTTCTATATTCAGTATCGTAATTACCCACCCAACAACCTCCAAGAGAGCCAAATACTCTTCCCTCCAATGGATAATCGTGATCCTGTCTTTGCAGTAAACAATTCAAAAGTGTCCAATATCAGAATACAATAGCTCTTTTATAGGAGCTTTATTTCCCGCCCAAATACTAATACAGTTATAACTACCTAACACATCTCCCCCGCTTTATTCCCTTTTCTCTTTCTTTCATAAACTATCCATTTCCTATCATATACACAGTTGATATACTGTTTGAGTTTGTAATACTTCTGAACTATCAGTTAATGTGCTATCAATATAATATTTTTTTCTATAGCATTTAAAATAATCCGTGTATATTCGAAAGTTAAGGAATATGAGCAGGTAGGGTAGGGTTTAAATTTAAACAAACACATCACTTTTTCCTCTTTTATGTTCTCATATTTTTCAATTTAAAGATTCACTTTCCCAACTATTTTTCACAAATGCAATTTTTTTCTCTTCCAAATGTGTTTGGACTTCAAATGTCTCTCCTTCCTTTTCACAAGATTCAATGCTTTTTCTCCTCCGATACTCCTTTTCTGTCTTGTGAATTGAACAAAATAAAGAGAACCCCATCGCTTTACCTCCCTTGTTCCTTCTCCCTATGGTTGCACACCTTATGTCCCATATTAGAAATAATGGAATACCAAAGAAATAGTATGTTTGTGTTAGGAACCAAGAATTTAAAAAAGAAAGAAAAGAAGGGTTTTTTATTGAATAGACTGAAAAGAACAAAAAACAGGAGAGCACTCTCTCCTTCAAAGGTTTCTCTTCACAAAGTGCTGAAGCTTAATCAACAAAATTCACCTCTTTCCTCCTCTCCACTCCTTCTTTCCTATTTATATCTAACACCTCAAGTAATTAACTCATGAATACTATAACTATCTTAACTAATTTCTCTTTTCCATGTGTCCTAACAATACACTCCTCCAAAAATCAACCTTGTCCTTTGTTAGGTTCCTTTATGCAGGGAACCGTAACATATGACTCTCCTCTCTCACAACACTCAAACAGTAGAAAAGAGATGAATTTATACGTATTTCATTAATTCTGTGAAGTATGGAAAAACAGAATTACAGTAAGTGTCCCAAGGAAGCCTCCCTTCCTCCACTGGAAAATGTCCAGTCTATTCCAAAAGTAAAATATCTGATAATCCTCTCTCCACCTATTATGTTATTATTTATACCCTCTTTCTACTAACAACTAACTTCTTTTATTCCTAACATTACTCTACCCCTCAAAATCAACCTTGTCCTCAAGGTTGAAGTTAGGGAACTGTTATTTGAGGTAATGCTCCTCTTTCCAGGTAGCGCCCTCCAAATTCTGGTCTGGAGGCTTGGGTGGTGGCACATCCTCCTCCAATGTCTTCCATTCTTCTTCCATTCTATTGACTTCCCACATTTTGGTCACCTCTTTTCCAAAACTATAAGCCCGGAGATGATCTTTGATGTCTTTCAATGCTTCCAGCAACTCGCTCCCCTCTGGAGGTCCCTCTTTTTTGGGAGTTAAGTCACTCTCTTTTGTCTCCCCCTCCACAAATTCCGCTTGGCTCAAGCTCCAAGCCAGAGTCATGGTAATCTCTTGTAGTATATAAGCTAACTCTTTGGATTCAGAAATGTTTTCTCTGCCTATTGGCTTGTGTTCTTCAGAGGACTGATTTAGATCTGGCGTTACAACCTGCAAGAAGAAAAAACAGCCAAGTATATTCCCACCAGCATCAATTCTCTTGTTTGTTGTTATAGAACTCTCAACAAATTCTCCATTTCTATCAAAAAATCCAAATGGTAACTTCTCAGAATCTTGGCCACTTATTCACGGTATATTAAAATCATAAAATTAGTCAGGGTATCTTGACCTTTTAGTCGACAAAAACTTCCAAATATTTCACCAAGAAGCAATTTTCCTATGACTTCATCTTTTTTCCAACCAGTTAGCCTTTCCATGGCTGCATTCCATTCAGAATAGCAGGCACTCTCATCAGAAGAAAATATGGGTGGAATCAATGGACTGAGACTCTGCACGATTGCTTTGTAATCACCTCCCAACTTGATGAATTTATCTTGAACCATTTTCTCATAAGTGATGTCTTGACCTACAAAGCATACCCCGACAACAGAATATGTGTAGTCCCTACTAGTGCAAGTATTGACCATGAGATATACAACTTTCTGTTCCTACTAGCGCGTTTAATTTTCCCTCCATTCTTCTTCACTACCGTTTCTCCTCGCTAGCTCTTCTCTCCCCCCGATATTGATCCGGTAGGTCGGACCAAATCTGTTAGGTTCCTTTATGCAGGGAACTGTAACGGATGACTCTCCTCTCTCACAACACTCAAACAGTAGAAAAGAGATGAATGTATACGTATTTCATTAATTCTGTAAAGTATGGAAAAACAAAATTACAGTAAGTGTCCCAAGGAAGCCTCCCTTCCTCCACTGGAAAATGTCCAGTCTATTCCAAAAGTAAAATATATGATAATCCTCTCTCCACCTATTCTGTTATTATTTATACCCACTCTCTACTAACAACTAACTTCTTTTATTCCCAACATCCTTCAAGTTGGAACAATGGAAGCTTGATCCCATGGCTCATCTTCATCAACGTGTTATCTACCCTTCCTGATAGCATTGCAATACTGTCTTATCAAAGGAAGGGAACTCACTGGCTACTTCCTACAAATTCAGGTCTGGAGGCTTGGGTGGTGTAGGAGATAAGAGTGGTTTTTGTACAACAGACTCTCAACCCAGTAAGTTGGAATTCCAATGTCATTGATGTTCCACTTACATTAAAAAAACACATTAAAAAACTAAGGAAATAGAAGACTTTAAAAAACACTTACATTAATCAATACTTTTCGAGCTTCTTGTAGCTCATCATTGCTCTGACGCTCTTTAATAATTAGTGTCTGGTTCAGAGCATCTAGGTCTCGTAGTGATTGTTCCTTCTCTCTTAAATCTGTGTGTAAGGCATCCACCTTATACAGAACTTCTGAGTCTTCATCTTCCTCAATGTATTGCATGACATTTAATTTTCCTTTTAGTTGTTGAATCTCCAATTCTAGTTTTTGTTTCACTTCCAGTTGTTTTTCAAGCCTGACGATTTTATGACGAAGATGTTCTTTTTGCCGCTGGATAAATATATTGTCAAGTAGCATTAACAACCAGCTATTCTGATGTGGACAATGACACTCAGTTATTAGAAAAGCTCAAAAATAGGATACACAAACCTTTTGATCTGCAGCCAGTTTCCAAATATTTTCACCAGCTTTTTGTTGCTCCAGAACAGCCATTTCCAAAGAGCTATTTTTCAATGCATTCTAAAAAGATAATAGACATCAGCATTGTACATAACATTCTAGCAAATTCTTAACCACATCGTCATTATTAAAGGATTTCAAAAACACAAATAAAACATAATACCAAACCTTTTGTTTATAGGTTCCATAGCAATGTTCTTACCAGGAGGGACAAAATAATGTCAAAAATAGAAGAAGAAAAATTCCCAATGAGACATTCTTCGACATAAAACTCTAAACAGCTAGCTTTTATTTTAACCCTCCTTTCCCTAAATTTCATCATATAAACTCCTTAGCAAATAATAACTAAATGGAGTACATCTTATTATCATTATTATTGACATCCATTTTAGCATACATTACATTAAAAAAAATTTAAATATTCATTGACAGAAACAATCTCATGTAGTCCATTTTTGACTGAACAAAAAAACAAAAAGAATTTTCATAGAAGAAAATGTGTTGCCTTCAATTGCATACTACTATAATACAAACCGATTAAATTACATTCCCAATATCCTTGGGCCTAGTTCTCACACAAATCAACTGGAAACGTATTCAAATCATAAGGTGATAATCAAACTTGATAAGTAAAAATGGAAAAGTAATTAACTTTGTTTGCCAACTCTTCCATTAAAATCACTAAAACAAATGAATATTGATCATCTTAATTAAGTATCCTTAAACAATGATTTTTTCCTTCAATTTCTATTTAACAGGAATCTCAACCTCATCATGATAGAAAAGATGCAACAACAATAATAATAATAACACTACACCTCCATAATCTCTTCTTCCAACTTCGTTCTTTCACTTTCATTATGTGCTTCACGTTTTTCCAGTTCAATTCTCCGCAACTCGAGCTCTCTTTTCTGAGATTCCAGCTGCAACTTAAGCCTTTCATGACCACTAAAAATGTTCTGGAAGTGCTGAGTTGCACTTGATTGTATTTTCTTCATCTCTGAATACAATCAATCATGGTATAATAATAAGATGTCATTAAAATAGTTCAGCATCCTTTACAAACAATCAAATGTCAGAAGTGTATTGTAGAAGATCCAGTAGGACATTTGGAAACCATTATTATTACATAGATAATAAATTCTACAGTGTAACCACGATGGTGATGCAACCAGAAGTTTGCAGTGTCTGGACTTTGATTCTACCAATAAAAATTGTTAAAACCAGATTCAATCCAATGATATATAATCTAACACAGCGGCAATTATGTCAATGTACACAATTAGTAATTTCATTGTAGAATTTGACCTTTGTGACTTGAAAATAAATTGGAAACAAAAAATAATAACAATAACAACAACAACATCAAACAAGTCATGGTCCAAATTACAGAAAAAAGCAACTTAGATTAATATATATACCTTGATTGTGGTCTTGAGTGAGCTTATCTATTTCCTCCATTACAATTTCCAAGCGACGTGAAGTCTCATTGTATTTTACTTCCATCTCCAATAACCGCTTCTTCTTGACCTGAAGAGTATTGTTCAAGCAGGAAACAAGTTTAGCATGTATACGAGCTTCTTCTTTCACGAGCTCAGATATTGTTTGGATATCCCCCATCTTCTGCAGTTGTTCCCCAATGATATTGTTCATCTCGTAGTCATCAGCTCGAGCAATCCATGCATAAATACCAGACTTTTGCTCAGTATTAGCAAACCAGTCCTTTTTCCCTCGATGATCTAATTCATATGCTCTTTCAAATGCCAAAGCATTAGCTAAACCCGTCCAATCTTTATTGAATTCCATAACTGCAGTTCCAGAGTGACCCCGGATATCCGAAAGAGTCCGGACTCTACAAGGATTAAATCCCCTGATTCGGTGAGCATCCCTCAACTTGGAACCAGTTTCCCCAACACAACGTCCATCTTCTGTCTGTGCAGTAGGAATATTAACCAATATCCCAGTCCATGGCCACACAAACTGCTCCTCAAAATGGATATTGCCTTCATCTGCAGTTTTTGGTGTACCATCCACATTCATAAGATCCTTTTCCAAATATTTCATTAAAGCCAAATGATTAGCCTTTTCAGTGGCACTTCTCTTTTGTGAGCTACTCTGACCCACCCCAGAAGCATGTT
This sequence comes from Vigna angularis, assembly GCF_016808095.1. Classification (NCBI taxonomy): domain Eukaryota; kingdom Viridiplantae; phylum Streptophyta; class Magnoliopsida; order Fabales; family Fabaceae; genus Vigna; species Vigna angularis. The sequence goes on from NC_068976.1 coordinate 26,030,046, forward strand.
CAAAGATTTCCCTATACACATAATCCCGCTTTCTCTTTTTATTAGGGCAGTATGGACATGAGAAAGTCATTTCAGAGGTTTTCACAATGTGACTTCCCTTTTTGAGTGCTTCATAGGATTTATGCACATACCACCCACTTATTTGAGTTGCCTTTATATTATTATCTTTATGAGAGTAGTCACCCATCATGGTTTCTCCTGGGGTTGCTGTTACTGTGCCTGAAAGACAAAAAGTAGCTTAACTAACAAACGTGTCATGTTGCTTTACAGATTAGTTCAACTGAGTATTGTGAATTTACCAATATGACATAATCAGTAACAGAGAAGAAACATAAATATTGTTACAATTGTTTCATTAACAGGGGATCACCTTGATCCATAGGTTTTGATGGAAATGAAGCACCCACATTCATAACATCCTTTTTCAAATATTTTTCTAAAGCCAGATGATTGGCCCTTTCAATGAAACTTCTTTTTTGTGATCTACTCTGACCCACCCCAGAAGCATGTTCAAGGATTTCCCTGTACACATAATCCCGGTTTATCTTTTTATTAGGGCAGTATGGGCATGTGAAAGTCTCATCCGAGGTTTTCACACAGTGTCTTCCCATTTTGAGTTCTTCATAAAATTTATCTACATACCGCCCAATCTGAGATGAACTCATATTGCTATCTTTGTCAGAGCAGCAACCAATTGGAGCTTCTCCTGGACTTATTATTATGGTTCCTGAAAGATAAAAAACAGTATTAGTACTGGCTTCCTCGAGTAACTACATTGATTTTTAATTTTGATAAAAATTATCACTTCACATGCTACTTCCATTATGCACCATAGTGAATTGAATTAGTCAATCCATAATCAATAACTAGAAAAACTTGAACAGAATCTCCATATGATCTCTTCATTAACAACAGGGGGATCACCTTCATTTACAGGTTTTGATGATGAACCACTCACATTCATGACATCCTTTTTCAAGTCTTTTGCTAAAGCCATAAGAGTAGCATCTTCTTTGACACTTCTTTCTTGAAAACTACTCTGATCCACTCTAGTAACTGGGTGATTACCTTCATTTGCAGATTTTGATGGATCACTCATGTGCATGAGATCATTTTTCAAATATTTCATCAAGGCCAGATGAGTAGCCTTCTCTCGAACATTTCTCTTTTGTGAAATACTCTGACCCACCCCAGAAGCGTGGTCAAGAAGTTCCCTATACACATAATCCTGTTTTCTCTTTTTAGGGCAGTATGGACAAGAAAAAGTCTCATCTGAGGATTGCACAATATGATTTCCCTTTTTGAGTTCTTTGTAAAACTTATCCACATACCACCAGTTTATTGTAGGAGATGCTGGAGATGCTGGAGATGCACTCACACCAGTCTCCTTGTTAGAGCATTGAGCTATTTCAGGTTGTCCTAAGTTGGTACCTGAGAAACAAAAGAAACAGTGTTAGTACTGGCTACTGTCATGTTGCTTTACATATATCTTCATTATTCCATTAACTATATTTGTGAATTGGCACATTTCTGTATATTCCGTAACTTGGAGTAAAGAAAGTATAGAACCAAAAAATTTGTTACAGTCATTTCCATCAACTGGAGACTCACCTTTATCAACAGGCTCTGACAAGCAATCCACAATAATAAGATCATTTTCCAAATATTTCACTAATGCAAGATGATTGGCTCTCTCTCTTGCACTTTTCTTTTCAGAACTACTTCGACCCACCATATATGCATGTTCTAGGAGTTCCCTGTACAAATAATCCTGTTTTCTCCTAGGGCAGTATGGACAGATGAAAGTCACATCTGAGGTTTTTACATTGTAACTTCCCTTCTTGAGTTCTTCGTAAGATGTATCTACATACCACCAACTTATTTGAGATGTATCAGTATCCTTGTTAGAGCACTGAGACATTACTGTTTCTCCTGTGCTGAATAATTTGACACCTGAAAGTTAAAAAAATAATGTTAGTACTGACTGTTGTCATGTTATTTTATTCAATATCTTCGTTATGCCATTGAATATTATTGTAAATTGGCAAGTTTCGGCTTAGATAACAAGGAAAATATTTAAAATGAAAATTTTATTCAGTAACTTCATTAACAGGGAGACCTTTGTCTGCAGGTTTTGAGGTGCCATCCAGATAAGCTAGGTCCTTTTCCAAATATTTCACTAAAGCCAGATGATTTGCCTTCTCTTTTGCTGTTCTCTTTTCTGAACTACTCCGACCAACCCCAGAAGCATGATTAAGGAGTTCCCTGTACTTATAATCCTGTTTCCTCTCAGGACAGTATGGACAAATGAAAGTTTCATCTGAGTTTTTCACTTTGTATGTTCCCTTCTTGAGTTCTTGATAAGATATATCTACATACCACCAACTTAGTTGAGATGCACTTGTGTCAATATCCTTGTTAGAGCATTGAACCATTATGGTTTCACCAAGGCTTAAATACTATGCCAGCTGAAAAATTAAAATTATGTTAGATTGTTAATGCTATCAGTTGTTTTGTGGTTTTGAACTAGCACACAGGTTTTCAAAACTGTCAGCTGTTGCAATTTTGACTGTATTGTCAAGGTTTTGGGATGATGGCAACCACACCATGATAAAATCTCAATTATGACCATACTGACTGCATGTGTCTGTATTTGTCTGTAATATCAAGGGGCATGACAAAACCACAACAAGGGCTGTAGTTTAAAACATTTGAAGCAAGTAATTGATTACTCAAATTATATTTTGTCTTTAATTATGAAATCAAATTATTTACAAAAGGGAAAAAGAAACTTTCATGTCGCTTTTAATCATTATAATTTCAGTAAAACATGTTCAAAATCTTCATATTTTCTTATTGATAACTTTGATCTTTGATCCTCAGAGTTCACAAAAATGATAAGGAAAGACTAAATTCACAAAGTTTGATGACCAAATTTAACCCTAAGAAAGTATAGGGATATAACCATGTTTGATGGAAAATACAAGAACTTAAAATACATTTTTTTTATAAAAATATAGTGCATCTAAGAACCTAAGTCACTAGTTAAGCAGCTTCTAAGTTCTGTCAAAATGAGATAAAGAAAAACATAATAACATAAACATTCTAACAGTCTGCATACATATTATGAATTCAACAACCATCAAATATGGAAGCAGAAGGAAATCTCTTCTTTTCTTTTACTTTTCCATTTTTTTTTATATCTAGTGAGAAGTTTTTAATCATTTAAAGTGGTATCATGACCTAAACAACAAGAAACTATGTCTCATTGTCTAAACTTTAAAGTGGTCTTCAAGGGACATTCCACAATTCAGATAGCAAATAAATAAAAGAGAAATGATCACACAACAAAACACAGCCAAAACAAATTTCGAGAGATAAATTATCAAAAAATATTAAAATAATGATTTTTTCAAAGGAGACAACATAAAGGAAGCAATCACACCATAAAAATAAAAATGATAAAAAATTTACTGCACAGATATGAACTTCCCGCTGACAACATGCGGTACAAAAGAAGATAAAAGTAAAAAGGAAAGGTTTCAAGCGCATGCGATCATTTCTGAATTCTAAATGAAAAATGCGGGATTTGAATAAATACCGATTGATTGGAGACCAGATGAATTAATAGAAGCTCAGAGAAGACTGTTATTGTTCTTCTTCTTCACATTCACCAAATTGACACAAATAAAGATCAACAAGGACAAAATTCAAGAGGAAAAGTGATGATATTGGAGGGAGGGAGAAAAAATGTGATAATCACAAGCTAGGGTTTTGCACTGGGAGGTGTGTAGGGCGTGCTATGAACAACTGTCATTGCCCTTGAAGTCCTGGACAGAAAACCTCAGTTGTCCTGGTAACTAAGAGTCACTGGGAGGGAACTCAGATGAGATGAAACATGGAAAATATCACTATACATTATATTTTATATTATATTTGTAAATGGATTATATAAACATTAATGATTAATTGCAGAATCACAAATATTTCATGTATTTTAATAGTTTCATAATTTTTTGCAATATTATATTTTTTTTTATTACTGTCACTAATAAAATTAATTATGCATAATAGTAATGGTAAAAGAATGTGTATACAAAAAAGCAGTTACAAAATACAATTCCTGATGTTTATAAGATTAAAATCAAAAGTGTACGTAAAACAATAATTACTAAATAGAATCTCTTCTGTATATAATAATTATAATGTAACTATAATTCTCACTATAATTTTTTTTTTACAATTTTATTATTTTAATAACCACTTTTTTAAATTTAAATAATTATTCATATTTTTTATTTCAATAAAAAAAATTAAAATAATTACTACTTTTAAAAGAAACAGTGTCTTTTTTATATTTCTAATTTTATTCTTTTTAACTATCACTTTTAAAATTTAAATAATTAATATATATATATATATATATAAAAGATTTATATTAAATGTATTGGTCAAAAGTGTCAAATTAATTTCAAAATTTACATTAAAAATATTTACGAAAATGATATATCTTGTTATCAATCTTTTGAGATGCATTCCAATGACTTATCATTAAAACGTTAGTAATCTTAAATCAAAAGGCAAATTTTATCATAAGACTTGATAAAAGAAAACAAATTTGGAGAAAAAAAAAGTTTCATTAAACTTAATAAAAGGATAATGAAAATAGTAATGTGTGCAAAGGTATGACACTTTAGTGAGACAAATATTTTCTAATCATGAAATCATTTTTATGTGTTTAAACAAAAGTTTAACAAGATTCGTTTCATTAAAGAATTATGTCATCCAAAAAATCATCCCATTTAAATGAAGTAATTTCAATAGCTCCACCAATAATAAACTTTGTGGCAGATTACAAAACTTGTAGATTGAAATATGTAATATTTCAAAATATAATATTAAAACCATAAGAATTATCACACAATTAAAAAGATAGGTAAATTAATGAGTTGAAAGAAAAATATAAAGTTATAGTTATGCAAGGCAATCATAAAACTAAATTTATATATAAATACAAATATAAAAACTATGTACAAGATTATCAAAAACCACGTATAAATACAAATATAAAAACTATGTATAATATTATCAAAAACCACAAAAAAATATTAAAGAAAGCGAAATATGATAACTATTACACACGAGGACCTTCGCTGTCTAGAACCTACTCAACCGTCATGTCATCATGCTCTACTTATACCCACTAGATGATTATCGCCCCAAAATGATAACACATAAAACAAACAACAAAGAAACATACAAGAAAGATAAGCTAATTGTAAAACAATTATACATGGTAAGGTAAATTCAACATACAATTTCAATCACAATTACTATAACATTATTCTCATTCACAGTACTGACTCAAGCTTGGTCAAACCCTTTTACAATATAGTATAAATGTCGAGTCATGAAACTTACTCGTTCGAAGTTGTCACACAAGGTTAGTCCTTTAAGCACCCTTTGCCACACAAGGCTAATCCTCTCACGACATGACTCATCACTCTTTAATTGAGCATGGATGATCATTAGAGTGTCAGGATAACTTCCATATCGAGCTTCTTACATTTATACTACTTACACATGGATCCTCCAAATAAAAAATTCCTCCTTAGAACTCTTTTCAAACCATTTCATTCACCCTTTGATAAAATCATACACTTTGCATCCAAACATATGAAACCATGAAACATCCACAAAATAACTGGAAGCAACCGATTCAAGTAACACAAAACACCTAAAACACATTTATGGGACCCTACTGACTGGCCCCTAAACTGGCGCTCAACGCTCCCAAACTAGTGAGCTAGCACCCGAGCGTCCAAAAGTGGCGCTCAGTACCATGAAAGTAGCTAAACCACTTAAAACCAGACTTTGAACACTTTACCCCTAACTTCTAAAGATCTCTAGGACCCTTTAGATACTGAGACACTTCAGAAAACACAACTCTAACTCAATATGTCCACTCCAAACACAATCTACCTCTCTAAGTCACCCAAACTCAATTCTACTTTTTTCTAACACTCATTTGACTGGACTAATTGCCTAAACAAGTCTCAAATGACTCAACAATAGACCTTAAACCATCCAATTTAACACAAACCTACTTCTTTAGAGACTTACCACTCAAAACCCCCTTAATTGTATCCAAAATCATTCAAAAAGACCTTATCAACTCTCTAATGCATTATACACCAGATTTTACTACTTTGACAACTCTCACAAGTCTTAAATTACTTCAAAACAATCCCCAAACTTTTGTTTTACACAACCAACCCTTTTCTCAAAAACTCACCTATCAAAACCCCACAATTTCACTCAAAAACAAGTAGTAATTGAACCCAATTTCTTTCTCTCAACTCAACACCATAACTTGACCATTCAAAGATGTAAACCAATCATAAACCACCCCTCAAACACTTATTGAACTGTAGGTTCCACCTTAAACTCAATATTCCAAGAATTGTATACCAATACCTCTCAATTTAGACCACCAAGTAATATATCAACCTCTCACTTTTACCAACAACATCGTCAAGACAGTTTTACAATCAAACCATTCTTATTTCAGCATACATACACTTGTATAACATTCATATATTAGTGAAATCTCACGAACACATCATTAATCACACACAATTTTGTTATTTTTATCAATTCAACACATATAAGCTATCACAAATTCACATGCACGCCAAATAACAAATTTCAAATCTTATATATATATATATATATATATATATATATATATATATATATATATATATATAAATAACGAATTAACGTCCCTTATCTTAGGAAAAACTACTACAACTCTAACTTCCACCATAAGGAATTCTAGAAAAGTCTACAAATCATCAATTAATGATTGAAAACAAACCTTGGAACCTCAAATATACTAAGAATCAAGGGAGAAACACTTTTGATACATGCAAAAACAGAATTACATGATGATCAAAGACCGAGAATAGAAGGAGAAAAATGGATAAAAACTTATTTGCTCTAAACAAATAATCGATCAGATAGAATTGGAGATTACTTTGCCGTAATCCTCTAGGAACCTTCTAATCGTCAAACAAAAGATCAAGAGTAAGAAAAGATAGATAGAATGGAGTGAAAATTAGAGGAAGAGTTTTATAGAGATAAAGAGTGTTTTAAGTAATGAGATGAGTTTAAGAAAATCTATTTATATTATCGAATTATTTTAAAATATAATACTTGGTCTCATTATTTTAAAACACCTATAAATTCTAATATTCTATTTTTCTAGATTCTTACAAAATGGTATAATAGTACTTAGATTAAATACAAGGTTATTGAGGAGATTCACTAACACAAATATAGGTTTTAAGGTTTGTTATTTTAGACTTTTGACGTCTGTTAAATGTCCGACGCAGGAGACGTTAAATTGATTGACGTCTGTTGTAAGAATAACAAACGTCAATTTATGGGCCTTTTTTAAAAAGAAATTTTGTCAATATTTTGGAAACCATGAAAAATTAATATAGAACATAAGAATACACCACAAAAATTCCCAGAATTTTAGAAGTAGTAACAACCAATGAAAAATGAAACAACCAATGAAAAATGAAACAACCAATGAAAAATGAAACAACCAATGAAAATGCAACAACTAATATACATAAAAAACCAAAAATGAAACTAACCGTGAAGGTGAGAGAGTAGACAGGTGCCACTATGAGGATGAGGAGAAAAATGCGCACAATAACAATTTAAAAATCGTCACCGTAATTGTCCTAGAACGCGCTCAAGAGCTACATCAAAAACCAATGAAAACGAATTTTAATCGATGCAAATGAAAGATGATGGTTCCAAACATAATATAATCGGTGCAGAGTGATTTTAAAAGGTGCAACGTGATTTTAAAAGGTGCAAAATAGAAGAAAACTTATGTGAAAGTTAATGGTGAACGAGAAAAACCAAAGGAAGAAGTTGAACACAGCGAGAGAGAAAACGCATAACTGGTGCTCGCATTATGGAGTAGGTGAAAATGCAGGGTATTTGACGTCGACCCCTCTTTCCCAGCGGACATCTAAGTGCTCTAAGACTTCAACCTCCTTTCTCAGCCGACGTCTAAGTGGTAAATAAATTAATATTGACACTCAAAATGAGATAATTTTGCACCTTTTTAACGTCAGTCTATGGGGAGAGGGCCCGACGTCTAAATGGAAAAAAATTAATATTGACACCCAAACGAGGTAATTTCGCACATTTTTTATGTTTGTGGGAAGGGAGCCGACATCTAAGTCGTAAAAAAATTAATATTGACGCTTAAAATGATATACTTTTGGATATTATTGACGTCTGTAGAGGGGAAGCTGACGTCTAATGTCAGGAGCCGACACAGTCCTGTATGTAGACCATTTGACATCTGACCTTACCGTTTATACCTTATTTGACTTAAGGAACCAATTTATCTGACTTCTATAATGAATTTTCTTTCGTTAAATATTAAACGTTAAACGCATGACCTGAAATGCTATTTCTCTACTGGTGATTAAGAGAAATTTTTTTTTATTGTATGTAATTTATGAGTAAGAATAAATGTATTATAACTAAATTTTGTTTGTATTTAGCTTTGGTATATCTAAGATTAAAATGTTGTAAGTCTAATTAATCATCTTCTTTCATATTAAAACACAATATATATTTACTTAAGTGTTATACGAATAACAATTACATTTATTTATTTATTTATTTATTGTTTTTCTGATTATAATGAGGTGAGTTCGGGTAAAAAAATATATGAGAAACATGTGATTTATCAATTCATAAAACTATTGGCAAAATAAATATATATTTTTTAAATAAATATATTAAGAATATATTTAAACATGACATATACTATTACATCTTCTTAGTAATTTTCATGTTTGAAAATGTATATATTTAAATTATTATTGTAATATTTTGAAAATTACATTTGCACTTTCAAACACAAAAACATCATCGTATTCTATTCCTTTATTGCAACATTAGACTTTTTAATAGTAAGCATTTTTTATATGATTTAAAAATTTGTAATTTTAAAAAAAAAACTTTTACGCTGAGATTTTTTTTTTCTATCAAATATCAACTCCTACTTCTAAAAATAATCTAAGTTTGATTTAACAATGACTAATTTTTTTGTCAATAAAAATTAAAAAAAATGATGTTTTTTAATTATTAATAATTAAAAAAATCAAGCATCACAGTTTTTTTCTTCTTCTTGAGAAAAACTTAAAGGAAGGTAAATCTGTAAGGAAATTTCACTGGAGAAGTACCTCATCTAATATTTGAAGTTTGCTTTTTGGATCATCCAAACTGTCATCAGTGGACTCTCCCTGCACCCTGGGGCTTCTTCTAGGTAGCACTTGTGGAGTGCAGAGTCACAGATCAGAAACAACTATTCAATCCATTCAGAGATTAGGAAAAGGATAACAAAGGAGATAAATGATGTTTCCGCAATTTGGTGCGACGGCGGAATCTCTGAGCAAGGCATCAACGGCCGTGTTCCGGATCGGTACCGACGCTCACTTATACGATGATCCCGAGGACGTCAATATCGGCCCTCTCCTCGACAGCAAGTTCGATTCCGAGAAGTGCGAAGCTCTCAAGCGCCTGCTCGCTCTCATCGCTCAGGGCTTCGACGTCTCCAACTTCTTCCCTCAGGTACCGTACACCTCCTCAACCATCACCTCATTGACCTCTTCCTTATATAACGCGGATTTTGCTTTCAGTTAGTTTCACCTTTTTCTGGGAAGAGGATTTTGCATTTAGATAGATTGCGCGATAAAGTTTTTTTTTTTTTTCAGTTTACATGATTTGGAATTCGAATTGATTTATGTTCACATCCTCGGTTTGATTCAATTATGAATACAGGTTGTTAAAAATGTTGCATCTCAGTCCTTGGAGGTGAAGAAGCTGGTTTACTTGTACCTCCTGCACTATGCTGAAAAGTAAGTGTCTGGATTAAGTTTATAACTCCTTTGGTTTGTGTAGAGCAGACTTGAAAAATAAGCGCGGGTAGTTGATTAGATGTATTTTTGTTTAATTGTGGCATGTTCGTCTTAAATTTTGTCAACTATGAGAGATGTTGTTTACTTAATATTTTGTTCCTTCTATTCAGGCGTCCCAATGAGGCGTTGTTGTCGATTAATTATTTTCAGAAGGACCTTGGGGACACAAATCCATTGGTGAGGGCTTGGGCACTTCGGGCCATGGCTGGAATCCGCCTTCATGTAATTGCACCACTTGTTCTTGTTGCTGTGCAGAAATGCGCTAGAGATCCTTCTGTATATGTTAGAAAGTGTGCTGCAAATGCTCTTCCCAAGCTTCATGATTTGCGGATGGAGGAACATGCTTCTGCAATTGAAGAGGTCTGTTAATGCTGTGTTGTTTACTAAAGTTATTAAGATATGAATTCAACTGATCTACATGACATAATAATGTTGGAGCGAGTAATGTGATGTTTCAGTAAGGGTTTATGTTACAAACCTAATAAAATAAGTAACAACAACCAGATGAACATTAGAAACAAATCAAGGATAACTGTTATTGATTCAAATGATAAAGTCAAGGTAACATTTCAAGGGATATCTCCCTTATTACATTACAATGCTTTGTTTGTAGTTCCCTCATACACTATCTTAGTGCACCCTAATCCGTAGTTATATCCTAAGTTTATTTCCTTGCCTCTGTGCAGTATAATGTAGTTAACTCTACTAATCTTCCTAATTACTCAAATAATAGTTGTTCCCGGAACACCCACAGCTATATTAACTATTAATCATGGAGCTACTTTCGGTCACCTCTTTTTTCCCGTATAAACCTTTCAACTCAAGGGTTATCTCACATGACCGATTCCTGTTGCTAACATTTTCTTCGTCATGGAAGATCAACTTTATCCTCAAGGTTGAGATGAGGAATTGCTCTTCCATAAACTTGGTCCTGTACTCCATTGTCTAATTTTTAAATAAATACCCAATCACCTTCCTGAATGTTAGCTGGGCTGCGTAGTGCTTCATATGACATTGTTCCCTTGCGAAAAGATGTTTAAGTTTTTGCGACCACCTTTCCCAAAACTTTCCCTGGTATGAATTTAGGAAAGGAAAGTGGAGGTCTGCCTTAAACCACCTTTAATGGAGTACATCTTACTGCCCCATGATATCAAGTAATTATGTATTATACAAATACTCTTAACTAACAAAGGGAGGCAATCCAAAGTTTTGACTGTGCTGAAGTAAAACAGGGCAAATGTATTTCCAATTTCTGATCTAATACTTCTGTTTGTCCTTTGGACTTCAGGTGATATACAGTATGCTGCACTCATTATTAAAATGGTTCCCTGAATCCCTGCAAATAAAATAACTGCTGCCAGGGTTTGTGAATGTAGGGTCTTGGTCATCACTAAAAATAATCATTAGAATTTCATTTAACCTACACTTCTCTAGCAAAATCTCTGCCACTGTTCTTGCTGAGTAGGGCTATTTTAATGCAATAAAATGATCATACTCACTAAGCCTATTAGTTACCACCAATATAGCATCATATACCTTGAACCATGATTGCTTCACAATAAAGTTAGAACTAACTTCTTTGCAAACAGCAAGGGGAATGTGAATCAATTGCAACAGGGTTGCAGGAGATACCACTTGATATTCATTGTGCTGACAAGTGTGGCACCACTACATAATTTGTGATCATCTCCTTCATTCCCTACCTTCTGTAGGTCCTTTAAATCCCTTCATGTTATCCCATGGGAGTGGTGTGAATTCAGCCAATAATTTGGAAATCCAAGAAGAGGTTGACAACATCAGTTTCCCTTGTAGTACAAGTTCCCCTGTTCAATGAGTCATTGGAGTATGGTCATCAATGTGAATTAGGGTCCTTCTCAAGGTTGTTTAAATTTTTTCTCAAGGCTGGATCTTTTCTTACTTCATGGTCAACTAAATGGTGATTTTGCCAATAAGGTTGAGAGATATTGTGTCGACCACCCTGCCAGGGATCCTCACTTGTAAATAGCTTCAAACCATATCTCATTAATTTTCCATCCAATTTTACTAATTTTGAGTTATAATCTGTTGCTCTAGCACGCGTCTCTAAGGTTCTTTTGGTCCAAAGCTAACAATTTCCTTGGGCTACATACTTTTGAAATAAACATTATTAAAAGATGGGTTTGTGCCAGATAATCGATTTGATGAATGTATTGTTGCAAAGCCTTACAGTACATAAATTACAATTCTTCTTATGCTGCAGATTGTTGGACTACTTTTAAATGACCATTCCCCGGGAGTTGTTGGAGCTGCTGCATCTGCATTTACTTCTGTTTGTCCTAACAATTTTTCGTTGATCGAAAGAAATTATAAACGATTGTGTGAGATTCTTCCCGATGTGGAAGAATGGGGTCAAATAATTCTAATTGGGATCCTTCTGCGGTATGTGATAGCAAAACATGGGCTTGTCAAAGAATCTGTCATGATTTCTTTGTCTGATGAAGATGTTGGCAATTTAGAAGAAGATGAATCCTATATTACTTCAAAAGAAGACTCGAGTTATGCCATTGATAAGACTGTATCTGAATTAGCAAAAATGATCTTCCAGTGTTACATTGAAGGGCCATACGAGTACTTATCACGCTCAAGTTCTACAAATACTGTTGCTCGTAAATTAGATGCATCGCAATATACATCTTGCACTAATAATGTTGTGAAGATCCTGCTGCAATGTACATCACCATTGCTATGGAGTAATAACAGTGCAGTTGTTCTTGCAGCTGCTAGTGTACACTGGATAATGGCTTCTAAGGAGGACATCAAAAGAATTGTTAAACCACTCTTGTTTGTGCTGCGATCATCATCTGCCTCAAGATATGTGGTATGCAACATTCCATTGAATTGTTTGTTAGTTTATTTATTTTGTCTTGCTTCAGTTCTTCTACATGGTCAGTTACTTTCATTTATTTGTTATTGGATATACTTTTATAAATTAATTATACATGAATCCTTCTTTTGAGAACCTTGTGTAAATGTCTACAATTTGATTATAGGTTGTGTTTTATTCTTTACTCATTACATTATTACTTCTATTATTGATTTTTTACTAGAATATGTTTGTACTCCCCCCTTGATTATATTTTATTCCTTATCATCCTTGTGGCTCATGAAACTTTTAAATGAGTTTAGTGAGAAGCATATTAGTCTTATTAGCCTCTGAAAAGAGAAAAAACCTGTCTATATGTATGCTATCATTTAAATTAGTTTTTAGAAAGGATATGCAAATTTGGGTGTAGGGCCATTGAAGTGATATGATAGCCACCATTAGAGAAGAATTATCTATTGCATAGTTTTATACATTGTCTGGGGTGAGGAGTCTTGTTGAATGGTCGTGATGAATGAGCATTGCACTAAAGGTGTTACAACGTCCTTGGAAAGGCTGTCAAACCCCGGGAACATGAAACTCAATTTAGAAGGTTATAGGTTTCTAGATATGAAACCTATCTGCATCAAGCACTCACATACACAAACAAGAACTCAAACTGTAAAAAGAATGGGTTTCTGTATTGCTATTGAAACAATGTACACATATAGCACTAATGGGAGCCTAATCCCCCTTTTCTGGTCAAAGTCCAGACTTTACAAAAGAATACTCTAAAGTTGTCCTCTCTACCAGACCCCCCTTGCCTTTTTGTAGAGGCAACCCACTTCTAACTACCCAACAACACTTAATTCCTAAACTGTTAATACCGTTCGGCTTCTAACTCACTTCCCCCCTGCCTTTATACCGTTCGGCTTCTAACTCACTTACCCCCTGCCTTTATGTCATTCGGCTTCTAACTCATGACCCTCCTGCCTTTATACCGTTCGGCTTCTAACTCATGTCCCCCTGTCTTTATACCGTTCGGCTTCTAACTCACTTCCCCCTTGCCTTTATACATTCGGCTTCTATCCTAAACCCATTATATCCTATTACCTTATATCCTATCAGAAGGCAAGGAGGATGGTTGGTGCTCTCATTTTAAGAAATTTGGTTACACCAAGAAGACTTGCTTTAAGTTGAATGGAAAGGATAAAGTTTTCCTTCTTCTGGCATAATTAAAAGGTTAGCCCTCAAGAAAATTTTATCAGGCAACTTCAAATTCTGATAGGCTCCTTCATTCTCTTCAATTGAAGAAGAAATGCCTATATTACGTTTTGAAATTGAATGCCTAAATCTCTAGTGGATTTTAACAGTAAGCCATCTTCTAGTACTTGCCTATAAGCATGATTAGTAAGGACTCTAATTACTCTTTTAATGTTTCTAAAACTTTACACAAGGATTCTTGGGTTATAAATTTTGGTTTGATAAACCATATGATCCTTATTCACCTCTATTAACATCGAATGTTTCTCTTCCTGGAAACCCCATTACTGTTTCCAATGGGATTTGTATCTAAATATCTGGACAAAGTAATATTTTCTTCTGCCATCCCTCGACCTTAGAAGTGTCCTTCGTGTTTCAAAATTTTCTAATAACCTTATTTTTGTTCAAAAGCTTACTCATGACCTAAACTTTTCTGTAACCTTTTTCTCATTTTGTTTTTTAGGATTTTTCCACTGGAAAGATGATTAGAACGGGTAAGGATTAGGATGGGTTGTATTGCCTTGAAGACATGGGAACTTTGGATAGTATTAGTACACAAACGACTACCTCTCTTTTCTAGTCTTGCTTTATTTCTAAGTCCTCCCAAATTTGGATTCTCCACCATTGTTCAGGACATTCATCTTTTTATGTTATAAAGTCTATGAATTCCCTTCTTTATTTTCAAAAAAATCTATCATCATTCAAATGTGATGTATGTCAATTTGAAAAGCACCATTGTGCCACCTATCTTCTTAGTAATACAGAAAGTGTTCATTGTTTTTATTTGGTTCATCTGATATATTAGGACCTGAATTAAACTATAGTTTATTTGGTACTAAATAGTTTGTCACATTTATTGGTGATTGTACCTGTGTCACATGGATTTTTCTCATGAAAGAAAAATTTGATGTTTTTACTTTATTTGTCAAATTTTTCCATATGACCAATACACAATTTTGAAAGTCAGTTAAAAACTTGCTTTTTGGTAATAGGAGAGAATGTCTAAATCATGGTATGTCTAAATTCTTTTTGGAAAATGATATTGTTCATGAATTCATGTGTGGATACACCACAATGAAATGACATTGTTGAAAGAAAAAATATTTGAAGCGACACAGACACTTCTTTTTCAAATGTCTGTCCTTAAATCTTATGGGAGAGAGACACTATCCTCACTGCTATCTATCTTATTACCCTTTTGACTTGTAGATGATCTTAATCCTTTTGAATCTATTTCCTTTCTCTTGGGTATTAGTATTGTTCACAATTGAGTTCAACATGATAGGACCAAGCACAAAGATAGACCGACACTTTATTACCAAAAAGTTAGATAGTGGCCTTACCATCACTTCTTATGTCCCATATAGGCTTTAGTTAGCAGATTTGTTTGCAGAAGGTCTTCCCACTAAATGATTTCATGATCTCACATGCAAGTTGGGAATGATAGATATCCATTCACCAACATGAAGGGGAGTGCTGATTCAGGACAAAAATATTTTGATAAGCTATAATATGATATGCTAATAATTACAAGTGTGTTATGGGAAGATTCTAGAAGTCTCTTTGTAATCATTACTCTAGGGTTAGAACTCTCTATATATGAAGGCTTATGTTCTGTTACATTGAATCAATTCAATACAAATCTTTTCTCAAACAGTTTAATCTTTTTCAAGTCATAGGTTTCTTAGTATATCTGTCTAGATTTGCAATTAGGATGAGCATAAATTTTAAATGAGTTTTTATTCCATGCACCAAATGCGAGTTGAATGAATACAGTTTGTGTATGGTCTGGGATATACCTTAAGGATCCCATTGTAGTTAGTAATGATCTTATTTTCATTGTTAGCCTTTGTTTATTACATTTTGATGGTTTCATGACACCTCCAGGAGTCACTCCTCTACTTTGATGATTTGCTCAGTGTCTTCTAGCTTGGGTGACGCCCAAATATCTACATAGATGGTGTGCATATGAAGTTGGAACTTTTCATAAGCACTAGAACCTTACATTTTAGCAATGTTAATACCCTTTCCTTTAAATGCTTGATCTAATTATTATTATATACATGGATGACATTGTTGTCATGTTTTAGGAATTGTTGATTTCACTTTTACTCAAGGAAATTTTAAGTTGTGGTGAGTGGTGACAGTTGTCAAGATATGTATTATTAATGAACAAATATTTTCACAGACATCTAAATAAGAATTCTCGGTTTCTAGAATGGATGTAATGTTTGATTGGTTATTCGTTCATTTAAATTTTCAAAGTACAGCGCAGTTAGTGATTTCTTTACATAATGTAATGACAGATAGCTCTGTACCTTCAGGGTGTTAGAATCTTGCAAGGTTTTTGTTTTTTACGCTGATCCTTGAGAGGTACTGGTGTTTGATTGTTCTTGGGAGATAACTTGGCTGCTTTTACCATTAACGTACTATTGTCAATTTAAAATGTTGGGAAGTATCACTTTGTTGAATAATAAAGTTTTATTTATTTTTATATAAAATGCTTATTAGGAGATATGGGGTACACAGAACACATAATTGGATAAGGCAAGAAAACATTATTTCTCAATTTCTTTTATAATTAACTTCAGCATTAATTATTGTCTGTTCTTTGACTTCTGTAGGTATTGTGCAATATCCAAGTGTTTGCTAAAGCTATGCCATCTCTCTTCGCTCCACACTATCAAGATTTTTTCATATGTTCTTCAGATTCCTATCAGATAAAGACACTGAAACTGGCTATACTTTCTTCTATTGCTATGGATACATCCATTTCATTCATTTATAAAGAGTTTCAGGTATTTCGCATTGAATGTATTTTTTGCCAAGATATGTTATGCAGACATCCACATCACCCGCTCATTGGGTTCATTATGTTTTATGTTTTTTTTTTTCCTTTAACTCTTCCCTATGATATTTAAATCATGCTGTTTGGTGACACTCTTCTTAGTGTGTTGCTAGGATTATATCAGAGATCCGGATAGGAGATTTGCTGCTGACACAGTTGCTGCCATTGGTCTATGTGCTCAGCGACTTCCTAACATCGCAGCTGTATGCTTGGAAGGATTGTTGACTCTGGTTAGACAAGGTGCGCAATATGGTTGTTTAGTCTATTTACTATCAATTTATATCATGTTTCTGGTTTAATATCCATATTTGCAGAATTTTTTTGTGGTGAAATTAGATCCTTGGATGGAGAAGAGGGTGTGCTAATTCAGGCAATTACATCCATCAAATCAATTATAGAATTAGAACCATCCAGTTATGAGAAGGTACTGTTTTTGTACAAAATCATCTCCCACATCACTGTTATTTTTTTTTTTTTAATTATTATATTGAGTTAAAACTTGCTTCTAGATACAATATGGATTGTCTCTTGTGTGTGGGATTTCAATTGAGTGATTAGCACTTGCAATCTTTTGGTACATTGCTTGTTCATTGATAACTGAACCCTGTACTTTTTCATTTTAAAAGGTTATAATTCAGTTAGTTCGTAGCTTGGATAAAATCAAGGTTCCTGCTGCCCGTGCAATAATTATTTGGATGTTGGGGAAGTACTGCTCTTTGGGTGAGGTTGTTCCCAAGATGTTGAGTACAGTACTTAACTATCTTGCCCAATGTTTTACTTCAGAAGTCTTAGAAGCTAAGCTTCAGATTCTTAATACAACTGCAAAGGTATATCATCAACTTATTTTTATACCAGTGTATGAACAGACTTATTACTTTAAATATTGCTAATCAGTTGACTGATTTGTTAATTGGACAAACGTAATGGGCCATAGCGTAGGATCTAGTCACAGTTATGAATATTGCCTATCATATATAGAGTGTAGCAAACTTGTCCTTGACAAAGGCCCCTCTAAGACCGACTTACGTAAGATGATAAATCTAATTGCTTCTTTTTTAATAATGACTGCCTTTTAAAGACTGCTAATAATACAGAGGAAAGAAATGTTAAATTTTATAGGACCATACAACGACTGGTTTAGAACTCAGGACCTTGCTTTTTTTTTTTCTGAACTTTATGTGCATGTCTGTTAGTGCTTTTCTTTCTTATATAAGAAAAAAAGGTGAGAAAAAGTTCCATTGAAAGTGACAAGTTTATGATTTAAATGTCTTTTGGTGACAGGTCTTAATGTGCATTAGGGGGGAAGATAGTTTGACTGTGAGAAAAATTTGGACTTATGTAATTGAACTGGCTGAGTGTGACCTTAATTATGATATTCGTGATCGTGCACGTTTCTTAAAGAAAATTCTCTCTAGTAATTTGGAGTATGGGGAAGAAGCAAATAGTGAACCAGAAAAAACTAAACAGTCCTATATACCTGCAGAATGCATATTTGGAGAGACAAAAGCCGTGAAAGTTCCATCTGAACCCATTGATTACCGATTTTATCTCCCTGGTTCGCTTTCACAGTTGGTATTCCATGCAGCTCCAGGATATGAGCCTCTCCCAAAACCTTGTAGCCTGCCATACACTGATCTTGATCAGTATGATGGAGCTGCTAAGAGTGATTCAGATGAGGAGGATACTGGCACATCCGGGCCTTTGGATGAGGAAAGTGCTTCAGATTATAGTTCTGAACAGTCTATTACTGCTTCAGGCGACATTAGTGGCAGTGATGAATCTGTTTCTGGCAATGAAGCTGAAGATAATGTTGATCCATTGATTCAGATTTCAGACACAGGCAATGTCCACGAAAATCAGAATGGTGGGGCTACCTCTGGCACAGCAGGTTTTCAGGATTTGGTGTCAACTAAGTCTCTTGAGTCTTGGTTAGATGAACCAACGAGGTCATCTAAAGGAAGTGATATAGAACAAAGCCGAGTACGTAGATCTTCAGCACGAATAACCATTGGAAATATTGGAAGCCGAGTTAAACCCAAATGCCACACTCTCTTAGACCCTGCAAATGGAAATGGGTTAAAAGTGAATTATTCATTTTCATCCGATACTTCTACCATATCCTCTCACCTTGTATGTTTGGAAGTATTATTTGAAAATTGTTCTCTGGAGCCCATGCTTGATATAGTCTTGATAGACGAAGATTATAGCAAAAGCTCTGATTCCACTGATCAAATATCATCACCAACCGAAAAGTAAGTTTTAATCTTTTCTGATTTTGTATGGTGGTTGTCTTCTGTTTTCATCTTTTATAATTTAGATTTTATACACTTATTTGTGTTATTAATGTGTTCTAAGAACGTGTATTTTTATTTTTTTTAACTTGTTTTCATAAATCAGCACTTATCACTTTAGGGTGAAAATTTGAATTTAGATTGCCTGTACATTGTGTAAACTTTGGTATGTGAACAGGCTAGTTTACCCATGTGAAGTCTTTACATGCTATCTTAGAAGTGCTTAGACTACTTTTATGTCTCTGTTGCAGTACCTTGAAATTTCATGTCGATAAACCTGCATTGGTTTCCATGGAGGAGATCCCTTCTCTGGATCCTGGTCAGACAGCAAACCGGATGCTGCTAGTTCGTTTCCATCACCACCTTTTGCCTCTAAAACTGGCTTTATTTTGCAATGACAAGAAATTCCCTGTCAAGTTAAAGCCTGACATAGGATACTTTGTAAAACCACTTCCCATCAGTATTGAAGATTTCAGAGATAAGGAATCTCATCTTCCTGGGATGTTTGAATACGTGAGGAGGTATGGCTGTCAATTGTTATTTGTTGGATACATCTGTTCATGTGCCTTGTAGTTGTAGGAAAAATTATGATTCATCGTTTACCGTAGACGATAGCCCTTGGATTTTACTAATTATGTTGAAAACTTAAATACTATGATAAAGGGTTAGGTATCGGTCAAATTCTTGTGATATGCCATCCATATGCAAGTTGAGAGTGAGGGAGAAAACTGGAAATTTTAACTCTAAAGAAATCGAAGCTTCTAATAACTAAAATGGGGGACATGAGTGAATTTAAATTATTTTGGTCTTTTGGCCATTTATTCAGTAATTTGGCTTTTTCGTCATGTCAAACATAAAGGAGGCTTAAATTTTGAAACGTGTGGATATTACTTATTCAAGCTCTTTGTTTTATTTCTGTTTACTTTAGGGGCTTTCTTGGGAAAGCATCTCTAAAATGTGGTCAAGGAATTCTTGTTGGGTAAAGGAATGCTGCGTCTTGATTTGAATAGAAACTGTGTAGAGATGGGCTTGCCTTGGTAATTTAAATGACGCAAGAAACAGAATCTATTTTTGTGTATTAATCATCACTTATATTATATCTGTTACTTATGAGCTTTTATGTTCCGTGCACCTTCAGACATTTTCTCCCATATATTTTTCCTGTTTCATTCTTGGGACCAGACTTCTTTCGTGTTGTTTCATCGTCGTCATACTAAAGTTGACTTTCTTGCATAATTTGCATACAGTTGCACTTTTACTGATCACATTCTCAAGCTGAACAAGGGAAGCAACTCTTTGACAGAGGACAAATTCCTTGTGATATGTGAAACGTTAGCACTGAAGATGCTAAGCAATGCAAACCTTTCCCTTGTGTCAGTGGATATGCCGGTTGGTACCAACCTGGATGATGCATCTGGTTTGTGTTTGCGTTTCAGCTGTGAGATCTTGAGCAATTCAATGCCATGCTTAATTACGGTTACTGTTGAAGGTAAATGCTGCGACCCATTACTTGTTTCTATAAAAGTTAACTGTGAAGAGACCGTATTTGGGTTAAATTTCTTAAATAGGGTTGTCAATTTCTTAGTTGAGCCTTCTGTTACCCACTTATAAGATTTGATTTCGGATAGAAATTTACTTAATGGTTTGTGGGTATAAGTCGGTATATTTGAAAAACTTTCATGCTGTCCGAGTAATTGTTTTGAATATTTTTTCACGACTTCTGGTGCAGCATTGAAATTCAGATTTTTCTTTTTTATATATTGTTGGGAAGGAGAAGAAACGGGTAGGGTGGGGATTCAAATGATTGTAATCTCTTTAATGTTTGATTTCTAATTTCCGTTGACTTTATATCTTCTAATTCTTATTCGTATGCTTTTTTGTCAGCAAATTCTTATCAGTATATGTTTTGCTACTCTTCTATCTATTATTGAATGAATTAACTCAATAAATTTATCCAATGATACGTTTATTCTAAACTTTTCTTGTTTCCTTTTTTTTTTTGTGGAAAGGAACTTCACTGTCACGCAATATTAAATTACCATTTCGATTAAAGAACTATTATTTTTGTACAAGTAATTCTGCGTCCAGCCTATATATACCATGTTACAAAATTTTAAATGAAAATAATACTTTGACCTCTCTGCACATATTTTATAATCCACTCTTTAATGATACAATAATATATATTAAAATTAGAAGTGAAAATATAAACTAAATATATTAAAATATTATTGATTTCAGTTGTTAGGTGAGTATTTTTTTTTATCCAAATATCATCACCCTACAAGGATGAAAAATGAAGTTTTCAACTTTATTCGAAGATTTTCTTTTGAGTGGATTTGCATGGTAAGTAAATACATAATCATTATGTCGTTAATATATCGGTCATGTCAAAAATATAATATAGATATTTACCCTAATTGATTAACTTTTTTATTAATATTCATATATATTTCTTATAATAAGATAAATTATTAGAATAAAAATATTAATAATAAATAAATATATTCATTTTTATTCATTATTTTTTAATCTAATTAATTTTTTTTTTCTTTTTTACTGTCTTCAATCCAAACAAATAAGTAGGTGAAGTTTTAGTACAGGGGAATCGTCCTCAAAGTGCAACATGTAAACCTCTGATCCTTTATCGGCAAAGCTCAACACTATAAACGGACTTCTTTTTTTCAGAAGCTTATAATAGTCTCATATGAGTTTTGTGATCTAATCTGCATTTGACAAAAAGAAATTAAAAAAAATAAGAATATTTTATACTGTAAAATTTCACTTATTTTATGCATCTAACTATGATATGTCAAATTATGTTTTTATCCAAAATGTTTACATAGTTTGTATCTTTAAGTCACCTAAAAAATGTTCTCTACACTGTATTTAATTAATTTATTAATTTATATTAAATAAAATAATTATGTCACTATTTAATAAGCATTAACTATAAAAACATACTTCATTTTCCTTAACCGTTAAAATTATAGTTTTAAGCCTGCTATTTATTTTCCTTATAATTCAAGTAATTTAACTATTAAAATAGTATAAAAAATCCACAAGTACCAAATGTCGTCTGTGGGGATCGAACCTACGACCACGTGGTTAAAAGCCACATGCTCTACCTCTGAGCTAAGACGACTTCGTTTACTGTTAGCATTTTAAATAAATGAATTATATCATAAGTTTTGTATAAACCAATAAATATTCCCTCATATGCAGCAAAATATATCCCAGAAAAAGAGTCGCCATCAGTAGTAAGTTGCAACTTTGAACTAAGAAAACAAACACAAAAACAAAAGAAACATCCTTCACTTCCTTCCTAAGCAGCACAGAACAAAGAGCAAATCTAAATTTTCTCATCCATTTGCATAACAGAATAAGATTTTGGTAAAATCAAAAAGAGTATAGTCCACAAGATACATTACTTCCTAACTATCAAAGTCAATCTTCAATACAGCAATGACAAAATTTAAAAAAAAAAATCTTATTACCCAAAAGTAGTGATAGTAATCTGTGTTGGATTACAGAATTAATCCCTTCTCAATTCTTCCGGAAATACAATGTCTCTCAATTTATTTTATTTTTCAAATACAATCAGAACCATGAAATTCTTTCTGTGCTAGCCGTTTCTTCCAACTCCACACACATTCCTTGCCCTCCTTTATGATCTCTTCTCCTTAAGTTGATCGATTTTCAATTCGTTAAAATTCTTGTCAAAACTTTCTCACTTTATAGCAATGCTCATAAATTTAAGCTAATTAACGAAACATAAATGGAACTATATAATCAAACATACAGAGACTTCACTACTAACTGAAAATTTTTCAGAAAACAAAAGGTAAAAGTGTGGCTTTTTACTTTCTTATTTATATAGGAAGGAGATAGCGGAATTCAGATTCATATGGCTGAATTTCCACCATCTTAGACATAGGATATTTTGTTTCTCTTATGAGGCTCTCCATGGTGGCCCTCTTCAATGAAACTGAGCGTGGCAATTGGCTATAAATCCATTCTAACAGTGATTCCATTTCATCTGCA
Source organism: Vigna angularis (assembly GCF_016808095.1). Lineage (NCBI taxonomy): Eukaryota > Viridiplantae > Streptophyta > Magnoliopsida > Fabales > Fabaceae > Vigna > Vigna angularis. Next base: position 26,053,350 of record NC_068976.1, read on the forward strand.
AAATCATGCATATGCCACTCCAAAAGCTTTGGCACAACTATCTTTCTCTTGTTTGTGATACCCACTGAAGCTTCCAAGTATTCCACTTTAGCCCTCCCCAATTGGTTCACAACTTCGTCTGATGTGTACACCCTTAACTGCAACAAACACCACATATGTAACATATCTTTATCAGCAAAAGTCTTTGTCAATGTGATTCAACAAAGGTTGTTAAATACACTTACTGCCGGTGAGGACCAGGTGCCTCGACAAAGACCAAAGGTGACATTGGGTTCTGGATATCCTAGACCATAAGCATGTCGTAATAGCACTTCCTTTTCGTCCACAGCACCCTTTTGTGAACTATATAGTTAGTTGGGTGTTAAAGAACATCAATACACGTCACATGCAACAATTTTACTCATCTAAAAGGAGTAAGAATAAAATAAGTAATCTTTGTCATTGATGAAAAAGAAATCAAATGTTCATCATCTGTTTTATGAGTACACGAAATATCAATGTTTGAGTTTCCAATCAGAGACCCAGATTACTTTTTTTATTCTCCATAGTAAGTTGTTCGTTTTGGAATAATCGGATTCCACATGCAAAGAGGGAAACACAGACATTGCATTTGCATGGTAGCTTTCTGCCTTAGAAAAGAAAATAAAGTAAAAAGAAGGCTAGTGCAGGCATTTGAGAAGTTATTGTTGCATAAAAAAAAATGTATTTGTATATATACCATACATGTTTTGATTCAGATGGGTGCCGAAGAATAAAGTGTTCGATAGCAAGAGCGTTCAGTACAATCCCGCCAACATTCATTGCAGCCTGTGTCAACACGTTGCTGCGTAGTTAAATTAACAAAGTCGCTAAGAGAAAATATCTGTTCATGCTTCATAACTCAGAAAATCAAAAACATTGTTCAGTTGTTAATGTAGACTTTTCACTGACATTGACATATATACCTTATTCATAAGAGACAACAGTTTCTCCTGAGTAGAAGGGAGGCCATGATCTAGAAATGCCTGTAATTAGACCGAAACACAAAGGTTCCTGAGATTTACCACGAAGAGATGTTTGATAAAATGATGTCAATGAAGACTTGATTGAAATGAAATGCCTTACAGTACATTCATTATGCAGGCATTGTAGATGTTGATCCAGAAGGCCAACTTCTGCTTGTAGGTCAAGAAACTTAAATCCACATCACATAGCTTATGCATCAACACCCTACAAAAGAGGACATAGATGATAAGAAGAAATGGGCAGAGAAGGTAGAATAACACTATAACATGTGGGCAATGTTTAAACACTTCAAAATCAACCTCAATTTCCTGAATGCTGGTAGGCATTGTGAAAAGCGGTCTATGTCCAATGAGCTCCTTGTGATCTGAATGAAGTCTTTGTAAGGTCCTACATCTCTTGCTGTGCAATCCAAATCTGATGTTATGCCATAAGGATCAAGACTTGAGACATTGCTATTTGAAGGTGCCTTGTTGTTTGATGAGGTCTTTGCTATCAAGCCAGTGGGCTTCATGCATGGAAGAGTGAGTCTAGGGACAGTTTCTGATTCTTCTCTGTCCAATGATGCTTTGTTTAATTCCAGAAAAATGCCTATGAGACACTTGAGCAGTTCCTCTGACATTTCATTTGGTTTTTCAATGGCATCTTCTATAAGGATAGGGTACTCTCTTGCTATCTTACCACTACTCCTTCTTGGCACTTCATATTCTGTCGACAAATATCCAAACCACAATGTGAAAATTGGCCCACAGACTTATACAATATTGCGTTCTTGTTTGTTTAAAAGACTTATACAATATAAGGATGTCTGAAAATAGGAATCAAAGAGCATTTTTATAGTCACTAATGAAAGCATCTTAGAGAGGCTCTTCTATTGTGTTATATGTTTACCTGTTGACCTTCTTGGTGTGGAAAATAAGCTGTGAAAATCCAACGCAGAACCTAGAGAGGCTCTTCTGTTGCTTATCTTTCTTTCTTTACTTATCACTTCATAATCGAGAGAACTTGACCTCTGCTCGGTTATCATTGAACCATACCTTGAAGATCCTCGGAACTGTTTATATAATTTAGGCTGTTGTCTCCTATGCTGTATTTCCAAATCTATGTTCTGGTACCTCTCCTGGAACAATCTAAGTTTCAGTTCCTGAACTTTTCTTTCTAGCATGATGATCTCTTCCTCAACCCTTGCCAATTCTTGAAGAAGCTCCCGAATCTGCAATCACTTAAGCCAAAATAGTCCAATGTAATATACCATGTAAAAAAAGGAACAATAAATATATACCTTATGCTATTTGTCTATATATGTTATGTGTTTGTTTTTACTATACCTGAGGTGGAAACAATGGAGGAATGAGTGGAAGAGAAAAAACAGGTCCATGAAGAGCACAACGTAGGATCCTATTGAGTGCCTCTTCACACTTCAACTGTGCTTGCAATTGAACAACCTACGACAACATACGAAATAAAGGAAATCATACTCAGAAAACATTATTCAAACATATCCTGAGCTATGTACTCTCACTCACCTCTTTCTCAAGGCCATGTCTATTGTGAGGCTCTTGGCTTTTCTCCATGAGATAGTCTTCAAATTTCATAGCTTTATGTGAATCCGAAGGAGCTCTTTGACATTTAGGTAAAAAAGTATATATTTTTGGTGTGGGGAAGTTGGTGGCAGTGAAGAAGTTCATATATAAAGGGGAGCAAAGGTAGTGATGTATATTAATACAGAAACTGGTTGTTAGTGGGTGACATTAAAGAGTATAGTTAGCTACAAAATTAGAGGGGGTTGAACATGATACGATGAAGACCCTTAAATTAAAAGAGTGAAAAACAAACATCAAAAGTGGAAGTGGTAAATTTATAGTGAGAATGTGCGGTGGATTGGGACGGTGGAGAATGTGTCTTGGGTTTGAATGTTGGAACATTCATGATCATCTCATGAATGTTGGAACTGGAATTTTCATTACTGAAGGTGTGAATATGGTGGTGGTGGTGACGTGAAGTCCATGAATGAAGTGGTTGTACCGTGAAGCACATAAACGAATCAACAACAAGCTTTTACAATACAACAAAAAAATTGGTAAAAAGAATCAAAATATCAACTTAAAACGCCGTCTGTGGGGATCGAACCCACGACCACGTGGTTAAAAGCCACGCGCTCTACCACTGAGCTAAGACGGCTACTTGTTATTAATAATGATTTGATAAATTAAATATTTAAATAGGATTTATATGACTTGTTTTAAACTAGCTAATACTGAGATCTGGAATAATGAAAACCATTTAATTAACATAAATTAGAGGAATAGTACAAACTGATTTGATAGAACAACAATTTATTAAATGTATCTTGCTAAAAGAATTAAAAAATGAAATATAATGTGCAATGGAAAATAAATGATTGAATCTATTACACAGTGCAACTACAATCCAAAACATCTACTTAGATTTTTTACATCCTATATCCTTGGTAATCTGTGGTAGATAGTGGTCACGTTCTGCATAATCGTCTGCCACCTGCATGAGTTTCAACAAAGATCAAAACCAACCAATTAGAAACATAAGTTTTGATAGGTTTTTCGAATAGAAGATTAGACGTAACAAAGATGAGATTTGATAGAGTTAATACTACTTTTAACCTAAAATCTTAAAATAGGTTTATAAAGTCTTAAACTTTCTGGTTTGTAATAAATGTGAAACAAAGGATCAATTGAAAACTATTTATACTCAAACACCTTAACATTTAAATAAGTATTTGTGGATTATAACATGTTACTGTATATGAATAACATGAAAGTAAATTTTGTTTACATAGTTGTAAAAATGTTACAGTGGTAACATACATTTACACTTGAGAAAAATGTGAAAAATACCTGTAGGGTGAAAGTAACACCAACATCAATTTCACCACAGTAAGATTTGTTTGCACGAACCACTCTATATTTGAGAGTCTGTAGTTTAGCTTCTCTATCGTCCACTCCTTGAGCCAATAAATCTCCTACATGGATTCTACATGATAAAACAAATTTGTCTTAAAAGTGAGGCTAAGTTACAATTATATATAAAAACTTGTATTAAGAAAATAATGAATTATATATAATGACGTCTTACATGGATTCTCCAACAAAGTCATCTGTGTATAAGTCTTGGTCCATGATTTTGAAGATGATCTTGTGTTGATGATTTGATAAAGGGTATTCTACTTTGAACATGAATTTCTCATTCCATACTGGATTTTTGCCCTGACCTGCATGCACAACACACCATTAAAGGTTAAAACCATAAGCCTCACAGAACTGTAATCACATTTCTTATCATTATTAGTTATGCAAAAGAAAACAATTTAACTAAATCATTCATAATCGAAAGGTCTCTGTATTTAAGTAATGATTTCACCAGAAATATCTTATGCACTGTTTGAAAGGTATCTATCTGTATTAAAATATAACAAAGCAGGGAAAAAGAAGGTAGATTGTCTTAAGGGAGATTAAAAATATTGACGTGGTTACAGCGGAACATACCAATGGCAACACTGCTCCTTTGTTCTTGGTCTTTGTATTGTATCAGAACATAGGGGTCCATTTCACCTATCAACAAAAGTAAATGAGTAAACAATACAACAGAAAACCTTGTTAAAACTATTTTATAAGCTACTGATTTAAACATGTAATACAAACTTTTTATCCATTCATTTGAGTTTTAAAGAAAAGAAAAAGAGTTTTACAACAAAGGCTATTTTTTACAACAAAAATATAAAGCAAAGTGAGTTGTTAGATACCTATGATATCAGAGTTATGCAGACCCTTTGCTTTGACAAGATGCACCTGCATGAAACCAATTGCCATGTTATCTGAGTCTCTGAAGATTCTGATTCTAATTCAGCAAACTTTTGGAAGGTGCTTTGATCAGAAGTATCTGTTTCGGCTTATGAGGAGGGTTAAAGTTGGGAGAAGTGGAAAGCCTGTGTAGATGTTTATATTGGGTCCTTAGCATGAGCATTTGATAGGACCAAGACTTACACGTTCTACAAAATCAACGTATGAATAAGACCACGCTGTACCTCAAACTTGGTCTTCCCCTTCTAAAACCTAAGTCAAATAATTGTTAAATTAACACTAGTGTATAAACAAGTAGCTAAAAATTGAATGATATTTGTTTATGCATATAACTGTATAGGACAAGAGACACACTTTTCTGTTGTAGTTTTTCTTATTCTCTAATGTGTGAACTTCTTATTTCAAATTCTTTCGGTCCGAATCGAGTAGAGATACTTGCAAAAGACACTCTGACGCCACTTTGCGTGATGATAGTGATAATATTCAATAGAAAGTAAATACTCAGAATTAGTTCAACCCTTACCTTTGCGACTTAGTCTTCTATTTATAAGTTATTTCCTGGATCCTAAATTGGTATAGGTCCAATAAAACAAATTACATTTAAATTCGATTTGTTACTCATAAACAATCTCCTTATCTTACAATCAGTTATCAATATCTTTAGTCGATATCTTTAATCATTCTGTTATTAACTTATTAATATGTTTATTTATCCAAATCATTGGCCTAATAACAATATCTTGAACGCGGGCCTAATTATGATCCAATAGTAATAACTTAAGCGATTATCCAACATTTAATCTGCTTAATTGTTGACCCAAAGAATAGATCAAACTGTTACAAATGTTAATTGTTCGCTCTATCCTATATACCATACAATATTCAACTTAAAATCATTTTCAATTAATCAGACCTCTTTGATATTAGTTTTTCCTTACATGTCTTAGTCTTCTTATAGTTAAAAGGATGTAAATTTGTTATTGATATTTTTAGATATGATTATGTTATAATAAGATATGGTTACTAGTTTTTGTTTTATTCTCTGTAATGTTAATTAACATTTTCTTAAAATTAATTAATAATTTTCGCAACTCTATTAAATTTGTTTATTTCTTTTTACTTAACATGATATTAACCTTTTCTTGTTTTTTATTTTTTATTTTTTTACCAGTACTAATAATAATAATAATATTTTTATAAAAAAAATATCACCTTAAATAGAAATAAAAAATTTAATTAATATATAAATATTTATAAATTTATTATTTTAAGATTTTATTGGTGTTAGAAGATGATATTAAAAACCTGTCATATAAATTGATTCATGATTTGTTGGTATAATTTTTCTTTGTGTATTTCTGGAGTATAGATTTTATATTACCCCTTATGTGCATTCATTAAAGAATTTTATAATATATTTTTAAATATCAAAATTTGTATAGTTTTAACTATATATATAATATAAAAAATTCAGTCAATAATCTAAATTCGTATTCCAAAAACACAAAACCAAATATAATATATTAATAATATTATTGTATTTTTGAATATGATAGTTTACCTCATATTATTTTATTAAAATTGACTAATTATGTAGTGGAAACAACTTTAGATAATACAAAATTCAGTCTTTCCTGCCGTGACAATTGAGGCTGAAGAACTTCTAGTCTACACGTCTATCCAAAAATAGTTTTGTAATTGTGTCATATCATAATAATATTATTATCTTTTAATACTCTGTAAAGAAAATTATTCTCTTAATATTCGGAAGATATGATTTTATCCAAATATTGAAAGGATATGGTTGTGTTCTAGAAATGATATCATTAGCTATATTTTAGGCTTAAATGTGTTATTAACAAAATCTTGTAAATGAATTGATACTGTGCATTACTTTATCAAATTGTCTGCTACGTCTTCTTAACAAATATCCCACTGAAACCAAGTAGTTAAATTTTGCTATAAAAAAATCATGAATAAAATCAATAAAAAATGAATAGTGGTAATTTTTTAAGAGAGAGGAAAGGCTGCTACGTATTTTCTTGCGTAGAAGAAAATGAGTTCCTTTTTTGTTGGATTTATTATTCAACGGTCAAATCTATAATGTCCATTCTGACTCAGTTTGGTTGAATTGTCTTCAAAACGCATAACATCGCTTTGAGCTTAAATAGTATGAAAACAATTAATTGTGTTGGAAACTATTGCTTGGAATCATGCTCGATAAGGTCTGAAAATTCAACTCTTTTTTTTTTCTTTTCAAACTCAGTCTGCAAATGCAATCTCTGTAGAGGTTTTGAACAAAAAGGTACAGTGGAATGTAGATTTCCAAAACTTTTAGTCACATTCTTCAATGATTCTAGAAGTAACTTATATACACACTAAAAGTACTACGAGTTTATAGAATGTGGTAAGTGTTACCTTACCAGTTGAAATTTTACGTACGTCAATTTAATGTACAAGTTCTTTTCTAGAATGAACACCGATGAATTCCACTTCTCAAAGAATGTTGTAGGTGTAACATGTTCAAGTCCTTTTCTTTAATTCTTTTTTAAGAAAAAAAGCTTCATGCCGGTAAGTATTTTAAAAAACCTCATTTTGGTAACTAGATTGTAACAGTAATGATGGCTAGTGATTGTTTCAAATGAATTCTGTAAGCTCCATGACCATCTCATCCACAATTAAATATTTTTTTTATTATATATATATATATATATATATATATATATATATATATTAAAACCCATAAAGTTCAATTTAAACTTTCATGACTTAAATTTTTCTTTCTTGATATTATTTTTCAACATTCACTTTTCTTATATTGTTATCTTATGTCAAGTTTTCAAAAAGGAAAATAATATGTTTTATGGTTTACTTTATCTTTTATCTATGTATGTTTGTTCTATTGTGAAGATGATAAACTTGAGATAGTAATAATTATAAGGAAAATCAGAACTCTTTTATAAATTGATTATTTCTGTTTTAAGCTTAATATTCTTCTATTGTGAAATTGGTATCTAGAATTTTTTTTTTTTTAGCAATGTGTACTGGGTTTTAGTAGACAAAAATACCCTTATATATCATGGATTCTAAGTTTTAAGGTTAAGAGAATTTTAATAATTTTCATTCTCAAAACTAAAAAAAAAAAAGAAACCCCAAACCCTTGCTCACCTCCCTCATTCCTTTCAACCTTTTCTCTTTCATCTCTGTCACTCCAACATTTTCTCTGTCATCTTATGGTAGCACCAACTGAAAAAAAATCAGCTGACAGTTAAACAATCTTACAAAAAATGATTTTATAATAAGTTTTCATTTTATAATTTTTATCTTATCTAATTTTCACAAGCATAAAGGAATTAGTAATTGATCTGGAAAAAATCAGAAATACTCGCTGTTAAACAATTTCTTACAAAAAATGATTTTATAATGAGTTTTCATTTTATAATTTTTGTCTTATCTAATTTTGTCTAATTTTCACAAGCATAATGAAATCAAAGGAATTGGTAATTGGCCTGGAAAAAATCAGAAACACTCGTTGTTAAACAATTTCTTACAAAAAATGATTTTATAATGATTTTATATTTGTCATCCGAAGGAATTGGTAATTGGCCTGGAGGGTTTTTTTTTTTTTAGAGATGATGATTCAACATATGCAGATGATGAAATTAGAGAGGTTAGTGAAGATGGTGAAATTGAAGAGATCTTGAATGAACCTTTGCCTGAAGGTGAATATGTCAATGACTCAACTTCTTACAAAGACAAATTGTTTAACGACAAGTGTTTCTGATTTTTTCAATTGGGGCTACAGTAGGGATGACAGAGAAAAGGTTGGAGTGAGAGAGATGAAAGAGAAAGGGTTGAGAGGAATGAGAGAGGTGAGTAAGGGTTTGGGGTTTTTTTTAGTTTTGAGAATGAAAATTATTAAAATACCCTTAACCTTCAAACTTAGAATCAATGATATATAAGGGTATTTTTGTCTACTAAAACCCGATACACATTGCTAAAATGTACCAACTGAAAAAACAGGCGTACACGCGTTAGCAAACCCCATATATATATATATATATATATATATATATATATATATATAAGTTTAAGTTGAAATCGATATATGATTATAATTTTGGTGTGTTTCTAACAAAATCTCGTTTAAGCAAGCAAATTTTTGCTTAAACGAGAATACCAAGCAACTTAATTCAATTCCTGTCAAATTCTCGCTTAAGTGAGAATACTACTACAACTTAACCCAATTTTTTCAAATTCTCTCTCAAGCGAGTAAATTCTCACTCAAGCAAGACAATTATTGTCCAAGAACTAATATTCTCACTCAAGCAAGACAATTCTTGTCCAAGAACCAATATTCTCACTCAAGCAACACACTATTTTCAGTCCTGAGTTATCTCGCGAAAAGTAGGATTCTCATTTCGTTAATTGTCGGATCGAGCAAAATTTTTGACAATTGGTCTTATACACATGATTCTTTATTTTGATCATTTAGATATTTGATTGAAAGTTTGTACTTAGAGCAGTTTTTCACCTAAGATTTCCTTGGTGTAGGTTACTAATAACTTTGACATTTGTTGCTTGTTTGGTACATAACATTTTTCATGGTAACACAATTAAGTTGATTCGTTTTGAATTCCATTCTCGAGTCAATTATCTTTAATTCAATGTAAGAATATAATTTTTGGAGTTTTATGGTGAAAGAAATATTCTTTTATCTTTTTGATGTAATTAATAGAAAACAAATAAGGTATGGCAATTGTTTCTGTTGAATTAAATGATATGTGGTTAGTTTGGACGTAGCTCAAGTATATTATATCGATTGTTGAATTGATGAATGTGTAAAATATGATCTTAAGTTTTTTATTTAGCTCTGAACTTTGAAATTGTATTTTCTTAAGGAAAAAACTATTGTATGTAGAATCATAGTGTGATGTATGAATGATAATATAGGTGTGTTTGAGATTATCTTGATTGGTGAGTCGAGGAAGGTTCATGTTTAGAGGGTTGGTAACAACCACTCTTAATGGGATTTGAATTCACCTTACTATTTAATGTGGATCGGGTGCGATCCATATATATTTTGGTTATGACTTTTAGGTGCAAAAGTAATTGCAATGTGGATCAGGTGCGGTCCATATATATTTTGGTTATGGCTTTTGGGTGTAGAAGTAATTGTGATCGGATGCAGTCTATATATATTTTGGTTATGAATTCTAGGTTCATAAGAAATTTATAAATGGTAGGTTAACGATCTCTTGTTACTAGTTTATACATCATTTTTCTGAAGGTTATGTCTATGATTAATTGGGATATGAATGAGTTTGTGTCTATGATTAATTGATATATGAATGAGCTTGTGCCTATGGTTGTGTCTATGATTAATTGGGATATGAATGAGTTAGTGTCTATGATTATTTGGAATATGAATGAGTTTGTGTTTTGATTGTGTCTATGATTATTTGATATATGAATGAGTTTGTATCTAAGATTGTGTCTATGATTAATTGGGATATGAATGAGTTTGTGTTAATGATTGTGTCTATGATTATTTGGAATATGAATGAGTTTGTGTTTACAATTATGTCTATGATTATTTGAGATATGAATAAGTTTGTATCTAAGATTGTGTCTATAATTATTTAGGATATGAATGAAATTATGAGAAATCATGAAGTTTAAATGTTTGATTGTATGAATTGTGAAAGTCATGTAACTATGTTCTGAATTTCTAGATAACTAATTGAATTTGTTATTAAGTTTATACTTTGTGCAATATAATGGCCAGTTATGACATTTATTTTATGATCTTATGAAGAAGTAGTATAATTGTGAATATGATTTTGTTAGCTCAGTCTTGCATATTGTGGATGTGATATTTACATGCCATGATCGTATATGTATCAATATATATACGGGAGTAGATGTTGTTATAGATGTTGATATGGATGCACGAAAGTGAGAAGTTTTAGGTTTGTTTAGGAAAAAAGATTTTTTCTTTTATATGTATTTGAATCTAATTGAAATAAAACCATCTAAGGAAGTCATATATACTTTGATTTAAAATTTTGGATAATTTTCTTACTTTTGAATTGTTTAAAATAAATAAAAGTTGTAGTTTCGATTACAAATTGAGAATTATGATATGAGATAGTGATACTAATACAAACTAATTTGTTAGTAACTTTTTAATACATTTATTTTTCTTGTATACATGCTAAAAGAATTAAACAATGAAATAATATTGATAAGGTGAGTTACTAATTTATTTTAGATTTAAATTACTTAAATAGAAAAAGAAAAAAATGTTATTATTTATTTTTGGGTTACTAGTTCATTATATAATTTACAGGGACACAAAAAGTTGATAAATATTTTTAAGGAGGATTCATCAAAGAAAAATAACATCAATGGAACATGAGTTCAATCTAGTTTGACTAGTGGTCATTGGCGATGGAGATGGAGAGGTGGATGAAGGTGTGAGAGAGTGAAGCCACCACCGATAAGGATTGACTGATCGATGTTGGGTCGAATAGGAGTCCACACTATATAGTTACAGTTGTTTAGATATGATTTGGCTATCAACTAACATTATTTGAAATTATTACATATGTCATGTTTTCATTAGATTGAGGTGGAAGAACACAAAAACTCCTAGTAGTACCCAATACTAATAATAAGTTTAACCACATTTCTTTTGAAAAAATTTTCTTAGAACACCGAAAAATTAGACAAGTGTTTTATTATAAATAAGTTGAATTAAACATGTACTTGTTAATAAATGTACTTTAAACTTAACTCAACTTCAATATATATTCTAAATTGGTCTTATCTCTAGTCGACATGTAACTTTCAACTGTACTAATAAAAGACAATATACCAAAGATATCAATGTTACTCTCATAGCTTGTGCTTTCAAATGCTTCTCCTCCATCAAACCAATTGTCGTCATGTTGTCTTTATCCTTGGAGAGTGAAGATTTCAGAAGTATTTGTTTTAGGTTTATGAATATAAAAGTTGGAAAGATTGGTCATTTTGTGGTTTTTTATCCCTAGCATGGCTGCATGAGCAGTTATTAGAGCAGTTATCAGAGCAGGACTTGACAAGTTGGCATTGTACAAAATCAAAGTACGAATATTCACCAAAAGGTAAAATCAAAGTATGAATAAGACGACATGCGGTCATCCCATATTTCCAAAACTTAAGTAAATAATTAATGTCACTTGGCATTAAAGACTAAAAATGTAGAGTTGGTCTTTGTTTTGTCTTATGGAAGCTTCTTGTTGGTGATAGAAACGTGTGTACCAAGTAGGTTTCAAGACAAATAGGTTTTTAGAAAATAGTGGACTTGACTAAGATACCTCATGGTCTTGTAATAGGTTTCAATTACTCTCAAATGTCACACAAATGTTTTTTAAATTTTTTATTGACAAAAAATAAATAAATATTAGTAAAAGCATTTATAGTGCTTTAACCCTTTTTAAAAAAACACCCTACACCATTTGCATCAGAAATGGTATCTTTAAACACACCTAAACAAGGGCTAAAACACAAAACAACCCAACAAGTAACACTCATTAACTTTAAAGCAAAGAAAAACAGGCTAATAAATTTATTAATACTAGTAATATGCAGCACACACACATGAACAACACCAGAGTTGATATAATAAAACAATGTCAGAGCAATGATACAATAGCATAGATTTTTTTGACAAAATTTTGATATAATACGTGTGTTATTTGTTTTTATTGAGTTTAGAGTATATTATCACGATAATAATGAACATGACAAAATGTTGTCAAAAAATATGCTTCTAATTTTTAAAACTCCTTAACTTGAGACCAAAACTAAATAATCATTATTATTATTATTAAATTTTCATTATTATTAGTGTTATATTTTTATTTACTCTAATATACAACAACTTCGGTTGTTGTGAAATCAAAAATTGAAAAATATGGAATAAATTAACTTTTTGTCTCTATATTTAAAACCGATCCAATTCAAAGTGTATTAGGTGTATTCAAGATTTTTTAATAATAAGTCACATTGTGATTATCCAGAATTTTATATCAGCTTAAGATTAGTTATTTGAAAGTTGTATCACCAAGGTGTGTAGGATAATTTGAATTTACATTTTGAATTGTGTTGTGAGTTGAATGTTAGATGCTGAATGTGATGTGCGATTAATATGGGTATTTTATAATATATTTTAATATTACTTTAAAATATTATAAAGTTAAATTATAATATATAAAACTAAATTACAAACTGATTTTGTGAGTTGAGTCAAGCTTAAAAACTCTTATCATACACTTTTGAATTACATTTCAAAAATTGATTGATTAGATCATGTATCCCTCAAATTTATTCTAACAATGCATATTTTTAAAACTAGATGAACAATCGTAGTTAGTTTATTAACAAACGTGCTGCTTGGTTTACTTTGGCAAATAAGTACTCCGTTTAAACTATAATCCTTTTAAAATATAAATTAATTGATATTCTCAGTATTCAAGGACATGGAAGAAAATATAACGAATAATAACGGCAAAAAAAAGTGACATGTCTGAAGACTAGCCAAATACGAAAAAGGATTCAAATATTATATGCTTTGATTTAATTAATATATATACTATAATTTAAGGGGGATTTTTTTTAAGTAAAAGATGACTTTTGTTTATATTTTATTATCTCTGTATCTTAAAGAATATATGATTTTGTAACGAAAATACTTATAAATAAAAAAAGCAAAACCAAGGCTTAATTGGATTTTTTTTTTCTTAAAGCACTTTTAGTTTTGAGTCAAACTTTTATCCTTTCCCATTTTTTTTCTCTTAGGTATAGAATTCCAAACTCTTGAACAAAACATTTAATAAGTAGTATATTGATGTTAATAACTAAATCTTGTAGTAAAAAGTAGAGTACCTCCATTAAAGGAAAAAAAAAATTTGACAATTTTTTTACAACAGCCTATATTCATTTCAAATATACGAATTAATAAAATAGTAACACATAATCTATTGTCAAAAAATTGTTAAAAAAAGTTGTTAACATAACATAATCTTTATATAAAATAGGTTAACAAATGATGAATCATCTTGTAACAAAAGAGTGAATTGAGCATTGGAATTTCGGATAACTACAATTATAAGAATAAACGATGGAACAATAAGAATTAAATTAAGTTGATAATACACTTATTTGTTAATTAATGCGTCTTGCTAGAAAGAATTAAAAAATGAAATAACATGGAATTGAAAATGTTAGATACACGGTTACTTAATTTATATATGCTAATCTAAGCTAAATAGTTATCACTTTCTTTCCATCCTCCTATCTGTTCTTCAGCAAATTTGTCTTCCACCTACACGAATGCACGAACCAAACATAAATTTAATTAATCAATGGGTGGATTATAATTTATAATTAAGTAGATAATGAAATTTATTAAGAATACCTTGGGAGTAAAAGTAACACCAACATCAATTTCTCCACAATAAGACTTGTCTGCACGAACCACTCTATACTTTAGAGTTTGTAGCTTAGCTCCTCCATTCTCTACTCCTTGGGCCAATAAATCCCCCACATGGATTCTACATATACAAAACATCAAATTAACTCTCTTTTTAAATCATCAACGCAACTTAGACAAAAAGTTACACTTAGTTAAGATTATAAACATGAAATTTATAATGCAGAGTCACATTGAAGTCTTACATGGCTTCTCCAACAAAGTCGTCTTTAAATAAATCTTTGTCCATAATTTTGAAGATGACCTTGTGTTGATCGTTTGATCCAGGATACTCTACTTTGAAGATAAACCGTTCATTCCATACCGGATTCTTTCCCTGCCCTGCATAAAACACCATTCAAAACTATGTTCAACAAAAACTTAAAATCCATAAATTGGGTACATAAGGTCTAAATGAAAATGAAGTTTAAACACTTATTTATAGTGGTCGAAAATATCGCATCAATTAGAGATAAAATTAATTTAAAATATAAAAATATATACAAATTTCAACTGTGAAATTTAATTACATTAAAATTCACTTTTTAATATAATATCAGAATCAATAATTCTTGTGTATCTTTAGACAATTTGAAGTGTATTGAAGTTTCACATCAAAATAATTTTATGAGATTGAATTAAACTTTAAATCTATCACTTAACCGTCCTTAAATTCATATATATATCCAAGTTTCTTGTAAATGGAAGAAAAAGATATAAAGAATTGAATATGTACAGAAACGTACCATAAGCGACTTTACTTCTTTTCTCTTGGCCTTTGTATTGTATCAGAACATAGGGATCCATTTTACCTATGAGCAAAATAAAACAATAAACAACCCATTTGAGCATATTACAAATACCATCTTTCATTCAGCTTTATCATGTATATAATCGTTTTTAAACCAAGAGAAGAGGAAAATTCAGAAAAACATTGTGGTTTCTGAAAACAAAACAAGGCAAAGGCAATGCAGTAGTTAATAATAATACCAAAGATATCGGTGTTACGTAGGCCTTTTGCTTTCACAAGTTGCACCTCGATGAAACCGATTGCCATGTCTGTGTTCCTGAAGAATGAAGATTCTGATTCACCAAATTCTTACAATAGACGTGCTTGATCTGTTTTAGGTTTATGAGCGTTGAAGTTGGAAAAAATGGTAGCCTTGTGTTTGCTTATATAGGGTTCTAAGTGTGACTATGCATTTAATGGGATGACCAAGACTTTGGCATTGTACAAAAAATCAAAGTATGAACAGAATAAGACCGTACGCGCATGCACCTCAAGCTTGGTCTGGTCTCCCAATTTCCAAAAACCTACGCAAATAATTTAATGTCATTTGGCCTTAGTAAATTGTTGAAAAGGACAACTAGGTATTATTTGCTATTTTCTATGAAAACTATACATAATCAATAGCGTAACTAAATGACTCAGTAAGATTTTTACTTTATTACTCATCATATGGCTGCTACTTTTTATTGGGTGGAGGAAGGTCTAGAAGGGCTGCCATGTGCTTCCATGCTTAAAGAACTCACATTAGTAACCTCCCGTAACAAATTAAAAATTAATAACTTATAATTTTAGAATTGGGTGAATTAGAAAATGTCGTATATATGTTAATCTTAAAAATGTTTTTAGAAGTTAATCTAGTATTGATGAAAATTAATGTTAAGTTTATTGAAGAACTAAACGTTGCTGTAGCAAACTCTTTTGAAGACGAGTCTTTTTCTTAGGGTAGAATCGGTTTGAACTTGAGTGCTGACAAAGCTTTAATATAGTTTCGTGTCATTATGTTATTTGTCTTTGTCTTTGTCATATAAGATTTGATGACCAGTTCAACCAGTCACTATGAAATGTCTACTGGTCTATTTTGGAATACATCGATCAAACAACTAGGATTTTACTTCAAACTTCTTGATTATTTTTTCTAGAATGTGTTATATAGCATAAAGTAAATTAATATATGTAATTTTGTAATAATATATTACAATCTTTAATACGTTAAAATATATATTTTAAAGATACTTTTTTTTTAAAAAAAATAACATGTTAAGGTAACGTTATAAAATGTTTTAATATTTTTGCTTAAAATATTAAATCATTTAAAAAAAATGTTAAACCTTGATCTAATTAATCATTATGATACAAAAGGAATTTGAATTTTGTTCTCTCTTTAACAAACTAATTTAAGATTATGACACTTATTTTTGAGGTTTGGATATATAAATTATCATATAAATCTTTAAAAGTTTATATTGTATATATATTAAATTGATCCTATTATTCTGATACTTGTGGCTGTATTTGTTATTAATTATAAGTATACTAATATTATGATTGTTTACAACATTATATTACTATATATGTTGTATATTATATTGGATTCTTATAATTAAAATAGTTGAAAAATATTTAAGTTAAACATTTTTCTATCTGTAAGTTGTGAGAGCCGAGAGATTTAAAGGAAATTGGAGCGGAACAGGTGTATACATTAGATTGGACCGTCTGGTTTTGAGAGTAATATATAAATGAAAGTTTCAAATTTAGTTTCATTCTTTACATACACACTATCTCTCCAAAATTATGATCTTCTCTTTTCTTCTCCTTCTCTCTAAAAATCTTCATCAAGTTAATCAACTGTTCTTCGTTCAGGAGGAGTTTAAGAGATCCTTGAGCTGAAGGATTTCTTGTCAACCAGTTAATTCAATGATTTGAGTCAGTAAGTTTCACCTTCTCTTCTTAGTGTTTCGATTTTCTGGTGCATGCAAGGGAAATTTCGTTGCATGTGTTCATCAACTTCTTCTTCTCAATTCTGATCATGTTCTTGGTCTTTTGGTTAATCCTTTCTTTTTAAATCGATAATCTTTAGGTGTTTTTAGATTTTCTTGAAGTTCAAACAATTCCCTAAAGGTGTAAAAGCTTTCTGTTCGGTCAAAGAGATAAGGGAAGCTAGTTAATTTAATTGTGATTTTCTGTGTATGAAATTACTGTTTGGATGGTTGCATGTGGGTAACTTGAATGTTTGATTGAATTGTGTCAAATCTGTGAATGTTGGAACTTGTGAACTAGTTTGAGTTTCTCTACATAAGTGTTCGATATGTTCTAATCTTAAGAAAGTGGGTATGAGAATATGATAGTTTGGGGTTGGGAGTGAATTTCTGGTATGAGACTCTTTGGGATGATGTTAGAACGATTTTAGGTACCTTTGGATAGGCTTAAAATGGTATATGAATCATGTTTGGAGGATTAGAAGTTGGGAAGTGGTAGGAATTGGTGAAGATAGTGGTTGATCATAATTCTGGAGCTACTCTGCAGAATTATGCAGATCGTCGAGTGTTATTCATTGACCGTTCAACTTTCTTCTTGTGTTCGGTCTTAACTGAGTTCTACTTCTGTAGAGCTTTTCAGTTAATGACCGATCGGTCTTGTACTAGTATTTTGTTTTATTCATAGCGATCGTTCTTAGTGGGTTGTGTGGTCTCTTAGTAGCGATCATTCTTAGTGGGTTGTGTGGTCTCTTAGTAGCGATCGTTCTTAGTGTGTTGTGTGGTCTCTTAGTAGCGATCGTTCTTAGTAGGTTGTGTGGTCTCTTAGTAGCGATCGGTCTTAGTGGATTGTGTGGTCTCTTAGTAGCGCTCGTTCTTGTACTAGTGCTCGACCTCGTACTTGTATTCGGTCTTACTTGTGTTCGGCCTAAGTTATAGGTGTTCGGCCTAAGCCATAAGTGTTCGGTCTAAACTTAGTATTTGGACTATTGGTAGTATTCGGTCATGATGTGGTACTCGGAATCCTCTAGTTGTCGGTCATTAATAGCGCTCGATTTTCTCTTCAGCTGTATCTATTATTGACTGTTTGGTCTCCAACATTCACAAGGTGTTCGGTCTTGTTCTTCTATGTTGGTGATTTCTGTTTGGCCTATATTCATAGTTATTCCAGTGTGTTGTTTTAATTAATTGATCCAATTGCTTTGATGGCTTATGTATGTATTATCATAATGGTGTAAAAAGGAAAACTATGGTTTGATAATTGTAATATGGATGTGAAAGAGAATTCCAAGGAGGAATGTCTCAGTGATTTGGTATCAAGGTGGTGGTAAAGTATGAATATGGACAGCGAAATCCACGGCGTTCATCGTGACATTCTAATGATTACCAAGTCTCAAGTAGAGATGGGTGAGTCATGTTGTGAGAATAGCAGGAGGTCCTAGCCTATAGGGTCTTAGGTGAGTTATAAAGGATTAACCCTGGGTGGCAGCTGATGGTTTTCCAATTACTACATCCCCGGGTGCACGAACGGCCCAAGCTACATATTCATACAATCCGGATGGTCAAGTCAAGTAGTCGGTCTTTGCATGAATTAATGTATTCAGTTTTGGACTGTTTGAGTGGTCGGTCATTGCATGATTATAAGTGTTGGATGTTACATGATTATGTGTTCGTTGAACTTGCATGATAACTGTAATCAATTAAATTACTCTAGCTTACCCTTCTTTTCTATCTTGTTCATGTTTTCCATTCGGTACTCTCTATTTGTGATTATCACCTTGTGGGTGTGAGCAGAGGGAGGTGAGTGTTCATTGGAGGAAGCGTTAAACGGCGAAGACCCAATGGTGTAGTCTATGACCGTTCGGTCATATAAATATAGTATATATAAACTGTTCGGTCATGTATATAATTTTGTAGTTAGGATAGACTTTTGTAAAGTTTAAATTTATAGTTACATTGTGGATACTTTATTTCTAGAAACTGTTCTACAATATTATAGGTGTGATGAATCTTAATTATATAATTTTTACTATATTTTTGGGATTTATATAAGTAATGAAACTTTTACTTGTAGTGAGTCTAGCGTGAAATTTTATGATGAAAATTTTAAAAAGTTGTAAAATATCTTTTTTATATTTATCTTTTGATATGCCATTTGAATTCTTGAAAAAACTTGTTGAAAAGGTTATAATTTACTTTTACATCTCAACAACAAAATCTGACTTCCATCTTATAGTAAATTAAGTTTCACATAAGGCAAAAATAAGATAAAAAAATCCATTATTTTCCTAACATCATGATGAAAATATAGTGTGTTTTTTAAAACACTTTTTTTATAGAGATATTAAACTCTCACTTTTTTCGGGTAACGTGAAACTTATTTGTCGGTAATGAAGCTCTTTGCACATGTTTAGAGAACAAAAAGATATCGATGGTTGCACATGTTTAGAGAACAAAAATATTATTATTATTATTATTATTATTAAATATTAGTTGACAAAGTTTTATGTTTAGAGAACAAAAATATTATTATTATTATTATTATTATTATTATTATTATTAAATATTAGTTGACAAAGTTTTATTGTTTATTTGGAGTATTGTAAGTCTCACATGTCTATAAATAACATCAATTAAGAGTATAGATGCATATGTAAATTTTATCATATATATAAGGATTAAATTAGATTTAAAATTTATTTTTTAACCTGATATTACCGTTATAAATTTGAGTCTATTTTAACAAAATTTATTATTTATTAAATTTATTGTATCATAATTATATGATTATTCATTAATATTTAATTTTAAATATAACATATATATATATATATATATATATATATATATATCAACATAAAAGAAGTATATCGAAAGTTTCATATCAGATAGAAATAAAATCTACGTAAAAAGCAACTACAGTTGAAGAAGAGAAAAGAAGACATATTAATGTGTGAGCCTCACTAAAACCTGATATGAAACAATGTTATTTTAGGAAATACAAAAATATTAATAGTATTATAAAAAAACAGTTAGCATGAACAATGGCCAATGAATATAGAACACTCAAAGGAGCATTTCTTGCGGCCAAAAGATATTCCAGAGTTTTAATCAGAGACCAAAGTTCCATGTAGCTATTATGTATATTCACTCAGTGTATGATAAATACAAATTTTACGATTAAACTCATTAACACTATCTCAATGCCAACTGTTTTCGTCATATCTCAGACAGACACCAGAAGGGATTTCAAATTCTATGCATATTCAACTACATACAAAAAAGACTTAACAGGCAGTCTCCATGTAATCATGTTATGTTACGTTCCAAAATCTAAATCTGAAGCCCACTGAATCAAAAGCAACTTTCCTTCCATCCTCCAACATCATCATCATCAGCATATTCCTGTTCCTGTGAATTCCAAGAACAACATTAAAGAAACTCCTAAAGTCCTAACATGATATATAATATACCATATGTTGACAAACTTCATTTCAAAATTTTCATTGTGCATAACAACTAACGAGCATAATTTTTTCATATGAACTCAAACTTAGATTCTTTTCTGTTGTTTGCATCACAAGAAATATGAGCACTCTCAAACTAAAATATTACCTTTAAGGTGAAAGTTATACCAACTTCTATTTCACCACAATAAGATTGGTCAGCACGAACCACACTATACTTGTGAGGACGAAGCTCAGCCGATCCCTTCTCTGTTCCTTCTGCCAATAAATCCTTTACATAAACTCTGGATACAGAAAATTGACCCTTTATTATGAACAAGAAATAAAAGTGAGAATATGCTTTTATGATCTTTTTCTCATGATCCTGGTTTAAGTAAGGGTGTTCTTCTCATTATTGCATTTTGTGCAACCCTTCTTCATTGGGTATAGAGGAATCAAAAAGCTTATTTGAATCCTTAACAAAAAGTTAACATGAGAATTTAGAAACTAACACTGTAATTCCTTCATATCAAGATGATTGGAATTTTAACTTATTAAAAGAATGCAAATGGAATTTCCTAAATGTCTGTATTTCCAGGCGATAGAAGTTATGTATTTCTTGAGAGAATGAATTTGGAGAAATTGTTGACATTTATTGTTATTATTAATGTGTGAAAAAACTTTAAACTACATATATTTTTAGAATTTTGAGACAGAAAGGTAGTAACATTTTCATTTAGTCAATAAGAGCAACTCATCATGACAAATTCACTATATTTAAGAAGCTAGTAAAGTCTTACGCAGCCTGGCCAACAAAGTCATCTGCAGAAAATACATCCTTGTCCATGATTACAAGGTTGAGCTTGTATTGGTCACCTGAACCGGGATATTCTACTCTGAATACGAATTTCTCATTCCATACAGGATTTCTGCCTCCCTCTGCATCGATAAAAAATCTGTCTAATCAAATGCCTTATTAATGGTAAAAAAACTGAAAATTCATCTCAGCTTTATCAGCATCTATGTTACGTTAAGCCTAGTAAGATCCACCGTCTATTTTAGTGTTTCAACGTATGTGTAAGTTTTTTAGGCAGTTGAAAAAGAAAAGAAAGCACACTCTTTTTTCTTTTGCTTACCCATCTACTTCAACAAAGGAAATAGTGAAAGGACAAAAGCTTGACACCATTTTGTAGTTGCTTTTAGTGTTAATCTCCAATTAGAGTTAGAGGCTCAAACCAGAAATCCACATAATAATAAAGGTTTCCATTAGAGAGGTCAACATAGATTATTGAAGTGAAACTTCAATTTTAATTGGACAACAACAATAAAAACTGTTGTGGAGCTTCATTTAAGTTTGGTCATAGTGAAATACACACATAGGGTGGGAAGAGAAATGAAGGGATAAAACTCCATATTTGACAGTTCTTAGTTCTTGTTCCCTCCTGTGGTGCCCTTTTAGCTTGAGATTCTTGAGCTATGGGCATCTAATTACAAAAACTTTAATTCCTTCATAAAAAAGGAAAGCAAGAAACCACATATTGTATCAGAAAAAACATACCACTAGCTGATGAACTAGATGCCTGCTAGAGTTAGCCCAACGAAATTCTTGATTTATATTTTCTTTTCTCTACTCTTGTAATCTCACCAGCAGAATGAAATGATTGAGCACTTTCACACGAAGTTAAGTATTGGAAAAGCTTCTCACACTTTAGCACACACCACACAAAAATATTGAAATACTAAGCATTTCCAGACTTGATAGTTAATGCAATACAAATTTCTAGGAAAAGAAGCATTTAACTAACCATGAATTACACTGCTCTTGCGCTCTTGACCTTTGTATTGTAATAGGACATAAGGATCCATACGAGCTATCAACAAAGAAAAGAGATTAACAAAAAGAACACGGCACCTTGTTAGAATCAGATTATAAAAATGTATTAAAATCATCATGGAAGTGCCTTGAATCCATCTAGATTACACTGGACTCGAGGAATTGAGATGTCAGATACCCAGATTATAAGCTGAACAAGGAATTGAATATAGATTAATAATGCTTAGAAAAATCCCAATTTTAGAATAAGAAAAAGGTTGAAAATCTAATCAAAAGGGCATGGTGTGTAAACATAAATTGGAAAAAAATTTGAGAAAAGAAAGGAATCTGAGCTAAAGATTCAGTTTACCGAAGACATCAGTATCACGAAGACCCTTTGCTTTCACCAGCTCCACCTCCATGAATCCAAATGCCATCTCTCTCTCTGTCTCTCTCTCTCTCCAAGTGGGCAAGGAAATGAAATAGAACCTTCCCTGGTTTACAATGAAGAAAGAAACCTTAAATAGTCAATGAACTAAACCTCTGAATAAATTTATTCCAAACCCCCACGTAAAATATTTATCAAGTCTGTTTAAAATTTACTATTACAAAACACTCCAACAAAAAAAGACAAATCTTCACGTCATCCCTAATTCAGCAAGACGCATTTTCAGAGGACGAACAAAACTCGCAGACGTTCTGTATATTAGTGAAAATTCCACAAATCATGACAATAACCTGGTTATATATTAACAACATTAATAATTTTCATTTGAAATAGGCTATTAAAGCTTTAAAATTTGTTTACTTATTTATAATTAATTTAAGAAATTGACAGGGAAAGTAAAACCTATCTTCACCAAAGTGAAAACGAGTGAAATTATTTTAACTGAAAATATGAAAAAAAGTCGTCCACCTTGAAAGTACGCAATGTTGTGTTTGACCTCTTATACGTAAGCATTATAAGAGGAGAAACAACAAGTTTTAATGTTTTACAGTAAAACAGCTACTATAAATGTGTTGTTCAGTGGTGGTTCTGTAATTCTGGTATTTCAATACCTATTCCAACGAATTGAATTCAATATTTTAATTATATACCAATTGATTTCTATCAACTAGTATCAGGGCTCAACGTTCCTGGAGACCATTCATGGTGACAACACGCGGTATGAAAGCACGGGTCGAACCGTTGGAAAGAGGCATGGAAGTTTTATTCGTAATGAGGGAAACAGTGGCGAAAAAAAGTGAGCAGTTAAACAAGTACAGGCCTTTAACCCAACTGTTAAAAAAAGACAGTTTTCAATGTTATAGAGAGAAATGCTTCCAACCTTTTAATGCAGGAAGGATGCCCAGTGGCTTTTCTTAGCCAAACACTGTCAGCACGGGCTCAATCCAAGTCAGTTTATGAAAGAGAATCAATGTCTCTTTATCGAAGAAGGCCCTATCGTCCTCAACCAAACCTCAACCCCTACCGCCTATGTTGTCTGACGATTTGGAATTGCAGGTGACACCAGCTGCGGTCAAAGCTGAACGTAATTCGCCCAATGGGACGGTCGAAATGCTCCTTCAATGGACTGATTTGCCAGAATTTGAATCCGTGGAGACAATAATGTAGCAGTTTCCTTCTTTTCACCTTGAGGACAAGGTCACTCTTTTGGGGGGAATGGTGTTAGACCTCTTATAAGTAAGGAGAAACAACAAGTTTTAATGTTGGTTAGGGGGCAAATATATATATATATATATATATATATATATATAAAGATCTAACAAGTAATACGAATATTCTTTTACGGTATTTGAGTCAACTTCAATATTAACTCAATTTGTAAGTGAGGGTACACACGTACTTATTTTTAAGTATTGAGACAAATATGTATTGAACTTGAGATTGATATATTAATAGCAAATGTGTGATATTATAAGGCTAAGAAAAAATAAGCCTACTAGAATTAAATATCCTTTTAAGTTTCAACCTTATAAAATTAAATTATAATATAAATTTTGCACTTATTTAAGTATTATATTATAATTTAACTTTTTTTTTTACAGGATATTATTTGACCTTATGATTAAACGTGGGATTTCAAACATCAACAAGATAAAAACATGTTTCTTAAATTTATTAAGTACAGAATGAATATATTAATCCTTAAAAATCAACACAATTTAGAAATTGAAATTAGTAACGTCTAGAAAATATGTCATTTCCTGAAAGTTTTGTCCAAAGCACAAGTAAGTAACTGAATTGAATTCTTAAAATTAAAACAAATTGAAAATGCTAAATGAGTTTGAATAAAAAGAAATTAAAACTAAAATTAGATTCCACTATTAAAATAAAAAGGAAAGTGGTGAATATTTTTTAGTATTATAAAACAGCAAAAAAAACAAACACTATAAAGAGAGGAGAAAAAGAAAGGGATGTAGGTTGTGAGATATGAAATATGGCAAAGAAAAGAGAAGAGAAGGGAGGAAAAAGAAGTGCAGTGTTTCCAAATTTAAGGTTGCGAGATACGGCCACGGGAGGAGGAAGGATTGCTTCATTTTTTTTTTATTATTGAATGGGTAATGGGTCAACTTTTTTTAAAATCAAAATATTTCTGACAAAATTACAATTGAAAATATAAAAATAAAAAGAGGTGCAAGCTGAACTAAATGAGGTGAGGAAAAACCACCGATGAAGATAGTATTTGTGAAGAATAATCATTAAAAATTAAATAATATCCAGAGTTTTTCTGACGGAAAAACTTTCGAACAATTCCTCAAATACTTTTACTGCTACCTATTTTTCAACTAAATCAAAATAATATCTCTCAAGTTACCCACGCAACAAATAATAAGGTTTTGTCCTTATATTTAATATCTTAAAAATTATGATTTAATTGAGCATATTAATTTGATTAGTAGTTTCACCTCTTATTTATTAAGTCTAAAACATTTAAATCACACGCAAATTACTCCTTCTTTTCTATTATGGATAATTAGTGATAAAATTGTTAACTTTTTAATTAATTAGTTTGAACTAAACTAAGCAATGTGGGTTATTTAATTAGTGAATCATTATACTATTTTAAATTGGTCAAATCTAACCTAATTGTCCCACCAAAATATTGGTAGAAAAAAACCATTTATCTTATAAAAATCATAGCTTAAGCTCGGAAACTCCTTTTACTAATGATTATTGCTTTTAGTTTAGAATCCAGTTAACCATTTAGTGCATGTTTGCATTAGAATTTGTAAACATATTTTTAATCAAAAGCTTATACTATAATCTGATGTTTGGATTCTTTGGTTTAAAAGCAAGATGACAACTAATTTTGTTGTATGAACCCAAACGGCTATCTAGACATGCTCTTAGTTCGCAATTTTTAGTTGATGACAGGCACAAAAAACAGCAGCAGTTGAATTAAAAGATCATAGGCTAAAAAAACAGCAGCTTTAATTAAAGGATCATAGGCTCATAAACTCAATAAATAATTCAAGGTTGTAGGCTAAGTTCAGATTGTCGAAAACAAACCCGCACATAAAATCAATTGTTATACATTCATCCATCATATTGGTAAAAACATCAAGCAAATACAAGGTTTTTGCAAATGTCTTGATAAATTGCAGGAAATGTACAGAAGCCCAGCAACACATTGTCAGTGACCTGCAACCTGCATGAAGAAAACCATAAAAACAAAAATCAAACCCAAGGAAAATCCAATCTCCTATTATAATAATCCCTCTCTTAAAATTTTACCTCATCTTCCACGCCTAGGTGACAGGTCAGCAGATCTTGATCTAGACCCAAGGGGTGATCTCGATGACTTCCACTGGCCTCGATCAGCTTCAGACTTGTACATAGATTTCCTTTTTTCATAGAATGGTAATACATAAGTAAACACAAATAAGGGGAAAATACAGGTACACGGTAAAGTAAAGCAGCTAAACAGAAAATGGATGGACTCACTCAGCATATCCATTGCTTTGATTCTGTTCAATACCATTGCCATATGCCGGAGAATAAGATCTACGCTTTAGTTCACCATCTCGCTCCCTGGGAGGACCTCTTGGTGATCTACGATGCTCTGCTTGCCTCCTAGGGGAAACAGAGTAATCACTTTGCCGTCTTGGAGCAGGAGAATAAGACCTGATAAATATAAAATTAAAACCATGATAACATGCTTCAGTGAGCCATAAATGAAGGCACTTTAAACTATGAACAAACTTGCCTTGAACGATACCGACTTCTAGAACCAGAATGATAAGGTGGTGAGCGTGATCTAGTAATTGAGCGAGATCGAGAACGCCCTGATAAACAAAAAGGCTAGGTCTTGTCAAGAAAACAGAAGAACAGACTCCAATATTGCGCAATTCTTCAAAAAAATGGATGCCTCCGGTGAAACAAAATAGTTATTAATTATGAACTTAGCAAGTTAGCAGCTTTCAGTTCCCCAACACAATAATGGTTGATGTAATCCAGCACCAAAGTAAGGAAATCCTTAAAATGGTTTTCAGTAAGCTAACTAGTATGTTAATTAAATTAGCTTTTAGAGAAACAGGAAGGTTCCATAGAGGCTCAGAAGTCCTCACAATTAATAACTGGAGCAACCAATATGATAATAGAACTTTTAAGGGTATAACAAAGTCTTGATAACACAACTATAAGAAAGAAAAATAATACCATTCTCCTATACATCAGATTAGATTAAAAAATGTCTTGAATCCACTAATGCTAATTTAGATTAAATAAGCAATAGTCTAAGACTTAAGATTAATTATTGCAGCAGTCACAATCATGACAAACAGTTATCTTTAGATAAGAAGTAAACACTGGTATTCTAAGCAACAAAACAAGGATGATCAAATTATCAATTCAATCAGATATTCATCTAAAATATCATTTCATTCTCATGTTCACCCTACAAGGACAAATGTCCTAACATGGAAGAAGAAAAATAAATGCGTAACAGTTGCAGGTGAAACAGAATTTCATATCTAACACAGACGAAAGCCCAAGTTATATATATTTGACAACTGATATTATTACCATAATGAGAAGACCTTCGGCCTCCATAGCCCGCCGGTCCTCTGTAAAATACAAAAATCATATAAATATATTTAAAGGAAAATAGTTAAGGAAAAATAAAATCCAGACAATGATGAGGAGGTAAGAAAAAATACCTGGTTCTGGTCCTGTGTCGCATCTCCTCTGGTCTTTTTCTTGTCTCTTCAGCAACAACCACAGATATTTCCCTTCCAGCAAAGATCTGTCTGTTCATATGGTACTGTGCCTCTGAGGCGTCATAAGGATCCACAAACTGCACAAATGCAAAGCCTCGAGGTTCTCTGTATGGGAAAAAAGTGGAGCTTCATTCTAACACTGCTAGAAAAACATTGGCAGACAGATTGTAGAATACGCTGACTAGGCAGAATTTGCATACCCCAGTAAACCACCTCAAATCACATTACTTAGTATAGCTTTCTTTACACACAGCAGTGGATGCTGAATTTACTAAATCTTCTAAAAATCCAAAAGCTTAGTTGTGACTGGGCCTTTCCTTTACTTACACTCAAGTAGTAAACGGAAGAGACTTCAAAAATTCTTCAACACTCTCATTATACTTACAAGAAGCACTTGAACTCAAAGCTCCCACAACAAACTAAAAAAAACTGCACGAAGCCTTCAATTGGGACAAGAACCAACCAACCAATCTTGCATTCATTGTGATGGGTATTTATATAATTTCTCTTGGTATGATGTATGAACATTAACACACTTGAGGACCAATATGTTAAAAGAGTTAGTAGATCTCCTCTTCAAACTCGGGGCTTGTTCTTGTTTTAACTTGAACAATTTCAAACCAACATACCCCCTGACAAACCAGTCCAAGATCAATTCAACAATCCAATAAATAAAAAAATAACACTTACGTCTATTTGGATAAACTTTTCAATAAACACATAATTAAAACTAACATATGCATAAGCAAATTGGTAGAAAAGCTCTCTCATTTAGCTTCTCTACATGTTGTTGACTTTCTCTCATGCATAAGCTAATTTTATTTATGAAAAAATTATTTCAATTAATCTTCTTATTCCATTCTCCTATAAGTGCATGTTGAGAAATTTATCCAAACACGACTTAAATCAAAATCCAGGTTAACATCTGCACCCAGTAGCACTTTGACACCCCGAAACAATTAACTGCTCATGTACTCCCTTCAATTTGAATCAGAAACAAAACCTAGCCCTAAAAGGCTCTTTACTCAAAGTAAACCCTAACCGTTCTGAAATAACCAATTAAATAAGTTGCTCACCCAGAGTAATAATCCTTGGGTATGTAAACATCGCGAACAGGTCCGAATCGCTCGAAAGGAACACGAAGCTCCTCAGGTCTGCAATCGAGAGGAATGTTCCGAACCAAGAGGCTTCCATTGTTGTTATCCCTGCGCCTGCCTCCACCGAATCCCCTTCTATTGGACCCTCCTCCACGGCCACCGTATCCTCGCCGCGGAGGACTGTAGTATGCAGGACTGTTCCGCCGCATCGCTAACCCTAACAAACAATGCAACAATTAAAAAACGTCATAAGCAAATTCGAACGTGTTTAATTCCTTTTTCAGCCATGACAGTAAGAAGAAGATGGCGTGAGAAACCAAAATTGATGATACCTTGAGTGAGGACAGAGAAATCTCGCAGGTGTGTACGAGGAAGATGAAGACCACGACGACTTCGAATGTTTAAACCCTAGCACCAACACCACTTTTAATGTCTTGTTTTTTGTTTAATTTAATCCATTTGGTTTTATTAAGATTTTATATTCATCGGATTAATTCAAATTTATGGATATTTTTAAGTGTTTATTTACTTTTTAATCCCAATTAAAAAAATAAGGTTGAATTAAATCCTTGTGGAAAACAAAAATTATTCTGTTCAGTTAAAAATCGGATGGATGAAAAAACATATGCTAAAAACTACATAAAAAAATATTACCATTACACATAAAAAAACGTAAGATTCGTATTACAAATTTTAATATTTAAGTTTTTTTTAACCAAAAATAAAATAAAATAAATAAAACACATTTGTTTTGTGAATTTTTTTCTATTACTAGCTATTAAACTAGCTTTTGTAGTGTTGACATATGCGTATGAAAAATATTTATAAAGAGATATTAACTTATTAAATACGGGTGATAAATATTTATAAAGAGATATTAACTTAATAAATAGATCTTAATATTTTTAGGAATGAGTTCTTAGTATCAAACCAAAAGATAATTTTGTTAAAAACAACTCGCTTATATGCAATGCAAAAAAAATTGTTAGATGTAGTTTTATAGTAATTATTTAAACAATAATCTATATAATATACAAATGTTTTTAAAATTATTTTTGTAATTAAATATCATCGATCAAAATTAAAGAAAAAAAAACTTGCAAATATCATCGGTCAAAATTGAAAAAAAAAATCAATTTATTGTTTGTAAGAACTACATTTAAATATAAATAAAATTAGAGAAGATCAAACATGACCTAAAGTATGGACTTAAAGTTAAAAAAATATTTAAATTGGTGTTAATCTTAATTTTTAAGTTAGATGATATTATTGATTATATCAAAATAAAATTATAGTTAAATATAAATGAAATTTGAAAAGATTAGTAAATTTTTCAACTATATCAAGTTTTCAATTTCATCTCCTCACCTACTTGAATCATCATTTCCATATTTTTTAAATAAAATATTTACAATTTCTATCTTTTCTCTATGTACATTTTTTATAAATTTCTATCTTTTTCCAAGTACATTTTTTATATCATCCAACATAATTAATAGAAATCGGTACAATATCATACTTTTAATTTACATAGTACAATGATATTTAATGTAGAACTTTTAATTTACACTTTAATTTTTAAGAGTATGTTTACTTGAAAGAAAGGATTTAGGAGATAGGAAGTTGATAGATTTAATAGTAAATTGTGTTTTATTCTTTGAAAGATTTGAAGGTGATTGAAAGTAAATTTGCAAGTTGAAAATTTGTGTAAGATTTGATTAGTGTGATAAATTAAAAAAATATTTTAATAGATAAAAAATAAATATTACCAAATTGTTCTTATTATTAATAATAATATAAAATGAAATTTATGAATAATATATTTTTGGTAAAAAAAAAATTAAATAGTAGAATAAAAAGGATAATTAAATAATTAATACAATATTTATTTAGGAAATTTAAATTTTTTTTGTTTAAATAATATTTTTATAGAATATAATTTAGTCACAAATGATTATGAAATCGATTAAAGAAATGTTGAAACCACTTATTTGATCTCAAGGTGGTGGAATTGGTTACACTCTGTAACGTAATCGTTTAGACACTCTTTCAAATCCTTCGTGAAATCAATTTAACTCCTTCAACTTGCACCATGAAATTGATTACAGTGTGGAATGGTTCTTGGTTCATCTTCAACCTTGAGTTGTCTTTATTTGGATGGGTTACTGGTTCGTCTTCAACCTCAAGCTCCTCCCCATTAGGAAGACCATGGACGCAACTAGCTGCAACCTGCATCACAACTATGTGAACCATGAACAATGTCATCCATGAACGTCAAATCTCACCTCAAATAACCTTAAGAAGGTTCTCTCAACCACTACAAAATTGTAATGACCTTAGGTTTTCATTCAGTATCTTTCTTCTAGGAAAAAAAAAGGTTTTCCCCTTACATACCCTCAAATTTGAGCCCATAAACAAGGAATGAAAAATCAACGAATCTCACAAATCATCACCTCTCCTTACATCCAAAATCCTCAAAACAAACACAATTTAAAACACAAATCCGTATGCACAAATACTTGTTAAGAGTGCATTATTCTCAAATGAACACAACCTAAGAATGTAACACCCCGATTTAGGCGTTACAATTTATATTCCACAAAATACATATATAATTTTTCTTTAACAAATTTCAACACCAACAAAATATTAAGTTCTTTATTACAACACAAGTCTTCTGAAATTAAAATTCCACACAGTTCATAAACTTCTGAAATTTAAAATTTCACACAGTCCGGAAATTCAAACATAGATTTATTTTAGAAATTCCCCATGTCTTCTTTTCCCCGCAGATCTCTCATCTTCTAAGCAATTTCAGAACCATCTGCTAATTCATCTGAAATAGTTTCTGCTCCCGTATAATATCACACATTATACGATCATTGCATTCACATACACAAACACAAACAATAGGGTGAGCTAACCGAATCAAAAATATACATCATCCACAATTTTTCTAATATCACAAGTATAACAACTAGTCCAATTCATGCATCTCAAACATACTCAAGGACAGACTATTACATTAATACCATATAATATTCCTCTAGTCAAATTCATCAGTCCATTTACTATAGTTAATACAACATATCATTATCATGCCTACTTACCAAAGCAAAGCAATCGACAATCTTTTTATCTACTTACCAAAGTAGTATAACCCTGTGATACTGACTACTTACCAAAGTAATCTAACCAGGTGATGTTTATCTACTTACCAAAGTAGTACAATACAATGATATTGTCTACTTACCAAAGTAGCACAATAAGGTGATATTATCTACTTACCAAAGTAGCACAACAAGGTAATATTGTCTACTTACCAAAGTAGTATAATAAGGTGATATCGTCTACTTACCAAAGTAGTACAACAATGTAAATCTACTTACCAAAGTAGCATAGCATGGAACACTCCGCCTACTTACCAAAGCAGTGCGGTTTATGTCAAATTCACCTCTCATTTTCCCACCTACTTACCAAAGTAGTGTCCGAATTCAAACCTCTCCCCTCCCGACTTACCAAAGTCGTAGGAAAATAAATAAAAATTCAGATTTACAATTATGGCAATAATGCCTATACCACCCATCCAAATTTACCATCAACTTATTTACAATTCATGATTTAACTCAAATAATTATTACAACTTAGAATATTCAATATAATTTAATTTTCTAATATAGAATATATTATATTACTCATCCTCCAATCTCCAAAATACAACTACACATACAATTTAAGAATATAATTATCCAAGTTTTTACCCAATACAAATAAATTTACTATTTCGTGAAAATATTACTCTTCACTCATATCATTAATTACAGATCTGAACCAATCAAACTAATAAACAACATGTTTAACTCATATGGTAAAATTTTCAGTCCAATCCAACGGTTAATGAGGCGGAAATCATAATTTATGTATAAATGATCCAAAAACATAAATTAAGCAATATTAAGATCCCTGAGAAGATACGAAATTAATATCTCTAAATCTGTACCTCCGATTTAAAATCCGAACGGTCAAAGTATGTCCCTATCTGTTAGGAACTACCTACTAAATTTGTAGATTAATCTAACGGTTAACTAGGTAGATATGGAGGTTTTACCGAGGTAACTCAGAGACAGAAATTTAAGTGGTTCTCTCTTAAACTCAAAATGAATTCCTCTAAGCACAGACATCTAATTCCAAATCTGAACGGTCAAGATCACTTAATATGTCTTATGAACTACATACTAAAGTTTGGACTCAATCTAACGGTAGATGAAATATATATGAAATTTTTACCATGATAACTTAAGAACAGAATTACAGTGTTCATCAACTATTTCAAACTTTCAAAATTTCTTTCTCTAAACATAGACCTTCAATTACAAATCCTATCGGTCAAATTGTAATAATGTATCCTAAGAATCATATATCCAATTTTCAAGTTGATCTAACAGTCCAATAAGTCAGAATCTATACTCTACCAAGGGAACTCAGTAACAGAACTGCAGGGGTAATTAATTCACTCAAACATGAAGGATTTATTTCTCCAACTACAGACTTCTATTTTCAAATCCGAACGGTCAAAGTGTAGTAATAGGTCTTAGGATTCACATATTAAAATTGTAGCTAAATCCAACAGTGAAAATAATTAATAGAAAATTTTCACCACAGTAACTCGAAAATAAGAAATTATAATCATGAAAACCAAATTTACACAAATCAATAGATAACTACCATTACCAAAATTTAACACATTCATACTCATATTCATGATCATAACAAGAAAGGATTAGCTCCCCTACCTCTTCTCCTTGCAAGAAATTCTTCACTCTTGATACTCCTAGACCACCACCTTTGCTTGTTTTCAATTTCACAAGTGCATGAAAGTTCTCACGTTCTACTCCCCTTTCTTTGCTATCCCTCTTTGATTATTTTTTTTTCTTTAAATAGAACTTACTGACACATTCTTTGATTATTTTTTTTTCTTTAAATAGAACTTACTGACACATTCCCTCAGACATTGCTAAACATTAAGTTACAATAATTTGTAGGAAAAGTTTTCAAATGAATGGGTCCCAATTTTCTAATTTAAGGTCCATGTCTCCTGTAGTTTGCTTGCTCCAAGATGTGTTTGTTTTATATGAATTTTTAAATGTATAGCCAACAATTAAAAGGGCCCACCTAGGAAAAACATGCATCCGTGTTTCAAGGGAAAAATCAACCTCCATGATTCAATATTGTCTTCTTCTTTCCATATTAGTATTAGTTTTTATTATTATTATTTTTTATAATTAAGTCCCTCCTTTTAACCAAACATGGTAAGCACAAATTGCATCAAATTCAAATAATTAACACAAGAAAAATCAAGCTAAACAAAATGGTAGAAAATATATACAAACAATAATCTTTATCTTACATATGAATGCACACCATAATTAATTATTCAAAACCATAACATTCATAAAATTACTTTGATTTTTATATGGGTCTTACAAAGAATCTCTTCCACAAGTGTAAATTGATATGAGTTGATGTTAAAAAATCATGAAAAAGTCTTCCTATTTAGTGTTTGTGAGTTTTGTTTTTGATGTATAAAAAATTATGACAAAATTTTTCTTTCTCATTTATACTCAATATTACGATACTTTAAAATATTCTCAATAATAATTACTACTAAATATCTTATATGAGGTGTCAATATAAACATTTTATTCATTTTATTCATTCATGTATTTAATCAATACCAAGTTGAATTGCATGAGAAAGGAAAAAAAATGTGAACAATCCTTAAATAATCTCGATTCAATTCTTAAAAGGTTTATTAATTATGAGAATACAGAACTTTTAATTTTAAGTGAAATTACATGAAAAATTTTTTAAAAAAATTGAGATGGATTGTAGATTATAAAATTTTTAATTATTTCAACCCAAAGTTTTATAATTTGTTGGTCTTTAATATGTTTAGTCATGTGTTATTGTAGTTATAAGTATTCCTTTATTTTATGCATTGCTACTTTCGCTTTCTCTAATTACATTTGTTTTGTAACAATCATAGAGTGAAAATATGGTTATCAAAGTCAAATGTAGTGTTTTATTTTATAAACAATTGTGTCATGAATATAATTAAATATATTTCAAATAAGTTTTGAAAAATTGTACAGGTGAAAACATTTTCATTACTAATTAATAAAGAATGATTTTTCGGCTAACTTAATTAATTTTGTAATGTCTAAAACTAAAACTAGAATTAGTTATTCCTCAATTATGATAAGTGATGTGGAAAATATTCCAGCATTGATTTTATAAAAAAATATTTTATATCATGAAACTATTTGAAGTTTTTGTGTGATAACCTTTGCTATATTTTTTTTTGTTATACTATAACTATAGTTAAGTTATGTAAAGCAACTGAATAAACAATGAGTTAGGGGAAAAAGTCTTAATATATTTTTGAGAAAAAAATACTGATAATAGGAAAAAAATTGTTTATGATATGAAATTGAAATAAATCATGTCATCTGTTATCATATTCGTAATTTTCATTATATCAAAAGTGTCTCCTTTATGATTTGATTTTGTTGATTATTTGCTTGTATATTAAAGAAAAATCTATTATTTTTGTCTTGACGAGAAATTTAATAAATCTATTTCAAAATCCTTTAAAAGAATATTATTTAAATAAAAGTAACTTTAGCAAAAAGAATTTATTTTCCAAAACATCAACAATGTTCTTTAATAAACTTAAAGATAAAATTAAGGAGAATAAGCCTCTTGATTTACTTATGAGTGAATTAACTATTTGACCAAAAATTGTTTTGTCACTTGTTATCAACTAGCGTCCACCCTGTATTATTATTAATTGTCACACCTCTTATTTCCCATGTTATAAAGTATCATGTAATTAACCTAAAGTTAAAATATGCTTTAGCCAAAATAATTGATTTATAGAGTCTCGTACTAATCATAATGCTTTATCAAGAGAATGATGTTTTATAATCTTCTTTGTAAGGCTTCTATTGATTTGAAATAACAGTGAAATATATGTGTTAAAAGTAATACCAAAAAGGTCCTTTTATAAATTTATGAAAAATAAATTAATTTGCTTTAATTGGTTTCTAGTGATATATATCTATATATATATATATATATATATATTAAACAGATTATGAATAAATAACGTTAAAAAGAGATGAACATGAAATTATTTGAATTAGGAAAGACAAGAAAAGATAAAATAAAAATTAATTTTAAAATTAATTTATAATATAATATAAGTTATTATTTAAAATAACAAATTTTAAAAATTAAAATAGGATATAGATTATTAGTTTAAATAAAATAAATATTTTAATTGAAAAAATAATGTTATAATTATATTAAGAATAATAATATTATTTTGTATTTTTAATATTTTTATCAATATTACCATTATTATTTTTAAAATTATATCATGTATAATATACAATCATATAATCGAATCAATTCTAAGAATAGATAATGGAGTATTATTTTCTGAAGTTTGAATTGTCTGCTTTTGGTGCCATCATCAATCTCTTGCATCTCATCCTCAACTGCTTTCTTTTCTACGGATTCGATCTCAATCTTTCCATTTGCCGGCTGATTTTCTTCAGATTCAATATCATAGCCATCACAACATGGCTTAGGATCAATCTTCTCCTCATTGTTAAGGACATCAGGCTCACACATTCTCCAACCTTCTCTTTCTTTTGGAAATAATTTTTCTAATTCCAATTTCATTTCCATTCTCTTTTAAATTGTTTTCCTTCTTCTCATAATCATTCATAAAATCCAGACAATTTGGAAGAGAGAATGGCGATGATACTGAAAATAAGAAAAATCAATCATAAAAGGAAGAGAAGGTTGATTATGCATGAGCCTAAAGTGACAATGAAAAGAATATGGATCATAATCCATGTTATAAAAGACCCACCTTTCCATTTGCCGGCTGATTATCTTCAACAGATTCAATGCCATAGCCATCACAACATGGCTTAGGATCAATCTTCTCCTCATTGTCAACAACATCATCAGGCTCACACTTCTCCAACCTTCTCTTTCTTTTGGAATTAATTTTTCTAATTCCGATTTCATCTCCATTCTCTTCTAAATTTTTTTCCTCTTTCCATAATCATTCATAAAGTCCAGACAATTTGTAAGGGAGAATGGTGATGACATCGAAAATAAGAAAAATCAATCCGAAGGTTGATTATGATAATGAAAATAACATTGATCCTAATCCAGGTTATAAAAGACCCACCAAATTCAGTTGTTTGAAAGATCCACAAAAACTAACAACTAAGAGATTGATCAAAAAAAGATAAAGAATAGTTGTAGAGGTGGACTGCTCTCAGTTGAAAGGCCAGTTTTTTCCACATAAGAAAACTTAAGATGGGAAAAGTCCCTTCAAATTTAAGCCGAGTTCCCTCAAATGCTTGCGAAAGCCCTCTCCCAATCTCTAAAAGAATAGGCAATTGAATACCTCTTCAGTTAGAAGTTAAAGTCACAGGGCTGAAGCAAGCAAAAAAGGATCACATCAAATCTTAAAGAAAAGGAACCCTAAAAGACCCATCCAGTCTCTCTTCAGTGTGGTTAAAGCAAAGAAATCTTCATCGAGCAATTGCATATAAATACAATGACAGGAAAAAAACATCAATGAACCAATCAATAACTCGTAACAATTCCATTTAAAATCAAACAAAAATTACAGATACAAATTTCGCCATAAATTCCTTAAATTTAAAGAGTAATAATAGAAAAACAAAATCCTAACAGACGAAAGATATCATAAAAAAGAAATGCTTGCAGCAGAATTATTTCTTTATTTTAAAGTAATGGAAAAAGAACCAGAAAGAGGAAAAGCACAAACTATACAAAAGATTAGACATTGTGAATCCTACGAGAAATAGATAATATCCATTAAAACCGGGACCACACCAGTCCATTGAGAAACCGCTCAATTTCGCATCTTTTCGTACCTTCTATTCCAATGTAATACAAATAGAAAACAGTATAAGATGCAGTTGCAATCACAAAAAGAAATGCTTACTCAAGAGAAAGATCGTTGAAGAGATAACTAGGGTTAGGAAAAGTTACCAGATCTGAAAAAAGAGAGAATGACTACTGATGAGGGAGAAGGGGCTGGATCTTAATATATATATATTCAAGCTAAATTTGGACCTAACAGATTAAATTAAAAGTTAAAATCTCATATTTAAAGTATATATTAATCATTATAGACCAACAGTTATATCATTGGCGTTTAAAATGTGATCCCTTTGATACATCCAAGGGTTGAAATTAGTGGTGGGTGGATAGAGAGAGGTTTGGTAGATTATTAGAGTAGAGATTGTCTACAGCAACATAAACAGCGAAACAGGGTTTTGGTTAGGGTTACGTCGCAAATCGCAAATCGCAAGGAAGAGAAGGAACAGTGAAATTCTGCATTCACATTCAATTAGGGTTTTTCTTTTCGTTATCGGAAATGGCTCGAAACGAAGAGAAGGCGCAGTCGATGCTGAACCGCTTCATCACGATGAAGGCGGAGGAGAAGAAGAAGCCGAAGGAACGCCGTCCGTTCCTTGCTTCGGAGTGCCGCGACCTGTCGGAGGCCGACAAGTGGCGCCAGCAGATCATGCGCGAGATCGGGCGGAAGGTGGCGGAGATTCAGAACGAGGGTCTGGGCGAACACCGCCTGCGCGACCTCAACGACGAGATCAACAAGCTCATTCGGGAGAAGTCTCATTGGGAGCGACGAATCGTGGAGCTCGGCGGGCCCAATTACGCCAAGCACTCGGCCAAAATGACAGACCTCGACGGCAACATTGTCGACGTTCCCAACCCGGGCGGGCGCGGCCCCGGTTACCGATATTTCGGCGCGGCGAAGAAGCTTCCCGGCGTCAAGGAGCTCTTCGAGAAGCCCCCGGAGCTCCGCAAGCGGCGCACGCGGTATGACATTTATAAGCGGATTGATGCGAGTTATTACGGTTACCGTGATGACGAAGATGGCGTGCTGGAGCGGCTGGAGGGCCCGGCGGAGGATGAGATGCGGCGGGAGGCGGCAGAGGAGTGGAGGAGGTTGGATGAAGTGAGGAGGGAGGCGAGGAAGGGGGTGAAAAGTGGGGAGGTGGCAGAGGTGTCGGCGGTGGCTAGGGAGATGCTGAGGGAGGAGGAGGAGGTGGTGGAGGAGGAGAGGCAAAGAGAGGAGGAGGAGGAGAAGGAGAAGAGGGAGTTTATTGTGCACGTGCCGCTGCCGGATGAAAAGGAGATTGAGAGGAGGGTGCTGGAGAAGAAGAAGATGGAGCTGTTGAATAAGTATGTGAGTGAGGGGCTTATGGAGGAGCAGACCGAGGCCAAGGACATGCTCAATATTCAGCGTTAGCGGGACTGTGCGGGAAATTGCAGATATGATCGTGGACAAATGCGCGATGACTTCAAAAATCTTGCCCAAAATTGTGGTTCGTAAAGTGCATTTTGGTTTAGTCTTTTTATCTTGTGGCTTGAGTTTTGGTATAACTTAATACATGTTTCGATTGAATTAGTGTAAAACGTAGAGGAGTGAACATGTTGCTCTAGTGATACTCTTTGAGAAATTTTATCAATGGGCAATTCGTGATCATGCACTTAAAACTCAAGACATGTTCTTCACCGTCCCAATCCACCGCACATTTTCACTATAAATTCACCACTTCCACTTTCTTTTTCTCACTTTTTTTAATTGAAGGGTCCTCATCTTATCATGTTCAGCCCCTCTAATTTTTAGCTGACTATACTCTTTGATTTCACTCGCTAACAACCAGTTATTATATTTATATTCATTTCTACCTTCCCTCCCCTTTATGTATGAACTTCTTGACTGCGACCAACGTCCCCGCACCAAAAGTATATAATTCTTACCACAAAGTTGAAGGGCTCCTTTTGGATTCACGTAAGCAATGAAATTGGCTTTCTCATGGAGAAAGGCCAAGAGCCTCGCAATAGACAAGGCTTAACTGAACCCAATGAAAAGCTTCTGGAATATGGTATAGGAGGGAACTGCAATTCTTGTGATGGTAATTCCACTGACTGTATCTAATAGGCACATAGACAGTGATAGGAAATGGAATGTATATTATAGGAAAAAACTTATTAATAAAAAGTAGTTTGACTTGTTAGAGCAATTCGTCATAGTAGGTAGGTACTCTTACATGGCTAACAACTCATTATGAAAAATGTTTTTTTTTTTTTTTGCATTTGCATATTAATGTTCCTTACATTGGCCTGCACATTCTAAATTTATTTTTCTTTCATAAAAAAATCGTTTACAGTTTGACACATTAACAATGCATCTATCTGATGTTAGGTAGATTCTGCACTTGGGGCAATTTGTATCTGGCTAAAGTCCCGAACTTATTGACATCATTAGAACATCATTAGAAGGCACGCAGCTGCCGAAGATGTTAGTGTGAGATTCAGTAATCTGGCTATAGCTTTTTTGAATAAACATCTATCAAGGAACGAGTGAGAGACAGAATTTAAACTTTTTTGCTCACAATTTACACTGCCTTCTACAATTAAGTATGTACTGTTATTCAAACTGAGTCTTGTATTTGGGGCGTCCTCTTAGTATGTCTGTGAACAAACGCAATTATTCCCTTGGGCTGGGTTGAATTTGAGTATTGGTATCATTGTATATTTGGATGGTGTTGTACAATTTAATTGATGAACATGATATCAAAATAGGATTCTTCGCCGAAAACCCTATAGACGCAGTTATTAGATGACTGCATACTCTGCCGGTGTTAAAAAAATAATTTAATTAAAAAATAACTCTTAACATTGGTATTAGTAGGATAAAAATTGTACTTCTTGAACATTGCTACGAGGAGGAGAAAATTCGTGCTTGAAAGAAAATCTCGAACTCTAATATCCAGATGTGATAGAATTAGGAATGTAAATGAAGTATATAAGTTGGACTTCTTCGATCTACAATCTAGCCAATCAATTTAGATCTGTATTATAAAATTTTATATTTTTACTGTATAAGTCCATCTTGATTATCAAGGTCTTCTAAAAACTAATTTTGGAAGTTATTACATTCTTATCTACTCTGTTGAAAATTATAACATTTTTTTAATAGCAAAACAGTCTTTTTTAAAATGAAAGAGTTAAATATATTTTCATTCTCAATTTTTTTTTGTAATTGTGTTTCATTATTTGTAAATTAAATTATAAAGTATCTAATTTTTGTATTTTATGAAAGTCATATAAAATATTCCACGTAATGAAAATGAAATTCTGATTGTGTATACACAATGAAAAAAAAGTATATATTTAACTATAAATAAGTTTCGTGATATATAAGATCCGGGTTATGGAATATTCTAAAATTTACACCATGAAGGATTTTCATAAAAAATTCTAAAATTTACACCATAAGAGATTTTCATAAATTTTTTAATACATATTTATCGGATAAATTTTATTTTTATGGTTGGCTCTATAAATTATTCGTAGTTTCATCATCAATGTTAATTTTAAAATAAAAAAATTGAAATTGTATTTGAAAAAACGACTTCTAAATAATGGAATTATCTTTTCAAATACAATTTATCCATTTTTATGTTCTTCAAAATTTTACCTATTTTATTGATTTCAAAATAATTTTTTGTGGCAGTTTATTAAAAATATAACTATTCAATGTAACTTGTGTGAAATTAGATATACGTGAATTGAGATGGTATGTTTATTATTACAGTGAAAAGGGTTTAGAGAGAATTATTCTTAAGTTGAAGATAAATAAGGTAAACTATAGAGTTACAATACTTTATAGTAAATGTGATAGATAGTTCTCTTTTCGTTCACTATTTTAATGTTACCTTGTTCAATATCATCTTTTTCTTTTTGTGTTTGGAATTACCATAATCCTTCATTGTGAGTATTTGTGTAGATACTTTTATTTTTTTTTTAAGTATAAAAAGTGAAAGGTTTTGTTTTTACTGCACACAAACAATTTTAGGTGTTTGTGTATACCAAATAAAGTACCTTGTAATAAACTGTTATAGATTGTAGATTTTAGATTTTGTTGGGTTCAAAATTTGAAATGTACTTTTTTTAATGAAATTTAATAGCAATGATTTTTAATACATATATAAAAAATTATTATTTAAAAGTATTCCTTTAAACTCTTTTAGCTTTATCTAAACACACAAAAATATTTGGTATAAAAGAATGAGTTGGTGGTAAAAGTAATAGGAAAATGATTAGGGCCGGGCAAAAATAACT
Source organism: Vigna angularis (assembly GCF_016808095.1). Lineage (NCBI taxonomy): Eukaryota > Viridiplantae > Streptophyta > Magnoliopsida > Fabales > Fabaceae > Vigna > Vigna angularis. The sequence continues at coordinate 26,095,319 of NC_068976.1, forward strand.
TATTTGTACTGTATTATAGTTAACTATATTATATTATACTTAAAAAAACTGATCCACTTTTATTAAAAGTTCAGTATACTATTTTATGGTTTAGTTTTTAAAAACCGAACTTATAACAGTTTTGGTTCAATTAACTGTGAGAACTGTATCTATTCTTTTCTCTTCTCTAGTTTCCGTTCAATTGCTCCGTCTTGCTAAAAAAAGTTATTTAATAATAAAATATTAATATAAAAAACCGTTCAAATAAAAAATTAATAATGAATTTTTTAAGACAAAATTTTTTTATCACAAATTTTTATATTTTCTTATCAATAAACATATATTACTTTTTAAATAATATTATTTTAAGTAATAAAAGTAAAATATATTTTTTCAAATTTAATTTTATTAAATGATTAAGTAATATAAATCATAAAAAAAAGACTATGTAACTTTAAATATATTATATTCTTTAACATATTATTAAATATGTAAAAATATGTTAAAAAAACTTTTAATGATATTAAAATGTATGTAAGCGTACACACTAAAATAACTATTTATTTTAAAAATTAACTTACTTTAAAATAAGGTTTAATAGGTTCGGAGGTCCTTATATTTGTGGGTTCGTTTCAATTGGGTCCTCCAATTTTGAAAGTGATCAATTTGGTCCCTAATTTAACAAAATTGAGTCAATAATATCATTTCCGTTAAATATAATGGACGGCGTTAACTTTTTAAACATGTGGCATGTTGAGGCATCTTTTTATGTGCAGGTGGCACAGTTTTATTTGAAGGATGCTTCAACATACCACATGTTTAAAAAATTAATGACGTCCATTGCATTTAACGGAAAGGGTATTATTGACTCAATTTTGTTAAATTAGGGACCAAATTGATCACTTTCAAAATTAGAGGACCCAATTGAAACGAACCCACAAATATAGGGACCTCCGAACCTATTAAACCTTAAAATAAATATCAATATTATTATTTTTAAATGATAGTATTTTACATACTAAAACTAAAATATGTTTTTTAACGTTAAATTTTATTAAATGAATATATAATGAAATATCATAAAAAAATAGTAATGTAGCAAAAATAATTAATATTATATAAATATCAAATGACAAAAAAATTAATAAATGTTTATTAAAAGTAATTTTTCTAGTATCATCTTTTATTATATTATAATAATTAATAAATATTAGTTTAATTTTTACATAATAAAATATAAATAATAAATAATTGATTAATAAAACAATTTTACGAGGGAACAAATAAATATAAATAAAAAATTATTTTAAAATAAAATAAGTAGATAAAAAGATAAAATAAATTATATACACATATAAAACAAAAAAAATATGAATAAAAAATTAGAAAAATAAATATAAAAGTAAAATAATATTCATGACAAAATAAATATAAATAAAAAAATAAAATAAAATAAAATAAATAAATAAATAATAAAATAATTTCCATACAAATATAATAATAAAAGAAATATAAATAAAATAGAAAATAATAATATCAAATAATTAAAAAGTTAATTTGTAAAACACTTATGAATAAAATAAAATAAATTTCAATTAAAAAGAATATGTACTGTTATACTATTCAGTTTAAAAACTAGTACAATTTAATTTAAAATTAGTATAATTCAGTTTAAAATTATAGTATAGTTCAGTTTAGTACAGTTTGATAAAATAAAAAACAGTTCAGTTCAGTTTGTCTGAACTGTTTTATGGCTCAGTTCAATTTAGACAAATTAATTTTTAGTTTAGTACATATTTTAGTAATACAGTGCAGTTCAGTTCTATTTGTCCACCTCTAAAAATGATGTAGGAAAGAATTGATCACGCCTTAGAATCCTCTCACTATGATTGTGGCATAGTTTTATTTATTTAATACCTATGATAAGGATTATTCATCATCTAAACTGAAAACTAACACAATAGTCCTATTATTCCCTTCTCAATATAGTTTATTTTATATTCAAAAGTAATAATGATTATCAGGTGATAGTTTGATGAGTATATATGCCCTAGATTTGAAAAGGAAAATCAAATTTATTATGAGAAATTAGGGGTGAGTTGGGTACTTGAAGAGATGGTAACTAAATTATAAGTTGGGGTCAGATGAAGAGGCCCAGAATCAAAACTTGTTACAAGATAGAAATTGATACCATATATAATAATGATAAGAAATTCTCAATTTCATCATACCACAGGCTCCATCTAAGTTGGATTGCTTGGTATTAAGGTTCCAAGTTAAGGAGCATGCAATGACTAAGAATGCCACTTGGATTCGACAGATAAATTCAATGGGACTATTTAGGTTTGAGATTGTACAACTCATCTCAAAGTTTTCATGTTGGCGAAGTATTTTGCGACATGTAAATCATAAACAGTAAAATTCTGGTAGAATCTATGAAAGTTTGAAGAGCTCAACATGAGAAAAAAAAAAGTATTTTATAATATTTAGAGGCAACTTTGTTTTCATGTGTCACGCGGTTGCACGGAAGTATTTGTTAAAATTTATTATGAGAATGGTGGAATCGATTCCATTAGTGTTGGAATTGATTATAAGACTTGTGGAATAAATTCCATTGGTGTTAGAATCAATCAAGGGCCTCATTGATTTTGTGCAACTTTAATTGTAATTATATTATTTTTTTGGTTGCAAGAAAGATATAATCGATTCTCTTCATATTTGTTGATAATGGAATGTATCTTCAAATTGGTTATTTCCTTCGAGGGTTCATAAGAATGTTTGTACTATGATGTTTTTAATGTGTGATTTATTTGTTTTGTGATGTTTTTGTGTTGCTTTGGTGTTCTGGTTCTTAGACGTGGTTAGTGTTAGTGGGTGGTTGGTGCTTCTCATTTACAATAAGCCCACATCTAGGGTGGTGGTTCTTGGGGTAGTTAGAGGTGATCTTGTTCATGATTTTTTGTTCGGGAAGAAAAATGTTTGCATTTGTGGTTTTTCTTTAAGAAAGGAAGGGGTTATTTACTTATTGTTGAACTTATGTCGTCTATATTTTAAAAAGGTTAGTTAATTTAGATCATTTTAATGGAAATTGCATGTATGAAGTGTAATTATACAAATTTTAGAAAACTAATTTGGTAGGTTAATATATTGTTTAGTTGGTATCTTAAGTAGAACTTGTTTATTTGATTATTAATTTTACTTTAATTTTTGGAAATATTTAGGACAAAAATGTGATTGATAGAAATAAAAGTCATGTATATATATTTTATTGTGGTGAGTTTTAATATTTTTATTATGTAAGGTGATATATGTATTTTATTATGGAGTTTTAATATGGTTTTTGATAGATATTGATAGAATTTTATTTAATTTCGTTTAAATTTAAGAATAGATATTAATTATAATTTAGGTAAAGTAAGCTTTATGTAGTTTCATAGTCTCACTTACTATATGAAACTTGTTAAAGGATTCTACACAAACCTCAAAGTTAGTAATAATAGTCATATATCCAATTAGGTGAAATCTATAAAGATTAAAATAAAATCTGCATATTAGATTACTTTATACAATGTATTATATGAAGGTCGGAAGTTATCCTATCAATGAAGATGACAAATTTTAACAAATTATGAAGATAAAATCAAAGATAGTCTTTTTATATTGACATTAATTGTGAGACAATGATTCAAAAACACCTATATAAGATTGCAAAATTTGAAAAATCAAATTAATACACTATATTAAGTAACTTTTCAAAATTGTTAAGTTTAATTAAATAATTTTTCAAAATTGTTAAGTTTAACTAATTGAGTCTGTGTTAACAAATCATGTTCAAAACTTATTTCAATCATGAATGTAGACATTTTTATTTATCTTATAAATTTTAATATATTTTTATTAACAATAATTTACATAATAATATACAAATTATTATTTAAGAAAATGTATTTCAAATTTACAAATCCTTTTTATAAATCTTAATTTTACTTTTTACAGTTTAATTTCTTTTTATCAATAACAATTTCAATTTTATTTTATTATAATTTTTACTAATTATATTTATATTTACATCAAATTTCTATAAATAATAAATTTGTAATTATCTATTTTTATCAATTAAAATATTTTTTTAAATCCATTACACCCATTAAATCATCCATAAACTTTCACAAACTTTTCCTTAATCCCTTTATTATTCATCCTTTCAAATCTCTTAATTCAAACAACACCACAATCTCCTCTCAATTCATCCACTCACTCTCTCTCACATCCACTCCCCTTTCCAAACACTACTTAAGAAACCCATGATATTTAAAGAGCCTAAATAAAAAAATAAATTCTCATAATGAAAAACTAACCAGAGATCATTTGATAAACATGGTTTGAGGATTTTGCTAACCAAAAAAAAATGGCGCATTTTATACTATAATCATGATTTTTTTAGGAATTAGTTAAGTCTATATCTTACAGCCAAGTTGTTTAATCAGAGCTATTCACTACCAAGTCACTAATTAACAACAACTTGAGCTCCAAAAACTACAAAACTGAAGGGGAAAAAAATGTCTTGCGTTGATTGTAGCACCATGGACAGAGAATTAAGATCTAAACATGAAATTATCTTCTAACGAATACTACAATTCTTCAACTTGTACTGAAAATCCACACTGACATCGCTTTGTCAATAAAGAGGTTTCCCTGTCAAAGCTCTCCAACTCTTTTAAAAACACATGTTCGTGATCTTTTACTGGAGGGCTTAATGATGCATCAAGACTAGTAGTATCACATTGGTCCACCTGTTGTTGGTGTCTTACGTTATGATTCTTGTCATAATTCTCACTAACTGTGACACTTGACTCATTATTTATACACTGGCCACCAGTTGGCATCTCTGAAGGCAAACAGTTACTAATATAACGATTATTTAACCTTTGACGAGTTACAATAGAAGAAAGAAGTTGGTACCACCGACTAAGAGCCTGTGTTTCATCCCTTTTCTTTTCTTCAGCTTGTCGCCTTTCTTCTTCCTCTGCATAAGCCTAGGGAAAGGAGTAAAATAAAATTAATAACATAAATCATAAACGTTATGAAAAAGCTACAAAAATTCACCAAAATTTACATAAGCGAAGAAGAAGCAAGTTCAGTGTTTCTTAGAAATAAACTTAAATAAAAAGAGGCTAAACAACTTCTAGAATCAAGAATATCCTTAAAAATAAAATGCTAGCCACATCAAACTTACCCTACCAAAGCTATCATACGTGGCAAAGCAAAGTTTATCAAATTAAATTCAACAGTTATATTGAGAGCAATAAAGTAGATGATATACTAGCTTCATAAGTCAAAGTTCAATTTATTTGCAACAATATTTATTCAGCAAGAAAGATAAAAATACCTCCAGCAGTACATCCTTGAACTCGGAACACACCACAATACCATCAAAGACAGGATATGAACGACCATTTTTAAATTCAAAACCAATCATAGCAGGCGCATAATCAATTTCAAGTCTCTTGGCAACAGAAAAGGCCTTTGGAAACCTTAAGTGTACAGTCCCTGGTGGAAGACATTTTTCAGACCAAACATCTACTCGACCTCGTTCGTTCTGGATGTAAAATAAGAAATATAACAGTCATTAATACGAAAACATCTATAATCTCCACAAAAACAAGCAAATGTACACTAGCTTTCCAGTTAGTTCATGTGAATGTGTATTAACACGGTGCAGCTACTAAAGCATGTAATTGTATTCAAGCTCCATTAGTTTCATTCTCTTCAATTTAAACCTAACCTCGCGTTTGGATAAGGGATTTCAACAATTCAAAGAAATTAAAATGTATAGTATTTGAATTACTTACAATTGAATTATCTTCATTTCTTAAATAGTTTGTTTGGATGGAGTAATTGAAATATCATAGATTTCAATTTTCTTATTTGGATAAGCAAGTTTAATTTTTATTTTAAGGTAAACTGAACTCTATCATTGAACCTGAGTTGAGTTAGCTCGATCTTTAATCTGGGACAACTTGTCTCGACTTTCGATCTGAGTCAAGAGTGTTACTCCCTCCACAACCACACATTGCTCCCTACACCTCCCCATTCCACTTTTGCCCTTATAAAATATTTAATTCGTGGTGGTTAAAATGTATTTACCTTCAACATTCACCCACTGTATCAATGCACCCCACACCCAAATACTCCCACGGAAATTAGAGAAAGATGGGAAATTGGGGAAAGAGGAAGAGGAGAATAAGAGAGGAAGAGAGAAAGTAAGAGTCTGGGCGATGGGGGTGTGGTGTGCAGTTGAGGGAATAAGAGAGTAAAAAATTAGGGTTTTAAGAAAAAGTTAAAAAAGGTAAAGGGTGGGGGGTGGTGTGTGACTGAGTGAATAAGAGAGTAAAAAATTAGGGTTTTAAGAAAAAGTTAAAAAAGGTAAAGGGTGGGGGGTGGGAGTGTGGTGTGTGGCTGAGTGAATAAGAGTATAAAAAATTAGGGTTTTAAGAAGTTAAAAAAGGTAAAGGGTGTGGGAGTGGGGTGTGGCTCAGTGAATAAGAGAGTAAAAAATTAGGGTTTTAAGAAAAAGTTAAAAAAGGTAAAGGATGTGGGGGTGAGAGTGGAGTGTGTGGCTGAGTGAATAAGAGAGTAAGAAAAATTAGGGTTTTAAGAAAAAGTTAAAAAAGATAAAGGGGAAAAGTAAAACTGGTATTTTTGGAACTAAAAAAGATTGGGGAGATGTAGGGAGCAGTGTGTGGTGGAGGGAGTAACTCTCCTGAGTCAACTCCAACAGATTCGACTTGGGCTGATTAGGCCCAACCTGAGTTGACTTTTTCCAAACAAGTCATTTTAGTTTAAAGAATTTTAAATTCTTGAAATAAATTAATTATCCTTCTAAATTACCTCATCCAAACACAACATAAAAGTTCTTTCTCCCTACTGCTTCCATACATTTAAAGTACAATAAAATGACTATTTGAAAGGCGCCTCCCGGTCCCAGAACGTGTGGTGATTATAATATGATTGAGGTTTTTACATTGTCATCTCATACTCTAGTCTAGATAATGCGGTAACTAAGAACAGAAATACTTCATTAGAACACCCATACACTAGACCACTAGGAGTGTACAGTTGGGGTCACAAATCTACTTGACATGATCTTAAAATGCCAAACCAACAATTGTTTTGCAATGATCCGGTGTGCAAGTCATGTGGTAAATAGTTGAATACTTTGCATAGAATTTTTCATACACCCATTACCATACATATCCATGCTATTTCCAATATTTAAACAACACCCAGAAAGTAAGGGACATTACCTTGGGAACTATCCCATTCACTGCATGAGGCAAATTTAACGGTTCCAGTTGCCACTTCCCATAAAGTTTGATTTTGTCCATAGAATCATTGCAGCCATAGTCATCAGCTTCAGAATCTTCTACTTTTTGAGGCTTTATGGAACGTTGAAGTTCCTGATGGATTTTATTGGTAAATAATAAATTACATTAATTAAAGTGAAAGAAAACAACAGAATCAGGAAAGCAACGCTAACATAGTCAGCCAATTGATACCTTCACAGGATATTCATTGGGTTTAACTTGAAGTCCTTCTCGCAGCCACCTATCTTTTGTCTTAACTGTTTGCACACAAGTCCTAGGATAAACTGGGTGACCTGAACAAAAGCCCAGTATTGGACCCTTTGGATGAAGTACTTGATACTTTGTCAGCCATTTTTCTATGGCATAAAGTGGGTGACTTTTGTAGGCCTGCAAAGGCATAAAAAGTCAAGATATATATCACCATGTAGAGTATTAAGCATCATGTTTCCTATTACTTTTGACCTACCTGCTGATTGGTAGGAAGAGGTTCAGTTAATGCTCTAGTTTCCAACTCAATATCCTCAATAGAGCTCCTAGTAGGGAAAAATGAATCCCTCACTTTGGATTGCTTAGAAATGATTTGGCTGTTTCTTAAATCATTCACACCTCCAGTTGCTCCCGACTCCAAGTCTCTCAATGGTGCCAACACCGGATCCCACCATGTTGAATTGACTCGATGTGATGCTATCTTGTACCACTTCATACAATACCTGACATGTCAACATGTGGTAGCATTTTCAGGCCACCATGAGATGTAACTTTATATAGAGGTGTCTCAAGCCTTAACAAAAGCTACTAAAAAGTAATCATGAACATGTTCAAAGAAGAGGGTGGAGGGGAGGGAAAAATTTATGTACTATTACAACCTTAAATATTATAGGGAAAAATATCTAAAGACAATTTAATCAGCACAATTCAGAAATTATAAAACACTTTTCTTCCCCAAACTGATCCTAATATTGGAGAAGGGCGGGATGGGGGAGGGGGGGAAGGGTTGGGTTGAAAATGGGAAAGGTGGGATTTTGGCCCCCAGATTTCCCACCTGTTCCCTCAAAAATTTTACTCTAACAAGGTAAAATTATAAAAAGGCATTCACTTGTGTCTTCACACCATGTTTCCTTTCCTAATTTAGAAACCCATTCAGCAGCTCAAGTTATTAGCCTTAAACTAATCCCTCCAATGTCTAAGGAAGTATTTTGTTTTTTCGTATCATTGTGTATGTGACCAAAGTAAACAAGGATATTTTAGTGAACAGGATTTCCCACGTATTCCTCTCACTTGAATGAAAGTTAAAAAAATTATAGTGTGTTATAATCTCAGTTACTATAACTGATCCTACGGTGCTTATTCCTGCAAAACTTGTCATCTATTGTCCTTCTGTTAGTATCCAAGAAGTATTCAGTGAGAACATGGATATTTTAGTGAACAGGATTTCCCCATGTATTCCTCTCACTTGAGTGAGAGTTAATAAAAAATATAGTATATTACAATCTAAGTTACTATAACTGATCCTACAGTGCTTATTCACTGCAAAACTTGTCATCTATTGTCCTTCAGTTAGTTTCCAAGAAGTATTGAGAGAGAATTTATGTTTGATCTCCAAGAAACACAAATAATTCATTCTTAATTTCTAAGAATATTTGAAATTCCCAAAAACAAATAATAAAGCAAGTTAGGCAATAATATAAAAGTTAAAAAAACTTCACTTTATCATACTTAACACATATAGAGAAAATATCAAACCTGCGGGTCACATCTTTGGCCCCTTGCCCAGCAAAGGCAACAACATATCTCAAAGATGTTTTGCATGCAGCCACCATGGCTTCAACCTTGTCCTCTCCATCAATAATCAAATTCACAGCATCAACATGCACCCACTTTCCTGTCAAATTTTCTTCACTGCAATATACTTCTGCCCAATACAGAGGAGATCCTACTTTCATTGATCCAATTGCTGTAGAAATTACTTGAGAGGAGGTTGAAGATTCTTCACCGGTAACCCTTTTCACTCTTTTGGATGGACAAGAAAAACACAAAGACTCAGGATTTGCAGCTGACTTGTTTTTACTCTCCTTAGATTCAACGGCTGTAGCAGAAAGAGCCATTTCCAACTGCATATCAAATTCAAGATCTCCTTTCCTCTTTGATTTACGAGATTTGTCAGTGAGACACGATTCCAGGTTACTATCTTGTGTCTCAGAAGCTTTCAAGTTTGCAACACTATCATTTCTTACTTCAAGAATAGGAAGATCTCTAGACTGATCCATGTGCTTTGTCACACGACATTTCTTACTTTTCTGCGAAGGGGCAAGAGAACTTTCACAGACATTCTCTCCCTCACGACAAGATAATGATTCTTGAGGTGATTTAAAATCCAATTTTCGCTTAGATATCATTGGTGTAGAAGTTTTAAATATCCCACAACTAGATCCACTTGCAACTTGAAACGGTTTAAGAGGAGAAACATCCAAAATGGACACAAACCTGAAATATGCATTTCATAAATTTAACAGCAGATATCCTCAGAAGTCCATGAATCACAAAAATTGAATAAATTTCGTTACTGACACTTGTTCATGGCAATAGTATTGATCCACTAACATCTTTTGTTTTACATATTTTATTACCAATTATTTAAAGTCACACTTCTGACTTGCCATGACATCTGGAATCAGAACTTCATTCTATACCATGAAGGTCAAAATAGAGTAATTGCTACGTTATCGTTGTTATCATTCCTTTTCTAGATTCATTACATGCACTGTCACTGTTTGTATATTACCATTCCCAGCTCAAATAATAGAAAGTACGATCCTGCAAGTGGTTAAAGATATGAAATATGAAAGCATTTTGGAGTGGATGATTCATAAATTAGGGAATGCTTCAGCAGTTGGAAACCAAGAATATAAATATGTAATATCAGGGTGTTTCTCTATCAAATAGAAAATACTAGCTTAAAGTTGCACTTAAAGTATTTAATGTACACAATTTTCCAATCAGTAATATAAAAAGTAATTCAGGAAAGATAGAAAGATATTCTGTTATGTGCTTTAATACCTGGCTGTAAGATTTAAAGCTCTTAATAGAGCCACTGATAATGCTGCAATCTGCAATTTAAAAAAAAAAAAAATACTTGCCCTTGTAAATGTTCTGCAAGGCACTAAGCAATTATATAAAGTATACAAGATAACAGAATCAACCCAGTCACTCTCAAGAAACTTTATTTTACTACTGATTTAGGTTAGTGAATAATAATCAGATGAAGACCATCATCAGATCCTTTTTTCAAGTAATGAAAGAATTAGTAGTAACATATCCTGCACTTTCAAGTTCCGACCTTAGAACTAGAGCATTTGTTATATGCCTGGGTAATCATATGACAGAGAATGGAAGCTTTATTAAAAGACAAACTCAACATCTAGTGAAGCATATTAACAAAAATGCTATTAAAAATGAACCGGGCCAAACATGCATTCAAAAGCCAGCTCAAGGAACAAGCATTATCGAAGCCTTATAAAATGTATAGACCATATTCTTAATCAATATGGGTTATCTTAAGCACACAACCCCTCAAGATTGGACATCTAGAGCCTAAATTTTGCGGAGTTGAACATCTACAGATAGCCCAACATTGATATCAAAGAGGCTTACATACCATATTAGAGAACAACACAACTAAGCATAACTCGCTCCCAAAATACTACATTGGGAGAGCAGGACTGCACAAGTCCTATAAGCAGTATCTAGCCATATTCCTATGCAGTGTGAGACATCTTAAAAAAGGCCATAATAAAAATAGATGTACCTCTTCAGGACTGCCCTCATGTAATTCTAAAGCTGATGCCAAACCAAAGCATGGTGAAGTTTCTCGACTCGTACAGTTTTTAACATGGAAATTATTGTGGAACTGCATGTGTTTCACACAAGGAATCAAACAAGATATAACAAGTGATATAGCATGGATTTACATAAAACAGCACATTAAATGTAACCAAATAGTATATATCCTAATTAAATTAAACCATACCCATGATATTAAAGGATATAGAGCCTTTGAAGTGAGTTTTTCAACATTTGATAGCTGGAGCAAGTGTGCTGGAAGTAGAGAAAGCAGAGAAGCCTGCCATTATCAAGAAATGCACAACTTGACAAGCAATTTTGGAGAGAGAACAAGTTTTAAATTGTTTCACTTTTAGATTAGCCTTTATTGTGGCCAGCCAAGCATCATATTTATTTTGCAGCTTCAGAAGACAGCTTAGAAAAATGTTCTCCAAACTAAATATCCATCAAACATTATAAAATAGAATTAGGAACAAGTAAACTCAATCAAAATTGACGAAGTGGCTTAACATATACATATAATGAACACGTTGTAACGAAATCCTATATTAACAACTGTTTTAAAAAATATAACAAAAAGAGTAATATCTGATACAGTAGTTGAGTTATGGATTACCACAAACAAGTGGTGCTAAGGAGGCAAAAGCTTGATAACACAGATGTAGCATATAAAGGAAATGGTAATATAAAGTTTTTATCCATTCAAAATATTAAAAATTAACAATGGTCAACCTGAATAAGAGGATCATCACAAGCATTGTCTATTAATCTTCCTCGTGCGAGTAAACAAAGCAAATGAACCTTGTGTACAAGTTCAGCCAACTCCTGAAGAATTTTACATATTACTTTTACCAAATAGCTAAATGTTATTTTCATATTAAAGCCAAGCCAAGTTCAGTGTTATAGCAATTGACCTTATCCTCGGCAGAAGCTCGTCGGACTTGTTTCTGTACAGTTGAATGTGGGGTCATATTCAATTCAATTGTTACAGGATGATCATCACTGGCAATTACACCATCTTCCCAATCGGAGTCATCCAGCTCTTCCTTGTTATCCAAGTGGTCCTGACCTGAACTACTACATTTCTCTCCAGCAGAAGCATTTCCCAAGGGATTTCTACTACAATGTCCAACCTCTGAAGTTTTTGGTTGAAGCACTGGATCCAAGACTTGGGTTCCATTTTGTTCAGGCTCAAACTCAGCCTATAAGAATATCAGAAGAATAACATGCTGCTTTAAGAATTTAGACACTCATAATATGATTTAAACGTAAAAACGCCTAAGAATAAAGTCAAATCACAAAATTAAATCACTAAAAGCATTGCACAGCACAAATTACGATAAGTAAAAATAACAAATTAGAGGGACCAACTGTCTTTTTTTTCCGGGAAGTGCCAACTTTATTAGCACGGCGTAGAAGCTTTCCAACAGCCTCTCGAGATATTTCGGTCAGTGCTCCTGAAATTTAGTATAAACGTTGAGCACTCGTGAGTAAAATAATTTTACTCAGTAATAGCTGTTGGACATAATTTTATCAAACCATTGTCACTAGGTGATTGAAATTTGTTTCCATCTTCTGAGTTTTGTCGGGCTCCAGTTTGATCTTCTGCAAAATTGACGGGAAATACTCAAAAATATATTCATGTTACCATCAAATGGTGTAAAACTAAAATGAGAGCACATTAAGAGTAGAGCATTGATTTTCATGATTAGGAGAAAGCTAAGAAAACTATGCCTCTCCTATTAATTTGTTGTTTCAATTCCCCTAAGAAAATGAGTCTAGAGCTCGACTCAAGCATATGAAAGTGTGACACTCTATCACATCAGCCCCGAAAAGTGTAATGCGTTGTTACATCAATCCTAGAAACTATGAAAAATCCAAACAAGTTCCTTAAATTTCTAGTTGTTTCATCTAAACTTTTAAATCCTTAGTATCATTTTGATCCTTAAACATGTATTAGTATTATCACCAAGTCACAGATTTTTCTTTTTTTAAATTTTGGACCAATGTATGTGATTGACAGATTGCCTTTTCAGAAACTTATTTGAAACTTACTCAGTTTGGAGGACTAGTGTGACAAAGTTATACACTTTCAGGTACTAAAATGGAGGTTTAAAACTTTCCGTTAACCACAAACCATGTAACTCTAAACTTGAAAAATTAGGGGAAAACCAAGAAAAATTACAAAAAAAAAAATAAAAAAAAAAGTGAAAAACTAAAAAACGAAACAAAGCAAACAAACCTTCCAATTGATACGCCGATTACAAGTTGGAATGGAAAAAGTAGAAGAATTTGATATAAGAGAAAGGAAGGTTGTTGAATACCTGAAGTTGAGGTTTGCCTCTTCCGTTGGGAAGCGCGTCGCATTCTTCTTAGGAGATGAGTGAGAGGGAGAGAAAGCAAGTGAACCACGTCGCGCCCAAAACTGTTGGGTCTTTTTTCAAAGAAAAGGGCGAAAAAGCCCCTGAAAAAAAAAACCTTAAGAAAGTGTAAGCTTGAACCTAAATGTGTATTTTATGTCATTAGATTTTATGATAAATATATGTATTTTACTTAAATGTGTATTAACTGCATTTTAAATTTACAATTCATTATTTGGGTTGTGATATTTAAGTTTTTTTTAGAGTTGACGATTTAAAAAAAATAAAAATTAACATAATGGTGATAGAAATAAATAATAATACAGTGAACTTGAAATGATATCAACTCTACACACAATATATCATTTATCATTTTTAGTAATTATAGATAATTTTATTCTTAAGATTAATCATCATATAAATAAATGTATTATTTGTTTTAAATAATTTCGTCATAGTTTTATTTTTTTAAAATATTTAAAAAAATTAAATTGCACTTAATTTCAATTCCTAATATTTGGAACTATTAAGTATGATGGAAACAAATCTAAAAAAATTGAGAAGAAAAAAAATAATGAAACCTATACTAATATACTAAGAGTTAAAGTGTTAAAGATATTTAAGAGGTGTATGGAATATCTTTTAAAACAAGATAATAAATTTAATTTTAACATATGATTTTTATGATAAAAATATCCTTTTAAAGAGAAAGTTAGTTCTTATATTAGAACTTGGTACATCTCTTTATATCAAACTAAATATTAATAGAGTCTAATTAAACTGTGATATTGGGTGAAGTGATACAAATAGTTAAGACAATTTAATATTTGATATTTATATATCTTGTGAATCTAATTATAAATATTTTGCTTATATAACTAAAAGCCTTATGATTAATCTTTATAGTATCATAAGGTTTAATGTGAAATGGATTGATCTTCCTAAAATTCTATGAGATGATTTGTTTAATCTCCATCTTACATAAAGAATTCAAAAAGAAATATATAATATACTCATTCTTGATTGGAGAATTGAGAAAGTAATTTCCAATTATACTATTACTATTCTTGATCATCTAAAAAACCATTTTCAATAATTTTGTACTTTTCTTTTTTCAAGAATATTATTTTAATAGTCTATTTTAAACTCAAACTATATTTTTTTAACTACTAAAAATGTGATTGACTAGTTATGTTGGATAGTTATATTTACTTTTTACTTTAGTAAATCTCTGTAATTTATTTTGAAATCAATGAAATAGGTCAAATTTCAAAGAATATAAAAGTTGATAAATTTTATTTGGAAAGAAGTTTTTATTATACAGAAATTGCTTTTATAAATAAAATTTCAATTGTTTCTTTTAGTTAATAATGATGATGGAACTAAGAATAGTTTATAGGAGTAAAAAACAAAATTTATCCAAAAAATGATTAAAATTTTATGTAATTTTTTTTGCGGTATAAATTTGAAAATGCTTCATAACACAGTTCTTACATATCACGACATTTTTTGCAAATTTAACTTTAACTTTTTTTTCAGGTATAGTATTATATAATCGGTCTGATCTTCGTTTTCAATATTGTTGTGGAGGGAAAGTTTTGAATATGTTCATTCTGAACATCTTATTTTAATTCAATTATCCATTCCAAAACTTAGAATAATTAATTTTACACAAACAAATAATTAAATTAATTATACTTTTTGAGCATGTAAGACATATATAATACAAATGCATTGTAGTTTGAAAATTGTTTTATTACATGAAAAAACACAAGACTAACAGAAGTGAATTGTTGAAAGTAAAGTAGGTTTATTTTGATAGAATTAGGTTAGACAAAATCATGATTTGTGTGTTCATCATGATTTGTGTAGCACGATTTTTAACATCATCAGAACATGCAGTCATTTTAGTACTCAAAATCAACCCAGACCAAGGGAATAATTGTGTCTATAGGGTTTTCAGAAAAAATTCCTATTCTGAAATCATGTCCATTTCTTAAATTCTACACCACCATTCGAATATACAATGATACCAATACTCAAATTCAACCCAGAACACGGGAATAAATGTGTTTGTTTGCACACATACTCGGAGGACGCCCTAAAAGCAATTGTTTTCATCTGTGTAAGACAAGACTCACAGTTTGAATAACAGTACATACTTAATTGTAGAAGGTAGTGTAAATTGTGAGCAAAAAAGTTTAAATTCTGTTTCTCAGTCGTTCCCTGATAGATGTTTATTCAGAAAAGCTTTAGCCAGATTACTGAAACTCACACTAACATCTTCGGCGGCTGCATACCTTTTAATGATGTCAATAACTTCGGGCTTTAAAATCTCCTCCTTGTTAAAATCGTTACAGATATAATAAAGTGCCCCAAGTGCATAATTTACCTAAAACAACAGATAGATGCCCTGTTAATGTACCAAATTGTAATTGATTCTTTTATGAAAGAAAAATAACTTTAGAATGTACAGGCAAATGTAAGGAACATTGCTCTGCAAATGCAAAAAAAAAAAATCATAATGAGTTGTTAGTATTGTGAGTTGGGTAATTAAAAGAGTACCTACTAGAACATATTGCTCTGATAAGTGAAAAAGTGCAGGTCTCAAATAATTAAATTTCATATGATAAATCACAATTTTTTTCACATGTAAAAAATATATTTAGTGATGGACTAAAAAACAAAATCATGCCTGTAAACTTGAACTTATGGGAGGAAATGCTAACAGAAATATTTAAAATCTGGATGTTAATGTTTTAGCAATTCCCTTGACCTACAAGCTACATTGGTCTGCATCTTAGGAGCCAAAAAAGCAAGCACTTATTCTTACAGTGTTCCTAACTGGGCTTGATAAACATTGAATTATTGGGGGTATCCCACCAAACTCAGTTACAATTGCGGAATTGGCAGGATCTACACAAAAATTGTAATTTTTGTCAATAAGATAAACAATTAGACAAGCAGAAATAACGATATCACTAAAGATATAGTCACTAGAATTACCAACACACGAATTGCAGATCCCTCCTATACCAAATTCTACAAGCTTTTCATTCGGTTCCGTTAAGCAGTCAATGAAAAGTTCCAAAACGTTAAGCTGCAATGTTATGCAAGTGCATTTAGTTAACGTTGTACAGTTTTTTCTGGAAAGTAAACTGATAGGTCCTACCTGACGCAAGAAGTTGTAGTTGTAAGGATCATAGGCAAAGTTGGCCAAATTTGCCAAAATCTTCTCTCTTGGTTCATCTGCAGATGTGTTCTGAAACTGAGTCACCAATTCCTGAAACAAACATTATATCCATCTAGGACCGAAAAAAACATCACAAGACATACAATTTATTGGTACATTATTATTGATTGCAAGTTAAGTGTTTATAGTTGAAAATGAGAGGAGGAAGAAAAACCTGAAGGAATTCCACTCTGGAAGTTCCATATCTCCCTGTCCGTTCTTGTTGCCTCCGGTCATTGGTGAACATGTATGCTGGTTTCTACCTTCTAGTGTCACCATTAAAAGTATAAAAGTGAGGAGAACATCAGTAAAGAAAATTTCATTTATAGGGAAATTTAGATAAGAAGAACCGGATATCCCCAATGTCATAAAACTCAACTTAGTATTCAACTGGGTCAAGGCGTGTATTATGCAGTGTAGTGGATTACTAGCACTGTATTGTGTTTTGGGGTGAACTCAATGAGGCTAGAACAGATTTTCCAGCGTTTAAAACTTATATGCATAATTGTGTATGAGTGTATCAATTACCAACTCTACATCTCAGTTAAATCACTAATTTCTTAAAAACAGTAAAATGCAAGGAAAGGAGATTTTGTGCATACATAAATTAGATGCTCTTGTTTTGCTTTCAAAGTTATATCCATTTAACTTAAGACAGGGGACTAGTCTGATGCGTTTAGTTGTTAGAAGCGAGCCACGTATATGGAAGGTTCCAAGAAAAAGGCAGAGTATAAAAATATAGAATTTGAGCTTGCAAAATACCAGAGGGAGCTTTCAGTTCCAACAATAACCCTAAATCTTAACACTTTGCAAAAGAATATAATCTACTGAGCTCCATAGAAAATAAATTAAATGAGAAAGACGAATGGTATTACTGAGTGATCAATTTTTGCAGTCTTGCGGTGTGAAGGCACAAAATTGAATGGATTGTTGAATCAGATGATCTTTCTGACAAAATAACACAAGATAGCGTTGTGATGAGAGATCACAATACTTACTCCAGTGACCTTGTTTAGGCTCTGTGAGTTTGTGATAATGGGTCTCCCATAAACTAATTTTATGTTTGATTGGGCTCAACCTTTATTTGCACCTTTTTTCTACTAAATGTAGCCCTTTTTGATTAATTACTTTTTTTTCAATAAGATTAAGAATTGGTGGTTTGGTCGAGACTTGCATGTCAAGACCTCAACATTTCTTTTATAAATGTCTACAATTATTTCTTTCATACTAAAGTCAGTCGATCGTATATTTTTTTTATCTAACATTGCCAAAGCTATTTTATTATTGATGTTACTTAGGGTTGTCTCTTCCAGTGTTGAGGAGACTATTTTTTGACGGAAGAATTAAATTTTTAAATTAATGACTGTCGTGGTTATTTCTTTTTTGATAGTGTCTGCAGTGATATATATTTTTTTTCATCAACGACACAATGCCATCAGTGAGGGAATTTTGAGTCAACATCCATCAAAAAGTCATCATGGTAAAAATCTCAACCAAAAATATCATAAAAATAACTTTGACAATGTCGGTCTAAATAATTGCGGTTGATATCAAGTGAACACAACCTCGACCAACATCAATGAAGAAAAACTTGTTAATGTCAATTGAAAAAATCTTAGGAAACTTTAATAAAAGAATAATATCAACAGGTGTGAAGAGGGGGTGATGGTTCTTCCACCCCCAATTTTCTCCGAAAATATCCAATATTTACTCTTGGGTATTTTATGCACCAATGTTTTGTTTCTGGATAATGAAAATATATATAAAATTATTTGTCTAATTATCTCACTCCAATATTTATCAACTTCTTTTTAATATAAAAAAAAATTGCCTAATTTGACACTGAATATATATCAATATTAGCCACTCCGTTTTTTAATTTGTTGGCTGAAGTCGATGTTTATGGAGCTTATTAGTATTCATTTCATCATCCATCATACAAACAGTTTCATGCAGTTTCACCTGAGATGACTAGAGAAATACATATTTCAAAATATAATAATACAAATCCACATTTTACTTTAAAACTCAAGAATACAACACTCATAAATTCATAAACAGAGAAGGAAATGTTCAGAAATAGCCTAGCCAATTTAGATTAATTCATACAGTGCAAAATTTACAGAGTAGTCACAGTCCTCAACCAAACTATAAAGTAAGAGATAGAGACACACAAAATGCACGGCCAATAGGAAGGAAGGGAGAGAAATAGTGTCACTTACAACTCAGCAGATCAGTGGAGAATCATCCGCGGACTCACTGCGCAGTTACAGAAGACAGCGGTAGAGTCGTCGCAGAGTTGCACCAGATCAGCGACGAAGTTGCGGCAGAACGGCGGCGAAGACGTGCACAGTCGCGGCTGAGTTGCTGCAGAATAGCACTAAGTTACTGCAGCGTGCAGATCTATCACCGGAATCGGAGGGATTTGTGCTATGGCCGGTCTCACCCGGTGGTTGATGGGGTTTGTGCAAGTCACACGGCAGAGCGTGAAATAATAAATATTAGGTTTAACATCGTTTGGATCCTGGGTCCTAGGAGTTGGGTTAAAACTGATTCTTCCTTTTCAAAAAGTTGAGTAAAACTCGAATTTCGTTACAAAATATTTAGTTAGTAAAATATAACGGTACAAATGTAACTATAGTTAGCTCAAAGAATTAAATGCAAAAAGAAACACGAAAATGATTGTTTGAAGAAATATTGATGTATTAATTAGAGAGAGAAATATTTAGAGAAATGTAAATTATTGAAGAGAGAAATATTGATGTATTGATTAGAGAGAAAATATTTCTCTGGATGTTATCCAATAATGCATCAGTTTTATACACCCACTTTTTCATATTCCACCTTATATCACTCTATATACTATTTTACTCAATAATAACTTAATAATTATATAATTTTCGAAACCAATAACACTAGATATTTCACTAGGACGGCATCAATATAACTAAAACAAAGAATCATTGCTTGTTAACAACAAAACCGTGACCATTAGATAACCTCTGCACCTCTCTCATCAATCTTTATATCTTCAAAGAAAACTCATTTAGCTTTCCTAGACCTATTTTATAGACCCAAAATTTAAAATCTGTACAACGAAAACCTTAGCCTGTAACCCTTCACCATTCTTATAATCCACTCATGCAACCCGAGAATATCATTTGCATACTTTACCTATCAATAAGGGACATAGCAGCACATGCACAACAACAATTTCATGCACTTGGTATTAACCATATTATGATTTCTCTCCCAAGGTAGGTACCACGAAAACCATTAAATGTCAATATCAAGAACCCCTTCTAACTCTCTGGATTCCAATGTCTACATTATACAAGAAGAAAATATAATATTTCTCTTCATCTTACCTTGGCTCCCACATGCATTAAAACTCTTCACTTGCAAAAAGAAAACATGCACTCATACCATTATGTGATGACATTACAATACTCCACATTTATACCACTTCCATACATTTAATACCCATCAAACATTTCATGCAATTACAAAATAATAATTTAGTATACCTATAAACCCATGTTGGTATCTCTATTGAGAACACAACTCATCACCAATGCACTCTATTGTCATATTTTACTTATACAACACGTTAACACTTCTTACTCTTATTTACATTCTTAACCTAGCCAACCCACGGCTACCCTCCAAAGATTCACGATATGCACTTATCCCTTATTATAAAACCACATGCACTATAATCCTTCAACCTGTGCATTCATATTTTGGGAATAACATCTCAAACCATTTTTTTTCCTTAGCAACCCATAACCTTCCAATTTGGTATACTATCTATCTACATTGTTTCTCAAGATTAACAAGTTTCAAAGGAAACACATCATGCTCAATCAATACATAAAAAAGTTAACTCCCCTTACCTAGGTTTTCCAGTGAATTCTTTAAAGGCCCATTGGTTCCTAGAAAATCCCGTGACTACAACAAGGGCCCCTACACAACTCCTTGGTACTCACAGTCTTCTCTCTATTACTCACTACGCTCATGGTGGAGGACAAAAAGTGGTTGTTTCTCTCTTGCGCACTCTCTCGAGTTGTTCTGGAATGTAGCTTAGGGTTGCTTCTTATTTCGCACACAAGCCGTCGGAGGCCACGCGTTCTTCCTTCCTTGTTGCTGCCGTCGTTGAGGATACCCAGCTAGTAGCTCCCCGCGCCCCCGGGTCTGCCGGATTCCCTCCAGTACCCACCGAAAGTGGTGGTTGTTGGGATTTGTAGCTAACTTACATCATTTTAATTTTTTTTAAATATTTACACAATGCAACCTCTTCAAACGTGTCACGTATTCATCAAACTGCACAACTGACTCATGTTTGGCCACGATAGCATTTGCACCGTTATGTTTTTAACGGCGTGAGCGAAAATGACCGGATTGAACACTTTTTAACGAATATGAGATCTTACTGAACCTTTTTAAAAGGTAGAATCACTTTAAATCAAACCCGTAAAAGTAGAGACCAATATTACAAACATCACGTTGTACGCAAAAGGTTTAAAACAAAAGATAGTAATAAATCCTTGGAAACTTCATTAAAAATCGGCATATTTTTTAAATTTTAACATTAGTAGTTTAAATAACAAATTAGTAGCATTTTTAAACTAAAAATGGTACTTTTAATTAACAATTGATATAAAAAAAATTATATTTTAGTTAACAAATTGTTAGATTTAAAGAAAAAATCAATGGTTAGTTTCAGATTTTAGTAAATGGAAGTAAAGTTAAAACTGGTCTCTTTTTTGAAGGGATGACAAATAGTTAGATTTACTTTAATTTTTAAAACCTGAGAAAATATTTAATAAGCTGGAAACAATTATTTGCTGTGGTATATAACGTATTTTTTCTGGTACTTAAGGAGAATTTATAACTAGTTTTAGCCCAGGTACATGCAAATCAAAGTTTTATACAAAAAATAGTAAAAAAAGATAAATAATTTAATTGAAAGTGTGCTATTACTTTTAAAATATTTTATTTACTTCCAAAAACTATTTATAGATGTATTTATTTTGGTTCAACAAGAGGTTCACCTTTGTTTTAAATGTTTCTATTTGATAAAATATTAGAACTTTAAATTTTTAATAGTTTTCTTTTATTACGTTATTACAAATTATTTATTTCATTGATTTCCAAGGATTGATGTTCCCAAACCAAAGATATCCTTTTACAATTTGTTGCTCCCCCTTTTTCCATGTTCAAATCGAATAAGTATATGAACGACAAAAATTCTCAAAATGAATATTAAACAATAGCTAATTTGCTTCATTTAAACAACCTCATTAACAATTATATTTTGGTACATCTCAAAACAAGATAGTACTTTTAAATTGTTACTCTGTTATTTTCTACTGGGAAAGTGTGCATCTTACAACAAGAAAATTAAGCATGTTTTTACAGCAATAAGAGGTCAGACACATAGGAAAATCTCTCCCTCTTTGCCTTTTAGGTCTAACTCTGCTGTTTCATAACGTGTTGCTCTCAGTGTAGCCATCATGATCCAGCAAAAATTTCGAAGCCCTACATGATCCAGCAAAATTGCCAACTGATGCAGCAACAGTAAACACCTTCATCATACATAACAATAGTAGATATTATGCTCATCTTTTGGCTCATCAAGCCTCTCACCAACTGCTTACTGCAAACTTCTTACTGTATGTATGACATACAGGCATGTAGGTAAAATCAACAGCCAAGAAAGAGACATTGTGCAATCAACAGCTTACTCCAAGACCAATAGGGTCGGTGACCAGAGGAGTTTTCTGGAACTTGTTCCGTAGCTGGCCACAAGCTGCATTTGCATCCAACCCTCTTGTATGACGAACACTGACAGTTATTTTAGCAGACTCCAAAGCGCCAGAAAATGCTAGCACCTAGCCAATTAGAATTTTTAGATTAAACAACCAAATTTACAAAGATGACTCAAGGCACAAACTAAATTGTGTGTTAAAAATGATAAGAAAATTATCATACTGCTCTCTTGGAAGGACGCTTATACTCAGAGTCCTCTATTGGATTGAAAGGTATCAAGTTGACATGATATCCACTGCCCGCTCCATGGAGTAACTCAGCAAGTTCTGCTGCATGGTCTACCGAGTCATTGACTCCAGCTACTCAAACATTGTGCCATGAATGTGCCATTAGAATTATAAGGATTAGACAACCTTTTAGTAAGAGAAGTAAATAGTATGTATTAGAACTTTCAATACCTAAAAGTGCATATTCAAAGGAAACCCGCCTGTTGGTTTGCCGAAAGTAATCTCTGCAGTCTGACATAAGTGCATCCAGCGGGTAGGATTTTGCACTTGGAACAATTGTCTCCCTAAGTTTCTGATTAGGAGCATGCAGGCTGATACAAAACACAAAAGAAAATTCACATAATAGAAATATACATATATATATGGATAAAAAAGAATCCATTAAAAAGCTATCTGAAATTATACACAAGCTCAGAATAATGCTATACTCTGGCCACAAATCCAAAATAGTTGACAACGAATTATTTTTCTTTTTATTTTATGATTTTAAAGCAGGCGGGGAAGAGATCAGTTTAGCAATTCAGAGCATTCTACAAAAAAGAAAGTCATAGAAGAGAAATGTCATTTTAAAGTTTATATCTTCAACTAAATAGAAAGTGCACTTGCAACATTCTAATAATGCCTGTGGTTGAGCAGCCGCCAAAATTTAGGTTTTAGAGAAAATTACGAAATAATAAAATGAAAGATAGATAGACTCATGAAAGTTCAAATTTTATCCCAAAATTTGGAAATATTACGAAGTTGCATTGACTAAAAACTAATAATATGAAAATTCAAGATACAGGGCTGGCAACCTAAAGGTCCGAATACAGGTACAAATGTCAGTTTGCTACCTGACGTCTAGCTTAGCATGAAGGTAAAATTAATGGCAAGTCAAAATTGTATTCATATCAAAGGTAATTACCTCACAGCTAAGGTAGATTGAAGTTTGTGAGAAGCAAGTTTCTTTATTGTATTTGGAACGCCCACAGTGGAGATGGTTATCATTCTTTGCCCAATTTTCACATCCTAAAAGAAACACAGTAAAGCATATATACAATAAAAACTTACTATAATAATTTATCACAATACAATGAAAAATAGAAACAGAAACAAAGGACAAATTTTATGCAGACAATGTGATTACTTGAAGTTTTGAAGGAGAGAGAAATGTATGCATATAACTTTGCACTTGTATTGAAGATGAATTACATATGCATTCACATGTGGCATAAAGTAAGTCTGGAAAGTCTTCATAAAAAATATATTATACAAATACATGAAAGGTTGATCTCTCAATCTCATAGAGGATTTTTACAACTTCAAATTTCAAGTAAGCCTTCAGAAGGAAATAATGTCACATATTTATTCACCTTATTCAAGCAACGGTGTGCTTCAAGTACTGCCGTCAGATTTAACATTGGTTCACCCATTCCCATAAACACTACATTTGACACCCTATGCTTGAAGACCTCCTCAATGGCCAAGACCTGTTCACATAAGATGAATTTTATCCCTGTCTTGCAGAAAACCAGGTCAAGCTTGTTTCAGAACATTAACAATCCTAAATCAAAGCCTCTTATCTTTACTTTATACATTCTTTTTACTTTCTCTTTTATAATTTCTTTAAATTAATCACAGAGGCACTATCTCATCAACCCTGCTATAAACTAACATCAAACTGCTTTGATGGACAAACATGGATGGATATGACACAAACCTGTTCAACGATTTCATGTCTCTGAAGATTCCTTGAAAACCCCCCTTTTCCAGTGGCACAAAAGGAGCAGCGTAAAGGGCAACCAACCTAATATCCAAACAACAGATGGCATTAACAACAAAATGGAAACATCAGCACTTAATTATCACATGAACAAAAATTAGTTTCCAGATCAAATACTCCAGGAAAGAGGTAAAACATCAGCTAGTTATTTAAATATTTAGAAACCAGTGAAGCACCTGTGATGAGACACATGCCGTGAGGCGACTCAAACCTTTATCATCCATAACTGGAATGCCAACAGTTTCAATCAATCTATTGTCCTCCAACTTTAACAACAACTGCAAAATCAAATGCCAAGCCAACCCTAAAAGTGTAAGAAGCCAAGGAAACCCCCAAAACCAAATTCCTCAAAGAGCAAGTCAACATCCTACTTTTTGCAAGTGCCAAGTATATCATCAAAAGAAGAAAAAAAAGTCATTGCCAAAATAATTCAGAACTCGTCCACAAAAATCAACATTGCATCATCAATTGAACATCTTGAAACATAAAACGGCCAATTAAACAAGAAACCATCAAAATATATAAAAACGAAACCACAACCGCAATTTAAAACTTTTTATTGAATTATGATTACACTCCTCACCTTAACAGTTCCATCAGCTGCAGTTACAGTTTCGAAAATAGGAGACCGTCCCACCTTCCATCCAGCTTCTTCAAGATTATTCCTAAAACCCTGAGGCACTGCAATGTAAGAAAACCATAACACAACCATAATTAAATAAAACATAAAAAGAGACAAAAGGGAATGAATAAAAAAGAGTAGAAAAATAATAATAAACCCACACTGATAGAAATCCTTAATTTCTCTACACTTCCTCTGGTATAAGAAATGATAAAGTTGCTTGCCCCTGTAGGTTTCCTGAAAAAATCGAGCCAAAAAACGAGAAATTAAAATATATTTTTTTTCATTTATGTTTTGCTCCAATTAAATTGGAAAAAGATGATAAATTTACCTGACCGCAGTTAAGGGCAAGCTGTTCCAGCTCCTTCTCTGACAAACCAAGGAGAACCTGAGACGGGGATTTGACACGTGGGGACATGGATGCACGCACAGCGGACGAGAAATAAGGTTGCACCTGCGTGCGAGACGGAGGTCGCACCGTACGTGCGAGTGGCATGGAGCAGTTCTGAATCAGCGCCAGCATTGGATTGGAGGGTAGTTCAATCTTACCTTTGCTTCTTCACTCTTGGCTTTGGCATGAGATGACAAGAAGATAATGAAAACTCACAAAATGAACAAGAAAAAAACTGCTGCTTAAATCCTTAAACCTTAAACCCTTACTTTGTACTTTTTTTAAAAATAATAATTAAAATTACAACGATAAATCAAACACAAAACAAAAACCTTTTCCAACCATTATTTTGGAGTATTTTTTTCGGAATGCTTATTTTTCAGTCTTTGGTTGCTTGTAAAAAAAAGTTCTTCAAAAAAGAGATCTTGTAGAGTTACTTTGAATTTTGGAGTTATATATAATTTTTTTTTTAATTTTAGTTCGATTTATGTGATTGATTGATATATAATATTTATTGAAATTATAATAGGGTAATGTGTGAGAATAAGAAGAATAAAATTTTGAATTTTGTTAAAATTTTAAGGCTTTGTTTGGTATGGGAGTAAAAAAAGAGAGAGTGAGGTAAGTAAAGAAAAAAAAGGCAAAAACATATGAGAAATTTAATAGAATAAATATATTTGGCTAAATAAAAAGGTAAAAAGAATTATTTTTACAATATATATATATATATATATATATATATATATATATATATATATATATATATAATCAATTATAAATTGTCTTTTATTTAGAGTGAATTTTATATAAAAAGGAAAATAATTATATTAAATGCATGATAAATTATTTTAATACTTTTAGCTTATTTTTTTAAGACTTAAATACTTACTTCGTCTTCAAGAGGAGAATTTTTGTTTAGTACCAGTTTTAAAATTGAATCTATTGAGTTTTAAAGTTGTAAAAATTGTATAAACAAAGTCCCCTCTATTAAATTAGCATAAACAGAGTTAAGTCCGTGTTATAAAATCTGACTTTTTTTTCTTCTCTCTCATGTATTCTTTCTACAACGTTAACTTTTCTCTTTTTATATTAATGATTTTCATAATTTTCATAAATAGACATTTTTTTTTCTTTTTCTCTTTTTGCAGTTTGATGGTGACAAGGGAGAAGTGGTCTTGGGCGGTGGTGATGAGGATGTAGAAGTGGAGGGGGAGGAATAGGGAGAGGATGGGAATGGAGAGAGGTGTGTTGTGGGAAGTGGACCACCACAAGCCACCACCGCAACCTAGCACCACCACTGATCATCTTCACCGCCATCAAACCCTATTTCGCCTCACCACCATCAACACAGACCTGCAATCAAAAAAACCCCAATTGCGAAGCCATTGCGAAACCGTCACACTCATCTTCTTCACAAAAAACCTCCATAGCTTCGTGTAACCAGGACACCACCGACCAACCCCCTTCTCCATCATTCTCGCGCAACAACCTCCATTGTGAAACCTTCACCAACCTAAATCGCGTCGTTGTTCAAGCCAGACGCACCACCCCCAATCTTCTGCGCGAACCAGATGCACCATCAAAGTCGCGCCTCGCACCTACAAGAAGAGAAACCAAACAATCCAGATCCAAAATCACACAACCATCAAAAACGCGAATCATCATCTCCACAAGAGGGCAAGCAAGTCATGCCCTTATGACAGCTCAGGAGAAACCCTTTCTTTCTTTTAACTTTGATCTAGGGATTGAGGGACTTTGGGTGCTGATGATGGAAGTGGTTGAGTCAAAAGTAATGTGTAGTTTATGGAGGGTCTGAAATTTTGATTTAGCAGGATTGCAATATGGGCATGGATATTGGAATTGAAAAGTTGTGATGAATTGGTTGAATTAATGGTTGGGGTTGAATTTTTCAGGAAGGCTCTTTGGGTGATAAATATACGAAGGAGGAGGATAAAAAAAACCTTGATTGGGAAGAGAATAAGAGAGAGAGAAAAAGATGACAATAACAACAAAGGAAAGAGAAAAAAAGTGCAGCCAGATTAGCATGGACTTAACTCCGTTTATGTTAATTTAATGGAGAAGACTTTATTTATACAATTTTTAGGACTTTGAGACTCAATAGATTCAATTTTAAAATTGGATACTAAACAAAAGTAAGCATTTAAATTTTTTTTTAACATAATAGTGATAATGGATATATGGGACACAAGTATTGAAATTGGCCAAGGCAATTACTTTTCATTTTAGTCTTATTATTTATAGTAATTTAAAATTTTTTTAGAAAAAAACAAGAAAGTTATTATTATTATTATTATTGTCAAACGTGAATGTCATTAACACTGTTTCTTCTGTACCTTATCGTAGAACGTTTATTCAACAAATAAAAAATTATACATTGATATATTTTCATGTTTGAATTATTTCCCTTTCTCCCTTCCATTATAAGTTGTTGCAACAAATAAAAAAAAACTGTTTGCTATTTTTTTTCCAATTCAAATTAACTTTAAAGCCTAATTTAAAAAGAATTTACTCATTCTATAAATAACTTTTAGAAAATCAAAGTGTTCAATAATATTGACCATATTTCATAATTTCTGAAACAGAATAACCATTTTACTTTGTTACAGTAAATTCTAAGTTAAAGTCACTATATTTACAAAAATGGTGATATTTATACTGTTTTACTTCTAGTTTCACAATAATTGAATTATTTAATTTTGTTCTTAATAAATGGTTGAACATATATGCTACAACGCTTGCTCCAATTGAGATTACACAGTCAAATAAGGTTAAATATGGAATACAAATTGTTTCTGTTCTCTATTCATCACATCAAAATATTATTAATAGTGTTGTATAATAATAATTTAATCTCAATAAACATTAATATAATAATCACACAATTGAAATTATGCAGTAAAAAGAAAAAACACAGTAGAATAAGAATAATTTCTCTCTTCCACCACTGAAACCATAAAAACTGAAAATAGAATAGATCAAATATCTTCTGCTTCTCCAAGTAATTTCTAAATTTATTATCTATGCATGTTACAGTTAGGTATTAAACTGTTATTTTGGAAGGTAAGTTTATTCCATGTTTCCTTATAAGATTTATGTTCAACATCTCTATGAGAGACCGATGTTTTAACGAATTAATTTTGATTGAATAATAATAATAACAAAAAAAGAATAATGCATATTTTAATGTTATAATATCATAATTTTATAATACATGTTTAATAAACCATTTTTAGATGAGATACTGTGTCGTTCATATCCTCTTTGAAGCAATGAATAATTCATATAAGTAGCAAGATACTTAGACACAAAAATTTTACATTTATTTGATATTATCCTTCTTTACTTTTTACATTTTTTTCTTTACTAAAAATACAAAATTTTACTCTTTTATTCTTTTATAACCGTTTTAGGTTTATAATTTGTATCAAATGAATATAAATATATGTTACCCTACCATTATTCCAATACTAATGGTCATAAAATAGTAAAATAATACACATTTATATTTATTTGACACATATTATAAGAGTAAAATGGTCATAAAAAGTAAATTTTTGTACTTTTAATGTGTCAAAATATCATTTCTAATATCAATACCATGCTTAAAAAACGCTAATATGAAAATTTGAATATTATTACTGAATCAACAACTGTACAACAATCAGAAATCTTAAGACAAGTTTAAGTGGAAGTTCATCATGATATACATACACGTACAATTACGAACTCCAGCAAAATCAGATAACTTGAAACCAACATGCACTTTCACTTCTTTGTTGTTTCATGTTGTTTACCTCTATGTTGTCTGTAGCCACTGCTTCTTGAGCTATGATCACTCCTCCCAGTTTGATGATGACGATGGCTTCCCACCCCTGCAACAGTTTTTTCACCAGAATCCTGAAGTTCCTCCAATGCTCTCACCACTTCATCCATTTTTGGTCTAAATCTTGGCTCCACAGAGAGGCATTGAATGGCAAGGTTGGCTACTTTCATGGCTTCGCGCGTCGAGTATTGGCCTTCGATGCGAGCATCCATGACTTGGAAGATCCTGCGTTTGTTGCTGAGGTATGGTTTGGCCCATTCAATTAAATTGTGCTCCCCACTTGGTCTGTTGCTGTCAAGGGCACGTTTGCCAGACATGATTTCAAGCAGAACAACCCCAAAACTGTATACATCACTCTTCTTTGTCAAGTGACCTTCACAAAAACACGAGCAAGGTCTCAACTTTGATTCTATTTAAACACTTTAAGAGACTTCAAATGTAGTGTTTCATCATGCATGACGTTCTAGTGGTGATTATGACACTACCTCCAACTCAAAACCTTACGACAATAGGTTCATAGATCTTTATTTTTATATGTTATTTATCTTTCTCATTTATGCTCGATGTAAAAACTCAAACTTACACTTGAACTCCAGACATAGCATTGAGACCTCAAAATAATAATAGTAACGGGATTCAACTTTGATACTTCAAAACACTTTGAATACTTTGAAATAATAATTGAGTTCCTGGCATACTTATGTGAGATGGTATTCGTCAGACAATTTATGGACACTTAGAAGTCACAAAACTTCTACCTGCAGTTTGAATACTTCAAAATGACAAGAACTGGAGTCAACACTAATCCTTAAAAGAACTTTGAATACTTCAAAATAATAATCATGTTAATGTCATAGTTGTTTGTGAGAATTTATGGAAATTTTGACTGCATTTTATAATTTTATTTACTTGTTTTAAACTTCTATAGTAACACAGATGAGATTATCTTTAGATGTATTATGCAATTCTATTGAGCTTAGAATGACACGGCTCATCTTTCAATCAGTTCTATCATTTAAGATTTGAGCTTTATTTCAATTAATACTATTAGTATTGCATACTGGTCGCATTGTGCACCATGCTTTTAAAATTTGCTGTGTAGCCATATCACATCATATCCACATAACCATGTGGTATACCTTATTCATGCCTTTTAGTCACAGAAGTCTTTGTGTTTGTGAAAGTGAATGGATTTTACTATGGGAGATGTCTGAATATCAGTTAGCATAGCAAAATGCCTTAGTCAATTTCACCCTGCTATGTTTGTAAACAAGTTAACTGCTTTTAGGACATGACTTGCACTAAAACTTTTGATGGTATATCATTTTCTAATGAGTCAACTGATGACAGATGTTACCAAAAATTCTAAGAGCCTTGAAACTCTAGGCCCAAATTCTAATTCAGTAGTAAAATGAAAGATGTCATTGGGAGATGAAATGTGCTGCTGTGGGAAATTGTTGCTTACTAATAAAGGGGCAAAAAGAAGCTGAAAAGCTCCACCATAGTTTGAAACAGAACAAATAAGGGGGTTTCTTCTTTCTGGTAATGTATTACATGATTGGTGCAGAATAATTTAGAAGACATGATTATATTATATCTAAAGAAGTTTGTAAGACCAATTAAAGTGCTCATAAACTGAGTACTCAAGAAATGAGGTACCTGTGGCAATATATTCAGGAGCAGCATAGCCATAGGTGCCCATTACCCTTGTAGAGACATGGCTTTTATCACCTGCTGGTCCATCCTTTGCCAAGCCAAAATCAGAAAGTTTTGCATTGTAATTCTGTCATCAACAAAAAGGAATGTTAGAAAAGAGTGTGTTATGATTAGTAAAATATAAGTTCAATGAGATTGGCTTACCGAATCAAGTAAGATATTAGAAGCTTTGAAGTCTCGATATATCACTTTTGCTTCATCGCTATGAAGATATGCAAGACCCTTAGCAGCATCAAGAGCAACCTTCATTCGGATGTTCCAAGAAAGTGGTTGAAAGTAAGAACCTCCTGTTCCAAAAAGAGCACATTATTGAGAGACTGAGATGTTTAAGGAAATAAACAATGTCACACAGTGGATAAACAATGGATAACTTACTCCTAAATAAATGATTATCCAAACTTCCCTTTGTCAAAAACTCATACACCAAAAGCCTTTGGTGATCCTCTAAGCAGTAACCAATCAGTTTCACAAGATTAGGATGATGCAGCTGCCCCAGGTAGTTGATTTCTGTCTATAGCACAAGGCTAATTAATTACAAACAAAGAAAATCATCCAAAATACTAATGTTTGCTACATGTATCCAATAAAGGAATTCCTCAAAGAAAAAGAAAAACCCATCGAAACTAATTTTGGCATTTCCCAGAGCATTAAAACTGCATCTTAAATTCTGAGGCTTCAAGCAAAGTTCCAAATTGTAAACAAGCCCTACTAAGTGACACTCACCAACCATTCACTGTGTCCCTGCAGACCTTCTTGGTTAAGCATCTTCACAGCAATGACCAATCCAGTCCCTGGTCTAACTGGTGCAAGTGATTGCTCATCAATCCACCCCTTAAAAACACGACCAAACCCACCTTCACCCACCACACTATCTGGACGAAAGTTCCGTGTAGCAGTTTTTAGCTGAACAAAGGTGAAGCTTTTCATATTTGAGGACTTCAAGATCTCACCCTCTGTCCTTGGTGTTGGAGGCACGGAGGGAGTGGAGATCTTGCCGCTTAAGCCATCCTCTTCTGTGTTACCATCCTTTGAGCTCAAACCTGCCCATTTCAAAAGAAAAACAAAGTTCACTTTTCAGACCATAAAATAAGCATTTTAAACTATAGTAACAAATCAAGCTTAGGCTTGAATAGAAAGATCACGATCAGGGTTACATAGAGAAGACAACAACTTTCCTACCAATTATACATTGCAATGTTTGGTTAGAGCATTAAAACATCCAACACTTCAAAAATTACATGAACTTATTTCACAAAGCACGCCAAGGGTTGAAGATTTTCAATTCTAATTCTCGCCCTGGGTTTTGTCTTAACAACTGAAACAAGGCAAGTTAAATCGAAGACAGTGGGAAAATCCTGACCCGAGGATTGACTCATTCAATGTTCCAAACTAAATAAATCAAAAATTCATTTTTTTACTGTTTCCAAAATCTTTTGCAAGAAGCCAACAATAGGGTTCCACTTATTATTTATCTTCATCATAAACTCTTGCACCTTCACCAAATCCTACACGACAGCAAAAACTACCAAGCAAGCACAAAAATCCAATTAAAGCAAGTCACCCTCGTGTTGCGATCAGTGAATCATACTTCAAAAGTACAAAAAAGTCCCAAAATAGCTTTCCTCTTCCACACATGAATCTGCCAAAACTAACATAACATCCATGTTTCAAGTACCCAAAAACCGTATTTTATCAGAAAGAACAGCAAAAGCACAAACACAGCAGTTAGTTAAGTCATTAAAACTCTAGGAATTCAAACAAGCTGATTAACCTAAAAAGTTGAAGCAAAAGGGGAGGCAGAGAAGAGTGAAAACAACACATGCAAGAATGTTTATTACCGTTGCGTGGAGGGCTCTCAGCTTTGATCTGGGCACTGAAGCAGCACCCCATGAAGAGAGAACTGAAGAAGAACACAGAAGCTAGAGAGAGAGGGGGGGGTTAGTAAATAAGAAACAAGTTGAAGTTGTGGAAAGTGGGGCAGATGAAAGATGATGATGGTGAAGCAAAAGGAAAAGATGAGAGAGCCCGTGAAAAGGAGAAAAACAAGAATGCAAGTGTGAAAGGAACGCTATTTCCGCATGAAGGTTAGCTGTCAACCGCGGATTTAACCGCCCTATTCAATGCAATGGCTTCCAGTGCCTATTGTGGGTGTGTGAATGTGAATGCCTCAGAAGTGATGAACTTGGAAATTTCATGCTTTTGACTTTTGACCAATCAGAGGGACAAAACAAAAACCACAACTGGGTTGACCTCATGCCGCAGTTTCCTTACATTAATTGGATTATACAGGTGGAACATGATATTGTCACAAATATTATCAATACATGTTTTTTCTTTAAATAAGAGATAACTCAGATCAGATAAAAAGCAAACCATAATAATAAATCACAAAAGTCATGACCATCCGTGACAGAATTCAAGATCGTCAGAGCAACTTGTATCAGTTAATTGAACCTTGAACATCATATCAGTATCATTTTTATAAATCATATTTCTTACTTAATAATTTGTGTACTTTTAGTAAATTTTTAATTGATAACAAACATGTTCAAAAGTGATAAAGGGTGTGCCGTTGTGGTTGTCCCTTGTCATACATGAATTTATCGATTCCATGCTCCAACCTTATCTTTTTTCCTCGTTGTTGCCTTGCTCGCTGTCTTTCTTGGACAACAACTTCGCATGGTCTAAACCGCAAGTTTATTACCTTAGAGGGAGAGAGAGAGAAAAAAAAAAGAAATGGTTGTGAAAGTTCAAAGCTTTTTTAACCCAAAAGACAATTCAATGCCTGGTTGGGTGCTATTGTTGACTAGTATCACTGAAAAATAAGTTGGAAACAATTGAAGGATATGATTCAAGTGCATCATAATTTTTTATTCCAAATGGAGGCTTAAAAAAAGCAACTTTTCAGGCGAAAAGGTTAGAGTTAGATCTATGTTCGGTTTGGACAGAGGAAAAAAAAAAAGCTTTTGTTGACTGAAATTATTGCAAACTTCCTATAGAGTTTGTCTTTTCTGAATTTTTTAAATATTGAAACTTTTTCTTCTTATCATTCAACAAGAAGCCATTAATATGTATGGTATGAATTTTCTCTCTTATTTTGACCAAACAAGTGAAAGAGTTGGGGGTGGAGAGGGAAATGAATGCAGCTAGTTTAGTATTATCATATTGACAGAAGTTGGTGTAGAGGATTTAGGGTTGACATTGAGCATGAATTTTAAGAAACCATATTTGGCAATGGCCATGGCATTAAAAAGTGGGAAAATTCTTACTATATTTTCCACTTGCTTTGGACAGTAAGGAGAGAGGACCAAAACCTGGGTTTTTCAATTAATGTGGTCATGCATGACAAACCCTAGTCTACCATTGTAGTACCAAGTGGCAATAGGCACAAAGTGATTCAGATCACTGCCCATACTTCAATGCCACACTATACCATTGACTTTGGCATCAATCTACTTTGAATCAACCCAATTCATTATTTAAGACCTAAATCTATAAAAGACTCATTCTTTAATTCATTTTTGTGTAAGCACTTGTTACCTAAAGTTTATTTTTTTTTTGTTATAAAGAGGAACAAATCAAAGTCTTTAAGAAATTAAGAAAAATCTAAAATTTATGTAATATATCATATTGGAAGTTATGAAAGAATCTTTTAAGGATTAAATGTATTTTTGGCTTCAAATTATTATAAAAAATTGTTTCATTATTAAACTAAACTATAGCCAAATTTGTGATATGAACATGTTGTCTATTGAGAAAGTGTTCTATATGATTTAGTTTAGGAACAAGACATAATTTTTTATAATTATTTGAAGATGGAAAGCATATTTAAGTCATAGTTTTATTATTAATTTTAATAAAAAAAATAATTTAATTACACCACTATAGTTTCACATGTTTTATTTTCTTACATATTTCATCAATTTGTAATTTTCACATACTTAATCATTCAATTTTTTTGGACGCATTTTATCAGTGAGTTTTCTTCGTGCATGTTTTATCATTATATTGCAAAGATTTATCATGTCTTACCAACTTTTATGAGAAAATGAGACATTTTATGAATTTTATTTAAATAACTTGTAAGCGTAAGAAAACCGACATGCATTAAATAATATATTTCCCTTTCTTTGTATTTAATAACCTGACATTAACTTCATTGATCATTAATATGCCTAAATTTATTGAATGAAGTGTGAACACAGGAATAAACAATGGTGCAAGGAAATTTAACATTATATTTCAACGTCAAAATTAAGCTCACGTTCTAAAACAATCAAACAAAACACTAATATGATAAAATATTCTAACTAAGTTTCAATGGTCAATTGGAATTGAGTAATTTGCCATGTAAAAATAATAACTTTCTACTTTATATAATTAAAAACAAACCTAACAAGTTGGCAGCCTTAGTTGTCATGTAAATGTTAAAAATGAGAACAAAAAGCCCTTTTTTATTCACCTAAGAGCAATTTTGTCATCAAGTTAATTTTTAATAATTTAAAGTTTGCATGATGTCAAACATATATAAGTGATGCCAATGTCCACTATACAACCTTTTAATACAGTTCAGCAAAATAATGAAATAAAAATATACCAAATGTTTGGAGTGTATGAACAAGAGAGAAGAGCCATAGAAGAAAAAATAGAAAAAAAAAAACAAAGAATTCATCATAAAATAGTGGTTCTTTCTTATTTTCAAGTCATATATGGAGAACAATTTATCTGCTTCTGATTATCTCATTGTCTCAATTTCAAAGGCCAATACTCCACTCAGCAACTCCTCAAACAAGACAAAATAAATCCACAAGTATCCTATGCATGACGAATCTATGAAAGCTAGAAAAATACCAAGTATGAGCAGCTCTGAAAAATGAACATCAACCTCCATCAAAGTTACTGAAAGTCTATCACACCAAAAAGAAAAGTTACTGAATTTCTACTTCAGATCCAACATGACTTTTAACTCAATTGAAATTTGAAATACAGTAACATGATCTTATAGTTAGTTTGCAAAGGTGGAGCTTTGGTATGCCCTACTGTACAATCTATGAGAAGGGTATGGCTGTGAGAGTGAGTAGGCCAAAGGGCAACGCAAAGTGGCATGACATTCATGATTTAGTATCTGTTATAGCCAAGTGAAGACATTATCAACATTTTTAACTTACTAGAGCTTCATCATCCAGCATCTCAACTACAGGAGCATACTGCAAAGTCAACCAGTAAGGCCCATGAACAAACAAACATTACACAGAGCAAAAAGTAACATACACAAAGCAAAGCAACTGAGATAGATTAATATACTGACCTCATCATTTTCCTCAAAATATATCCCATCAACAGCACTGCCAAGCTGAAACTCCCACCCTAGACTGCTCTCCAACAGCTCCTTAAATTTCCTTGTCTGCAAGAACAGGGAGATTACAATTTCCTCTTCATAAATAATCAAATACATGTACATTGTACCTAGCAAGCAGCAAATGCTGCAAGTCTGCAACCAATTTTATAGCAGGCAAAATAAAGCAAAAGCATAGACAGTCACTATAGACTTGGCATTTGTACTTTATAGTTTAAACCCTATCACATAATAATCTCAAATTAGTGCATGCATGTGTTTAAGGTGCTAGAATTGCTACTCCTTAAATAATGACAGAGATTGTTCATAGAGGCAATTGTATATACCATATCAACGTGTTTTCAGCCTAAAAATTCATATAAATAACGTGGAGAACCAACATATCCTGAAAAAGAAAAAAAATTCTATGAAAAATTTAAAAATCTATCCATCAAATATTATATTCCTGCATAATGCATTTCAAGCACATGAAGCGCATCTTGAAGTCCCTTTATTCTAATACTTTTTTTACTCTTCACTTTCTTTTTTCTTTCTTTAAAAACATCAATGCTTTATTATGTGGCAGTTGGGGAGGGTACAATATCAATAATAAATATCACATTATATGAAAACATGAGTTACATGCTCATACCCATTTTAAAAGATCTCCATCAACAACCGACCCATCTAGCAATGATGAAAAGAAGTCCTGCAATTCCAAAACAATCAAAAGGAATAAGTTGCAGTTTAGCTCAGAAAAGCATATAAAATCAAATTTATGTGACAGTAAAGTAATAATCAATTAGTATTAGAAGTGTTAAATATAGTAAAACTAGGTATAGAATTAATTTCCCTTGTGTCTAAAACACACATAGGGTAATATATTTATAATGAAGAATGATACAAGTGTATATTGCAACCAAACATAAATATGGTAAATAGAATATGTTGTTAAAAAAAACAATCTCAACAACATCTACCAATATCAAACAATAACAAAAGTCTACGTTCCCTGGTTAACACAAAACGCAATATATTTAACAAGAAGAAACAAACAATACTTTTGGGCAACTGGTCCACAAGAATCAAATGCCTCCCCAAAATAAAACCTGCCTAGTAAGGAGGATAACTGAATCATAGAACAAGAATGGGGAAATTTCCTCTAGCCTCATTTACCCTGACCAAGGCTTCCTTGAAAAGTTTGTAGAAGTTAGTTCTTACAAAATCATCTTTATATTCTATCATTCTTACATCCACGTCTGTTTGTTATAAGCACACATTAATTTTGTTACTCTGGAATAGGGATGCGGATTCCAGTAGGAAGGATGGGTATGCTTAAAATCTGGGAAATTGATTTTCATTAAGGAAAGGAAGTGCATTCTGAAAAACCTACATTATTCTTATGAAAATTATGAACTTTTTTTTTATTTTCACCTTGGAATGAGTTGCTCATTTTAACAGTTTTGGGCATATGGGCACTAACTACTACAAAGACAAGGATGATCAGAAAGTGGAGGCAATATCAACTCGAGGAAAAACAATACACAATCTAAGATGTTAACCATGATAAATCAAGAAGACCGGCCACATATATATGAACTGCTAACCTCCATGTTGGAGACTGACTATGTTTTTTATGATAAAATGACGAGTTCCAGAATTTCAGGATCTTAAAATCCATAACTGACCAGAACAGGTGCCCATCCAGCTACTTATAATTAATAAAGGTAAGTCAGAGAGTTAAATCTGCATGTGACTATTCAGTTATCATCAGTGAAAATACCTTGCAAACATGGTGCAAAAAGCTATCAGCGGAAATCAAAGAATCATCCAACACTGCTGATCCTGTTTCACCCATGTGATCTTTCAGTAGTCCGTATTTTAGTTGATTATGGATGACTTTGATGAACTGCAAGAATCCGTAATGCATTAGAAATGAGTTTGGCAAGGTAAGATCAGCAAACGAGAGAGCAGCTAAGGTACTAGAATTTTAGACTAACTTTAAAGTATTAACGAAAACATCTCAAATATACCATGAAATTTAAAAAGCGACGGGTTCTGATAAAAAACAAATCCAATCAAATTGACGTACATAATGACCCAGACAGGATCTTAATAAAAAGTTACATATTACAAATAGTCAAAGAAGAAAAATTAGAAAATATAAATTATCCCAAATAACTAGCACATTAAACTTATGAACAATATTATAATTCATATTATTTGCTGCCTCTCTTGAATTATTCTGCAGATCTTTTTGTTCTGATAAATACTGTCCACACATTAAAATATCAAGACTAGAATGGTCTGCCAAACACTTCTCCCTTAATTCTAGGACTGCATATAGTCATCTAAATGGAACTTTATTTTATTTTCCCCGTCTTTCACATCCCAAACCACAAAAGGTGTGAAGGTGAAAATTCTGATTTTCCAAAATTGAAATGAGTTTGACAAATAACACAAGATTCAAGATCATGACTCTTCTTTTAATGAATAATCAGTAGCTTGGAGTTCCAAGACTACATTCAGAAGTCCAGGGATGAATTTAACACCATTCCAAGGATTAATGCCACTGTTTTGTACTTAAAGGTAACAAAGATAAGAAAATTATATTAAAAGTTCACCTTTGTAAATAGTTGAGTTCGTGTGCGGAAAGGCTGCAAAAGAACATACAAAGTCATGCAAACATAATCACAAAACATATACTTATGAAATCATACAAATTCAAATTGATTTGCACCTACACAACCCACAATAGATATCTTACCAAAATTAACAAGGGTCTTGTATCTATATCCAATTAATTTATCCTATTTAACATGGGACTACTAACAAAAAACTGAGGTTCTACCACCATAAAATGTCCTAAGAAAGAAGCAATCTGTGTTCATGGGAAAAAATATTACAGAAATCTCCATAAAAGAGAATAGACAATGATGTCTCTTATTATGCTTATATCTACTTTCTGGCTAGAAGCACAAATCTCAAACGATGAGGAACCCTCTGGCAAATGATGCAAAGTAAAAATGGTAAAGCCCACAGAATCCAAGTTAGAATAAAGAACTTAAAAAACTGACCCACCAAGTTGAAAGCCAAATAAGCATCCAAGAAAACAGAAGTACTCATTGAGTATAGAGCAACAACAGACATTAAGCAGATGTCATGGAGCCAATTCAATTAAAGCTCAAGCTGTTAATAAAATAATCAAGAACAATAACGAGTTTATAAATTTAAAGGATGAATGTTAGTTGTTCACACACGCACATATATTACTTGTAATGAACAACAGATTAACGAAAATCATAATGGTTAATAATTCAATTATTATGAGTAATTAAATATAGACATCTCATATAGCTTGGAAAGTTTGATAAACAGCTTTAATATATTCAACATCATCAATTCAATATATTTATTGTTTGAGGTGGAAGAAAAGCAGATTGTTACAGATGTAATATGAAACCATTCCCCTGCCCACCCAATAGCTAAAACATTTTAGGATGGTTCACAACATGGTATCAAAGTCTCTAAGATCAGATGGTCTTCAGCTCAATATTTTTCACCCTGACTCTTCTAATATTGAGCTCAACATTTGTTCACAACATTCCCCTGCCTTCACCCAACAGCTAAAACATTTTGGGATGGTTCACAACATGGTATCAAAGTCCCTATGATCAGATGGTCTTAAGCTCAATATTTGCCACCCTGATTCTTCTAACATTGAGCTCAATGGGTAGGGATGTTATCCACCCTTCAAGCCCAAAGGGTTCTTGCGTACGGGTGCATGTTAGAGATGCAATATAAAACAACTTGCATGGCTTCACCTAACTGCTTGAAGTTTTGAGATAGTTGGTTTATGAGTAACCACACAGACAAGTATATGAGATAAACCAGCAAGTCTAAAGTCTAGGCACAGAGTCTATGTATGCATTATCC
This sequence comes from Vigna angularis, assembly GCF_016808095.1. Taxonomy (NCBI): domain Eukaryota; kingdom Viridiplantae; phylum Streptophyta; class Magnoliopsida; order Fabales; family Fabaceae; genus Vigna; species Vigna angularis. The sequence continues at coordinate 26,135,762 of NC_068976.1, forward strand.
AATCTGGTTAAAAAGTAATGCTTACTGCTTCAGTGCAGCCAAACAAAAGGCTAACTAATGACTTCCATTGGAGAAATGCTTCTAGCGATTGACCCATCTGCACCATTGCAAAATGTCACATTGAATTCAACAAAATTCAACAAAATATATAAAGAAAATATGTTTGTCCACAGTACCAAAAAGACAACAAATGTAAACTGCAGTTCTCCAAGAAGCATGTCTTCAGAACCGCCATAATCTTTTGCCAGTAAAGTTTCTAACAATTGTGTCTGAGAAGGAACACAAAAAAAAAAGTGTACAAATCAGCAACCAATAATATGTAAAATTTCAGGGTAAGAGAATTGATTATAGTAAGCTTTTTATCACAATTACTTTTAAGGGACCAAACATTCAGCAATGTGTGTATACCAACCTTGTCAAGATTTAAAGAAGTAAGTTCCTGCCCACTAATACCCTTGCATTTAACAACACGTGGAATTGAAGTATAATAACATCCTTTCCTCTGAGACTTGCCAACAGATGATGCAGAATTGCCAACCTTCAACTGCTTCTCTGGTGCTTCTTCCATTGGGATTTTAGTAGAGTTTCTAACAATCTCATTTTCACATTCAACAGTGATTTCACCTCCAATTGGCTCTGTTCATGAGTTAACATTAACAATATAATACAATACTAATTTATCAATGAAGTATTTAATACACAGAAACCTCAGTCAAGTAAATGGCATACCAAGCCGTTCAATGACATTCTTTGTGATAAAATTAGATAACCGTTTCCAATCTTCATAATGGCTAATATTGTAAGGCCCAAGTTGTCTGTCAAATTCCAAATTTTTAACAGCTTGACTGTATCTTTCTTCCTAAAGGACAGACAAACAAAACAGAATAAATATATGTCATAAATTGAAGAGCATGGAATAAAAAGAAATGAAAGCAGAAAAATTATTTCCTTGGTAAGTTGTGGCTAATATATAAACGCAGACACAGATTAGCACTGATTGGATGGAATTTTAGGGAATACCCCACATTTTCTACAAAAATGCTCAAGCTATGTGAAGGAAATTCACTAAAATTATAGTTTCCCAAATAGTGTTCTCACAATAACCTAATTTGACTAACAGGACGTAAACTATATCAATCATGACATTTGGCTGCATTACAGACATGTTACGTTAATAATATCCATGTTAAAATTTTAAACGAACACATACCTCTTCCTCAGAAACTTTAACTAACCTTTCTTCTTGTTGGTCCCATTTCCGAACAATTACCTGCATGGTCATGAGACCAAAAACCACATAATCAGTCACAATTTTGTAATACATTTTTGGAAATACAAATTAACCACAAACAGGGTCAAAACATATGAGCATTGATTAATAGATTAAGTATTTCCCCTTGATTATCGGTGATACTGTGCTGGTGGCTTTTTTAAAGGAGTGTCTTTGTTAGATTTACAGAGAAATTAGCAAGTTGTGTTGGATGTTTCTTGTTCTTAACATTTTTATTCACCTTTCTTCATGGTCTTGATTTTTTTAGATAACTCCTACCTCCCACATTTATAACATTGTCTTCATATTTAGATATCATTTTACTTATAATGAATATGGTTAAAGTGCACTTACACAAATTATTGAAAGACATGATTATGTACAGGTAAGAAAAAAATTGCACATGAAGAAGGATATGACTACATGTAATAAATTTAACTTCACCATCATTCCGCAAGGAAATAGAGTCACAGGTAAGATTCTAGCACAATTAACAGTCACTTTACCGTCTTATGAGTTAACATCTACATAAAATTAGTACTAGTGTTACTCAAAACTAATTCATTTCTTAAATTTTTAAGCTTTGACGTATCATGGAAATTTTCCAATAGGCCAGTAAAAAGACAATGAACTCCTGAGAATCTATCAAAAAACCATAGCAAAAATCCATTTCATCAAAATAGTAACAAAATCATTCAAAAACTAAGCATATAGATTACAACTCATCTGAACTGTGATTGCATTGTCAAATAATAAGAACAGCAATTACAACACCAAGATACGGTAACAATCGTAATTTCTAAACTATAGAACATATTCTGTTAAAGCTCTGTCAAACCAAAATTAATGTAAATTTCATTGAACTATTATAGACACTGAAATTTTAAATTTTATACCTCTGAAGTGCCAGCATTAATGAAGAATCCAACAATTGGTGAGAACTCTTTCCCATCTCTGCATGAATCCCCCAAAAGAATAACAGAAGATTCAATGCACGAAATAATTTGAAAAATCATGAAATTTAATTCTAGCAACCGACAGAACCAGTGACGTCTTATGCTTAACACTATATGGTCAGCAAACATGATAACAGAGAGACCATGTGAAAGAGATAAATCATTTCAAATACTATGATCCAAGGTTATTTCCCAAAAAATACACTTTGCCACAGTACACAAAATTGAAAGGACACTAATACTCGCAGAAAAGACAATAGTATAGGAAAAGCAATGTCTTATCACACACAAGAGCACCCACCACTCTCTAATCATTGCCTTAATCTACTAATAGGCTCCCCAATATATCCACAAGGGAAACATGAGATTTTGCAGGAATAAAAAGCACTAAACAAAAGAGAGACTAATGCGAGTTAAAAAATAGGTCTGGATAATTGGGCAAGATGATCAAACCTGCTTGATGAACTATAGTACACAAAATGAGTGCCAGGAGGAATCATCTTAATACCATTAAAAGCAGGCCCCACATAGAACATCTACGAAGAACAGAAGAAAAACAATGTCAGATTGCCAGTGTGAAAAAAGGCTGAAATCAAGGTTGGATTTTTATTTAGCTTTCCACCCCCACGAATTTCAAATTTTATTTTCAGATACCATGATGACAGCATTGAAATAAAAAAAGAAAATAAAAAGACAATCACTTGGCAATCAGAAAATAATAGAAGAATGAAGTACCTGAGTATCGATGGCGACCATGGTGTACTGAGGAACATCGAGGAAGAGAAGAGTGACACCGTGCTTGACAAGCTCTAATGCTTTTTCAGAATCCATAGATTAGAGGAAATGAACAAGATACACTATCAATTTCGAGATGTTGGGGTTCTGTTGTAGTGGCAGTAGAATCTGAGAATGTTGCTGTGCTACTGGGATTATCGAGAAATGAGAACAATGTTCTAGAGCCAATTGATACAAAATTAAAATATAAAATAAGTTAAATTACCTTTATAATAAATTTGATTGGATTTAATTCTTCGCATGTTATAATTACATCCTTTATCCAACAACCTTCAAAGCAATTTATAACAATATCTCTCAGGAGGTGTTTTTATGAAGAGATGATTCCAGTAAGACGAAGAGAAAGGATTTGAAAGGTAAATTTTTTCTTTTGTTATTTGGTTGAGTGAATTTGAAAGTGAATTAGGATTGAGTTGAAGTAAAATTTGTGAAAATTAAAAAAAGATTTGAGAAATATGACAAATAAAAAAATTGTTTAATTCGTATAAATTAAAGTTCGTCCAAATGTCTTTAACTATAAAAATAATATAAAATGATAATTGTTAATGTTATGTTTAATTGTAAAAATATTTATAAAGATAAAAAAAATTAAATTAATTATTAAAATATAAAAATAGTAATTTAATAAATTCAAATAATAATAATAATAATAATTATTATTATTAATTATAATTATTAATTATTATTATTATTATTATAAGAGGAAAAAGATATAAAATACAAGACAAATATATGAAAATTAGTTTTTATTCTATGCAAATCATCTCATATATACTAGGATTGAAAACAACTCCTAATTCGCCATGCGAATTAACACGCAGCATGTATCAGACTTTCAACCTCTCGCATAGCGCACCCAGGTCATTATGCGAGAGCCACAAAACCAACCCCCTAAAATTCTCGCTATGCGTCATTCTTTCCTATTCTATTTATTTGGCTAATTTTCCAGGCTAGCAACAGTCGCAAAGCGACTTCATTCGCTACGCGACTCACCAAACAGAGAACAATCCTCTGTTATAATTCGCATCGCGCATCGAGTCGCTATGCGAATGCCCTGACAGAGAGCACCTCGCCAGGGCGACTCGCTGAGCGAAAGGCTTCGCTCTGCGAGTCTGCAAATTCTGCAGAATGAAATTCTGCAGATTTGCACAACTCAACCACTCAAAACTCATTCTAACACCCCCAACTCGAAGTATATATTGAATTAAACATGTCTAAACTGATTCTAACCCTTCCTAACATCTTTTTAAAGTGTTTATGCATTGATTTATACTTGAAAATTGAAAATCTCTCAACCTAGGGGCCTAAATCTAATTCTACCACCTTGAGTCTGATTTTGACCATTTTAGGGGTCTAATTAGGTCCCAATTGACTTGCCTAAGCCACCTAAACTGACTAGAATAATCTGTAATACCCAATGCTCAATTTGACCACCTCTGTTCCTCTAATAAGACCCTAAACACCCTAATTCACTTAAGTGTTGTTCTAATCACCTATATAACAAACTTCACTTCATTCAACCATTCAATATCTGCCTCAAACTTTATCCATACCAATTCATATGTACAATTCCACAGTTTCACTATTAGATACACATTTGAGCAATCGAGTTCACATACAAAATTTCCAATTCCAGTACGAACAACACCCATACATAACAATCCATACATACGTTATTTCCCCACATCAAACAACAATTTATCTCATGCACACCCTAATTTACAGAACAGAAAGCAAGATCCAGCTCCCCTTACCTGGGTTTCTCCAAGCACAACTAATTGAAACTGCCCTAATAGTACCCTTCACAGAACGAGAACTCAACCTGACCCTACAAACCACCAAAGTGGTGACAGCTCTTAGAGCTTGATTTGGCAGAAAATATGAAGACGAAACCCCACTAGCAACATGCAACCAGTAACGTTGCATGCCCTAGGCTCCAGAAACAACGAAGGAAAGGGGAAAATCACTTACCGGTCCAAACGAAAATATGATCGGGTCAAAAGGAAACTTCGGTGTGGTGAACGCCTGAGCACCTTCAAATCCAAGATTGAATGGTTTAGTGAATGGAAATTTTTAGAGAGAAGGCAGAGAGAATTTAGGACAAAAGAGTTTTAGAGAGAGAGCTCAAGCAACTGAACCAAACTTCTGAAAAGTCTTTTCTAAACTAAGTTATCTCTGGTTTGATGGGCCTGACTGCCTCACATAAGGCCCAATTGCTCCTTTATTTTTCAGGCCTTTACAGACTTACTTCTAATTCTAAAGGATATCGTAATTTTGAAATTTGGGAAAGTAGTTTCATTATTTTAAAAAATATTTATTTTGAATTTTCTTTTTCTATAATTGCTCTTTTCTTTTCTTTTTCTTATAACTAATTTTTTTTTTATTTTTTTTTGTCAAAGTTATTAATTTACATCTAGTTAGAACGTAGTTGATTTATCGTTACAATTTTATAATTAGATTATAATTTTTACATATATTACAAAATAAACCTTAACTTTAATTTAATTTTACAAAACTAAACTAATTTATAAAATAAAGTTTGTATTTATTTATATTTATTTATATATTATAAAATTGTTTATAAAGTCTCCAACTACATATAAAAAACAATCAAATTAAAAGTCTAATATGTAAATAAATGATGAAAACTATAATAGACAATAATATTTTAAAAAGATGTTTACTTAAATAGCAAAATCATAATTCATAGTTAGTTTTAAGATCGAAATAGATAAGAAAAAAATAAATAAATAATATTATATATATATATATATAAGTCTATGTTTAATTTGTTTATCTATTAGTCAAATTCCACTAAAATGAGTGCTATATAAAGTCATTCCCAAAATATATTACAAGTATTATAATTTTCTAATTTGTTCAGCTAATTGCTCAAATTATTCTTTATGGAGTTTTTCAAACTTCAAAAATTTTTCAAAATAATAAGTCACTTATAAGTTATAACTCACATAGCTTAGAGTGTTTAAGAATAAATATCTATTTGTTCAACATAGAGTTAGGATCTAACATTATTATGGACAGATGCATAATTTGGCTTACTAAACTAAAACTTTTATGATAAGCAAATGAACACAGAGCTACTTAAAAAATAGTAGAAGAAAAATTTACATATTTGTTTTACTTAGGATTCACTTGTCTTATTTATATTATTTTATTCTTTTTCTTCTTTTGCTTCATTGTTTTTTTATATTGAGAGGTTTATATTAGTTGTTTTCTCACTTTTTTTCATTTGTCTCTCTAAACATGACTCTAAATGGGATAACACACAAAATTTGGAAAAGAGGTTGAATAGAACAAATATTTTATCAAAAAGAAAACTAAATTGTCTAATAACATATTCTTTTAAAAAACAAGAAAGAGAGATGCATTTGCATTAGTTCATCCTAATTATTGGACTATGTCCAATTATCATTTGAGAAACTCTTAAAGGATTTCACTATTGTTATCAATTACTAATATTCTCGTAATACACCTTTAATTTAATTGCGTATAATTACTTTATTTAACTTTAATTCCTATTCTTCTATTTGATTGTGGAAGGCTGTGACTTTTTGTGTTCTTGTGCTTAATGTAAAGTTGGATAATAGACACTTTGAATTTAATTGAGATATACTATTACCATTTATAACACAAATATAGTAATTGCAAATATTTATTCAAATATAAAAAGTTTTCACGTGGGATAATGTTTTGAACAAACTTATTAAAACAAATAATGTGATTACCTTTGTAAAGAGAAATAAGCTACCACATTGTTTAACTTATTAATAACACATAAATGTATAAACAATTTAACTATTTTTTATTTATAAAAGGTTCTTATGGTTACACAATTATTTTATTTTGGAATAATAAAAATGTGTGTATTTGTGAATATTTATCGATAAAAATTACTAAAGGTAATAAGTGAATACTTAAAAAAAAGTACTTATAAGTAACAAATAACAGATGCACTATTTACTTATAAATGGATCGCACGTGAGTATTCATTATTATTAGTAAAAATTAAAATTAAAATTATATTTTATTATGTTAAATTTAATTAAAATTAAAATTAAAATTATATTTTATTAAGTTAAATTTAATTAAAATTCAAATTAAAATTATATTTATATTTAATTTAGTTTATATTATTATTTTTTTGAAATTTTATTATGATTTTACTTTAAAAATTTACAAATTATTATCTTTTAAACATTCACAGGTATTTATGGATATTTTTTAAATTCACATATATTTTTAAATGGATATCTAACTTTAAATTTTCTATTGTGATTGGATAACAAGTAGATACTATCTGTGTTTGATCTTATATATTATATCATCCCTAATTTTACTTCATTGTGAGCAAGAGTCAATGTTTAGTGAATATGTTGTCGCCTTCGATGTATTGATAATTCATAACCTTTATTCTTCGAATATATAAATTACAATTGAATTATTTTGTATAAATTATATTACATGTTCATAGATATTATTTCGTGCAATGTTATTACTTTTTATTTTCATTTTAAAATAACTTGTCTATATTAATATGAATTTTGCATGTTCACCTACAAGAAAGTTATTCTTTACTCCATGGTGAATATAATTTGGTTAACCCATTGTTATATGAAACACAAGCGTAATCATCTTTTTTATGCAAATAGGATGTAAACATTGTATAGTTGATAAATGTTACTATCAATTATGTTAACTTACTTAAATCTTAACTTATTTTAAAAAAAGTCATTGAAGAGACCTTAATCAAATTTCAAGATTCGACCAGACTTAAATTTTGGAATTCGATAAAGATTTGAAAAATTTCTGAAATCTATTGAATGTCATAACCAAATTCTGAACTCGCGTGAGGCTTTAACCGAATTTCTAAATTTGGAGATTTCCTAACTAAAGTCTTTGAGATTTCAAAACTATGCATATCCTTCGAAATCCGTTTCAAATAGTTAACAAAACAACACATATGTTCTATATACAGTCCATATACTATGTAAATACTGAACAAATCTAAAGGAAAACCAAATATCTATGTTGTAGCAATGAGTAATGAAGAAGAAGTTTTCTTTTCCTTTCTTCCAGTCTTCAACCTTATGCAGCCTTTAACCTTCACTGCAGAGGAAACGAAAGCAATGTGTAGTAGAGACAAAACAGTGTGTCCAGTGCAGACAAAGACGAAGAAGAAGAAAGAGGTTGTAGCAGTGACCAGGATTTGAAATTCAAGAACTGGTGTGAATCTCCTGATGGGTGGGTGTGAGTTTATTAAAAAGAGAGAAATATTTTTAACAATATTAAATTTATTTAAATTTAAAATTTATATAAATTTTATTTTAAAATTTATCTTTGAATTTATAAAATTATTGTTTTTAAACCAACTTTAACATTTGTATATAAAGTATTAATATATAATATTATACAAGTATTTGAAATATAAACTTATATTTTTATAAATTATATTTAATTATTTGAAATATAAATTCAAATAAAAATGTATATTAAAGTTTGATGTAATAAAATATCTACAGAAATACATTTAAAGTTTTAAAACAATATATAAATAAATTTTAATATAAATGTAAATTTAAATAAAATTAATTTTGTTAAATATATTTAATTAAAATGCCAATTTTAATAAAAATATTTTTATAACATTTATATAAAAGTTAAATTTAATCTCAATTTAAAAATAAACAAAATTTTTTAATTTAAAAAAAGTTAAAACAAAATTAAATCAAAATATTAAATATAAAAATCAAATTGAGATTCAGACTTAACACTTGACCTGATATTTACTTAATATGTAGAAAATTATATATATTTTTAATTAAAATAAATTAATAAAAAAAAATTAACTTTTTAAAAAGGTAAAATAAAACTAACATCTGACACATATTTAATATAATATTATAAATATAATACTAATAAAAAAGACCTAATTTTTACCCATCTTAAAAATAAAGATCTTTATAAAAATCTTTAAGACTAATAATAACCTAATTTTTAATAAATACAAGAACCAGATAAATATTTTAATTTAGTGAGATTCGGTGAATTTCGATTTGGTATCTCATTTTATATATTCTTCCCTCAATATTTTGAGGTACCTTTTAAGCATAAATTTTTAATAAAAATTTCAGATTTTAAAACGGATAATATCATAGAAATTAACTTTAAGATGTGATTTCAAAGTTGAAACAATGAATCCATTGTTGGAATAAAAAGAAGATTGGAAAGAAGAACTGTCATTGTTTTGGCCTTAAACTTGGAAAATAAAAAAAGTATTTATCTCTTTTATTCATTCTTTTAGCCTTCAACTTGAAAAATAAAAAACAAATAAAATGTTATTCCTGTACATTGAATAGTCTAATACGAATCAATGTAAAAAATAATTAAAATACCTTTTTTTCCTTTCAATATTTTCGAAGTCCCAGCAAAAAAATTCACTTAAAATGTTTCCAGTCACAAGACATTACGAATAACATTTATATATGTTCCATTAAACTGGAAAAAAACTTTGTAACATGATAAACGAAAATCAAACATAAAATGATTCACTCAATTTCTGGCTGAACACTTCAATGGTGATAAAAAGTTATCTTTCAATAAGAACTATATTTCAACATCATAACATAACTCCATTTTCTATATTTTATCAACAATAACTCGCCGACACCAACTCATCATTTGCTACACCCAATAATAGTTCACTTTAAAATCATATCACAAACTTATTTCTATACGAACATACCAAACTACTAAATAATTATTTTAAATTAATAATCTCTCTATACTATATATCTATAGTGATTAATTGTGCTGTATTTCACTAATTAAATGTGTGAACATATTGTTATTTGCATTATTATTGGGAACATGGGTTGATTCTTTAAAAGAATGTTAAAAAAAAAAGGTTTAGATTTAAGAATGAATGGAAGATGTTTCCTTATCTTAATGAACACTTCCAACAGTGAGATGGCCGAGAAAAAGGACAAGATTGACAGCACACGTTATTGCATTAATGCAAAAAAATCACCTGCAACCTTTTTATATTGTAAGCTCTCAACTCAAGGTGTTTTCTCCAATAATCAAGGAACCTTTGGTTTAACTTTATGCAATTACAATTAATACTATAATCCAAAACTATAAATACAACCTAATTAAGCAATGCATTATATGTATAATGACGGTTTTTATATCTCATTATTTGAAATTATATGTTTAAAGTTGAAAGGTTAACATAAATTTAATATTATATTGAAATTAAATTTTAATAAGACTTACTATATCTCAGTATCCTTAACAAGAGACTAAATTTTAAATAAAAAAAATGCTAATATATATTTTTTAGTTGCCAGAAGTACCTATGATTGTTACCTTTTGAATGGATACCTTACAATTTGGTTAAATGGTGACCACTGCTTTATACTTTTTCCTCTAGAGCTAAAATGAGAAGCACTGTCTTTGTTCCCTGTTTCTGTTGTCTGGTTTTAGTCTCACTACCATCATCATCTTCATTTTTTTCAGTGTCCTATTTTTCAGTTGTCTTGGGTAATTTTTATATAAATATTTGAAAAAAAAAACAATGTGAAAATATTGTAACTGAAAAATAAATTAAAAAAAATGAAAAAACATAAATAAAAGTCTCTTTATATATTTTTCACAAAATAATAGATTTACAAATTAATTAGACAATTTTTATTGTGTTTTCAAATATTTTTTCCTTTTCTTTTAAAGGAGAAAGAAAATAAATTTGAAAATTCAATTCAAAATTTAACTCTTTAAAACTCAAATATTAATTTTAAAAAAATCATATTGTTTTGGAGGGTATGATCGAAATCAACATATTCTTTCAAGTATTTTGTAATTCTTTTTTCAAACTCTTTGAAAGATATATGTAAAAGACATTCTAACATTAAAATCCGCTTAAAATTTAACAATTTAAATATTAATGATGTAATAAATATAATTACCTAATTTCTTATTTCATATTTATATTTATTTTTTTATTTCATATTTATATTTATTTTCTTATCTCATATTTATATTTATAAAGATTTTGAAATGAATTTTTGAAATTTTGAAATCAACTTTTGATTACTAACTATTTGTTAGTAAACACATTTTATTTGTTTAATATTGTAATTAATTGTCTTGATAGTTAATCGATTACTTAAATTTAATTTTGATGATGGTTTGTTCTAACGTCTTACTATCCAATCTACAATACACATAATATTTATATAATTCAGTCAGAAATAAATTTTAAAACTAAATATATTATTTGAATGAAAAAATATCTTTTCGTCGCCATGTTCAATGAAAACTAAAAAAACGGTGTTTTATTGAAATGCTGTACTTAATCTTTTAAAAAATGCTTTTAGTATACTTGGCATTTTATTAAATAAACCTAATAAATTATCTACTTTTAATTTTAAAATATTAAGATTTAAGGATCTCAGTCAAGTACTAATCTATAACCTTTATTGTAATAATAGGTAGATAATTATATGTTATAAGAAAATAATTAAGTATTTGATTCTCAAATCTACATGTATAAAATATTTCTTTTAAAAGAAGCAGCCTTTAATTGGTCAAAGAGTAATTTAGTGACTCTTGAAAAATACCTTAAGTTGACATTTGTCAACTTAACCTTCTCTCCATAATTGTTTTATTTTTTCCTATTCCACTCTTATTTAACAGAATTAATTAATTAAATATTTAATCCTTGTCCAAAATGATAAAGCATCATTTCAAAACGCAAAACTTACACCTTTATCGTGTTGGAGCGTCATTGATTGCTGGAGAAACATGTCACCTAACGTTAGAAACAACGATAATATACCAAAATTCGAAACAACCATCGTTTTAATTACTGCAATCAAAATCAAAATTCGAAATTATTAAAAAATAATAACCAAAGGGTTGATTGGTGATTCGAATAAAACGATTGAGGTAAATAATTAAATATGAAAAAGAAATCTAAAAAAAAAAAAGAAAAAAAAGGTGGAATTAATTTGGTTCACCTGATTCTGCTTCCCATCACATTCACATTCACATGCAAATGCAAATGCAATTTATATTTATTATTGGCCCCGCTATTTTGCCGGCCCCGGTACCTTATACGCCGTCGTTTTGGGTGTGCGACTACTGTCATCACTCTTCCTTCGTCGGTTACTAAAAACACTAATTCTCTCTCTCCGTCTTCTTCACACTGAGTTGACTGAGTCTTCGTAACTCGCTCACTACTCTCTCAGCTACTCATCGCATTCTTTGCATTTTTGCTCCGATCACTTTCTCTTTCCTCATATCTTTATTTGTAATCTCTCTCTCTCTATATCTCTCTCTACTGTTCACTGAAATTGAAGTGATCCGTGCGCGCAATTGCGATTACTGTTTCGTTTGTTTCTCTGTATTCGAATTGAATGCTGTGGTGTTAGGGTTTAGGATTGAAATGCGAGTGTTTGTGATTGGAGATTCGGGCAGTGTAGTGTGGAACGTACCGAGATCTTGCTGTTTTGTTTTGTATTTTCTTTTTCTCTTGGAGATTTTTGGCGGATTTGGCTGCGCGCCGTCAATTTTGCATTGAATCTGTTGGTTTATGGCTTTTATCTGCGTTGTATTCTGATTTTGGTAATGTTTTGATCTGCGTTTATGTAGTGTTTATCTGTCTTGACACTCGTGAATCACATTTAGTACTTCGAATTGTGCTTTTTTTGTGTGTGTGTGTTGAGAGTGTTGCGTGTGGTGATTTGCTTTGTATCTGTCTGTTGTCCTTGAAGTGAAGTTCAATTCTAAAATTGGAATTGGCTTTTTTATTGATTGACTTTCTTTGGAAATTCGATTATTTGTGTTTTTATCGGATAGATGAGATTGAGAACAGGAAGAGAAACAGTGTTGAAATACCAAAGTTTGGGGAGGATGGAAAACTAGGCGTGAATCAGAAATCGAGAATGAGAAAGAGTCATTTAAATTCAATGGACTTGTAGAGTTAGTATTTTCTTTTTGGGTCGGGGGAGGGAGCGTTATGGAAGTGCATCATATTTTCATGACTGTGCCTTTATCGTTAAGTTCAGATCTTGACTTGAGTGTTTGGTTTTGGTTGTTAAATTCATTCTTTACATTGATTTCGTTTTCAGAAAATGAATGGTGTTTTTGTGTACCACTTATTATTGAGTTTGATTTGATTTCTTTCTTTTGATCTAGACTGAAGCTGTCAGGGATGTCAGAGAAAGCTCTTAGAGATCTCAATACAATTCTTGGAACTGAAAGGAAGAATGAGGACTCCAGTAAGGCATGCTTAACCAAGCCTTCTGTAGACAATGCTGATGAAAATATTGAAGAACGGCAAAAGAAAAAGACTTCTTCCTCCTTGGTTTCTCCTGCTGTTAATGGAAATCTGACTGTTACTGTTAATTCTGGTGCGGAGGTTGTGAATGCAGAAGTAGAATACATTGAATCTGAGAACTTGAATGATCTAGAAGATATTGATACTTGTCTCAAGGTATTTTTTATCCACTTATTGAGTCAAGGAACTGGCATGTTTTTTAATATTGATAACCATTGAAACTGGCCTTGCTCAAATGCTTACATAATGAGGATGTTTCATTTTTTTCTTTAGCAATTTACCTCTGGTTATTAGACTTATGTGTGAAATGCAACACTTGTATTATGTGAAAGTAGTTATTTGGTTTTGTTACAGACCCTCTTAGCTGGACTTGACTCAAAGGACTGGGTCCTGGTTTGTGATACACTAAATAACGTACGGCGGTTATCTATATTTCATAAGGAAGCAATGCTTGATATGCTGTAAGTAACAAACACTTTTTTTTCTTTAGATTAGAATATGTTTTTTAAATTAAAATATCTGAATAATGTTTTTTTCCTTTTAATTGGTTTTGTTTAATTATTCATATTCTATCTGGTAAACAGGGGAGATGTGATCACATCTATTGCAAAGTCCCTGAAAAGTCCTAGAAGCGCTGTTTGTAAAACTGCGATTATGACATCTGCTGACATTTTCAGCACATATAATGATCTTATAATAGATTCACTAGATCCTCTGGTAAGTCAACTATCGTTATGTGGCCTAATAAACTTCCTCATTTAAGCAAAATGGAATTTCTATATACAATAGTGTTATTTGCAAATTAACATGTTCTATTGAAACATATATGGTGAATGCAGCTAGTACAACTTCTTCTCAAGGCTTCACAGGACAAACGCTTTGTATGTGAGGCAGCTGAGAAAGCCTTGATATCAATGACTACATGGATTTCCCCCATTTCTCTATTACCAAAATTGCAACCATATCTTAAGAACAAGAATCCTCGTATTCGCGCAAAGGCATCTATGTGCTTTTCTCGAAGTGTTCCACGACTGGTATGAGAAACATTTATGATTTTTGCCCATATTGGTGATATTTAAGACATGCTCTTATAGATTACTTTTTGTCACAAAGTGATTTTATCTTCAAAAAAATGAAAAGAAAGGAAAGTTAAAACGTTAAGTAGCATATTAATGATGCAGGAAATGAACTGTCCTAACGGATGACTTTGATGTCCAAAAATGTCTGCCTTGATTATGGATATATTTGTAGAATTTTAAACTTGATCAGCTTGTCCAAAATTTATCCAACAAACCTTCCTTTATGATTTTAGAATGGTTTGTCATGAACTTGCCAATATATAATATTTTTTTATTATACATGACGAAACATGGCCTCACCAAATAGTAGGATGTTTCTTTAGCCGATGAGGAGCACTTGTCTTGATTGATATTGTACGTCATGCCATATAAAGTTTTTCTTTGATTATTAAGTAAATATACTGTTTCTTGCTTGGTTCTAATCTGTCTGACCTGCCAGTAACAATGGCTTCGTCTCTATTTTAAGTCTATCGTGCAATGCTCTGAAACTGTTTGTAAAGAAAATATATGTTCATTCATCTATTTCTCTTTCTTTGTATTGTTCTTTTCAAAATTATTTTCAGGCTCTTTGCTTAGGTAGTTATATATGTAAAGAGATCAGTTCTATTTTATTGCTATTTTTTTAGAGTTTGCGTCATCAATAGATACCTTGACAAAGGGTGGAGGGGTTTTTCTATAAAATGTTTCTTTTACATATTTAAGTATATTACCCTGCATTATCTAATTGGAATTTGGAAGGATTTTGTTGAACTAGAAAGGATAATGAATATGGCCAGCCTATTTTTGCAATTTGGATGCGGAGCATTAATTAACAGGTCCAGTTTTGTATCCTTGAACTTTTATTTAAAAAGGGCGCAGAAGGCATAAAGACATATGGGATTGACAAGTTGATCCAAGTAGCCGCATCTCAGTTGAGTGACCAGCTACCTGAGTCCAGGGAAGCAGCTCGAGCTCTACTTCTTGAGCTTCAAAACGTGTATGAGAAATTTCATGATCTCATGGCATCTGCTGTCGTCGAGCACACTGTCAACGAGCACACTGTCAACGAGCACACTGTCAACGAGCACACTGTCAACGAGCACACTGTCAACGAGCACACTATCGATGAACACACTATCAATGATGACACTGTCAATGAGCACACTGCCAATGATCATACTGTGAATGAGCATCCAGAGATGAGTTCTTGGGAAAGCTTCTGTCAATCAAAACTTTCTCCTCTAAGTGCGCAAGCTGTACTTCGTGTGACCAGCATCGCTCGGGAAGGTCTTGTTTCATGACACGCGCATCAAATTCAGTTAGAGGACTTATTGGTTTCCTGGTTTGCCTATCATTTCCTTCTGTAAATACAGTGCGCGACAATTGAGATGATTGAGTTGTGGTCGAAGCACGTATTGAGCCCAAGATTTATAATGTATTATTTTCGTCCTAGCTGTGGTTACCTATATTACCTTTGATTATTATTAATATTTGATAGATATATAAATTTCCTTAATTGTTTGTCAGTTATCCTACAAGGCTGGTCTTCTTGAAGGCTTTAAATTTCATCACCTCATTGATTTTCTAAGTAGGCTTTTCTGTGAATGTAATTTTAGATTCCAAAAAGTTCCTTCCAAAATGAATAGCAAATTAGCCAACAAATTAGGAGATGTCAGAAGAAATACCCTTTCGTCAACTGTCCAATAATTGGAAAAACATAATGAAATAAAAAGGCTTCATAATAGGTTTTGCATATTATGCATTCATCTCCGTTGTTGTTTGAAGTGAATTTGGTATTTAAGTATAGACATCAACCGTCACTACGGAAGTTGTTGATTTAAGGTTTAAGGCAATTCTCGAGGAGGCAGTTTCTTGTGGATTTTGGCAGTGAGCTGACAAAGCAAATACGCAATACTTACATGTTAGACACACACACAGGCGAAACAAATTAACAATGACCAGCTAACCGACCATCAAATGAGAGTTTCGGTGTCCCTTTCAAAAAAATTATTTTGAATGAAATTAATTTTATAAAAATGATTTTTTTAGAGTTTGGAATTTATTACGTTAAATTTAATTCGTGTTTGTAGTTTTTGCATCTTTTACCACTTTAGACTTGATGTTTAGGTTTAACATACATACAAAAACATGTTTTCATCCAAATTCGAACGTTATTTTTTTCTTATTACTTTTAGTCAAATAGACGTTTTGGTAGCAAAACCCAATTCATCTGACAATCGTATTTACGAAAATCTCGTCTGATGCGAATATAATTCAACTCTATCGTGAAATTAAACACATACTAAAGAGCCAATGATTATTTGAATTCTTGGATTAATCAAAACCACAGAAGTATAGAACAAAAAATGTGAACATTTTTCCTACAAAAATTTCAATGCAAGTGCTCTAACTCATGAACACGCCTTTCAATATTTGAGACAAGCAAGATGTAGCCATATGAAAAGGTTGAGTGGCATTAAAAGTTTAGTCTTCTGTGTGTGGTGCTGAAAATGACGTGAACATTTGGTTAGCAACATATTGACATTAAAGCTATAGGGAATCTTTAAGTGTTTGTAAACTTGACCTAACGAGACCATTATTCAAGTTGATCCTATCATTTTCATTTAAACCCATAAAATTAGCTTTTTCTTTTTATACATTTAAATTCGCCAAATTAAAGTTCAACATGATAAAAAAAATTAACTTTAAAAATTTGAATGAGTTTGGAAAAAGTAAAAGAGAATTTGGAAAATTTATAGATTATCCATTTAATGGTAATTAGAAGAAGTAAAGTATAAAAGGGAAAAGGAAAAGGCATTGGTTTGGTTGGTTGACCCACTCACTTCACTCTGATTGTCTGTAATTTGTGGTAAAGAAAAGAGTGTGAAGAGGGTAGAAGGAAAGCACGGTCGCTTCAGCGTTGATTTAAAACGAAACTCATTCTGCATCGAGCAATCAATCGATCACGCAATCTGAGTGGAATCCACCGTCAATGAAGCGCAAGAAGTGGTCGGAAGTGGAGGAGCAAACCCTACTGTCCAAATACTCAGACCTCCTCCGTTCGGGGACCCTCGCCAAGCTCAAAACGCGCGAGAAGAAGTTCAAGCCCGTGGCGGAGCACGTCAACGCCGTCCACCACCACCGCGACCCCTCCTCCTTCCCCTTCAAGTGGTCCTGGCGCGACGTCTCCATCAAGGTTCAGAACATGCGCCACCAGTATCTCGGCGTCAAGCAGAAGATTCGCCTCGCGCCTCACCACTTCAATTGGAAGGACGGGAACAATCACTGGGAGAATTTTCTCAAGTATAAAGAAGTCTTCGGCGACGTGCAGTTGTTGGAATCGCCTAAACCCCTCACCACCGGTAAATTAGGGTTTGAGGTTGATTCCGATGATGAGGAGGACGAAGAGGAGGAGGAGGACTGTGGTGATGAAGACGAGGATATGTTGAAGGTGAGGAAGTTGGGTTCCGTTGTGGAACTGAGGGAGGCGGTGGTGAAGCGCGAGGAGAGGCGGCGGGAGCGGGAGTTCCGGCGGGAGAAGGTGGAAGCGGAACGGGAGAGGAAGCGGCGCGAGGTGGAATTTCGGCGGGAGCGGCGGCGGGAGTGTTTGGAGGAACGGGAGATGGAGTTGGAGGAGCGGCAGTTGAGGTGGGCGAGGAGGGAGCTGGAGAAGAGGATGAGGTTGGAGCGGGAGCTGGATGCGGAGCGGCGGTGGCGGAAGCGCGTGGAGGAGAAGATGGAGGAGGAGGAGATGGAGTGGAGGCAGAGGATGGTGGCAATGCAGGTTGAGCATGAGAAGCAGATGATGCAGATGCATGTTGAGGCGTGCCAGAATCAAATGCAGGTTCTTGGTATCATGGCAAGGCTCCTTTGCCAGTTTTTTGGGTCTGGAACTGATGGATTGAGTAATGGATTAGGGGCATTACCTCCTCAGGTTTTGCATCATGGAGCTGGATTAGGTAATGTAAAACCTGATGCCAATTCGCCTTCTGAATTTATATAGTTCATGCCATTTTTTAAATTTATATAATTGAAAGCAATTCAATTACATTACATGTCCTTTACAATTGTATCATATTAAGTAGGGGAACCAATTGATCATGTTTGACGTGCTTCTTTCTAAGATTTAAGAACACTGTTGGATTGGATCTTTTGCTTGCAAAGAAGATGTGAAGAGTAAATCTTTACTACATGTAATTTGAATAGAAAAGTAATCGTTTTAAATTTCAATGATTTACTTAACTGTTTCAGCAGATGAATGTGTTTGTGATGGCAAAAGTATGGATATCTGTTTTTGAATTGCACTAAAATGGTAATTTTTGACAGTCCTCTGGTTGTCTGAGGATCATATTTTGGGTGGGTGAGGGGTCTTTAGGATCATTAAATCCATCTAAGCTCCATGAAGGATTCTGGGAAAACTTTTTTTTTGTTCAGTATCTAATGTTATATATTTGCATTCACAGTGTTAAGTTTTCTGAGAATATTATCATGACAGATTTGATCCTTCCTCATCAGAAGTGGCCTAAAATTTTAGGTTCTATTAAATTGTTGAATTGGATAGGAATGGATTATTTATTTCTTATGTTTGTAGTAGACTGTTTTCCGTTATAAATTTGTTGAAACATTTTGGCGAATTTTCTCATTATTTTACTAGAAGTTTACTATGGATATTACTATGCCGCTCCAGTATAAGATTAACGGATACTTGTTTGCACACTTTGATGCATAATGTTATATATTAACTATTATTGAATTGTTGAGTTAGTGCTTAAAGATTAGTTTTGCATCATTTCTTCTTGCTCATTATCACCAATCTTTTGTTTCTATTCTTTGTGTTTTGATTTCTCTAAGTTTAGTTCTTTATCTTTGTCTAACTATTGTGTCTGTCACATTTTGCATCGTAGTTATGAAATCTTCTCTGTTCCTCTATAATACTGGTAATCTAAAATTGTTGGCGTGTTTCTTTATGCGATCCTCTTATTCATTTTCGATTCGAGCTTACTTAATGTTTGATCTGATCTAAAATATATTTTTGTACATGTGTAGATGTGTTTGTTTGAATATAATTGTGTATTTTTTTTGTGACACTTACATTAATAGGCATGATCTTTATTCAACATTCATAAATTCAAGACTCGTATCTTTATTTATAAAAGTTGTCACTATAACATAGAATTCGCATGTGCTTAACTATGAACCAAATGGCTAAAGCGATTAAAACAATAAACAATAGAACATCTGCTTCTGAAAAAAAATATGACGTTCATAATGTAAGAGATAAATTGGATTACGTGTATAAAAATCCAAATCTGTCTTTTTATTGCGTTTTGGGCCGGCAAATATTACTACTTTATATTTGAAGTGATAAATTTGACTGTTTTTAATTAAATTTTTATTATTTTTTACTTTACTGAATACTCAAGATTTTTATATTTTTTAATTAAATTTTTATTATTTCATTTTTATATTTTCTCATCTTGTTTACTTCTCTCTTTTTACCGTGATAATTATATATTGGCTAATATAAAATAAATGATACTGTGATGAATATAAAACTCACCAGTGGCTTTTATGATTATTCTTTTGATAATAATAGAAATAATCATATCACTTAATAAGAAAATTAAATTTAATTGAAAAATGTAAAAATTTAGGTAATTAATATATAATTTTTTTAATAAAAAATAAAATGAAAATATTAAAATTAATTATGTATTTGAAACTTAAAATTTAATAAAACTTTAATTTGCAAGGAGTCACACCAAGATAATTATTTCATTATAAAAGTAAGAAACAATGCTTTTGTAAGAAATAAACTTAAATTGGGATGTAAAAAACAATTTACAGAATTGTTACATGGTATATAATAAAGAAGGAAAATATAAAAAAGATCAATGATAAACCTTGAATTTTTGGACATACCCATTGTTTGCACAATGAGAGTGTTCTTACCCGAAAATTCGATTTCGGAAAAGTGAAAAGTACAACTCTTAAGTTTGTTTGAATATTTATAGTAATTTTCTTTATTACTATCGTGATCTTGTAACACTATCGTTTCTTCACGTTTTTACATGATATTGTATAAAGTAGAAACAAGTTCTATATCCCTTCCAACCACCATTTCCTCAATTATGGCACTAAAATCTCTGTCCACAACAACCATAAATCCTTCAAACATCAACCATTTGCCATTCTGAATGTTTCTGCAACCTACAACCAAACTCAATCATGGAATCAAAACTCATTATTATTCCATACAAATTACCGTAAATTCTCAATAATTAACTTAACTAATAACCTTCAAATTTATACGGGACAAAATTTATTATAACCATAGACATTATCTTGTGATATTTCAGTAAAAGTATTAAAAGTGGTGTCATTTTTTTTACAATTATCAAAATGGACAAATTTAATAATAATTGTGAAAACATGTAAGTTGTGTATTGAATGTCCCACGTCGATTAGAAATAAGGTAAAATTATAATATATAAGTGAGTTGCAAATTTTACTATACAAATTGGGTTTGTGAGGTTGAGTTAGGCTTAAATCCTATTTCTAGTATGGTATCAAAGTCATGGTCAAAACCTATCCTATTGATATTTCTTTTACAGTAAAATCATATACGACTTATTATTTTTGTAATTTTCTTTTTAAAATCTGACTTATTTTAATAATTTTGAAAAAAAAAATATTGTGTTTGGCTTATATCTTATCAGTTTATCAAAAAAATAATAAATGAAAGAACATATTGGTTATGTGTTATGTGCTGAATCCAAAATTTGACATTTGTAGACACATTTTCTCAAGCGGTCTTGGTGTTTGTGTAGGGTGTTGCAAATGGCAGAAAATGGGATAACTACAGAAAAGTAGTTTGGTGTGAAAGTTACTAAATTTTTTGATGCAGACGTGGTTTAACTGAGATGTGGTTGGATTGGAAGTAGGTGACATGAGTCCTCCTATTTCGTCCTTTTAAGCACTTCACACATGTGAGGAATGTTGGCAGGAAAGTCAAACCATGTACAACCTACACATCCTTTTATACTTATTCTGGATTAGGATTTTCGAATTAACCTAAAACATCTCCAAAACATAAAATAAAAACACAAATCAAAACACTCTTTTATTTATAACAATTACAAAATTTGGCTGATAAAAAATATATTATAAATATAGTTTTTAAATTTAAATTTTCATTCACAGACAAACTTTAAAATTAGAGTTTCAACAATGTTGTCATAATTTTCACATTAAGTTAGAAATCATATATTTATAAGAATTTTAATATTATTTCAACCAAAAGTCTATTTGAAGGATTAAAGAAAAAAATGTATTTAAATTGATTTTGTCTTCAACTTTTAACATTGTTTTTTTTTAATGAATGACTGAGAAGAGAATAAAACAATGATCCGAAAGATTTTTGTGTTTTTTTTTTCTAGAAATAAGAGAGTGATGCAAAGAGAGGATTTGTGAGATTAACTTGAATTTGACATCTTGTTACAGAGAAGAGATTTAAGTTTGTTTGCTTTCTTTTCACATACAACTATTTTTGACATGCAATGTTATTTTTCACATGTAGCAGAGAGAAACTTGAAGTATACGTGAGAGATTTCTAATTTCAGAGGTGGCAATACAACTTTGAATCATTAATCATTTACATGTGAGTCTTGAATTCATGTTTTCAATGCACCAATAAATAGTTGGTTGATGTATTGGTGTATATTATTAGTTGAGCAGTGATGGTGGGGAGTTG
The DNA here is from genome assembly GCF_016808095.1 of Vigna angularis. Lineage (NCBI taxonomy): Eukaryota > Viridiplantae > Streptophyta > Magnoliopsida > Fabales > Fabaceae > Vigna > Vigna angularis. Next base: position 26,157,954 of record NC_068976.1, read on the forward strand.
TGTTGTGATGTTTCCTTGGACATAACTTGGTGTCACTCGTGTTATGGTGTTTTGTTGAAACTTTGGAGATAACTTGGTGTTTGTTTGAGCTACGTGAGTTTCAGAATGTGTGTGCATGGTAAATGTTCGTGGTTTGTGGCAAGAAGTGTTAAGAACTAGAGTCATGCTCGATAATAGAGGACAAGGTCGAAAAGCTTAGCAAGCATGCTTGGAAAGCTCGGCACAAGCTCGACAAGCTTGGCAAGGAAGGTTGACAAGCTTGACAAGGTCAACAAACAAGTTCAAAAAGCTCGGTTTTAGCTTGGAAAGTTCAGTTTCAAGAATCCATATTAGGAGTTAGCAGAATATATGAAGACTTGAAACTGGATTTATGAAAATTTGGACGAATCTGGAAAAGTTGGAACCAAATTTGGAAAACTTGGAATCGATTCTAAAAGACTTGAAACCATTCCAAAGCTTTGGTTTATTCTAAAAAGTGTAGTGTTGCAAGGAGCATTGAAGAGGTTGTACGAGGTGGTTCGAGAGTTGAATCGAAGGTTTATGGTGGTTGTTAGTGGAGGGAACACGGTGGTGACTGTTCATGGTAGAGGTGACTTCAGTGCTGGATGTGGTTGAGTAGTTCAATTTGGGTGAATTTTGGTGGTTTGTGATTAGGGGAGTTCGTGTAATGTGTTTAATTGAGGGAGAAAGTAAATGGATTTGAGGAAATTTGAGAGTAAATTGTATGTTGTTGTTTTTGAAAGGATTTGAACATGATTCATAATGAATTTGAAAGTAAAATTTATATGAAATTTGAATGATGTGATAGTTAAAAAAATGTTTTAATAGATAAAAGTTAAAAATTACAAATTGTCCTTAATGTTAATATAAAATAATATTTATAAATAATTGGTAAAAATAATTTTTATTACAGAATAAAAAAATAATTAAATAATTAATACATTATGATATGTAAGCAGGTGTTAAGGAAGCATAAGCTTCCAATAACTTTCAACAGCTTAGCAACATTTATTTTCATGCTTGCATTTGAGCTGACAACCATCTCCCATTGTATATTAACTATCATACCATGATTTTTCATATATATGCTGCATTAGACAATGCTCATTATGATTATTGGAAAACAGTACAATAAATTTTAAGAATGTTTATGGTGCTAAAATCATACACCAAATGAAGCGGATAGCATTAACAATCTCAGGATGTGCTTGGTTGATGGATTATGCACGAAATTATCTTCAAGTAGCAGCTTCCTCACATACTTAGCATTAGGCATCAATTATACGAATCCCCAAAACTTTCAGAAACAACTATCAGAAACTGCATTCAAATAAGTAATGTAAGTAAAAGCTCAAACGCAGGTAATCGATTCCAAGGTTATGAAATTGGTTACAGAAATTTTGGAATCGGTTACTCGTGGAATTGGTTACCTACTTCACGTATTCGATTCCAAGTTATTGGAATCGGTTACAGTGTTAGCGTAATCTGTTACGTGCTCTATCAAGGAATCAATTTCACCTCCTTGCATCATGGAAGGTTACAAGAGATTCTGGTTTGTCTTCAACCTCAAGATTTCTCCATTTTCATGAGTTCTTGGTTTGTTTTCAACCTCAAACTCGTGAATTTCTGACTCGTCTTTAACTTTTATTATTATTACACTGATTCACAAAACTAAAACACAGTTGGAATCGATTCCTTCTTTTCTTGGAATTAATTACAACAGTAGAATTTTCAGGGTAAAATTAATTTTTTCACTTTTATAGTCTCAAATCCCAGCTGCTCATATGCTAGGAATGAAAAATCAACTAATTCTCCAAATCATCCTCTCTCTTCACTTTTAAATTTATCAAAACGAACACACTAACCAACACAAATTTGTTTACACAAATACTCTTCAATAATATATTACTTCTAAAGAAACACAACCTAAATTATATAAAACTATTGATGTACTGTAATAAATTCTCAATCAAAGACTGAAGAAATGGTTTAATCCTTAAAAATATCTTAGAAAATTAAAAGAATAAAATATAATTAAAATAGTATTGATTTTAACTCTTAAATCATATAAGATTATTAGATATATTAATATATATATATATATATATATATATATATATATATATATATCATAATAATAATAATAATAATATTAAGAATTTTGTTGTTAGTTTGTTTGGCATGTTAGAAGTGAATGCGAATAATTAATAAGGTGGAAATGAGTGTGTGAAAATTGGATGACTCTTCACCACAAAGCAGAAAAGCGATTTTGATATTTAATCTGAATCTACTTTTAACAGACTAAAGTAAGACCGTTAGACGTTGAACTTCGACTAACCTACCAGTCCAAATAATTCTTCTTCACCATCGTTATATTATATATTAAGCTTTCACGGATTCAAGACAAAATACAAAAAACAATAATTTAACATATAATATCACTAAAATATTATATTTTCCTACTGTTTATGAATTTTCTAAAATATTTTGGATTCTTAAATTACATGGTGTGAATGCAATCCTATCCATTCTAACATATATAATAATATCACTAAAAATTATTATAAAACAATTCCATTTTATTTTAATATCATTAAATACTAATTTACTATAATTAAATTCGTTACATTTGATTACGTAATGACTATTAATATAATGTCTAATTAAATGTTACCCATGGTCAATTATATTCGATGGGTTCGGATCAACTATTACCGTAAAATTCAAGCGTTACTAATTAAAATATAATAAAATATTTTATTTCATTACATTTTTTAAATAAAATATTTACTCTTAATTCAAATAAAATTAAGACTCTCTCAAATTTAATTACATATTTTGAAATCTTTTCTTTTTAGGAAAATAACTCATTACTGTGATTATTTTAAAGTAACTATAATTAAAAAAGATGAAAATAAGTAGTAATATAATATCTAACATTGCTAATCAATCTAAAGTCCATAGATTTCAAAATTGTATAAGCATGCTACTTCATATAAACATGATCAAAATTAATATTAAAATAACATAATAAGTAGTATTTCATGTGAAGTTTAATTCTTATCAAATACAATTAGGTTAAAGAAATTTAATTATATCCAGTCAATGATTATTGCTGAGTTGAAGTTTTTAACATTGTTTACCTCTGATAGATAAGTCTATATTATATGTGAACTGGTTGCACAATTAACTAATTATTATAGAACAATTGATTGAGTGATTATAAATCAATCAGGATATTCTAAGTTTAATTATAGTACTTGATTAATGAAATTGTAACGAAGTTTTTGATTTAGAAGGGTGTGGGGATATATAATGTGGAGAAATCTGAAAAGCTACTTCTTTTGTGACTGTAAAAATGGTTAATATTTTGGTTAAATGTAATAAAACATAGCAATGAAAAGGGAAAGTAATTATTCTGAAATGATTAGTTAGCTAATGTCCCCACAAAAGTCAAACAAATTAAGGTGCATCCTTTCCCGTGACTGAATACACAATTTTACTGTTCCTTCCGTTTCATTAACGATATGCCAAATTCCAAAAGCACTCTCGTGTAATATTTTTGAAAAATTATAGATATGCTAGATTTCAAAAAAAAAAAAAAACAAACTATGGATATAATTTAGTCACGTTATATGCCTAGATTTATTCCAGACTTATGTGATTTAATGTAAAATATTTTTAAATTAAAAGCATATTAATTTAATACGATTTTAATTTATTACATTTTAAACTAAGTGATGTATTAAAAAATTGACAAATGAAAAAATTTATAAATAATAAAGTGAATAAGTTCAAATGTTGTTTTTCACATGATCTTATGTTATTTTGAAAATTATGTTAATTAATTAATTAAGGTTAAAAACTTTAAAAAATTGAAAATTGTTATTCATATTAAATAACTTTAAAATTGAGAAAGTAATAAAATTTATAGTTATTATATGGCAAAGATTTCATTTAGGTTATATTTCATACATAAATACTAAATAATATACATTTTATTAATTCACAAGAAGTCTTAATGTCTTAACAATAAGTTTAAAATTTAATAATAAAAACTCTAATGTTTTAGAAATTTTTATTATATGTTATTCCAATGTTATGAATGATTAATTGTTTCACATCTATATCTACACTAGTACAGTTAAAGGAATAGACATCGGTTTTTTCAGCCATAGACATCGGTTTGGGAACCGAGACATATGCAGGCGAGGTAAAAAGTCAATAGGATTTGCCTCAGTTCTCTTTAACAGAAGCAGTATCTAGGATTCGACTCGGTTCTCTTAAAACCGAGGTAGTATCAGTTCTTCCACCACGGATCTTCCCTTCACGAGCCTTCCATCGAACAGGTTCTGCGTGGGGTGCCCATCCCGCTGGGAGAGAATGAGATGAGGAGAAAGGGCAGCAGAGGGAAGCACTAGTCGTCGACCACGTAAGGCCTCAAGTGGTGGCCGCGAATGCTAATGAACTTGTCCCAGACGATGTCGTCGGAGGTGAGGCGGTGGTAAAGATTGGAGAGGGCAATGTGTCGTTAAGGATCCTTTTGAGTAAGGGGATGTCTGAGGTGGTGACAACAACTGGAAAGCTCTTCCAGTTCAATACATCAGAGAACAACCCAAATGTTGTTCATCGAAAATCCGAAAACAGGGAGCCTTACAGTGTGTTCATCGAACAACCCATATGCTTTTTCATTTCACCAAAGGACAAAATCTCCCTTCAATCCTTTCATCACCGACAAAAAGCCCCAAGAAAAAAAGAACCTTCTTTTCACAATCTAGCTCCAAACCACTTCAATTCTTCAACAGAGCCTCACTCGGTACCTTACAGAGGTGAATCCCCCAAGACCAACCAAGAGTTGCAGCAAAAAAAAAAACTTCAAGATCAAACAAAAAAATCAAAAGCTAACACCAAAAATACTTCCCCTCTCCACAACTTCAAACTTTTATCGATTCAGATCAAGTCCAGCCAAACCCCACCACATGCATCAATCAGAAAACAAAGGAGGGAGGCGATGGAGGAGGAGTGGAGGAGGGAGGAGGGGTTGGCGGTGGTTGATGAGAAGAACATATCGGACCAACAACAACAACAACACCAATGGCGGATGAACATCAGCAACACTAGCGACGAAGACGACGACGGTAATGGTGCACTTGGTAGTGGTGACGGCGGGGAGGCAAGGACCAGTGGTGATGATGAAGAACAGTCGAAACCACGACGCCCAGAGGTTGAGCCAGCGACGGTAATGGGGCACCTGGCAGTGGGAACTGAGACGACAGGGGCGGTGGTGCAGTGGTGTGGCGGCGAAGCAAGAGCAGTGGTGAACGGCGAGGCAAAGAGGTTTTGTGCAGAGACTTGGGAAGAAGAATAGTGAAAGTGAATAAAGTTTTGAACTTTAACCCTCGAACCCAACTATAGCCATCAGTTATAAGAAAAAACGAGGCATAAACCCTAATATAGGCATCAGTTACAATAAAATCGAAGCATAAATGTGATACGACTTCGTTTAATCTGCAACCGGTGTAGTATCTCTCTTCAAAAAAGCAAATGTCTGATCTGCAGTTTAAAATATTATTTTTTTTAAGTGGTCACCACAGTTTTTTGCCTCGGTCTTTTAATCAACCGAGACAGTATACTCTGTTAGACAAGGGGTTTAGAAGAACCGAAGCGTATAGTGTCTCTAAAATTACATTTCTGTCACCGCGTTTTTATACGTCTCGGGTTTTCAAACACCGAGGCGTAATAGGCGATTTAAAAACCCTATTTTTTTACTAGTGCTAACATGTTAAATCTATTAGTTGTCTTATTCTAATCAGGTTTTCCAAACTATTTTTCAATTAATAGGTGTTACTAAACATGTAGACAATAATCATGAACTTAAGAACAAGAATATAAGTGAAAAAAAATATTGAATAGTATAAATCAAAAAGAGTTAAGATACATTACGTCAAATTCTAGTGAATAACAAAGTTAGTTACTCCTATACATTATAGAAAAGAATAATGAGCAACGCCTCCAACTCCAGAATGAGGCTTTTTGCCATATCTATCTTAGAGTTAGTTTCTTATGCTCCAAAGGTTTACCACATTGTTGGTTGTAATTTTATTTTCAAATTTCTCTTTCAACTTTTGTGTCAATTTACCCATTTAGTCTCCAACTTACGAATTGATGCTTTTGTACATGGTCACATTTCCAAGAATTGTTGAAGTTTCTCTTCAAGTTTTGATGTTCTATTATGCAATGAAGGTTGTTGTTGTGTCCTATTTGATGGTACAAGCTGTCCCATGGATGAGACTTCCATCCTTGATTTCCCAAAATTACTTTGGTGGCCTTGATTGCCCATGTGATTAGCCTATTCTTGAGTCGGGCTCTACATAGCACATTGCCCATTAACATGATTGTACTTGCTATTGGTGTTGAGGTTGAGAAATGTGAGGCAATGCTCATAGTTTCTCCATTGAGAGCTTTTATTTGTTGGGTCATTAGTTTGTTTTAAGCTAACAACGCATCTTGAGTTTGAAGCTTCAATACACTCCTTTTTTGTATTAGAGTATTCTCTTTCTACATTTCATAATCATTGGAAGTCATATTCTCCATCAATACCTTGACTTTATTGGGTGTCTTTAATTTTATCATACCTCTAATTGAGACATATCTAACATCAATTTTGTTTGTTCTCTCGTCTTTCCAAAATTATGTTGATCTATGTTGGCTCATCAGATCCATGCATAGGAGTTTTCTAAGTAATCATTTGAATCTTTCTCATGCTTGGCTTTTAACAAAATCCTGATAGAATGATGAAATCACTTGCTTTCTTTATTTGACTGAGGAAAAAAGTTATGAGTAAATTTTATAACAACATCATCCCAAACAATCAAAACAATCAAACTATTGTGAGGAAAATAATGTAACCACACCTTTGCATTACTTTCCAACGAAAAAGGAAACAAATTTAAATGGATAACTTCATTAAGTACTTGATTAATTTTTACCAAATTGCAGATTTCTAAGAATGTAGCATTCACATCACATGTACTAAGCCCTAATGTCTTAGCGACAAGTTTAAACTTTAATAGTAAAAACCCTAATGCCTTAGAAAATTTTATTATAAGTTTGTATTAAGTTCAACATCTTAATATTTTGAATGACTAATTGTTTCACATATATGTCTAGCATGTGAAATCTATCAGCGATTCTATCCTAATAAGGTTTTCCAAACTATTTTTCAATTAGTAGGTACTATATATCAAACATACAAACATAATGTAGTTAAAAACAAGAATAAAAGACAATAGTGATGGAAAAGAAATATATTGAATAGTAAAAATCATAAAGAATTAACATCACGTCCAACACCCTTGTTAATAAGAAAGTTAATTACTCATATAGTTTGAACACTAAAAAAAAAATAATGAGCAATGTCTCTAACGTCCAAAATGAACCTCTATCATATCTCTTAGAGCTAGTTTCCTATATTCTTAAGGTGTGTCTCTCTAACTTTGTCAAACCTCCAGAATGAGCCAAGAATTTGTACTTGATTATTTTGTAATTGAAATAACAAAATTTGTTGCTAACTGATTTTGTTAAAATATTCTTCAATCTTCAAGAATTTCTATTTATGTGCATAATATTTCCACAATTTATTAAATAAAAATCTTAACTATATGCAAAGTAATAATAAAAATATCAATAAAAAATAAAAATAAATGAAATAAAAAATAATAATAATGTCAATTATCATGATAACACAATTTTAATTCAATTTTGATAAAAGTTGTGTCACGTGACACAACTTACTCTAAAATTAAAGTTGTATCATATTAGTACGATTTCAATTTTAAAAATGCTTGATACAACTTTTTCACATTAAAGTTGTCTCACATTAGCACTACTAATCCATTTTTTGTAATTTTGTTCAAATTTTCCCATTTCATTTAAGTAATTTTTAAAATAAATTGCAGCACAACTATGCTTTTGCCTACCAAGTTACTTATGTCTATCTATATATGTGATTATGGTGTTTAATTATCTTATAAGTTTATCATATTAGATAATGATATATAATATAAGTACAACGACATAAACAAGGAAGTGCAGATGCGACTTGTTGTTGAGCTAGCTTGTTATATATATATACCGAGTTTAGGTATAAGTCCATGATTCATGATTGCAGCACGATGGACCTGTTTGTTCTTATATATATATTTTGGTTAGAACTAAACAACCTCGTTTCCGTGTCTACGATGATGTTCGTATGAGTCACGCTGTGTGGTTGGAGACATCAACTTCTTCACTTGCATTCATCCATCACATGCATCTCATTAATACGTATAAATCTGCTCTTCATCTCACTCACTTTTTCTCTTAAGACAAATTTCATTTGTAGTTTTTTTTTTACCTCAAAAATATGTATTCCAACTGTATCATGACTTTTAAACATGTAATCAAATGAAAGTTACTACATGTATTAGACATAAAGATATAAGTAAATATAAATTTCACTTTACAAAAGTTGATTTAGATTTGGAAAAGTAAAAGTTTGAATCATTGAATTGACATGGATAAACTTGTGGAAAGATGCTTTAGATGTAGGATGGTCAAGAAGGACATGCAGAGAGTGATCTTGGGCGGTTTGATGCCTGTTATATATATATCTCTGTCTTTATCCAAAATTTGGCTTATCATGCGTTACTTTCTCCAAATAAAAGCTATTACAGACACCAGAGTTTTTTGTATATCTGTACGAAAACTGTGAATTAGACCCAATAACCACCATATTATATAGTGTGCAGATGTTTAAGATTCATGACAAGGACATTTACTTAACGGTAAGCAATCGAAAGCTAAGAACACCTAAGGTCAAATGCATGCCCTTAACCTATCATATCACCAAAACAAACACATTTCACACTAAGCTATAATAACCATTCACCACCACCAACAACAACACAGCAAAACCACCAGTCCAAGTCCACACTTCATCCTCTCTCCTTTACAAATATATATCCATCTACCCTCTCTTCTGCCGTTTGTCAGACCTTCCATCCCTTCTTTTTCTCTCTCTCATCACAACCTCAACCTCCTACAAAGCTGGACTTCACAAAGAAACAAACTATGCGAAAACCTTGCTGTGACAAAGAAAACATCAATAAAGGAGCATGGTCTAAGCAAGAAGATCAAAAGCTCATTGATTACATCAGAGTTCACGGTGAAGGTTGTTGGCGTTCCATTCCCAAAGCTGCTGGTTAGTCTTTATTTTACTTCCACTCATGAGGGTTTATCATTGGAGAGAGTTGCAGTTTCAAGAGGGTTTAACACAGTTGAATCATTTTAAGCTATAAAGAAGAAAACGTTTCATTTACATATGGAAATTCATTCAACTGTTATCAGTACAAGAATTCCTTACAGTACCATTTTTGTAATCATTTGTCGTTCAACATATATATAGGGTTGCATCGTTGTGGCAAAAGCTGCAGGCTCAGATGGTTAAACTATTTGCGACCAGATATCAAACGTGGAATCTTTGCTGAAGATGAAGAAGACCTTATCATCAAACTCCATGCCCTCCTTGGTAACAGGTAACTTCAATTACTATATCAGTTATGAAAATTGAATAAGAACTTTTTCATTAACAAATATAACACATTATGAGAAACTTTTGGCAGATAATTCATTTTAATTGGATGCATATGTTTGAAAATATAGGTGGTCACTCATTGCTGGAAGATTGCCTGGAAGAACAGACAATGAAGTGAAGAACTATTGGAATTCTCACATCCGAAGAAAACTGATAAAGATGGGAATTGATCCAAATAACCATAAGCCACACCAAAGCTTTTCTCGTCCTCATGCTTCTTCTGCCGAGGCTGCATCAACATCCGAATCCATGAATAATAAAGTTCCTATCTTCAAATCTCCACTTGCTGCCACTCATCATAGGATTTCCTTCACAGAACAAGAATCAGCAATAATTTCGTCACCCTCTTTGAATCTTGACCTAACAATTGCTTTACCTTCTTCTATGATTGGTGCTTTGGAAGACAAGCCTGTACAAAATTCCGAGTCCACCAAGACACTGGACATGGAAATAGATCTCAACTGTTAGCACATGTTGCCAAGTACTATACCAGTAGTAGTAGTAGTGCATGTTTGTTACAGAATATAATTTTGAAATAATAATAATTTTTTAAAAGCACTTAAAAAGAAGCTTTAAGATTTTATTATCTTTTTAAAATAGTCGTATTTAATACACCAAATAATACACTACAATTCTATACAAGGAAATCTTAGGGAAGATAGATTATTGGAGGATTTAACATGAGTTTTATATTTCATGTAATGGCAAGTGTCCTTTGTATATTCATAATATTGATGACCTAAACTATGTTCGCGTGCTTCTTCTTGCAAAATAGTCCTTGATTATAAATAATACGGAGAAAAATAACATGCAAATTGTCAGAGTTTTAGTTTTTTCAGGATTGGAATTCGAACACTTGTTCATATATATGGCCAAAGCAAAAAATAATTAAGAATCAAGTTACCTCAATGAATGCAAGATTTCCATTAAGATCAGAGAGTTAAGTGTTCGGTACAATTTCCATTCAGTTTTCAAGTGAATGCTATATATCTTAAGAGTGGTGGTTGCAGCTACCATAAGGCTCATGCAAAAGCTGTCTGACAGTAGCACTAGATATTCTACAAATGGACCAAGCTTCTAGCTATGGTTATTTTTGGAGTGTAACTTTTGACAAAAAATAAGAGTAACAAACTCTCAAGTTAATTCGAAGTACATATTAAGAAATATTTTGACCTTTCTCTTTTGATAAATGAACTCAGTATATTTTTCTAATAAATATAAATTAGTGATTTTGTAAAGAGCTTTGATAAGTTTTAATAAGTGCATCAAAAAGTTTTTTCCCAATCTTGACTTCATAAAAAATACAAGGACTTTAATAGGGAATAATTATTAACTTTTAACAACTACATAAAGTATTTTTTTATGAAAAGATGTCCATGGAAAATGAAAAGTATATGTAAGAGATATTATATTGTATATAGTAAGTCTTCATGAATTATAAAGGACTGATGTAACCAACTGTGAAGTCAAACTAATATCAAGACCTAACCTTCTCTGAGCCACAACTTTTGCTAAATCTACTTGTTCTTCCTTAAAGTCAGTTCCATTTCTGAGACCAAGTAGACCAAACAACCACCAATATCAGGATGAACATTCAAAGCTTCTTAAAGTAATTTATTGTGCTTAAAGTTAGTTCGTGTACTTACTTTCCTGCTTTTTGTTTCTTGTCAATGACGCAGAAGTTACTAGTGCCCACAAGTTATAATCACACTGAACATCTTCTTTTGATGAGGCAAGACCTTTTTCGTGTATTAACATTTCTAAAGTTAGTTCTGCATTATATATATATATAAACACAAGTAAAGAATCTAATTAATCTATATTTATAGCAACAATCAACCACAGCAAGAGTGTGGTTTAAGAGGTTTAGAAACGATCCAACTTAATTAACTGATAATCTTGACAAATACCTTTTCAACTGAATGAAGGGATTGAAAGGTTCTGGTTTTGGAAGATACTTGCATCTAGCTTAGTTTGTGTGCTGCTGAATCAAAGGAAGGTGATTGGATTATCTTTTCAAAGTTTACTGCAATGATCCAAGAGAGGCATCTCAAGTTTAGAGCTTTATGGTTTTGGTGTATAACCCTCTTTGGATGTGTTGGAACACATCTCAGAAAGATCTATCTTAATCAATCATATTTCGTCATCTTCCTTTCTAAGATCTGCATGATTAAGTCATCTCCTACTTCAACATTATTCCACCAACATTTACTCGTTCAATTCACGATCATTGTCGCTTTCCTATGTTGTTCTTCTGTTCTTGTTTTTCGGTTGTTTCGCTCAGTTCGTGCCAATAGTTGAAGGTTTACATGGACGAATTATATTACTGTATTGTATTACTCATATTATGTATCTCGTTTTACTTACTACCACACTTCAAAATAGGTTGTAATAAGCCAGAATTTAATTAGTGCATGAATCACGAGGTGATGAGGGTGAATCTCTTTTGATGTAGTAATATGTAATGTGGTGCATTGAACAACTATGTACTGTGTTCTGTTACTTCACGGGAGATGTTGGAGTGCTTATTAGGATATATAGTTATTTTGTCATAGTACTCTAAATTCATAAACACAGTTACGTTCTAGTTTGTGGACAGAAATAAATTACGCCAAATTAATCTTAAGGTAACATGATCTATTTAAGTATTATATTTACTTCTTTTAATAAAAATGAAATAATTATTATTAATGTATATTATAAGAAAAACATAAATAAATGTTGAATTGAACCTCGAGTGTCTAGATTTGTAACATATTTGGAACGTATAACTTTGATGAACTTCTCTTAGCATCAATCCCAAAACAAAAATATCATTATTTTAATGTTTTGAACTAAAGATGGAAGGTTAAAAACGCACAACGAAAAATATGGATCTTTGTTTGGAAAAATCATCCATACCCAATGTTAGGAGAAAAGTTGTTTAAGAAAAATACCTTCATTAACCGTGATGGTTTCAAGAAATTTCTCCTTTATGTCAATGTTTAATCCTGAAACACCAAATTTTGTCATTACATTATGATCTAACAAGAAACCTTTTGAGAGATTTTGAAGATAATATCTATTTGAAGAGTTACCCATATAAATAATTTTGGAATATTTTAATATTTTATTTTTCTTATTCAATAAAAACCATTCACAGTCTCTTTAAAGTATGTTGTTTTAGTAATAAATTACATTTTTATTAAATTATATTTTAAAAAATATTTACTCGTTTACTATCTTAATTAATTCAATTTTACTTAATCAATTTTACATATTCTCATATTTTATATTAACTATATTTTCAGTACTATAGCAGAAAGTATAATAATATTTTACTTCAAAGAAAATATATAAAGTTAAACTCTTTAATTTAATCAATAATATTTTTTCATCTAACAATTACCATAGCACTTTTTTACTGTGTGACTCCATAGATTTATTACGAAATCGATAATAAATTAATTAATTAATTTATTAATTAAAACTGACGTCTAACAACATTCATTAATAGACATGATGACATAAAGTATATTTTATTTTAGAATCACCAGTATGAGAACCGTCAATTTGCATAAAACATTTTTCCTTTTTCTTTATCTTCTTCCTTTCTTTCCCGAAATCCTAAATTTTTAACATATCTATATTTTTTTTGAAGATCCAACACCACAGGAGTCATCTACATGAAGAAATCATTCAAAGCTCTTGATCAAATTTCTACTTTTTTTTCTATTGAGAAACATGTTTCTTTTGCATGCATGCTTCTTTTTGGTTACATGTTGCCTCCCTTCATTCTTGAGGAAACTTCCATTAATGGAGATCCTAAAGTTGCGCCTTGGTAGTCGTGAAGGGCATTTGTTATGTAAACAGAGTGATTTGTGTATGTGAAGTTATTTGGCGGAAAATATCAAATGTTAGGCAAAGTTTATAAAGCAAGGGAAACTAATTTAATTGAAAATTTAAGATTTTAATGTTGAATTTAAAAAATTATGGTAGAAATGTTGTAGTTATATACTTGCTATATAATTTGTTAATAATTTTATGAGAATGCCGATTTCAATGAATGTTGTTACTTGTGATAATAATTTGGATACAAAAGTAATTAATAAATATTGTGAAAATGTGATTTTATTGTAAAAAATTACTATAAATGTGATGAGAAATTGCTCATTTGGATAGATTAATTGTGGTTGGTATTGTTATTTGAAATGGGTATGAATGTGATTATAAGAGAAATTGACTTACGAGAAAATTTATAGATGAGTGTGGTTTGATGATGGTATGGTAGAACAGTTGGACTAGAAAAGTTCAAGTGTGATTGATAATGTATTAATATAAAATTGTATAAGTATGTATGAAAGAGTTAGGCTATATGATAAAAATGAATGGATGTGACTTTCATGTTATTATGGTAAATTTATTGTTTGAACTTGTAAGATTGAATGTTTTTTATGTTGTATAATGATTTTTTTTGCAAGTCTTAAAGTACTCAAACTGCATAACACAAATCTGTTTATTACGTTGCCATTGAGCATCATTTTAGATTTTGACAACAAGAGAAGTTCTAGGGGTCTTACTGTTGGATAGTGCCTAGTTGTCACTAGACGTAATCCATTCTAGTGGCAACTGTGTGTTTGCCATGGGGCAATGCTGGAGTGGCATTGGGCATTGGCGAGGTGAGCCTTTGATACTTTGACCCTATGGCGTTGGCGATGATTGTCTGCCGCTAGACGGTAACTTTATGACATTTTTCCATACTATGAGTTATTTATATTTTGTTAAATGGTTTTCCTTGTATGCTACCTTTTATACTTATGATTGTTTTACCTTATGTTTGATAATACATGTGTGTGTATGAAGATTTTAGTGTTAGGATTGTCAAATTAGGTATTTTCTAAGGGAAAATGCTAATATAGGTTGAGTTCAAGTGTATTGAAGGAGACTTGTTATGTGAGATTATATTGACTTTACTAGTATCCATGTCACATAGAGAAAGATAACTAGGTGGTGAGAGTCAAAAAGATTTTTCATGATAGACGATATGGTATGAAAGAGTCAAGAAACTAGTGAAATTAACCTTATTTGTATTGAATGAAATATACGATGTTCCACGTAATAATGTAAACCAATTTATTTATGATTACTAATGTTACATCGAACTTAAGATATTAACTAAGTGATTAATTAGAAATTATAACTAGAATATTAATATATTATTTCCTTTCATCTTAACTCTAAGTTAATTTTATAATATGTATAAGTGTCAAATTCTAATCAGTTAATGCATGATGAATGACTTAAAAACTTCTTTCTTCTTTCATTCATAATATCCTGGTCAAGGTCTTTATTTATATAGAGCTTAAACTTTTTACCAAGAGTTATGGATTCTTTCTTGATTAACCATTAATTCGCAAGAATTTAATTATATTCAATAATCACTCAACGAAACGTGAAACGTTAAATGTCTGGTATCAAAGTATAATAAATAACTTGTTAATTACATTATAAGTATAAGGAAAATTATATTTTTCTTCCAAAAATTTTCCATTAACAATTTTAAGATAATATTAATCATTAAAAATTCTCAGTTCAATTATTATTATTATTATTATATATATATATATATATACCATTTCATTTATATATATATATATATGTATAATTTAAAAAATAAAATCTTTTAATTTGTATCTCACATAACTACTACGTATATTGATCTCTTCAGATTAATAATGTTCTATCCTAAATAATTCTATGATCAACAACAATTAAAGTAAAATTATATAAAAATTATTTTTTATTATTATAATTTCTATTATAATTACATATCTTTAATTTTAATCAAACACATTCTCATGTGATATCAATAAATATTACAATAAAATAAAGAATAATAAACACAATTTTATTATTACTAATATGAGAAGTTTCATTTGGTCATTCCTCAAATTACAACAAAAAAATAACATCATCAATGTATAATTATCTCATGGATCATTAATACTAAATCTTTCTAACTTTTAAAATTTTTTGGATTACATTGTCCTTCATGGGTATACCCAAAGTTCAACATTCTAAAACATATTATATCGATCTCAAATATAGAATAAGGTGTGTTAAAATTAGTTTAATATAATTACACTATTGAGAGAAATTTCAATATTTTTTTAACAAGCCAATAGATTCTATTATATTAGGAGTATATTATTATTATTTTTCACATACAAGCTGCCATTTACTTACCTTTGGATAAACTAATTGATTTCTTTCGTTAATGCTTGTTGGAACGAAAATAGAAAAGTAAAAGTGTAACATCCCAAATTTAGTAATATGAGACTATTAAAATAAAACATTACATGGATAATGATAAGACAAACTACAGATTTGATGAATAAAAATTTCACCTAAAGAATAAGATAACTACTTATACTATTAGCTTCATTTAACCCCCTTCAGTTGCTCCAACGGGAAATAATGTATCCCTAAGCTCACACCAATCAAGTGATCATCGCAAAAGAGAAACACACACACAAGACATGCCACAGAAAAGCAAGGGTAAGCTAGAGTATCAAAATATTTTACATACCATTTAAACAATTATAATATGCAAACATGTGATAATTCAAACAACACAACATTTGTCCAATCCACTTAAAACCCTTTTTACTGTCCAGACAGATGTATTGACGTCGGACTCATGGGGAACCTACACCCATGTATGGTGGAGCAACCTAACTCAGAAATAATAATCATAATCCACATCCTCAACCACCAACAACAATATTATACACCAAGGTTAATCGGTCAAACATCTATGGCCTTAACCAGTGACCACAGACTAGGAACTCCTGCTACTTTCTACGACATAATCACCCATCTCTACATGAGATAGGGTTATTGAAAGTGTGAGGATCATTCCCCAATCCTGGAGCCCCTACTTCAATACATAATACCACATTCATACTTTACAATTTCATCACCATCCATGAGATATTCCTCCTTGGAATTCTCTTTCATATCCATATTACACATATCATACCATACTTCAATACCAACATACTTCCTCATCCATAACACATTTAAGTAAAATCAAACCGAACAGTAAAACAACCACCACCCTTGAGCACGACCTTACGTAAAAGATCAACATAACCTATGAACAAGACCGGACGGGAGAACACTCCCAATATGTGAACATGACCGAACGGTCATTTAAAGAGTAAGACTCAAGCATGAGTCGAACACGATTTTAGGGTCGAACACTAGAGCTTAGGTTGAACACTCAAGGCTTAGGTCGAACGTTATTGGCTTAGACCGAACACTATTGGCTTAGGCCGAACACTATCGGTTGAGGCCGAACACTTACTCTATTATAACTGCTACTACGAGACCGAGCACTACCAAGAACGAGCGCTAGTACGAGACCGAGCATTGTCACTCGCATAACGGCTAGTACACTACCGAATGGTAACACTAGCATAGCTGCTAGTACAAGACCAAACGCTATCACTAGCATAACAGCTAGTACACAACCGAGCGCTAACACTAGCATAACTGCTAGTACAACAAGATTGAGCGCTATCACTAGCATACCGGCTAGTACACGACCGAGGGCTAACACTAGCATAACTGCTAGTACAAGACCGAGCGCTATCACTAGCATAACGGCTAGTACATGATCGAGCGTTAACACTAGTATAACTACTAGTACAAGACCGAGCGCTATCACTAGCATAACGGCTAGTACACGACCGAGCGCTAACACTAGCATAACTGCTACTACAAGATCGAGCACTATCACTAGCATAACGGCTAGTACGCGACCGAGTGCTAACACTAGCATAACTGCTAGTACAAGACCGAGTGCTATCACTAGCATAACGGCTAGTACACGACCGAACGCTAACACTAGCATAACTACTAGTACAAGACCGAGCGTTATCACTAGCATAACGGCTAGTACACGACCGAGCGATAACACTAGCATAACTGCTAGTACAAGGCCGAGCGTTATCACTAGCATAACGGCTAGTACACGACCGAGCGCTAACACTAGCATAACTGCTAGTACAAGACCGGGCGTTATCCCTAGCATAACGGCTAGTATACGACCGAGCGCTAACGAGAGATCCCACAACCGACTAAGACCGATCGCTAGATTCAATAGAATACTAGTACAAGACCGGTCAGTCATTAACTGAAACCCCACAAAAGCAGAACTCAGTTAAGACCGAACACAATACAAACAAAGCACTACTAAGAACGAACGCTAATATAAAACTGAGTACGGCTAGGAGACCGACCACCCACCTAATACTGAACACAAATTCCCCAATTTCACCATCACCCTTCCTCACAATTCACTCGGCCATTGAACCAAAATTCTACAGAAACCCAAACCTCATGAACATAGCATATAACTGTCCACACCAAGATCACCAAACATCAAATAATTCAATTTCACACACATGCAGAATCATCAACAACCTTTTCATACATTATCAACCAAACAATTAAATTAACTAGCTTCCCTTACCTCTTTGACCGAACCGAAGCTCAACAACTGCAAACTCGATCACCACCAGAAATTCCTAGGAACACCAATAGTTCACCGATTGGTGAGAAAAGACCACCCAACGGACCAAAAATGGAGTTAGAAAGGGGAAAAGAAGGTTGAAGAACACATGCAAGCAGCCAGACTACATTGCATGTGACAGAATTTTCCAGATTTTAACAAAACTCAAGAAATGAAACTTACCCGTTCAAAACACAAGTTTGATCGGTGAGAATGGAAGTCCTTGACAATAGGATAGCTTACGCACAATCTGATTGTAGATCAGATGAATTGACAATAGGATAGCTTACGCACAATCTGATTGTAGATCAGATGAAGTGAGATGAGAGATTTTTAGAGAAAAGGAGGAGAAAAAGAACCTCAGAAATTTTGGAGAGGAAGTGCATGCAAAGAGTGGCACGCAAATTTGAAAATTTTCTTACATACTATTGTCAAAAAAATCAATCAGTCCACTCAAATACACATATGTATCTTCCCACTTTCGTAATTTTCTCGGTCCTTACAAAAAGTGAAAGAAAATTAACCTTGATGGTATTTTTTTTAACAATCTTCTAATTTTGTATATTATTATTATTAAATAAATAACAGAAGACAATAATAATATTTTGTTATTTAATAAATTGTTTAAAAAATAATAATTTCTACTTTATTTTTCAATTAAATATATTCTATTTTAGTTTTATATATGTATTTTTTTCTTGTTATCTTTTTTTCTCCTTACCACACAAGGGATAAAGATAGATCATTCAAGGCTAAATTTAAAAAGTACTTTTGTTTAATAGTGACAAAACAAGTGGGTGGGTGCATAGATGGTTAGATGAGCTCAATCAAAGGGTGTGTTAGCGGATGGGCCAACTAATCTGTCAGTTGTTTAATTATCCTTTTTTAATTTAAATATATATTAAAATTATAATCATAAAAATATTTTATAAATCTTTAATTGGGTACTGATGTTCGAATAAATTATTATCTTAATATGTTAAATTATTTTTATATAATTACTGATTAAAAAATAGTTTGAGTATCCACGATTTAAATTGTAATAGTATAACATATTTATATTCTTCAATTAATATAATAAAAACTTTTTTTTTCATTTTAAAGTTTAATAATAAAAGAATAAATTAATGGGCCACTCTGCCTCGTCAGATTGATGAGATAGAACGAACTAAAAATGTTAATTTGTGTCACTATGTTAGTGATGGACTAGTTGATTTATCACATCTTCAATTTGTTTGAGAGAGTGATGTGTCATTTCAATTACTTTAATCTTATCTATTCGAGTTTAATTTTATATACATAAATGAGCTATAATATCTCTTATCAACTTTTTAATTTTATAAAAGTAATACCTTTTCACTTTATAACTTTATACTATTTCTGATTCCTCCAGGTCACATTACTTATTTAGTTTATATATATTTCCTGTTTAATCTCTTTCTATAAAAGAGGGCATGTTGTCAAAGTAATATTATTCTTGGCTAAGCATGATAGTGTTTTGACTTTTCATGACCTACAAAGTGTGTAACGTGGTGGACAGTTTAATTTCGTGATGATATTTTCACCTTTTGACCAAGGATTTTTTTCTTAAACCTTATCTAGATCATTGATTTCACTATTTTGCAAATCATCATTTGTTTCGACTTAAGTAAGTCTTACAATTATATTTAAACTTATTTAAGTATGAGGTTGATAGCTCGTCTTTAAGCATTAAATCTTTAAAAGACAATGGAAAAATATTATAACATTTTATATATGGATTACCTGAAAATTAGATCATAGTTCAACTGAAAACTCAAAAAGGTGGAGACTAAGATAAGAAGTTATGGGAGAAGAGAGAGATTGAGTAGAGCTTACAAAACACTTACAGATAAAGTTTGATAATAAATTGTTAATCAAACACTTAGAGACACTTAGATCTATTTATTAAAAGACTTTTTCATGTTTAAATCAGTAAAATAATGAGATTTTAATATATTAAAATATATGTATGAGTTTTAGTGTGTTTTTCTTAATAAAATAAGATCTCGAAGTTATGTCACTCATCTGATTTAAATAAAAATTATAACTGTTAGAAATATATTATTAAAAATTATTTAATAATTATGTGAAAAATATAATAAAATTATTTAAGATTTTAATAATTGATTTTTGTTAGACCACACGCCTAATATAATTGATTTTTTGCTGCAAATTGCCTAACTTTGGAGGGAGCTGAAATGAATATGAGGAGAAGGAAGTGCTATATTATTATAGTTAGGTGAGAACCTCAAAAATGGTTTGAAGTACTATTTTTGAAAATGAAAAATGCTACTTTGGTGTCGGTTTCAAAACCATGGTTAAATAAAATTATTTTTTTGGTGAAAATGAATCAGTCATATTGTTACATAACAATTTATGTAAAGGACATTGAAAACAGACTTTTTAAGAATGGTGTGAATTGGTATATTTTTCTATATTACTGGCTAACATTTCCCATTAATTTCATGTGCCTAATTGACATTGAGATGAAGAAAACTATAACGACCATGCAAGATAAGATACACGAAGAGTTGAATTGAATTAGTATGCAATTTGAGATCGATTCAATTATTAGGAAGCAACTCAAGACATTTTGAATTGGACCAAAAACCAAGTCAGTGTTTTAAATAATAAAAATCTTCATATATAAACTTTTATTATCATAAATCATAATTGAAAAGAAATTTATTAACGATTCAAAGCTCTAACTAACAATTGATAATTAAAGTCTCACTACGGTGATGAAAAATCGCTGACCTGTTAACATATTCAAAGTTCTAACTAATAATTCAAAGGAACTACCATTCAGAAGACTTCTTCATCCCAAAATGTGATAACTACTAACCAGTATGTCTTGTCGTCATTTTAAATACTTTGATATCTATTTTTGTTTACGTTCAGATTTTAATTTTCTTTAATTTTTTTTTATTTACGTTCTTTCTTTAACTCCGTTTCAATAGTTAACATAACATGCAAATTGTCAGAAGTTTTTTTGTTATTTTTTTTATTTTTTTAAATTTTTTAATTATTTCTAATTTAATCCTTATACTTATTAGTTTTTTTTAATTTAGTTTTATTTTTTTAAAATAAAAAAAATATTTTTTTATAAATGGAAATAATTTTTTTTATTTAAATATTATATTGATATTTTTATTAGTTAATATTTTTAAATTATTTTTAAATCAAATTTAATAATTATATTTTAATAATATAATTAGAGTTGTTTTTTTATACATATTGTACCATCTGTATTTTGTTTACTAGTAATCAGAACTATTACTATGGACCTAAAATTGGCCGATCGATGGCATACTGGCTCGAAAGGATCGAGCCGTAGACATGCAGAAAAGAGTTAAGAGTCAAAATTTCGTCCCAAAACTAAAAATAATTCTTGTTTCGTTAACTACTCGTAGTTTGTGATGTACTTCAGTAAAATTATTCTTTCTACATTTTTAATATAATAAGACTAAAAAGTAAAAAATTTGATCACATCTATAAATATTGTATATAATCTTTAATAACTTTTCTCCTGTTGTAGTTCTTAATTTAATTTTAATTTCAAGTTTTATTTTTTATTTTTGGTGGTTAATTTTTGGGTTCTTAAGTGAATCATTCTCAATACTTTTTTTCTCATTTTGATTTTTATAGTTTTATTTATTATTTATTCACATATTTTAAGTGACTTATTTGTTAAATGATTATATGAATAAGGTTTAATTATTTTCTTTGTCTCCGGTTTAGCTGTAGTGTGTCAAGTTCGTCCATCTTTTTAAAAATGTTTCAATTACGTCCAAACTTGGTTTAAAAGTGTCAATTTCGTCCAAACATAGTAAAATTTGCGTCAATCAAATCCCTTCCATTAAATAGACAGAAATGACGTTAACTTTTTCTTTCTCTCTCCTTTGTTTTTCTGTACAATACAACCTTTTGTCAGTGTTTGCAGTATCCATTGTCCTTTGTGCGACTTGTAATCATTTTTAATGGTAGATGTTTTATTTTATGATTTAAATATTATTGCTGGCAGAAAGTTGCTTTTTATTATCTAATGAAAAGAATTATAATGCAGGATAAACACATATTCTTAAAATAATGTGAAAATTTGTATTAATTATTTTAAAAAATATTTTGAAGGTAGTTCATTCAATCAATATTGTAAAATTTGTTTTCATAATTGTTTAAAATTAAACTCAGGATATAATTTAATTCACACTGACCTTAAAAGATCTTTTGAATAAACTATAATTTTTCATCTTAAATTAATTTATATCAATTTTAAAAACATTAAGCTTAGAAATTTATGCATAAAGTAATTTAATTTAAAAAAAAATTTGTACCCATTAGGTAGAATTTTGCAAAATATTTGTACCCAAATTTTATGTAGAATTTTATGTATTTTTCATGTTTATTAATTTTTTAATTAGTGCAGATGTTGTAATTCTTTTTCTCTTTGTCATATTTTTAGAAAGAATTTTTAAAAAGAATTCGTGAAGGAACTAGTTTAAATTTTTTGCTGGTTTGAAGGTAGCATAGGATCTTGTCTAACCAAAATATATGTTTTTTTGTTTAACACCCAGTTTCAAAAGAATATTAAATTAATAAAAATATTATAATAAAGTTAAATACAAATAGAATTTGTAAAACCTCAGTACTATTTAAATAAATTTAATAAATAAAAGTAAAACATAGACCAAAAGAGAAAAAACGAGAGCTTATGAAAAAAAAGTTAATTAATTATGATTATTTATTAATCAACACAAATATTATTATTTATTAATACTTTGTTTCAATTTTTGTAAATGTTGACTGAAAAAAATTTCAAAAACATTAATTATGATTGTTTTACATTTAAATAATTGTATGTATTAGTAATTGAAATATTTCATCCCAATAAAAATATTCTAATTTGAATTTACTTATCCAAATAAATAATGAAAAATAAAATAGTTTAAACTAATATCAATTTAAATTTAATATATTTAAATATATACTTTGAAAAATCTCTATATCAAAGCAAGATAAAATTAAACAAAATACTAGGATATTTATAAATTTTAGGTATATCTAAATTTTTTATATTTTATTTTTTTATGACATATTTGTTATCAGATTTAATAATAAAATATATAAAACTATAATTTATTATAAAAATAATTATTAATATAATTGATTGTTGTACCAACCAAAAGCACATATGAGTATTGTGAACATAATCCAAAGATAAAAAGACATTAATAGTACTGACAAAGACTAACGCGTGCATAGAGAACAGAGGAGAGAAAAAAAAATTAACGCCCATTTATCTAAATTTAACGGAAATGAATTGATTGAAACAAATTTTACTACGTTAAACCTTTCTAAAAGAGTTTACTATAAATAACTTAATTGTAATGTTTTTTTATATTGTTTTATTGTCGTTTTAGATTCAACCTTTTAACATCTTGTTTCATTGAATATATATATTTTTTATTAAGATTTTCATATAACTGATCAAACACAAATAAAATTAATAAAAATAATGCAGGTAAGTCGTTAACCTTTTAAAGAGAAAAAATATATGTATACTTTTTAATATTTTTGAAACTATTTTTAATACATCTATCATTAAGTTTCATTTCTAAAGTTCTAAAATTATTTTTAAACTAGTTCTAATTATATTTTTAGAATATAATTATTAGAGTTGATTTAAAAATAAATTCCAAAATTACCAACTAATAAAAATGTCAAATTTAATAAAATTATCAATATAACATTCATATAAAAATTAAATTTAGTTTCAATTTAGAAAAAGATAAAATTATTTTATTTAAAAAAAATTAAGATTAAATGGAATAAAAATACGAAACATGAAATTGAAAAGAAAAACAAAAATAAAAAAAAAACACATACGAAAACATGACATACAAGATTCATTCGTTAATTATTTAAATGGTGTTATAAAAAAGATTTAATTAAATAAAATTAACAAAAATTAAAATTTAATTGAATAAAAAATAATTAGAACCACATTATGAAAAACATAAGGAAAAACAGAGAACAAAATAGTATTTAAGTTTTTTTTTATAATAATAAGTCAAACACATCTATCAAGTTGTTCACTATCTACATCTCATCATTAATGCATACATATATGTTATCATATCCTCAACTTTATATCATTAGATACAAAATCAATGTATAACATATAATTGAGTATAAATATTATGTCTGTTTGGTGAAATTAAAAAAATTATAAATGATAGATTTGGTGAAATAAATAATTTAGTTATTAAATTTCTTATTTTTTATGACTTATGTAACATCTCATAATCTCACACTAGAAAATGCATAATTTATATATTGTAGCATTACATTTACGGTAACATCCCGTAATCTCACACTTGAAATTTTGCAGTTGATATATATATATATATATATATATATATATATATATATATATATATATATATATATATATATATATATATATATATATATATATATATATATATATATATATATATATATATATATATATATATATATATATATATATATATATATAAATTTTAAACTCAGATTTCAACTACAAATTCATAAATAAAACTCAAATTCTTCTAATTTAATCTTCTATTTCTTTCTTCATCGGCACTGGGTCAGACGACATTCCTTCATCTACTCCCGTATAACGAATTATACGATCATCGCACATACACAAACACAAACAAGTAGGGTGAGCTAACATGCAACAAATCATTTATAAGACATGCATAATTACTTCGATACAAACATCATATAATAATTATGTCAGACACCCTCATACCATCGTACTACAATTCCTATTGAACACTCGTCCCACAATACCCAATAAACACCAAAATACCCAATAAACACCACTATACCCAATAGACACTCATTCCACAATACCTAATAGGCACTTATCCCAATGATATGTTGATGAGCGATACAACGGAAGGTTTTTCACTTGTGATGTCATTCTTAGTCCCCTCACTATGTCCAAAACCGGCACATAGACCAGGACATTCTGCCCTCCATACCATTCACAAGGTTAGTCCCCTCACTATGTCCTAAACCGGCACATAGACCAGAACATTCTGCCCTCCATACCATTCACAAGGTTAGTCCCCTCACTATGTCCTAAACCGGCACATAGACCAGGACCTCCTGCCCCTCTCACCACATAATTCATCATTCTCTACTTGAGACTGAATGATTATTAGAGTATCAGAATAACCTCCAACTTCATGACCCTCAACATCAACATATACGCACATACCATGTCATTACAGAATCTCTCCACGAAACTCATACCATGCTCACATTCCTTAACTCATATTATACCATTACGAAATCTACCCATAATCCTCATACACATACCATGACATTACAGAATCTCTCCGCGAGACTCATACCATACTCACATTCCTCGACTCATATTATACCCTTACGACATTTCCCCGTAATACTCATACATGTTCAGATGCATAAATTCAAATCAAATAAACTTCAATCATTTCAGAAATCATACAAACTGAATATATTCCAACAAGATATATTACATGATAATTTAACAGTACATAATCTGTACACAAGATTTAAGTTAAAAACCTGTTGAGTAGACTTCTAGGAAAGAGAGGTGCGTCACAATGGACAACTTAAGTACCAAGTCTTTCCTTAGCCAAAGTGTTCCTCAACTAGTTTTTAACAAATTTCTTATTAACAGATTCAAAACAGCAACATATAATATTAACACCGAAATTCCACATAGATAGATATACAGTAAGCATTAACACTATTCACACAGAATTTCAAGACATGAATAGTAATAAAAACAATACTAAATCATATTATAAAAGCATAGAAAGGTTAGCTCCCCTACCTCTATTCCAGATTCCTCTTGATCTGAATTTATTTCCCCGAAACCCTTCAGAACCTCTATTCTTCTTGCAACTAAAAATTTCTCCCTAGCTCTTTCTTCTCTATTTCTCAAGCTCTCACTTGATTCCTCTTTTCTTGGTGCAAAATACCCTTCCCTCCCATGGCTATTTATAGGTAAAAAAATTTACTATTCATTAATTTTTTAATATTATTTATTATTTTAATATTATTTAAAAATAATATTTTAATTAGCCACTTGATTAAATCTGAACCTAATTCCATCCATGCTAAGGAATCCTAATTTCTTCCATGCTAAGAAATTCTTAATTTTTTTTTTTTTTACTATTCACTATTCACTTTTTACTATTCAATTTTCTAAAAAAAATCTAAATAAGTTATCAAAATTTTGAAGCTCTCCTTCTAGAATTACTATAATTTTATATCCAAAATTTACATTTTTTTTCTATCCATTAAAATTATTATTACTAATAAAATGCTAAAATTTACTATTATAAATATTTTTCATGAGTCTTACAACTTAAATTTCTTTGTAAGTATGTTTTCTGTCATAGAATTTAAAATTTATCATTTTAGTTTTTCTGTTAGAAAAAAATAATAATTTATTTGACGTATAATTTATTTGTCATAATAAACTTTGTAGTTGTTAGTCATACAGGCGAATTTTTAATGATATTTAGAAGATAGAAACTAAGACAATTTTTTTTAATTCATTTTTCTAAAAGTTTTAACTTTTAAATTGACTAATAAAACACAATATATACCGAATTAAAAGACTAAAAATATTTACATTTTTTTTATAATTTATTTTATTTATAATCTTTTAGATATTGACATAACTAAAATAAAGATAATATATTAAGATAGAATCTAAATTTGGTAAATGCGGAAAGGTAGACATCCACTTTTGCTATGGTAAACTTAATCCATAGATAAAGACATAAAGTTCGAAGAAATACAGTTCCTCCATTGTTGAAAGAAGTCAATGCCCTTCCTAACTGAAAACTGCTTCTTCAAAATCATCCTAAGCAAAATTCAAAAGACTTTTGGTACAACCACACTAGCTTCTTTAAAATTATTAAAGAGTGTTGTTAGGTCTATATAATAACGAGTGTTGTTAAAATAATAATGTATAAAAAGTATTTAACGAAATTAAAATAATAGTTAGTTTAAATTTTAAATTTTGTTTTTAAATCATTTCAACTATTTAATAAAATATACTAAATACTTCTTGATAAATACTCTCATTAATTAACAATAATGTTTTTTAACCGAACATATAATGGTATTATTATTATTATTATTATTATTATTATTAATATTAATATTGTTATTATTAGTGTTGTTGTTATATCTGTATTAGATGATGTCATAGAGAACGATGCTTTGTGAGCTTCAACATTGTCTTAGTTAATATTATTTTCAAATTCAATAGCAGTGTTATGAATTAACAACACCAATAATATGATTAACTGCTTCTTGGTCGAGAATTTCTTCAGTGTTTTTTTCATCGAATGTTAACGAAGATTCAGCTCATCACAACAGAACATCTTTAATGAAAACAATTTATACAAAATTATGAACTGTTTCAAATTTAATATATATATATATATATATATATATATATATATATATATATTTGTAGGTATTACTATTTCACCTTATTATTAAATAATTCGTACTTAATTTACTTCAATAAAACAAATTTAAAACTCTAGATAATTAATTACAATTATATATATTTTATTTAAATTTAAAACATTTTTTGTGTTTATATGAATTAAAATCATATAATGTGTCCCTTAATCTAATATACTATGTAACATCCCACATCCCAGATTGTGTAGAAGTATATAATTTAGTAGTCCATATTTTTAATATAATAGAACAATTAGAAGAAGACTTGTAGATAAAGTCTTATGGTTACAGTCATTCCAAATTTAAAACTTTAACCCAATAGAGTATTTCAAAATAAACAGAAGCATATGGATCCTAACTAGGCTAAACAGCGGTGTCATCTCCCTCCAAGGCCTGCTCTAGAAACATCTCATCTACCTCTGCTCACATCCAAATGGATGATCATTGCAACAGAAAACACACACAAACAAAAGACAAACACAAGCAGAAGGGTGAGCTAGATATACAAAAATCATGTTATAACAATCACACCCAACATGCAAGTTTAATTCATATATATGGGTCACTTAACACAACTTGTTACACTTTAAACTTGACTCGTCCGGACTTAGAATGATTGTCGAGCTATGGCGGGTCATGCACTCGTGGTGGTCTCTACTGCTTTGCAAAACCATTGTCAATGGGTTTCACCCTACCACACTCACGAGGTTAGTCCGTTATCACTCACCTTGGGCCATACTAGAAGCACCCAAAACTAGGACCTCCTGCTACTACTCACGACATGGTTCAATCCTCTCTACTTGAGAATGATTGACCATTGTAGTTTCAGGATAACCCCTAAGACTAAGCTTCCATGCGAATCATTCTAAAACACACCAAGGGCACCACCATGTAACCTCCCTTTGAGATCCCTTGAATTACGTCCATCAACCATACTTTTAAAACCACATACTTTGAATCACTTTGAATCACCAATCATACCTTTGAATCACATATGCTTTCACTTTAACAATATACAACATGCTTGAATCTCATCATACAATACAATATGCTCCAACACATACTTCACAAACCATACAACATTCAACTCTATGTGAAACAATACAAAAGAGAAGATAGAGAATAAAACTCTGAACGTCTCACATAGCGCACCCCTTCGCACAACAAGACTGAGAGTGTTTCGCACAGCGCACATTATTTGCATGGCGAATTAACTCGCAGAGGTGCTATGCGAGAGCTCAGACAGAAACCAACCCCCTTAAAACTCTCGCTTTGCGCCCAATTCGCCTTTTGAATTAAACTGGCAGTGACTCCAGGTCACCACCAGTCGCATAGCGACTAGATTCGCTATGCGAATCACCAGACAAAGAGCAGCACCCTCCAGTCATTCGCACAACGTACCAGCTCGCACAACGAATGACTCAAACAGATAACACCCTTTGCAGGGACTCGCTATGCGAGACAATTCGCATAGCAACTCTACACCATCTGCAGAACGCAAATTCTGTAGAATTATGTACTCACACACCCCCTTAGCATTTCTAGGCCTTTTCTCCAATTTCTAACACTCCCAATTCATGTTTTGCACCTAATTAAACTTGTCTAGATGTTCCTAAACCCTTCTAATACAATTTTAAGGTGATTACAACTCAACTTTTACTCCTCAACATCAATTATCACCACTTGAGGACCCTAAACCCAATTCTAACACTTTGCATTTATTTGGACCACTTTGGTGACTCAAAAGAGTCACAATATACTTGTTAAGACTGCCCCAACAGACCACAATAGCCCCTGACCTCTAACTCTCAAAATCACTACCTCACTTCCTCTATAATAACCTAAAACACTACCAATCCTCTTTACTTTCAACATAACAACTGCTATCTCGGAATATACCCATCTAACATCCTCAATTGCAGTTACACAACACGTTTAAATCAATTCACAAGCATCAGTTCACAGATTCACAAATGAACATACCAATACATATCATTTCATCTACTTAGAACTTAACATACAACCCAAACAACAGAATTAATACATAACTCAGTATATACACATACATGTAACTAATTATAAAGAAGTATTCTAGCTCCCTTTACTTTGGAGTTGAACAAGCCAGCTCACAACACCGCTTCCACACTACCCTACTCGGCAAAGAACCTAAACAGTGCCCTACAACCACTGAAACGGTGATGGAAACAGCTCTTAGAGCTAGGATTGAGTGGAAAATGATAAAGAGGAAAGCACAAGACACATGCAACCAGCAAAGATTTCATGTGCTAGGTTTTAGAACGGAGAAGAAATTGCATGTAAGGACTTACCAGCCTAGGACCCGAAATGAATTGGTCCGTTGTGAAGCCCTCTATGTTGCGGATGTTTGGGCGCCACCTGATCAGAAATCCACTGGCTCAGTGAAGAGAAAAGGTAGAGAGAAGGCAGATGTGTGGTAGAGAGAAGGTAGAGAAAATCTGAAAACTGAGTTTTTAGAGAGATATAGAATGCTCAAGCTAATGGAACAGGATGTTTGAAAAATCTATTTAAAATCTGGTTTCATTAACTTAATACACCTTTTTGCTCTTTTAACTCTATTTTTCAGATCCTCGCATACTATATAATAGAATGCATGCAAACAATATTGTACTAGTACGTGGTATATATATAACTTTTAAATTAGCGAATTTTATAATAATATAGTAATGATTTTCAATTTTGTTTTTGAAAATTACATTATGGTCAATACATAATTGCTTTAACAAATGACCTAATTATGCGGAACAATTTTGCATAAATTTAAGCATTTTATATAGAATTTCATTCTAAAATTAAACTTTAAAAACTAAGCGTTTAGCTTAATTTGACATTATATTTTTAATTTAAACCTTTTCTTTTATCAATTTCACTTATTCAAAATATATTTTTTCTACATATTTAAGCAGCAATATTTTAATAAACAGCATTACATTGTTTACTCCAATAATAAATTTTGTCAAATGCTGTTGTTTAACTTTAAGTAATCTTTGTAAAGTACACAATGTTGTATATGTACTAGCTAATTAGGAAGAAAAGAAAATAAAATAGAGAAAAAGAATAAAAAAAATGTATAATTAATATTACAAAATATTGTGTACTTTACAAAGATATTATATTATTAATTTAAACTTTGTCTTTTATCAATTTCACTTATTCAAAATATTACTTTAATTACTTATTTTGGTAAATGGTGTTGTTTAACTTTAATAAATTTTGGTAAATGGTGTTGTTTAACTTTAAGTAATATTTGTAAAGTACACAATGGTGTATATATGTACGTACTAATTACGAAGAAAAGATAAAAAAACGGAAAAATAATATATATTAATCGCACAACATGCATATATGTATAAATAATTAAATAAACCTAAAAGTACATTAAACAGTAAGATTTTTAATAATAAAGTTTGTATAAGATGCCGTCATAAAAAGTTATATAAGATATAATATGATATACATGTGTGTGTAGAGTTATTTAAATAAAAAAAGGGAAACATAAAAATAAAATAAAAAGAAAGATAAAAAAACAAAAGTGAACACAACTTCAGATGGTCAACATTAGACAGAAGCATGTGATGTAGGGTAAGTGTCAGCTACGTACGATAGACAGCCACAGATTAGAAGAACATATTTTCGATTGTTTGGGTCGACACAATTAGAGTGAATGCTCGAGTTTAATAAGTTATTAATAATTCTATTTTTAGCGGAATTTTGAACGAGATTCTTTGAATAGGTAATATAATCTCAAATTTTACATATATTAGGTTGAAGTTAGTAAAATAATTTTAAAATCTATAAGAATTGAGTAGTAAGTATGAATGTGATTATAACAATGATTAAGTCTTCCATTCGAAATACTAGTAACATGAATTATAAACTTATATTGTGATATAAAATAATATTATTCAAATAATATTTATTTCAAGTAAATAATAATAATGAAGTAATTTTTTATTATAAATAATAACTATAATATCAAATTAATAATATTAATTATAATTGTGTTATTAATATTCAACCTAGCATATGTATTTTGGATTATTCTAAGATGAAGAGGGTTAATAGGCCTCATCTGTGCTTTTTAACATATCTAAAGGACTGAGTAGATATATAAACTCATACGACAAATTTAAAATGTGATTATTCTTCACACTATTAGATAATTAACAGTAAAATGCACAAAAAAAATATATGTAATGTAGGATATAGTCTTGTGTGTATTCTTATGATAGTTATCAGTGTACCAAATCGTATAAATAATAGAATAGATAAGTGCAAATATCATTTTTTTTAAAAAATAACTTAGCATTTTTTTAAAAAAAAACATGATTATTAACTAATTTAAGTGAAAAACTTTCAATGATGAGAAGAACTAATTTTCGAGAATAATTCTAAGATCTAGATGTTAGAATTCCAAATGTGAGTCTAAGTCCCACATTAGGTAAAAATGAGAAACTAAAACACTATATAAAGTTGAAGTTCCGTTAACCCATTGTCTCAAGGTTTTAGGTAGAGAGTGATGTTAATCCCTTATGTGGTTGGACTCATATCTCATCGATGTTGTATCTCCCAAGTGAACTTCTTCCTGATAAAGGGTTCCATGTAAATGTGTCTCATTAAGATGAACGAAAGTACGAAAATGAATTACAAGTTCGCATCAAACATTAATTTTAGATTTATTTGAATGACTAACTGTTAAGCTCTATATTTTAATCCAAAATCAATTAGTTGTTCAATAATCATATATCTACAAATATGCAATTAATCAATTCATGCATTTAAGAGTGAAAATAGAACACAAAAATAGTAGAAAAGAAATATATTGAATAGAAAAAATCACAAAAGAGTTTATACATTAAATTCAACTTTAATGAATAAGGAGATTAATTACTCCTATATATGTTATATATTAACCATAGAAAAAAATAATAGTGAATGTTTATAGTTTCCACAATTAGTCTCCACCAAAAATGAATTTCAATTGTGTAAAACTTTCTATTTATGGATTTCCATAAATGCACAACTTACTGGACCTGAAATTTGTATTTAATTTTATACTTAAAATAATTAATTCTAGATAACTGATTCTATTGATAATCGAATTGTCCAATTTTATGGATAATTGATTTTGTTTATGTATTATTTGATCTTTAGTAATTTTCATTTGTAAAATTATAAATCAAATATTTATCTTTTTTATTTTTAATTTAATAAAATCTTAATTATTTAATTAAATAATAATCAAAATACCAATAAAAAATAAAAAATTATTTTTTCTAAATTTATCTATAAAACCTAAATTATATAAACAGATAATAATAAAATACTAATAAAAAATAAAGTACCTATTTTTTATAAAATTATTTAATAAACTCTTAATTATTTGAAAAAAAAAATGCATAACAATGTAAATTATAATTTGTCCATCGTTTAAACATTTTCCGTAAAGAACGGTGGCTATGGTGCAGCCCGTGAGCCACTTTCGTAATGATGTTATGTTAGGTTTGAATCCACAGCAGTGTGAAATATTTCATAAACTTTCTGATTTTAATGTCTTATCCAAAATCCATTTTGTTCAAAAGAAAGGAAAGATAAACACCTTTTTTTTTGCTCCCAGCAATTTGGTTTTTTTTCACGTGCGCTTGGCTTAGTCTTACGTAATAAATTGAAAAAACTAGAAGGTTAGACTTTGTAAAGTGTGCATGCATTGCCAAAACCTTTGCTCTTTCTTCGTACTTTTCCAAATAGACATTTTAATATGTATTTCACATAATTATTTTGGTAAATGAATATTTAAACTTTTCAAACTAATTTCACTTTAATGGAAAAGCAGTTCACATAACAGATCTTAATTATTTGCGTGAGAAAACATAAGGATTGGGAAATCGACAAAGGTATAAACTGAGTGTTTTTAGAAAATGCAACGTCACGGTGGATGTAAAAAACGCACGCAACTTGGTCGAACAGGTAGACAGAGCACATATGAAAAGAATATGATGAGAGGGTACCCCATTTGTTTTTCCTCTTTTTCTCAAATGGGAGATTGATTAGAATGAAAGGTTGGTCTGCCCTACCCCACAACTATTCTATTAACCCAACCAAACCAGTGTTTATCCCTTAACAACCAGACTTTTCCCACCACTATTTACCACTAAACTCACCAATTTCTTTTTTATTTTATTTTCAACATTCCACCAATTCACACATGCATCCCCATCATTCAAATTTCAACCTTACTACCAAACCATCCCAATATAAATTCCCCAAAACTCGGTCAGGCCAAAAACCACGTACCTTAATTTCGCCCATCAAAAAACCAAACACAAAAATCCAGAGTAAACACCGTAACTCAAGAAGCTATGGGGAACACCATAGGAAGGAGTAGAAAGGCCAAGGTCATGAAGGTCGATGGAGAAACGTTGAAGTTCAAAACTCCGGCCAGAGCCAACGACGTCGTCAAGGACTACCCCGGCCACGTTCTGCTCGACTCCGAAGCGGTCAAACATTTCGGCCTTCGGGCCAAGCCCCTTGAGCCTCACCACGAATTGAAGCCCAGGAAAATCTACTTCCTCGTTGAATTACCCAAGATTCAACCCGAAGACGATAAAACGGCGCTGCATAGGAGGGTGCGATCCAGTGGTATCCGCGGCATGAACGCTAAGGATAGACTCGAGCTCTTGATGCTCTCCAAACGCTCCGTGTCGGACCTCGCCCTCGTTAGGCCCAACTCCAATCTGGGCTCTGATGGGCCCATGAGGGTTAAGATGAGGCTCCCCAAGGCCCAGTTGGACAAGCTCATGGAGGAGAGCACCGACGGGTCCGACGTGGCGGAGAAAATCATAAGTTTGTACATGGGAAACAATGCCGGCGAGGCCGCCGGCAGTGCTGCGGCAGAGGACGGTGGCGCGAGGACGCTGCACCATCACACTCACAAACCACGTGGGGTATGTATTAGTATTTCTCTTTATATTTTCTTCGTTAGTTAATTATTTTATGATTTATAGAATTGCTTACTCGTTTAATCTTTAACCGTTGAATCTTTATTTTTTTCATTTGTTTGCTTAAAACAGATCTATTTTTTAATTTTGATTTCCATACTTGAAGTCCAGTGGATGGTTTAAAACCGCGTTAGCACTAGTTTAAGATTAGATAGCGATAAAAAAACAGTTGATGTTAATTTGACGTAATTAGTATTTATGAGGAATGATTAGATGATAATAGAAAAATGTTTTATATAATTATATTTGGAGTCATGAATCTTTGAAAGTGGGTTGAACTTTCGTATGTTCACGGGCGCTAATTAAGGCGTTGGTTGATGGTGATGTGGACGTACGCGAAATCGCATGTGGTTCCTTAGACCCGGTCGTTGTCTTCCACCGGATTTCATGGGATTATAACTATTTTTTAAGCCTTTCTACTTCACAATTTCAAATTTTCATCATCCTTCTACTAACTTTTTCTCTTCAAAGATTAAACTATTTTTTTGAAAGGCATAATTTGTTTTAATAAGTTGACTCATATCGATGCTTATAACATAAGTTCAACTGAGCACCTTATCGTAACTCCAATTCGTATTGAGTGTATATTTAGTTGTATTGATTGATGTTTTGCTATGAAGTTGATTTGCGCTGAGCGCCAATTTTGAAGGCATTAATAGTTGATTTTGGAAAGATTTGAATATACGTTAGAAGCTACGAATAGTAAGTTGATTTGCACTGTACGTGACTGCATTGTTTATTGATTATAAAAATAACATGTTGGTTTTCCAATTAAAAAGAATTAGAATGAAGACTTGAAACGTAATTTTGCCTCGAACAAAACAATACCAAACGCACTAAGGACAATTGAAAAAGAAGTCGCATCGAGGGGAAACAAAGAGGGTTTTGGAAGTTTATGAAAAATCAAACACGCCACTAAAGAATAATTTACAATTTTGTTAGCATTACATGTGAACTCAATAATACCACTCGTCGTTTACTTTGGTATTTTAAAATAACGAGAGAGAGAAGAAAGAAAGAACGTTGAGAGTGGTTTTAGTAGTTTCCTAAGAAGCTGACATTATGTTCTTACTTGAATATTGATTTGATTTTGCAGAAACGAGTGAGTTTTAGCCCCGTGGAAAATGAAGAAAATCGCGTGGAAGCAACTTCTCAATAGTTAGTAGTGAATAAGAGTGGTTTCTTCTTTGTAATTATTTAAGTAGAAGGAAGGCAAAAACACAAAAAGCTAGCCAGAGCAATAGCACCCTCACACTTTGGTTTTGGTGCTTCAAAAAACATGTTAATTTTGTTTCAACTACATATATGATAGAAGATATATAGATATGTACATACATGGAATATTCATTTGTAGTGCTTAGATTAGAACATTATTGCTTCCGATTTCGTCTTCTTTCTTCAACATATTTTTTCTCATTCATGGTGCCTTTTCATGTCTTCAGGAAACCCACTTGTTAAATATTACGTTAATCAGATACACTCTAAGTATACTTTTCAATCAATGCTAAATATTTATTGTTGGCATTCATTAAGAATTCCACCTTTAAATTTAAAATGATAAATTCATTAGATATACCCTGTTTTTCTTCAAAGTTTTCTTTCTCATAAAAATTTCACCCAGCTTCGGGTAACCATTTACTTAAATTATCTCATTTTCTAGTCGTTAACTGTTTTCATTCTTTTTTCTTATTCTTAGAAGCTTCTCTTTCTTACTAACCAATAAACATTTAAACATTCAATGTTTCATTTATTTATCAGTTATATTTATTTCAA
The DNA here is from genome assembly GCF_016808095.1 of Vigna angularis. NCBI lineage: Eukaryota > Viridiplantae > Streptophyta > Magnoliopsida > Fabales > Fabaceae > Vigna > Vigna angularis. The sequence continues at coordinate 26,194,504 of NC_068976.1, forward strand.
CATCTTTGCTATTAACTTTATGGTTTAATACCTATTTTGATTTTTATGTTTGTTATCTTTGTTTAAAGTTATCATTGATTTTTTTGGATATTTCAAAATGTTTCTAATTTTTTTAATTTTTATTCAATTTGATTCTTTTGGTTTAAATAGTTAATGTCATCACGTGAATCATTACTTAATGATGTGTAACTTTTTAATATAGGTGACAACTTAAATGGACGTTGATGTGAAAATGTGGTAATTGAATGTGACCATATCATCATCTTCAATCTCTCGCCACCTAAAATCCTAACCACAATCAGAACAACCACCCCGTCATCGAATCACCATAAAAGTTGTCAATCATCATAACCCACCATCTCTTTCAACCTCACAAATCAACTAGCAACAGCCATTACGAGCCTGTTTATTTTCATTGAACAACCACGAGCAACCTGCATTTGAAAACTCAAACCCATGTTTGTTTAAACCTCTTCGCGTCAAAGAACGTGAAAACACAAAAACTCCATTAACCATCGCCACAGGCACCACGATAGCTCGAGAGCATCGCGAAATCCCAAATCGCAAACCCAAAATTGGGAGATCTTCTCCATATGTTTGAACCTTCCATCTTCGTCAATCACCACATAACAACATAGCCCCACGACTGACCATCATCTTCGCCTCAAACTTGCAGACAGAGAAACCAAGTACCAAAAGCCAACAACTATCATGAATCAGAAAACTCAAATCACGAAACCCTAGTGTTCATCATCACACCACGCAAACTTGCAAAGGAAAAAAAGAGTCAATCCAAATCATAGAACCATTTTCGTTTCAAAATCGCAAAATATTGTACCACCACAACGAACCATAAGTTCATTCAAGCATTTGACGTGACCTCTCATGTCTCCTTCTTCGAAAAGCAACCTCCACCACACCAAAACCCTAATTTTAGATGAAAGATTAAACTGTCAGAGGCAATACCTCATTGGACAAATCTCATTATGTCAAAAGTTACACCTTATTCACTAATGGCTTATGTGGACACGTTAATGATTTAGTATAAAAGGACCAAATTAAACAAAAAGATAGAAAAATTGAGATTACTTTAAACAAACAAAAAGTGGATGAACACTTTGAACAAAACTGATAAAAATAGAAACTATTAAACTTACTTTTATTAATGTTTTTGAAAATGAAAGTTTAATCCAAACTTCTTTCCTTAATATTTTTAACTATTTATTTGATAAATTTTAAATTAGTTACGCTCTATAATATATATATATATATATATAATATTCTATAATTTCATTCTATTATATATATATTTTTTTATTTTTCCATCAACTACTCCAAGGAATAACACACCTTACTTTAGGATGTAGGATTTGGTCAAATTTTAAAAAACAAGTCATTTAATTTAAAAAATAATTTTAAATTCTTTTATTAAACTTAATCCAATCCAACTCACACGTAACCAGGTAGAATTGAATTATATCAATTGTGTAATGGTTTTATTTGTTTATTTATTTTGTTAAAATTGTAATTTCAAAACATTTTGTTAACCTTTTTAGGATTTTTTTTAAAATAGAGTATTGTATATAATATTTTGAATAATTTAATATTTCAAAAATAAATATAGAATAATAAAATAAAATAAAAGATAGCTATGTTATTGTTATCATTATTATTATTTAACAATTTAAAACTGATTTAGTGTGTGTCGAATTTGACAAGTAATATGAGTTGGATAAGGAAAAATTGAGCTAGGCTTTTCGTGGGCCATTTAGTGGATCAAATAGCGGAAGGATGTTGGCGCACCAAAGCCGTCTTCATAACTAAACAAAGGGTATTTCTTTATACACCCTGATCATTTCTCCCTACACTTCTATGGTAGTGCGTAAAAGACCAAAAGGTCCTTACTCTCTTCCATCTCCTATGTTACTGTCGCTGGTGCTTCGTCATCTCATCTGTCGTTGTCCCTTTGCTCCCGTCTTCTTAAAGTTTATATTTTCTACCTTCACGCTTTATTTATTTAGAAGAGAGAAACAACATATCACATTATATTCTTTATACAATTTATTTTAATACTTGATAATAACTTTTAGATATTGAAATCTAAAAAACAATTATTACATAATTTAATTTTTTATAAATAAATAACTTAAATTAATTTAAAATTATTTTTAAAAAATAACTTTTAAATAGTGTAATCTAAAAATTAAAAATAAATTTTAAATATCTATAAATTAAAAAGGAATTTATATTATGTAATTTGAAAATAAAAATGAATTTTCTTAACTGGAAAATCTAAAATTTAAAAAATAAATTTTAAATTATATAATTAAAAAGTAAAAAATATATCCTAAATTATTCAATTAAAAAATTATATAAAAAAATATTTTCTGTCCAGATTGTACTGATAAATTTTCAAATTGTAATATCCGAAAAATAAAATTAAACCAAAACACGATATATATATATATATATATATATAGAAATCTCACGGAAAATACTTGAAAGTAACAAATTTGCAACAAATCTACACCATATGATAGCATTCTTGATTATTTTTTTTTGCATTGAGAGTCTCTCTTAACATCCAATAAATAAGTTAAAGCACTAGGGAAAAGAGAAAGAAAAACGGAGTTGGTCATTTTTTACTTCGTTTTTTTTTTCTATTCTTGATAGACCAATTTATTAACAAATACCATAAAGCATTGATTTTCTTTTAAATATTATAAAGAAAAAAACTATTTTTACACCTGTTATTTTTTACCTCTATTTTTTTTATTAAGAAAAAAGGTGTAAAATGAATGTAATATATCGTTCTATTATAAAAGAGTATTCCAAGGAAAACGTCCAACTAGAAAATTCCACAACCACAAGAGAAACGAGAGAAACGGTAAACACACATTTAACATTCAAGAATAAAATAATTATAAAAAGATGAATTTTATCTATCTTTTTTAAAAAAAATAAAAAATAAAAAGAAATAATATAAAATAAGTGTAAAAGAATTATACGTTTAAAGTTTAAAACGACGCAAGATATTCTAACGTTCAACACAAACACACAAAATAAACCCTTAATCACAATTGGTCAAATAACAATTACTCCACGCAAAAAGTTTCCCAAAGTCAACCACGGAGAAGAAACTGAAAAGTGATTTTTCACTGTTTCAAACTATTCATTTTCTGCTTAATTGAAACTGCAATATATTACCGTTTTTTTTCTGTTCAAACGAAGTTAGAAAACTATATCTCTAACATATCTTGCGTAAATCCTAAAAATACTGAACAAAATTAAAACAATAACAAGACCAGAAGAAAAAACTAATCCCATCATATGAAAAAGTTTATAAACTCTAATCCCATCACAAAAGTTTCTAACCTGCGAAGCCACACCAGTTCTTACAAAAAACAAAAAAATTGCTAACTCTTTTTCCATCTTACAGCAGAGCAAACTCTACACACTGTGGAAAACCTGAAGAGTGACTTAGGAAGTTCTAATTGAAGCCACACAAACACAATTCCTGAGCACAACAAAAAAGAGGAAGCATTAATTCTTGCCTTGAAAATCATTCTCAAACTTGCCAGAAAAGTTCAAAGGACGACACTTTTCTCCCATCAAGATGTTCTTCCTCCAAAGGGCTTCTTCATCATGGTCACTACTGCAATCTCCTTGAGGTTCTCCCTCTGCCTGAACCTTCCTCCACGACAGCATCTTCACCATGGAGAGTGCCCTGTTTCCGAGGTTGCTGTTGAGCTTGGAAACGAGGTTTTGGTCCTTGGAATTGGACCTTTTTGTTGTTGCTTTCTGAGCTTCCATGCGGAGCTTCTTGAGTTTCTCAGAACCGCAGAGAAAAGTTACGACAGAGAATACAGACATGAGTGAAAGAAGAAGAAAGAAAAGGGTGAAGGGTAGGGAGGAGAAGAGAGGAATGTGCGAGGAAGAGGTGAGAAGAAACCTTGCCATGTGTAAGAAATTAACTAACTTACTTAGAAGAGAAGGGTTGGATGGTGCTGCAATAAAAAGAGACAGCGCAAAACGTTGGTGTCTGTACCACTGTTCTGCTTCTTTGCCTTAAGAGTATGTCTCACGTTCTACAGATTTTCACACCTTAAGGTTTTACCTTCAAGTCCTCCACTCTCTCAGATACATATACAACGACAACACGAAATTTTTACCTTCATTTAATATTATCCTTTATTATTTTTTAAAAAATATAAAAATTATTTTTTATTACTATTTTATTCTTATACTATAGAAAAAATGTCATTCTACCGTTACTTTAAAACAAATAAATTTAATTAAAAGTTATGAAAATATTGTGTTTATATTTGTTTTTTAATCAGTTTTTATTTTTTAATATCGTTTCAAAATACATCTGTTTGAATTTAGTTTCGGTGTTAAGACGTAACATTTTTTAAGTAAAAAATAATCCAATTTTTTATATCTAACGTACTCATAATTTAGTACATGACATTTTCAAATGTTACTCTCAATTTAATAAAAGAGATAGCATTAAATTTTTTTAAAAAGATAAAAACTCAATTGAGTTTTTTTTTTTTAAATTAAAAACTCAATTAAGAAAATAATATAAAAACTAGAATGAATTATAAATTCAAATATAAAGAACAAATTATTATAAATTCCAACAACAACAAAATTTAAGCCGCATAAGAAAATTAATTCAAAATATTTTTTTTTAAATACATTGTAAATTTTACATAGCTCTTTTTGTTTTCGTGAGTATAACAATACTATTTAGTATACCGTAATACAAGTCTACAAGACTATCTAACAAAAAACGACTCAAATACTCTATAAAAAAAGTACTATAACAATAACATAAATACATAAATAACATGTTTTCTTCGCAGTAAAATTCATGTATTCAATTATACATTGATTTTGATATGCTCACGCATATTTAGTCAATCATATACTTGAGTGTATTTTTTTAACGGTATTTTATATCTTCATGAACGTCTTACCTAAACTTTGATAATGTAAGCAAATTTATTCGTAATGTATGATAATATAATTAGGCTCAAAAGCTTTAAATATTTTATAAATTTAAATATTTTCACAACTACAAGTTTCTTAAATAATCTTTGATGTATTGATACGTGGATCATAGTCATAACATGTTTGTCTAATGTTCATAACTACAAGTTCCTTACCTCCGATGATACATCTTTAGAAAACATTTTGGAAATGTCAATTTTTTTTATAAGGGTACAAATATTTTGAGATGTCAAATATATTTAAAATATACTAAAATTAAAAAAAATCTATAAATTTTTTATACATATAGACAAAAATTTGGCGAACCAATAAGACTCTCCTCATATCTCACAATATTTTTCTATCTTAACCAATTCCATCAAATATTTCTTTGTTACTTTTATCATGACACCACCTCAACATACAATTCCTTATCGTTCATGGAGTCTTAGCATCCCACACCGTCTTCTCAAAGGTTTTAATAATGAAAATGAGATGGAGGAAGATAAAGATAATGACATTGAGAATGACGATAATGTATAAGCATAAAAAAAAAATTATCTAATTCCAATATTGTTATATACTCTTACCCAACTCAATTTTAAAAAAGAAAAATAAAGTTAGTGGTTGAAATATAGTTTTATTTCGTAATAAAAAAGAAGAAGATAATATATGATTATTATTGTTAAAGAGAAAAGATGAAAGTTGCTTAATGAGGTAGGCGAAGAGTGGAAGTAGAAGTGGATATGGAAAATGGACATTTCTTGTGGAAAGGGTTTACTTGACTTAGACTGCTAGACTTCGGTCTTCCCTTTTGTCACTATTACCTTTCCATTTCTCAAACTCTGTAATATTAACTCCAATTTATATCATTTTCATTTTTTTAATCAGCATTTAAAAATTATTTACTTATTTCACAATCTTTTTAATTTATGTTTTTAATAGTCTCAAGTCTCATCATTTAAGAGTTAAAATTTAAAAGAATTTAAATACTTTTCTATTATATTTTTTAAAAATAAAATTGTGCAAAACTTCAATATCTGTATTAATATTATTCGACGGACATAAAATTGAAAAAACTCTTATAATTACTTAATGTTAGTTTAATTGAGAAGAAAGATGAAATTTTAAAATAGTGAAAGTAGATGGTAGAAGAAGTTAATTTTTTGTAATGATTGTTGGTTAGGAGAATTTTTGCAGCAATTTTGTATTGGTATGTAACCACCATGGTTGATTAATGGCAAAGGTTCGTGTTGGTGAATTTAGGTACAGAGCTGCTCATTTTCCCTTTATGGACTTCAAGACAAGGAGATGGTGTTGGTGCCAACTAAGTTTTTCTTGTCAGTGTTTGATGAATGCAAACGTTAATTGGACAATTTTTCATTACCAGGATTCTCAACTTCATTATCTTATTCTGCTTTTTAAATTATATATTTATTTCTATTCCTATTTTTATATTTAATAGGTATTCTATTTTTTGTCTCATTTTTAGGAGAGTAAAGGTACATTTTTACGTTTTTTTCATTATTTTAAATATTAGTTAATTATGCTTTTACAAAAAAATAAAAATCATATTATCATAATATTAATCAGTTATATATTTATTTCCGATGTCAAGTTTAACTATTTCCATTTACTAAAATAAAATACTATTTTTTAAAGTTATTTCACTCAAATAAAACTCGAGATTTTTAACTAGTAATTTTTTTAATTATTTCTGTTAAAATATGTTATTTGACTCAATTTCATCCAACATATTATGAATAAAGACAATTTGATTCACTTATTCACTATTAAAAAAATTTGAATTTAGTTTGATTTATCACGAATCAGTAGATTAAAGAAGTTCACTTACTCACTCACTTAATTTTAGTTTTCTTTTGTAAATAAAAAAAACATTTTTTCAAATATAAATAAATTTTAATATAAAACGATGTTAAATCTCATATATAATTTAAAATTAAAAAAAATTAAAATAATCTTAAACTCTAAATATAATTTAAAAACAAATATAAAAAGAAAAATTAAGTAAGTTAATCCGTTAAATGAGTCAAATCTTTAATAAATCGAATTTAAAATTGATCTATATGAAAATTTTAATTTGATCCGAATCCATGACTATTGACTAACTCATTTCAATCCATTTTAACAACTTGTAATTATTTCAGTTTGAGAAGAAAAACATAAATAATGGCTGTTACGATAATTTATAGTTAATCAATTTCGCCATTTATTTGTCACACTCAATGAGTACTAGTGGATGAGAACCATTGCTTTATCTGCTCCATCAATGGCTTTAATTAAATAAAGCTAAGCAAAATAATAAAATACATTTTTTTTATTGTGTTGGTGAAAGATTTTGGAGTTGATCCATATGTTGTTTAATTTTTGTCTGGTCTCTCTCTCTATATATATATAAATTTGTTCTGGAAAGGCTGAAGTTTACTTACCTTTTGTTATATATGTGATATTTTACTTTTAATAAATTTATGTTTATCACAAGTTTTATATATGTTTAATAGTCATTTGATAAAAATTAAATTTTTATACATACATAACTACTTTTCATCCAATCGAATTAATGAAATGTTCAAGGTTTTAAATGGAATATTTACTTTAAAAGGTTAGTTTTAAGCCATTAAAAAAAGTTATGGCCATCAATATATGGTGGTCCTTATAAAAAATATTGTTTTCTCTTATATGGTTCCATCCCAACAACTTCTATAACTCATGAATAATAAGGAAGATAATACTTTTTTGCATGAATAATGGATTGATTTATTTAAACCATCATTTTATTGAACAAAAATATCTTAATATTTTTCTTCTAATGTATATAGTTTCATTAAGTAATTAAGAACCATTGAGTAGGTGATATTATATTGATTTTCTATTAAATTATTTTATTTTATTTTAAAACATATCCTGAATTTTAGAAAAAATAATGAGTTTAAAAAAATATTTTCCTCATATATCACTGACTTAAAATAAATAAATACAATGATGTTAGAAAACTAATTAGGTAACAAATAATATAAAATATATATTTAAAAAATTAATTATAAACTAAATATATATTTAAATATATGAGAATTGTTGGTGAAACTTTTAATATCTTTTGGAAAACATTTTAAAAAAATTGTAAGAATTTTAAAAGGTTATTTTTAAGTCCTTCAACCTAGTTGGTGTGTGGCTTTTATTCTTGGGTCTACGAAAGCACAATACATCCAGTGGGCCATGCGATCCACTAACACTTACTGAATCAATTTTCTGTAAGATTTTCCAACCAATCATTGCTTATATTAAATAGTTTTCTTTTATAGATTTTTCTATTAACTCTTTATTTGTAAATAGATGTCAAGATGGACCACTCGGCTCGACCCGATCTCGTCAATCACGGATTGGTCACTTAGTGAGCCAATCCAATCTGGCTCATTTAGCGAGTCAGAAAAATTCGAACTCGGTTCGACCCACCACGGGTTGGTGGATAAACGGGTTGGCTCACTGGCTCACTTAATTACAATTTTTTTAAATAAAAAAAATTATAAATTTTCTATAATACAAATCTAAACAAATTTCATTCCCAAATTTCATTTCCAACATGGGTGTTTAATTAATTTTGAAAATAAGGAACTTAAATAATTTTTTCAAACAAAAACAAAATAATAAATATTTTTTTATAAAATTAAAATTAAATTTTAATAAAATAAAATTAGGTAGGGTTGGTGGGCCAACCCGGACCACCACAGATTCAACCCACATAAAAAGAATATAATTTTTCCTAACCCAACCCGGTTCAAATCCGTGGTGGACCGGATTAACTCGCAGATTTTAACAGCTCTATTTGTATTCCTTTTGTTTAATACGCGTACGAAAATTGGATTACTTCTCATGAACTGTACAAGTATTAAAAGCTTAAATAGCATACATAATTACTGAGTTATAGATTGAGAATAAGCAAAATGATTACAAAATTAAGGATGAAAGTAGAGTGAAAATGTATTTTATTACTTCATCAAGGAAAAATTCATATTTATTTTTTGTTTTATCTTATTTATATCGGATAGCATAAATACTTGTTCTCATATCCATTTTCTCACTAAACAAAAATTAAATAAGAATAAAATAATTATATAAAATATTATATAATTACTTAAAAAATAAAATTTTATAATAATCAAAATATCCATTAATTTTGAAAATGTTAATAAAAAAATATTGATAAAATTAAAAGATGTTTGTTTTAAATTATAAAATGAAAACAAATATTCAAGTATAAATATATTTCATATGTTTCTTAATTTTCTTTCTCTAATATATCTTTTTATACACTAATAAATATTTTAATACACTATTTAAATAAAATCACACAAAAAAATGTGATATTAATAATAATTTGAATTTATATAATTATTGTGGTAAAACTACATGTAAGAATTTAGAAAATAACAATAATTATATAAAAAAATTAAAATAATATTCTACATAATAAAAAGTAAATATAAATATTTAAGAGAAATAAAAATAATTGTATGTGAGTTCTAAAAGTAATTTGATACACTATAAAAATGAAATTATATGAAAAAAATGTATAATTGGACAAAATAAAATAGAAAATACTTTGAATATACGAAAAAATTCTCTAAATATCAAACAAATTAACTAAATAAGAAATCATTAAAATTATTTAAGCAAAATAAAAAGTTTTACAAATAAAACAAAAATTAAAAATAAAAACAATTTTTAAATTACCTAGTAAATAAGGATTTATCATAGTAACTATTTGTTAAAAGATTGAAGTAAAGTATGTAACATCCTATTTTAATAGTATAAAACTATCAAGATCAAACGTTACATAGATGCTTATAAGAACAACTAGGTAAAACAAACATGTAACGCTCTCTGTTTAGAGGGTTACAATTTTATTTATTTTTAAATATTCACTTACATTTAAAGACACAATATTTATTTTTATTTCGCAATAAAACATCATAGTTGTCAAGAGTAATAATTAAAATACAGATCGAATCTTAAAAGGCTATTTAGAATTACAAACCAAAACATTTCACAACTTAAAATTACATATTTGAAAAAATCCCATAGAGTTTTTCCTAATGCATCCTCACTCTAAACTTCTCCAGCATCACCTGAAACATCATCTACTCCAGTATAACGACATGAGTTATACGATCATCATAGTCATACAAGTAGGGTGAGCTAACCAAATACAGAGAAGAAATAAGCTACAATAAATTTACTTACACAATTCAATCATTCATTAGTAACATTAACTCCCAACCAGGTTGTATTACCTTTAACGAAAACAACATGAGACTATAAGTGTAATTAGTTAGTCTATTATGAAAATTAAATTCTTAAATGAATTGAATTTCATTTTATTCTCTGATAATGTATCAGGTAATACTAGATAATCAAAATAAATGAACATGAGTCTCCCTTCGTTTTCCATCCCTCACACATAAATATTAGATCTATCGATTTTTGTCCTTCATACGCAGCTACTGGACACTGATCCTTCACACGCAGCTATTGGACCTATCTCGGTTCTATCCTACTCATACATTTGATAAACATATATCAAAACTAGTCCCTCATATGGACCACAGATAAGAGTCGTCCTCCACACGCAGCTTCAGACATATATCTCATGTTCTTCAAGGTCTTATGAGTAAAAACATTGGTGAGTAACATCCGTTCACTAAGCACCATACTCAGCACGCGTCAGAAACCTACGACAAGATATCTATATTCCCTCGAAAAAGGAAAATGACAGGACTCGAATCCACCTATCGCCTTACACAGGCAAAAGGAATATATCCTTTTAACTACCGAGATAAAACATAAATCTTCCTAATTATACATGATAAAACTAGAGAATCATCAAACACTATTCTATCGAATCCCAACAGGACCCTCAACATCAACGTATACACTAATAATATACCACTATAAATGGTCACCGGAGAAGAATGAGATGTTTGACAAATCAAACTCACCATAAACGCCAGTACATATGACTAGTCATAACTTACTGGATTAGACTAGGGTTGCTCTATGATCAGGGATGTACCAACTCCGGTTTTTAAGATTCCTCTATTCTACCATAAAAAAAAAGCTTAATATAAACGTTCTAGGGAACCAATAAGTTGAATTTGGGAAAGTCGGTTAGACATCTTCTTATCCTTCCAGAAAGACGCAAGAGAAAAAGAAGAAGAAAAAAAAAATATAAACGTTATGGGAAACCAAGAAGTTGAATTTGGCACAGTTAGACATCTTCTTATCCTTCTAGAAAGATGAAAAAGAAAAAGAAAAACAATAAACGTTCTAGGGAACCAAGAAGTTGAATCTGGCATAGCCGGTTAGACATCTTCTTATCCTTTCAGAAAGATGTAACATAAGCAGAATATCATTCTAAATCCATAAAGAGAATCAAAATTCTAAACATATTCAAGATTTCAGATCATACAAAAATAAAAGACTTAAGCTTAGCTCCCATTACTTCTTTTCCAGAATTTTTCTCCTACTCAGAAATTGTTTTCCCGAAAATCTTCCAGAATCTCTACTCTCTTTACAACCAAAACTTTCTTCCTAACTCTTTCTTCTCTCTTTTCTAAAATTTCTCTTTCCTTATTTCTCCTTCTTGGAACAAAATTTCCCTTCCCACCCTTGGCTATTAATAGCCATGTTTTTTACTATTCAAAAGTAATATTTTAATGCACAAATTGATAAAATCTGATCCCCCATGACTCAATGCAACGTGGAACACTTATCCCTTCTACTATTCATTTTTTTTTACAAAATCTTCTAAAATATGTTCTCAAAATTTTGAACCCCTCATTCTAAAAAGTCTATAATTCTCTATCATCAAATTTTAATTTTTCTTACTATTTTTGTTTATGTGGAAAAATATACTATTATATCAAGTTCCTTTCTATGCATTGAACCACTACAAAATTTTCTCCAAATATTCATACCATGTTCATATGCATAATTTCATATCCAAATAATAAAATACATTCACACAAAAATCATACAATTGAATATATTACAAAATAATTTAATAGTACATAATCTGTTTGATAAGAATTTGGTTAAGAACTCATTGAGTAGACTTCCAGAAAAGAGAGGTGTGTCACAACAGACAACTTAAGTACCAAGTCTTTCCTAGCCAAAGTGTTACTCAACTAATTTTTTAACCAACTTCTTATTTACAGATTCAAAGTAACAACATAGTTTTTTTTATTAATAATATTAACACATAAATTCAAATATGTATAGTTATACAACAAGCACATATGTTTTTCATTAACGGTATTCACATAGAATTTTACATTACTTGCGAAGCAACATAAAAATGGAAACATCTTATCGTATTTATTTTAGGTCTTACATTCTTCCCATCCATACAAATTTTTGTCCTCGAAAATTGTGGTTATCAGAAGAATAGATAAGGGTAGGTCTTCCTCATATCTTCTTCTAATTCCCAAGTCATCTCTTATGTGTTCTCATTCCACAACACTTTCACCGTGTGGACGCTCTTTCCTCTGAGTTATTTAGTTTGATGATCCAAAATTCGCACAAGTTTGACGTCTAAAGATAAATCTCCTTTGACTTGAATGTCATCCATATCAAGCACACGATCTGGTCTTGACACGTACTTTCTTAGTTGTGATACATGAAACACGTTGTGTAAATTCGCTAACTGTGGAGGCAACGCGATTTCATATGCTACTAGCCCAATTCTCTTGATGATTTCAAATGGTCCAAGAAACTTTGGAGACAACTTCTTCGATCTGATATCTTTTCCTATGCCTATCATCTAAGACATACAAAGGAACACATGGTCTCCTACTTCGAACTCAAGAGGTCTTCTTCTCTTATCTGCATAAAACTTTTGTCTGCTTTGAGTTACGTGCATTCTCTCTTGTATCAACTTAACTTTGTCTGTCGTTTGTTGTAACATCTTGGGACCTAATGCAACTGCTTCTCCATCTTGGTACTAACATAGAGGTGTCCTACATCTTCTCCCATACAAGGCTTCATATGGTGTCATCCCTATGCTGGAATGAAAACTGTTGTTGTAAGTGAATTCTACCAACTTCGCTCCAACTTCCCATATGATCCAAAACGCACATCCTCAACAAGGCTTTGAGAGATTGAATAGTCTTTTCGGATTGTCCATCCGTTTGAGGATGACATGCTGAACTCATCCTGAGCTTCGTACCCAAAGCCTCTTGTAATTTCTTCCAAAATCTTGACATAAATCTTGGATCACAATCAAAAATGATATTGGATGGTACACCATGCAATCTGACTACTTCTCTGATATAAAGTTCTGTCAGCTTATCCAAGGACGTCCTTTGATTGATTGACAAGAAGTGGGCACACTTCGTCAGTCTATCTACAATCACCCATATGAAGTCATGGCCCTTTGTTGATCTTGGTAGATGAGTCAAGAAATCCATCGAGATGCTATCCCATTTCCATCGAGGAATATATAATTGTTGTAACATCCCTCCTGGTTTCTGATGCTCAATCTTGGCCTTTTGACAAACCAAACATGATGATACAAATTTCGCCATATCTTTCTTCATTCCTCTCCACCAAAATGATTCCTTCAAATCCTTATACATCTTAGTCATACCTAGATGTATGCTAAGACGACTCTTATGGTCTTCTTCAAGAATCATTTTTTTAATTCCGTCTTTGCTAGAATGCATACTTTGTCCTTGAAACGAAGAAATGGAGTGGCTAAGAGGAAAAATAGACATATATTAGAGGTGACAAGATCACTTTTGATAGATGGTAATGTCCCATCTCATTTATGGGGTGAGGCTGTGAGCTCTGCCGTTTATTTAATTAATCGAACCCCTTCTAGTGTGCTTAACTTTCGAAGGCCTTTTGATGTGTTGTCTGATCATTGTATCCTTCCTCCCATAGTTTATTTACCACCTCATATTTTTGCATGTGTTATATATGTTCACTTACACCCACATGAACGTACAAAGCTTGAAGAACGAGCGATCAAATGTGTTTTTGTTGGGTATGGATCAACTCAAAAAGGTTATCGTGCTTACCATCCACCATCAAGGAAATTTTATATTTCTATGGATGTGACATTTAATGAGCATGGATTTTTTTTATGTTGATTCTCCACTTCAGGGAGACAATGAAAGTGAAGTGCATAATCATGATGTTGGTATGTTTGATTGTGAAGATAAATTATTGTGTGAGGATCATTATGCAGGAAGTGAGCCAATCCTAAATATGGACCCTTCTTTTCTGGATAATACAGTGTCTTCTGATCATAACCAATTGGCTCAATCTTCTCCACAGGTTCAACTTGACTCTTCAGAGGTACCTTCTGATCCTATCTCTGATAATACTAATTTAGATTAAATTGATCATGGAATTGATTCTTGTCTGCGTGAGACCACCAGCACACCAAACACTGAGTGTACTACTGTTCAATATATTCTTCCACCTCGTTCTAACCGTGGTCAACCTCTAGTTAAATATGAACCAGACCTCCAAGCCAAAGTTAAATATCCCATTAGTAAATATGTGTCATCTCACAGGTTATCTCAGTCATATGCATCATTTGTATCTCAATTATCTTCAATTTCTATTCCTAGTAATGTACAAGAAGCTTTGGCAGATCTTAGATGGACCGAAGCAATGGTTGAGGAGATGTCAGCTTTAGAAAAAAACAACACTTGGGATCTTGTGTCCTTACCAAGAGGGAAGAAAACTGTGGGCTGCAAATGGGTCTTTACAATTAAGCATAAAGTTGATGGAACTATCGAGAGGTATAAAGCACGACTTGTGGCTAAAGGTTACACTCAGTCTTATGGTGTAGATTACCAAGAGACGTTCGCACATGTAGCCAAGCTCAATACTTTTGTCGCTAGCTGCAAACTAAGATTGGCCTCTTCTACAATTTGATGTGAAAAATGTTTTCCTACACGGAGAAATTTCAGAAGAAATTTATATGAATTCTCCACCAGGCATGACTGATTCAATTGGAATGAAGGTTTGCAAATTAAAGAAGGCTCTATATGGATTAAAACAATCCCCAAGAGCATGGTTTGGAAGGTTTACCAAGTCTATGAAGGCTTTTGGCTATAGAGCAAGTAACTTTGATCACACCTTATTTTTTAAGAGAGGAAAAGGAAAAATTACAGCTTTGATTATATATGTAGATGACATGATTGTTACAGGAAATGACCAAGATAAGATTTCTAGTTTACAACAATACCTTGCATCTGAATTTGAGATGAAACAACTTAGAAACCTCAAATATTTTTTGGGTATTGAAGTAGCTAGATCAAAACATGGTATTTTTCTATGCAAAAAAAAAATATACTATTGATTTAAGAAAAATAACATTTAAAAAAGAAGACAACAATAAAAACCTAAAACCTATTTTTTGATTTTACAATTCTTTAATTTAAGAAAAACAATATTTACAAAATAAACACAACAATAAAGATTAAAATTATTTTAATTTTATGATTTTTATTCTTTTATTCAAGGAAAAAAAAACAATACTAAAAAGGAAAACTATTTTTTTGTAGTTTTATAATTTCACCCTCTTTTTTTTATACTTCTTCATTTCCTATGAGAAGAGTGATGCTCCCTCCACCACCCCATCTTCTCCCTACACCTCCCCAATTTTTTTAAATTCCAAATTTATCTTTTTTTACTTTTTACTTTTACCAATTTTACTTTTTATTGTTTAAAACTCTAATCTCAATCCCCTCTCACTTTCACTTTCTCTTTTACGCTCAGCAGCAAGCCCCCCCCCCCCCCCCCCCCCCCCCCCCCCCCCCCCCCCCCCACTGTCACCTTCTCTCTTCCACTTCCGTTAACACAACATTTTCTTCTTCTTTCTTTCTTCTCCCGACATAACTTATTATTTCTTTTTCAAATAATCTCAATAATCAACAATATGCACTTAATTAAACTATAAAATAAATATCCTCTTAGTTGAGTTTTCACTGGTTGTGTTTGCTAAAGTCTAAATTCCTCTCCCATATGGACCTCCATGTGATCTCTTAAAATGGGAAACACAACAATGCTGCTACTACCTAGTTTCTTGTAATCACTTACGTTAATACTATTATTATAATAGGTTTTGATTATACTAATTGTTGCACTACCTGAAAGCTCCTTATAATAAATGACTGCAACTACACGAGCATTGTTTCAATGTCTCTGGCTCTGATGATAGAAAGAAAGAAAGAAGAAACGAAAACGAAAAATGTTGTGTTAACGAAAGTGAAAATTAAGAAAAAAGAGATAAAGTGATAGTGGGGTGTGGGGGCTTGTTGTCAAGAGTGAAAGGGAAAGTGAAAGTGAGAGAGAATTGATATTAGGGTTTTAAAAAATAAAAAGTAAATTGATAAAAGTAAAAAAGATAAATTTGGAATTTAAAAAAAATTAGGGAGGTGGAGGGAGAAGATGGGGTGGTGGAGGGAGCATCACTCAAATGAGAAAGAGGCAATTCTCTCTCTTTTACGTTTTCTCTTCTTTCCTTGAAGGAAGAATGAGTTAATAACTCAAACCCTTTTATTGTTTAAAAAAAAACAAAAATTGGTCGAAGTCCAAACTTCATTCTCCACTATTATTTATTTTATTGATTTGTAGAAAAACAAATGGGACAACACCCAAACTCTTTTTGAGGGTTATTCCCTACACCACCCCACTTTGCTCCGTGCACCACCACATTTTTTTTAAATTTCAAAACTATCCTTTATATTTTAAAATATCTTACACCCCCACCTCTTTTCTTTAACGGATGTCAACATCCGTTGAAGAAAAAATTCTTCAACAGATGTGCCACATCTGTTAAGTTTATTTTTTTTTAATTTTTAGTTTTTTAATTTATTGTATTTTAAATTAATATATAAATATTATTTAATTTTTTTAAAATTATTACTTAATTATTTATAAATTAATTTTATTTTATTTAATAAAATAATTATTATTAATTTAATTTATGTATTATTATTTAAATAATAATTAAAATATTTTTTATAAATATATTAAAATGGTTAACGTGCGACATCCGTTAAATTTTCTTTTTTTAGTTTTTAATTTTTTAATTTTTTGTATTTTAAATTAATAAAATAATAATTATTAATTTTAATTTATTTATTATTATTTAAATAATAATTAAAACTTTTGTTATAAATTTATGTGTCACACTCGGACGTGGTGACATCCGTTGAATTAGTTTTTAGTTTTTTAATTTTTTATATTTTAAATTAATATATAAATATTATTTAATTTTTTTAAAATTATTATTTAATTATTTATAAATTAATTTTATTTTATTTAATAAAATAATTAATATTGATTTAATTTATATATTATTATTTAAATAATAAATAAAATATTTTGTAAAAAATCTATTAAACAGATATTTATATTTGTTGAAGGTGAAATGGAAACAATAAATTACAATAAAAAATATGTAAATAGACATCAATATCGTTAACATTCGTCGAAGGTAAAAGAGATTCTTTTTATAGAAGGACAAATTAGTTGAAGGTAAAATGATTATTGAGATTCGTTTTTATAGAAGGACAAATTAGATACGGTGGAAGTAACAGGTTAGTCAGTGGTAATGGTCAATGGTGGTGGAACGAGCAATTTTTCAGAGTTTCAAAAACAGCCAAAGGCCCAACCCCTCTTTTAGGGGTTTCTTCCTTGAGAGAAACAAAGGGAGCGACCTCCCTTCTTCCCAGATTTGGCAGCCACGGCGCGGGGAAGCTCTTTCCTCCACGGCAGCTGCAGTGGTGCGGTGTGGCTCGCGATGAGGAAGTGATAGGCGGATGTTGAAGAAGATGAGGGAGGCGCGAGGAAAATGGCAGCTCTAGAGCGGCGGCGGCGTCCGATTAAAGGGCGAGAGAGTAGCGGTGGCGATGATGACGGCGGAGAGGCACATCAAGGTGGCTGACGGCGGCTTGAAAAAGGCGATGGAGATTCACTATTTACAGGTGCGCCGTTCTCGTGGAATGACATTCATGTGGCTCGCGGCGGTTTCCGGTGGAAGACGGCGATTTAGGAAGGTTTGTGGTCTAAGGTTATGGGTTGAGTCAGAAGATGTTTTGATTGTTTGATCTGTCTTGGTTGTCTTGTGGGGAGGAATTATGATTAGATGTTATGATGAATGGAATAGAAGGGTACAATGGTGGTAGAGTAACAAAAACGGGGTCATACAAAGGTAGTGTGAATTGATGAGTGATGAAGAGTTGTAATATACTATAATAACATCATCATCTAAATAGAAATATACTATAATAACAATTAAAATGAATATAGTCTCAATTTAAGCAAAGTTGATCTCATACAGGTTCATGGCACATACAAAAAATGATTTCATGCAAGCATATCTTACCTCTGTTCCCAAATCCTTCTCTTCTTGAATCTTCTTTCCAATGACTTCCTCTCCTTCTCCTCCTCTCCAGTAGCCTCTTCTCTCAAATTCTTATCTCTTCCCCCGTTTGGATGTATGTCATTTTTTTTTGTCCAGAGATCTCTTGAATCTATGTCATTATGATGTTGTTGACCAAAATATGATGTTGTTTTTACAGTTATTGTTTTTATTACTTTTTAGGTTTAACAGTAGAACAAATGTATTAAACCTATTTTTTAACAACTTAATGATGTATTAAACCTATTTAAAATTACCACAAATTATTTAATTTTTTTAACAGTTTCAAAATTTAAATTATTCATTATTTTTCAATAATAGTATAAAATAAGTAATTAAATTATTTATTTTACTTAAAATTATTTTAAAAAATGGTGAAAATAGCATTAATAATTATATTTTCATTTAATCTATGACAATTCTTTTAGGTAACATAACAATACAAAGCAACGATAACATCTACATTAATCAAAAGTCAAAATGATGAAAACAACAAAGTCAAATAAATATTACAATGGAAAAATAATCATTTTCTTACTAAAAAAACAAAATTAAATATGACAAACTTTTACATATTTTACATGTTTCACGGTAGTGTGATTTAAGGTCATCAATTCAAGTATGGATAATGATATTTTAACAATATTTTTTTAACATCGTTTATGTATCATTATATGATTAACTAAAATTACTTTACAATAAAAAATAATAATCATAAACATTAACATAGATCAATCACATAATGACACGTAGATAATATTAAAATATGACACGTAAATAATGTTAAAATATCAAAAAAATATTATCAAAGTATTATTATCCTTTAAATAAATACATATTAGTCAAATTCTCAAGTATACAAAGTAAACACAATAGTAAGAATTAAAATTTTAAGATAGGTTGAAATTAATTTTGATACTTTGTTAATTAATATTTTTATCTTAAAAAACAAATACCTATACATTAATTTAATCATTTTTTTTTAAATATCACTATTTAGAACCTTAATTTAAACACAAACTTCTTTTTTATTTTCATATTTCGAAGGCACCTTTCTTGTCTATATTCGATAAAAGAATTGAGTAAGGCTATCTTTATATTAAAAATTATATAAAAGAATCATTTTTAAAAAAAAAAAAACTTCTTTCCTGTTCATACCTTGAACAGGTCACAAATAACTTGGGAGGCTATAGAAAAGGCAATTGTTCTGCCTCCTTCCAGTACATCTGATTCCTTTCTTAATTTCTCATCCCAAAACTATCTTTTCCTACAATGCCTTTCCCTTCTAATTAAAAAAAGTAAAACTTGGATCTTACACAATTAAATAGAAACTCGTTTACCATTACCAAAATGTGATTATGTTTGTGTACGAAATAACAGTATGACAGATAAATCAGTCTCTTAAGTATTAGTCATTAACTGTCATCTTTTAATGCAGATACATGGTTGATTTGAGTTTATAACTACTAAATATGAGAAAAGTAAAACTAGAATAATGAGATACTAATGTGCTAAGTGCAAGCTACAAAAAATGAAGATGCCAATAATTAATTAGTCACGTATGGGAACGAATAATGCCAGCTTTACACTTTATTCAAAGCGAACTACCCATTCTCTGCTATATTTTACTGATGCAATAACCTAAGTATATGTTTACTTCCTGACGTGAATTGCAATAGCAATGGTAATTCATGTCTCATTATCACCATATACTTCATGCAAAAGGTAAGAATATACTTACATGAAACTACACTTACACAATTTCTTTCACTTTCTTTTAAGATCATCCATGATCACACAATTATAGCCAACCAAACCCCATAAAGTTAAACTCATGCATCCTACTTCACATACAAGCTCTTATTTATATACCTTGCCTTAGAAGGAATCAAATTTCATGTACTGCTCACAAAATGGTGCCTTCAACAAAGAGTTTGAGTCCTCAAAAACTTGCAGCAGTGCTGCTTCTTTTATGTGTCACAATTTCATCTTCGGTTCATGCCATCACATATTCTACCAAGTTAGAGCAACCACAAGTTTCTCCTCAACCATACACTGAAATCAAGTGTGGATCATGCCCTTGTGGAAGTCCCTGCGACGAGGAACTTCTGTCACCTCCTCCTCCACCTCCTTCGCCGCCGCCACTATCATTACCAGAGATTTCCTCCCCACAAATTTGTGATGAATCACCACCGCCGCCACCACCGCCACCTCCGCGACTGCGACCACCACCATCACGACCTCCACCGACCCCACCGCCGCCGCCAAGATTCATATATGTAATCGCTCCACCGGGTGATGCATATGCATACTATTACTCTGCTGTTCAAAACAGAGTTGTGGGGTTGCTGGTTTTGGCTGGTCTGGGAGCACTATCCGTCACCGTGTTATTTGGTTGAACTTTGTCTATTTACTCTATTTATGTTATTTTAGGTGCATTATATTTTCATCTCCATTGCTTTTGTATTTTTAAATAAACTTGTTGGTGAGCTTAGTTCTTGTGTGTTGGTAATTGATTTTTTATGTGGTTTATAGTTCAGGAAAGATTCATCATGTTGGGTATGCTAATCAACTAATCAAAATTTCAATTTTTATAAATAAATAAAAAAATTATGAAAATATGTACGCATTGAAATTATGCATAACCTTGTCCTAATTCAAAGTCATAAATAAGAAATAAATTCAAACGTCAACCTGAAGAATCAAATTTCCATTGTATCCCATGAATCTGTTCAACCTGAAGAAGGCCCTTTGATTTCTTCTGAAGGAGAATTGTGTGTGGTGGATCTAAGAAAGTTATAAGCAAGTGCTCCAGCTATGGCTCCAATAATTGGACCAACGATGTATATCCACAACCCTTTGTAAACATGTATAATAAGCGAAGGACCAATACTTCTTGCAGGGTTCATGGAAGCTCCTGACACAGGCCTGCATCAAATTGCAAAACCAATTTCAATTTTCATAATAAACCACCAACACTTCTTAATCTAACAAAACTTGAATACAATTTATTAACTACTTTTTCTCTTGTTTATGAGTAGGAAATTAGTTTCATTCCCGTAATCTATGCAGGTTTTTATAAACACCTCTATCATGTAAAATATTTGTTAAAGACGTGTGTGTGTGTGTGTGTATATATATATATATATTATATAGTATGAAGGAGAGTGCAAACCGCTCTGTCGTCTGTAGTAACAGCAGATATAACAAACATCAAGAGAAAGGTGATGGTGATTTCAGCAGCTAAAGATTGGACATTGGATCCAACTGGTATCGTTCCAAAGAAAGATTTAGGAGTTACATCCAACATTAGGGCTAGTGTGCCACTTGCAAGTATAGACCCCAGTAACTGAGCAAAAATGTACAGTGGCACCTACATGCATGACCAAAAGTCATCAAAGCAACACGTTATAAAAATGGTGCAGAAACTAGTTAATGTGAATACCTGAACTGGAGTCTTAGTTCTCCCTAGAAAGAACTGTATCTAATTATTGTGTTTCCAAAAATTGAAAATGATGTTAACAGAAGAAAGTCACCTGTTTATATGAGAAGCGGCGGAAAATGGCTAAAGTGATGGTGACTGCAGGGTTGAAGTGTGCTCCAGAGATATGACCAACAGTGTAAAACATGACCATTACGATGAGTCCCCATGTCACACAAATGCCTGGAAATGTGACTGAGCCATAGATCTTATTCACTGCCACAGATCCACAACCAGCAAATACCACAAAATATGTGCCAATCACTTCTGCTATCACCTAGTCACAATCCAAAGAGAAGAAGAAAAACATCCTACCCTCATTTCAGTCTAATGATAATAGTATATATAGAACAGTTTTTCTCGTTTTGGTTGCGCAAGTGTTAATTCCTCTGAGACAACAGAAAACATCAGGTGACTGACCTTCTGTGCCAGGGTTGCAACATGGTTTGAACAACAGTGATGCAATCCAAAGGTTGTGGAAGGGCTAGGGGAAAAACCTTCTTCCATACTTGACATTGTATCTTCAGCTTTGGTGGTATTGCTGTTAATGTCTCAGATATCAGAAAACACCTTCTCACCTAGACAATGAATGTTTGTTACCCAGAAATTTACAGGTCATTCCGTGATTTTTTTACATACTATCAATTTTGTTAAGTCTTAAACAACCATTTAAATTCGTGCAAATTTGTGATGTTTGATAGCATAACTGCAAATTCTAGATAGATTCTGTTGCAAAGATATATAATAATCACTACATAGTTTGTTTCTGATACACTATTAAACGATGAAAATGATATTCTTATACATCTTAATTGAAATTTAATAGAGCCAAAAGTTTAGTGCTTGTTTGTTTTAGGATTACAAATTACAAAATCAATATTTAACAGTTTTTAACAAGTGCATCCTTCAATAAAATTATTTTATTTAGATATTTACTCTACTTTTATTTTAAGTCTAAAAGAAAAAGTCCTAATTGAGATAAAACAGGATGAAATATCTTAAAATGTAGTGCTGCTAACACTAGAGAAATAGTACTCTGTTCTTATTAATTATGGAAGCTTATTTTAGAGAAATAGTAAAAATAAGGAAATGTAAAGATTTTTATTATATTTTTAATGAAGGGTAATTTGGGAAGTTCAACTTTTATGAGAGTACTGTAAGAAAATCAGGGAGGTTCAGAAAAAAAAAAGCACCCAACGTAAAGCCGTACATCGCGATTATATGCCCAATTGTCTTGCTGCCAAAAAAATTCATATATCAAACAAATTTCAACACAAAAATCCAAAATAGAAAAAACTCACACTCGAATTTTACTATTTAAATTTAATATAGGTTTATATACTTTTTATTTTCAACTAATATATAAACTAATTTTAACTTATGGTTTTTTTATTTTTTTCTCAATTTTGTTAAACACAGTTTCTTCAAATATATCTTTAGTTTTCTTTCCTCGAAAATTTCATTGGATCATGCGTGCTAAGGGTTAAAAGAGTTTAGTTGTACCCGAAATATTTGAATTCGATTTGTTAAACATTTTATCAAGTTTTTTTAATTTAATAAATTAAATTAAATTTAAGTATTTAAATTATTCAACTTCAAACCTAACATTAAGGATAAGAAAATAATTACGTTAATTAAATTAACGATAATCAATTAGTGTGTCTGTTATTTGTGTGCTCATTATGAAAATATGCAAAGTTTAGTTAAAAGTGTTAAAATTAATTTTGATTTTTTTGAACTATGATTTTTTTTATTAGACTACAAGACTGTAATAACATTAATTTCTTAAAATTTTACATAAATGCCACATAAATATTTCTATTTATAGATTATTATAACATTAAAGCGATTATTAAATACTAAATTGATCATTTAAAAAAATTAAGAGATTAAATTTTCATGAAACCAAACAATCTAACTCGATCACTATTTTTCTTGAAAAAACCATTACTTTTTTTAGTTAGTCTCATTTAAAATAAAAGAGTCAAATTAAAGAAACTTGTTTTAATTGTAGTGTCACTTTTACATTTAAATTTTAAATAATGATTTTTTTTCTACTACGTGTTTTTTTTTTCAGTTTTATTAATTTGAAAATTGAATGGGAAAACAACAATCAAAATTAGACAGTAATTATTCTTTTAATCTATGTGAAAACTTTAAAAGTCAATCGATATGAAATGGAGGGAACATTTGAAAAATAAAAAATTAAATTCACGTAAAAAAACAGATGGTGACAGAATTAAATTATTTTATTTTCTCATAATCGCAAGTTGAGCTAAGTTCCAAGGATAATCCAAAATTACTAAAATTTGTAAATAAAATGTGAAATACGTGGAATCTTTGTGAAAGCAATGCAACATAAAGCAATTAATTACTCCCTGCCAAGTGGTATTATTCAATCGAAGCATGTTGATAAGTGCTTCTTGTCACCATCTTAGCCCAGGATGTATCAACATTTAATGATTTGAAATATTTTATTTAGTCTAACTTTTGATCTATTATGATGAATTAATTTAATTCAATGAGTTTAAATTTTTTTGAATTAGTCAAATTCATTACATATTAGTAAATTAAATAATTCACTAACTCATTTAATTACCATTTTTTCTTCAATTTTAAATTATCTTTTTTCTAATTAAAATATAAATAAAGTTAAATTTAAATAATGTTAATAATATAACTTAAAAATAACCAATTGGATGGATCGGTGAACTAATCCAATTAATTATATATTAATAATTTAATGAATTGATAAATCAACTTAACTTTCTACATATTTAATTCCGATGAATCCGATTCTTAATAGTCTAATTCAAAATTAACTCATATAAAAATTTTAACCTTTTCTAAACTCAACATCAATAACTGAGTTAAGTTATTGACAACCTAATTTTATTTATTTATTAATTCTTTTACTATAAATTGAATTTGCACTCAGTTAAATTATTTCTTTAGGAAAAATAAAAAAATTTATAAAATACAATATAGGTTTAAAACATGACATATTAAATTATTAGTGGTAAAACAACAAAAATAAACAAATAGGAATGATAAAATTTAAATTATATTATAGTAGAGAATAAATTTTATGCAAATATTAAGTTATTATAAGAAAACGTTGAGTCCTCTTGTTTGAAATAGTATTGCAAACATTTTTATACGTAGTCGAATGTAGAAGCCGATAGGATGAGTTCAATCCACCTATTTAGTGAATGAGTTACTCTAGGTTTAATTTTTTTTTTGAGTTCTGAAAATTTTAGTACTCACTTATTTTTTTAGTCCCTGTATATTGACTCATTTATTTTAAAAGTAAATAATTTTAATAAAAGTATATAAAAATTCTAATAACATAAAATAATCATTTTTACTAATTTTTAAACATAAAATAAAATTCTTAAACTTGATAGGTCTTAAGATCTTGTCCATTAACATTACAAATACTAAAATATTATTAGCACATGAAACAATTTTATCATATTACAATTATTTGTTCATTAAATAATATTGGAACCTTGACAAAATGTTCTAGTAAATTTAGACGATTTAATGATATTATCTATTATATATTAAAAATGTATATCATCTAAGAATTTTGATAAGATTTTATTGAACTAATACTGATATTTGAAAATACGAATGACTTCACACAAGGACACTTAAATCTTGTCTCATCATAACTAAAAGAAAAATTATATTGTTTAAATTGTATATAATCTTTTACTTCTTTCTTATCAATTATGTGTACTATTGAACCAATCTAGCTTTTATTTATATATATGGTCTCATACACAATGAACATTTAAATTTTTCCATCTACATGTAAATTTAACTTCTTGTTTTTAACATGTGACCTTGTTCATTAAAGAAGATTCACCTTTTTATAATTGATCAAATGTAAATTTTAATAAATTACAAAAACTTTAATACATTACAAAAATGTTTGAATTTAGCGACCAAAGTTGTGAAATTATATAAAAAACAAAATCTAAAAAAAAAAAATTGTAATTTCCTCTTGAACTGTCATTGACAGCGTCTCCTCCGCCTCCCACGCCAATTCCATGAATTCCAGCAGTTCCCGTCTCAGTGCCGGTTGTCGATATCATGGACAGAGCTTAGAAATCAGAAAAAAGATGAGGAGGTTGTCGGGAATGAACACTAGCATTATAAGCATTACCTAAAAAGGCCCCACGCTGAGTTGGGTGTCCTAATCATCTAAGGCTTTCATGCTCATAAGCGAAGAAAGCGATGGAGGCAATGACAACTTCAGGGCAACTACTCATTGATCGGGATACAAACTGTTCATGTAAACTCTTGCTGCACCTGGGACCACTTACTCTTTCTAAAGCACCACTGATTATTACTGGAGTTTTATTATCGGTGATAAATGTGAAATTAATTTCTCTACAGATTTAAGATTAGATAAGCTTTTGGTAGAATCATTACACTTCCATTCTGATCAACACAATCAATTGACAATAACTATTTAAGAGACGATAATCTTCTTAAATGTGGTTGGTATATTGTTCCCATATGTTATTCTTGGAATCACATCGAAATTGTTGCTCACTTGTTTCTTCATTGTCCATTTGTTGTTAACTTGTGGTATTGGTTTAGTTCAAGTATGCAGGTTCATTTTGATCATCAATGTCTTGATTTAGTGTTGCTATATATTGTCTTGAAGTAAACTAGTAAAAGTTGTGGTTCAAGCTACTATATTTTTTGTTACTGATCAATTCATTCATTATAGTCAAAACTTGTGTTAAAAGATATATGATTCATTATCCCTGCTTCAAAAATTGTTTCTTTTATGATGCATATGGTTGGTAATTTATTCTCTTATACGTAATAGGGTCTTACAACTTCTGTCATATCTGTTTTTTCTATGATCTCCACCTTGTTTTAGTCTGAAGTGTACATTGATAAAGTTGTTTATAGTGCTCTAGTCTTACTAATTGTGGAAGCTTATTTCAGGATAAAATTTTGTTCCTTTATTCATATCCTTTTGGTGTACAAAAAGCTATTTATGCATATCCTTTTGGTGCAATTCGAGCTTTTGAAATTGGGTGTGAGAAAGAATGATGTAGTGTTTGGATTGAAAGTAACTTCATATTGGTGGTTCAAGTTATCTCCAATCATTACACTGATGTTTGACACATTCATATTTGGTGGCATAATAAGCTTAGGAACATGAGATTATATATATATATAACATATATACTATCCAGTTTGGAGAAGTTGGCTACCAAGAATTACATATATAGATTTATCAACAAGCCAATAAAAATGAATTTATTTTAAAAGTGTGTTGTGTTTGATGATAAATGATGGATGAAATTGATAATCACGGTTGATTCAATTGTTATCTGTGAGAAGATCACAGCCTTCCCTCAAATTATTTTAAATGATTTGGATTTTGGATTGAATAGTCAAACAGCCGAACCTCACTCCATCAGCATCAACATCGAATTTGCCACAGAAAAAGGCATCACATTCAGACTATAAAAAGTAGCATTAGAGTCCAAAATACCAAACTCTAAAGGAAGGTCCCATTAAAATGCACTATTCAATATATAAAGAAGTACTTGCTAGCTACGCAACTTTAAAGAGAACAAGAAGAATTGACAAGACCCTTAACTACTTCTGTATACTATTTTTATACAACGTTTCCTTTACAAATCAACTACAGAATCAAGTTCTTTTCATCGTACAACAACATTTTATTGACAATTACCATTACCAGTCACTCGACACCTCCACCATGGCCTGGACTGGCATTTTTTTCACTATGTTATTTTCCTCTTTCACTTTTTTTTTTTTTTATATTACAGAAAATTTATCTCACAATTTCCAAGTGAAAAGCAAAAGATAGGAAAAGATACAAAGTAGAATAGCCAAACTCAACCACTATTTTGAAGAAACTTCAGAAGCACAACTTGTGATACGCATATCAGAAGGAGTACATACAAGAGCCCTTTGCTGCAAATGTCTCAAACTCTGCTCCATGCTTACTTGGACCATCTCAGCCAGCATCTTCTTCGCTTTACCAGATTGATCATCTCCATCAATCTGTGATATGATGTCACAAACTATGTTCTGAAGAGTGTCCGGTTCGACTTCAGGTCTTGAATATGGAGACTCTCTGAGTAACTGCAAAAGGGTACGTGCTTTTGGCTGTGATTTAGGGGTTCCTTGAACTGTCAGCTCAAGAAGTCCCGGAATAACACCTTCTCTGAGAATCGGTTCCCTGTATTTACATCTATCACTTTCACACATTCTCAGCAGTGCTCCAACAGCATGTTCCCTACTCTGGGGAGTGCCATTTTCAAGAACTTCCACGACTGCAAGAACCCCACCTTCTTCAGATGTTAAGGCGGTTCTACCCTCCTCATAACCCACCAAGGATTCTATCAGAGCACAACATTTTTCAGCAATTTTTGAGGATTTTCTACAGGTGTTGAGAAGATTAACTATAAAAGGCATTGCATTTATTTCGAGAATAATGCTCAGGTTTTCAGGGTGTGTTGATAAACTAGACAGAGCCGTCACAGCATCAACTTTAGCTTGAGGGCTTCCATCTTTAAGAGTATTTACAAGCAGAGGAATCGCGCCACAAGCACTGATTATTGGTTTGTTGGTTGGAGAGACAGATAGAGTGAGCAAAGATGCAGTTGCATACTCCCGCAGATTTGGATTTTCTGACTTGAGGAAACTGATTATCGGCTCTAATGCACCAGCTTCCACAATGCTAATTTTGTTCCTGCTTGATAACAACAGAAATGAATTACGAATAATGCATAGAAATTATATAGCAGAACAATATTCAGAGCTGGAACATATTCAAAACAGGCCTCAGATGCAAGATTAATGCAAAGCTAAAAAGGCCACACGTTTAAGTCAGATTAACGTTAGATTACAGTCTTTTGATGATTGGTAGTGTATGTTCTACATTTATTCCTTGAAAGAAGAAATTTTCTATGATTATAGCTCATTTATGGACCCGACAATCTATCAGTTATTAGATAAAATACAACCCATTAATCCTCCTACCGACCCCATGGACCCAGTAAAGAGAGAATAGAAACTTCAATGCAGAACGCAGATCTTCCCTTCTCAAAAGCATTTAATAATATAAAAGGTGATTAGGAATAAAATTATAACTTCTGTTATGTTTTTTAACTAAATGGAAAATGGGGAAGTGAAAATTTTAAATTGAAATCGTTTTAAACTTAATGATAAAACAAAAATATAAGGGAAAAAGATTAAGGACAGAAAGAAAGTAGGAGCAAAAATGATTTACACTGGCATACTCTTACAGTATGAAAGTGATTTCACTAAGCAAGAATTGGTAAAAATAAAAACATTTTATTTTATCTTCTTGCAATATCTTTATTTACCCATTCCACCTACAACTGCAACCATGGCCTTAATGAGAAGAAGAGTACAAAAGTTGAAAAAAAGTCATTCGGTGATTGAATAGAGCATTGAATGAAGGGACATGAACCATCTCCAACAATAAACATTAAACAAAACCCGGAATTCTAGCATATATAGGTTTAAGTGTTTAGGTTGATAGCTGCCTTTTCCAGTTTTTAGTTTGCATTCTTCTATCTATAATCATAAAACATGTTTTCTTTTTACTATATTATTACTCCGTTAGATAAGTGTACAGCTAATTTTACTATCTTCCGTTGACAAATTTATCATGATTTATAACCTCTGCAACTTTTTGCAGGTTAACTTCATTTAAATAGGACAATCCTAAAACGTTAAAAAGGTAAAGTGCTCCATATGTACAAAACAAAAACCACCCGCCAATTGGATAAGATTCTATGTTAAAGCATCCAATATTTCTGGTCAACACCAGTTTATGCACCCATTGAATTTTAAAAAAATAATCATAAATCCCTATCCAATCACTACATGTGACACAGTAAAAAAAAGTCAAAAATTCTTCAGAATTTTTTATCAATTCAGCCAACCAAATTTTGCATTCTGATTATAAACCATGAAAAAAAGTTGTTTTTCTTCTTCTTTTCTGACATGGGAATACTAACAGCGAAATTTTCATTCAGCTCCATCTTTCTTCCCCGAATTCCAACAAACATCTCCCAGTCATTAATCACTTATTTTAATTATCACATCAAAACTTACACCAAAATTTTAATTATGAAACTTCAATCATCTAAAACTATTCAATAACTTGAACCACAAATCATTAAAATAAAGTAAACAGACCCACCAACAAACCATTGTTATAAGCTTCTCATAATCTCTTCTAAATATCTAAGAATAAAAAACTCCTCCTTATTGTATCATGTTGCATGTTCACCAAATCGAAACTGTTTATCGCATATTCTTATATTCTATTCCCAACTTGACACACTCCATGGATCCCATCCCATGCGTTTCACACCATCCAAATATATTGAAAAATTACAACAAAATATATATATAAAAAAAAATTGGCACCACAGGAATACCTCTGTTTCATATAATCCTAAATCCAAATTACATAACAAACACATAATATATGCGTATTTTGAGTAAAAAAATAGTTTTTTCTGGTTCGGAAAACCCAATTTGAGAAGAAAACTGGTTGATTTGAAATTTTAGAGAGAAAGAGATACGGTGGTACGTACTTTTCGTCTTGTACGGCGAGGTTGAGGAGAGCGAGAAGGGCGGGTTCATGGAACTCGGGCGAGTCGACTCGGAGCATGGAGACGAGTGGGGTGACGGCCTGACGGAGTTGGCGGCGGCAGCGGTGGGAGGTTTTAGTGAGGCGGCGGATGTCCTTGGCCGCTTGGACCCTCAGAACGGGGTCGTTTAGCCGCAGCAGCTCCAACGCTCGCCGTACGGCCACCGCCTCCGCCGGAGGAGCCTCCTCCATCGGTTCCGTTCAGTGACAGAAAGAAACAGAGAGAGAAAACTGGTTTGTGCGTGCGTGGCTTGAAGCAACAGTTATTATTACTCACAACGCATCACAGTTTGGATATATAGAGAGAGAGAAAGAGAAAGGGTAGTTGTTGGTTGAGACAGTTTCTTTCTTTGTTTATTCAACTTTCGTGTAAGTTCTTTCGTTTCGATTGCCAAACTTAATTTTTGTACTAACATTTTCCCATTCAAACCAGTCAAACACTCTTTGTTAGCGTTGAAGTAACATTTCACAACAACATTCTTAAATAATTTAGTTCGTTAATTCACATCTAGATACGTAATTTTATTTTTATTTTTCTCAAATATTTATTCGCAACAAATCTACAATAGATTCACCGCAAAATTCATGTCAGATATTTAACTGTATATAGAACTTTAAGTTTTTAAGAATATACAAATTCAAATATGAACAGTAAAGATTTTGTTATCAAATAACTAAAATTACTTAATTGTATTTTTTAAAAACAATTATCATTAAACAAGTGAACAGTTAAAGAGAAGATGGAACATCAACTTAAGAAGATAAGAAATCTGTGCTTTAACATGTGTCCTGTTTTTGTTTTGCTTTTTTAAATAAGAAAAGGAAGATTATCCTTTTAAAAGCGCCGTAAGAATTAAATTTAATATATTTCATGAGTTATTTCTTGTGATTAGTTAATATAACATTAAGAATTAATAGTGACTCAGATAAAGGACATTCTTTCCTCCTAAACTTGTATTTTCTTTTTGAGTTAAAAGAGAAGTTAGGCATGTTAGGTCAGGTATTGTATTTAACTTTAATTTGATGACTCAATACTATAATTGCAAGAATTCAAGATGATTCAGATCACTTATAATGGTACGATGTAACTGTTAAAGAGTTATTACTAGTATATATATATATACACACACACAAGAGAATGTGTAATAGTTATCCTTCCATGAAGAAGATGTGTTGTGTTTATACGTAGTTCTTCCAAAGTTTTGATTCAATTATTTATTTAAACATGAATTTGACTCAATGGAATAAAATTGAAAATTGAAAACATACTATATTAGTATTATATAATTAAATTATCAAATACTAGAAATAAAAACTTAAATTAATGTACATTCACAATATATTTCAAAATAAAATCATATTTTTATAAATATATCATCGCATTTAGTTTAGTATAGCTAGACTTTGAGACTAATTAAATAGAACATCATGTTTTGTTTAAACCAATAATCACTATTAAAACATAAATAATTATTTTAAAAAAATTATACTTTAACAAAAAAATCAGACATTGTACTAGATTTAGACTATTAAAAAAAAACTTTCAGAAAAATAAATTGAGTTGAAAACCTAAATCCCTTAAAATCAATCTCGTGTAAGATTATCAACCGAAATTAGGTTTGGCTCACGTTCATCTTAGTTTATATAGTTCCCTAGAAACTGTAGGAGTTGTTGGTTAATGTATTTTTTTAGACTTTTTCAGTGTCTGAATTTATTTTCACATGGTTTCAACTTGAATTTGGGAATGACGTATGTATTAGAATATTAAGGTATAGGTGAAACTGAGAAATAATGTTTCTGTTGATGTGAGTCTTTGATTAGAATTGCAAGTTAGAAAATTTAAGTGGCAGTTAGGTACAGTTGACTATAGCTTAGCAATAATTATTTCTAAATCTTAGTCTTTGCAATAATTTTCTCTTTGATTTAGATGCATGCTTCCATTAAATTTTGTCTACACGCAAATTATGTATGTATGGTACGGTTAATTTGGCTTTCTTTCTATAATTAAGGGTAATTATAAATAAATAAACCAATTGGAGTAATTAAATCTTGTTGAAATAGGTGAATTACATTCCTCTTAGATAAATAAATAAATTAATTAATTAACTAATAATGTATTATATCAATGTTCACTTTGCTTTTACATATATATGGCTTTATTCTCATAAATAATTACAACTTTAAATTGTTCCACTTCATGCCTTTGTAAGGGCATTATTTCAAAATTTTAAGCCAAGCCAAAAAGATCTTTGGTTTGAACTTCTTTTTCTATTCCCTTTACCTTTTTTTTTCTTTAGTGAAAGAAGTTATACTCATAATGATTTTATCACAAAATTAATCCAAACATTTTTCTTTTTATAAGAGTGTGAAAAATGAAAATTTCAAGAAATGAGATCCCTCAAAATTAGATCATTATGTTGGGGTGCTCCAAATCCAACTACAAGATTAAATGTAGTGTCGTGGTATGTTTAAGTATTTTTAAAAATACATTTCACATATTAAAATTTTGTTTAAAAATTCAACTTTAGGAAAGTGAGACTTTTGACAAACTTAAATTTAAACAAAACTTAAATTCTCAAACTTCAATCAAAATACAAATTTGGAAAGTGGTTTGTTGCCAAATTTAAAACTGCCAGACAAGACCTTTCTCAGAAGCCCCACTGCTACATTGTTTAAGTAATAACCACCTTCTAATTAACTCAATTTTGAATTAAAGCATTCATGAATTAATTAAGACATAACCTTTTTGTTGAATAGGGAAATCAGCAATTATCATCTAATAAAAAGTGCTTAAAAGTTAGGGTTATTGGAGGGGAATGTATATAAACTTAAATCTGTTTGTTGGAATTTTGTTTTTTGACGTGGAACCGTTTGTTGGCACATTACTATGTTCTATTGGTAAATGACACATGTATTTGTTCCTAAAGTTAAAGTTTTTTTTTTTAAGCTTTCTTTGAGTACATGTTTTGTGTTTATAACAAGTTAATGGTACGTCATAATGAAAGAAAAAGGTGAAAGGAGAAAATTTTAAAACTAGGGTTAGTTTAAATAGGTTAATTAGTTTTAATTTTTTAATTAATTAGGATGAAAATTTTCTAAGTATACCCTAAGTTATAAGTTAATTATGTATGTATGGTGTATAAAGAAATTCTTTTCTTGAGCTTCAAGTGATTTTTTTTTTCTACAAGAATCTTTAACTTTTCTTTTTCTTTCAACCATCTTCTCTTTTTCTAATCTCTACCCTTAGCTTGGGTTCTGTATAGGTTTTAATATATTTCTAAACATTTTCGTGTGTGATTGACTCATGATAAAATGATATTTCAAAAACAAATTTTGATGCAAGTTTCTAATTTTCTTTAATATATTTTGAGGGTTTTTTAATTAATTTATTAAATAGTTCCTAATTAAAATATTGAATCTGAAAAAGATATCCACTGGTAGAAACACTTGGCTTGTCATTTTTTGGACTTTTAAAGAAAAATAAAAAATGATGAAATGTGAACAATTTAGTAAATAATCTTATCACAACAATTGCATCTTCACATGACACGACGTCTATGATAATCACAATTCTAGTAAATGTGTCTATCCTTTAATCCATATCAATATATATATATAACAAAATTTCCCTTTCATAATTTAAAATCCCTATAAATAATTCACAATAACACTACAAAGTATATAAAAAAAAACTAAAATATACTGAAAAGACATTTTTAAATAAATGAAAAAAGAAAACATGTTTTATGTAACTGTCCACAATTTATTTAATATAGTTAGATCCAAAATGTGAAAGGTGATTGATTTTATATAATTAAATTTTTATTACATCATAATTTTAATATATTTAATTATTTATTTTTATATCATACATAAAGTCGTATAAAATAAATCCGTTAACCCATATTTAAAAATAATAATATTAAATTTTAACTTATTAAAATAAAATAAAATTGTTAAATATGGACAGACAGCATATATGTTGTTTTCATTATTGTTATGATAATGATAAAAATAATAAGAACGGTTAAATTTTATTCTTGTAATGATATGTTGGTCTTATATATTTTTTAATTAGGAATATTTAATAAAAGTATTAAATGCAAAAAAATATTGTAAACAATATTTTATAAAAGTGTCAATTTAATTTGAGTTTAAGAAACAGGATTTTGAGTGATTCTGTATGCTTTTATTATATCGATAATACTAAATTTATTTTATAACCAAAAACATTTGCAATATGGTGGGCCCCAGTTCGGAGCATGAAAGTTGAAGCCCTCCGTAGCCATTTATGTGCCCAATTGGCTTACGCATAGATCCAAATAAAACAAAAACATACACTCCAAATTTAATATTTAAATTTAATATAGGTTTTTATATATATATATATATATATATATATATATATATATATATATATATATTTTTTTTTTTAAATTATATACAAACTAATTTTAACATATGATATTTTTTTTCTCAACTTTGTTAAAAATAGTTTTTTCAAATATATCTTTTGTTTCTTTTTCCTTGAAAATTTCATTTGATCATGGTGCTAAGGGTTAAAAGGTTTTAGTTGTACACGAAATATTTGAATTTGATTTGTTAAACATTTTATCATGTTTGTTTTTTAATTAAATAAATAAAATTAAATTTAAGTATTTAAACAAGTCAACTTCAAACTTAACATTAAGGATAAAAAAATAATTATTTTAATTAAATTAACAATACATATTTATTGTCTCTGTTCTTTGTGTACTATTGTGAAAATATATAAACGTTAGTCAAGAGTGTTTGAATTAATTTTGAATTTTTATGAATTATATTTTTTTATTAGATTAAAAGTTGTAATAACATAATTTTCTTAAAAATTTACATTAATGCCACAAATATATTTCTATTTATAGATTATTATAACAATAAATTGATTATTAAATATTAAATTGATAAAATTAGAAAAAGAACACTTAAGAGATGAAAATTTTCATGAAACTAAATAATCAAACTCGATCACTATTTTTCATAAAAAAAAATCACTATTTTTTTAGTTATTTTCTCATAATAGCATGAGCTAAGGTCCTAGGATAATTCAAAATTACTAAAATATATAAATAAAACGTGAAATATGTGGAATCTTTGTGAAAGCAATGCAACGTAAAGCAATTAATTACTCACTGCCACGTGGTACTTTTCTATTGAAGCATGTTAACAAACTTTTTGTACCATCTTAGCTCAGGATATATCAACATTTATTGCAAGTGTTGATTTGAAACATTTTATCTATTTATTATTTTACTGTAAATTGAATGTGCACCTTATTTCTTTAGGAGAAATGAAAAAAATTATAAAATACAATATAGCTTTAAAACGTGACATATTAAATTATTAGATAATGACAGTCACTCAAACATTGTGGTACAAAACAAAAATAAACAAATAGGAATGATAAAATTTAAATTATATTATTTTATGTTAATTTTCACTAGTAAAACAAATACCAACGTAGAAATCATCTGATAATATAACGTGGAAATATTTTTAAAATATTTGCAAAAGTATATATCTCATTTTAATATTAACCAAACTAATAGATCATATATAGTTTCGGTTCTCCAAAAACTGTTGTCACACGCATGTGAAACTGATAAGCAAAAACTTATCAACTCACATAAGTTTTTCTGTAGGATTTTTGGTCTCAATTATTTGTATAACCGAGACCATAGACTCTTTGCCACATTGACATTTTATGCAAAACTTTTGGCTCCAGTTATCTGGTTATTTACATAATCAAGGCCATAGACCCTACACAATCCCTTTTATCCTTCTGCAAGTCTGGTGTATCAACTGACAATTTTTTCGAAAAGGATTTATTGTCTTGGTTTCCAGCAGAATTGAGACCATAAACCTTAATCCCAAGAGGTTGTTAGTTGAAACGTCAGATTTGCAAAGAGATTTTTCAAGATATATTACCTCAATTCTCCTTCTAACCGAACTAGTATATTACTTTTGGCTTAGGTTCTCTTAGAACCGATGTCATAACTCTGCTCGGACCCATTTAAAATATTTAAAATATATTTTTTTTGTAGGTTTTTGGCACCGGTTACTTGGGAACTAAGTAAATAGGGGTTTGATGCCTCGGTTTAACAGGGAACCGAGACAAAAAAGTTGAACAGAATTTCAAAATGTCATTTTAATTTATTTTTGAATTTTTTTCTAGCAACCGAGAATGATGTTCGTGGGTTCAGTGAAGTAGCTGATTACATCCAAACATATCTCACTAGTTGCTTTGGAAGGGGGAAAAATATATTTTATCCCTTATATAGCTAGATAAGTGAAGTTTGTTAACTTCAAAGTTTTATATGTGATTTTAATATATAAAAATTAAGTTATTATCCATTTCAGGCACCATTGACAACTATTTGTGGTTTTCATACTAGAGAACATTGTTGTGTGGTTTTGCTCATTGCATAAGTTTCATCCCAAACATCCCATACAAGTAGTTGATTGGTAAGAACCTTAATGTTTGGACTTTCTTTGTTATATAAATGTATCCTAAAGCTATTTTTTTTCATAGTTCAATTGTAGTACATATGATATTGTCAGGGAAATCAATTCCTAAGTTTAAAAAGCTTGCATGAATGACTCTCAAGATTTGATATTTTGGTCCATACTTTCTTATAGTTGTTTTATTCTAACGATCTTCATTAATTATTTATAACTATAATGATAAGTTATAGTGTAATAGACAAACTGGTTGATATAAGTGTGATTACTATGTAATGTATTTGATTACAAACATTATTCATGCCCATATTACAAGTGGATGGAAAACGATAATATTTGGATTTAATGAATTTTGTTTTTCTCCATCGTTTGGATATACACTAATTAAAATCAAGTGTCTTGTGCAGAGATTTAAGACTCCTTTTCCAATTCCCAAGAAGTCTCTTATTTACCTATGAAGTACTTGCAAAACATGTAATAAAACTATACAATAGTGCGTAGTTAATAGGATTTAATTAGATATACACTTGCATATTTTAGTTGAGTTGATTTATAGTTATTAGACTTTTTATATTAAGATATCTTATGGTTATAATTATGTATTTCATTGAAAAAAATTATTTGGATTGTTTTTCTTTGTTGTGAATATTGTGCTTTTATATGCATGTATGTTTTTATGATAAGGGATGTCACAGAAACAAACCTATTATTAAAAAAACACAGACTTTAGGCAATAGTTGTGGTAAAAATTGAGGAAAGGGTATACGGCCTCGATTCAGGCGACAACCGTTGCCATAAAGTGTATCAGATTTTTTTAAAAAAAAAATTAAGAAGCTATGACAACGATTCTTGCTTGAATCGCTACCATAGCCCCTTAAAATTAATATTATTATTATTATTATTTAATTTGGTGCACTCTATGGCAGTGTTCCCTGCACAACAACTACCAAACTTTCCTAACCTTTTTTTTGTTTACTATTTCGATGATTGAGAAATCGAAGCAGAAACCCTCTCTTTATTACCTTGGTTGTTAACTGAGACAAAAGAATCACTTTTTTCTATCTCGTGATTCAAAAATCGATGTATATTATAAAAAATAATTGTTGTCGTTTTTTTTTACTGCACTAGTATCTAACAGAGAATAGTAAATCTCTTGTTTCATATAGTTATTGCAAACAATTTTA
Source organism: Vigna angularis (assembly GCF_016808095.1). Lineage (NCBI taxonomy): Eukaryota > Viridiplantae > Streptophyta > Magnoliopsida > Fabales > Fabaceae > Vigna > Vigna angularis. Next base: position 26,232,822 of record NC_068976.1, read on the forward strand.
GAAGTATTAAAATATAAAAATCAAATTTTATTGTTAATAAATTTTCATAATAATAAATAACTAATAAACATTAGCATATCAGTAATATATCAAAATTTATATTAATTTCTAACATAATTTTATTAGAAGTTTAATCCACCTGTTTATAGATAAGTTATTCTAAATTTATTTATTTTTAGTTATGAAAATATTAGTCCAAATCAACTAAGTGTATATTATAAAAGTAAATAACTTTTAAAAGGTTATTTTTTTTATAAAACTTCTAATAAAATAAAATAATCATTTTTACTAAATTTTAAACATAAAATAGTATTCTTAAACTTGATAGGTCTTAATATCTTCTTCATCAACATCACAAATACTAAAACATTAGCATATGAAACAATTTTATCATATTAAAATTATTTTTAATTAATATTAAATAATAATGAAATCAGGAAATAATGATGTTATAATAAAATTAGACGTTTTAATGATATAATCTATTCTACATCATCTAAGAATTTTGATAAAATTTCACATTTTTCAAATGACATTAAATAAAAGCGGTGGCATCAAATAATTTACATAAAAGAATAGACTGAAATACCAACACAAGCAAAATTTTATGAACTATATAAAATATTATTTAAAATATATACACAAACAAATTATAATAAAACAATAATCTCTTTTTTTATTCATATATAAAAAGGAAATAGATGAACAGTTGAAATAAAAAGTTAATCTTTATCACATAAATATTTTGAAACTTTGATAACACAGTACTTAAAATATAGACTTCGAAAAAAATTAAATAATATAATTTGTTAAGAATTGAATGTTAACACTTCGAACTTTAATAGTACATTTAATAGAAGAATCGATAAAAATAATAATAATAATTTAAGTAAGGTTGGCAAAGTAATCTTTTATGAACATTTTCCTCGCAGCTTAACAAAGAAATGCAAATTTACATTAAACAAAATATAAATATATACATAACAAAAAGATTTTTTTTTTCAGATAACATAAATTTTAACAAAATAAGTAAGTAATAATTCATATTAGCTAAAAGGTTTTGGATTTTGAATCCAACCAAATAATTCAACTAAATTTAAGGTATATGAAATACTTATAATATAATCAAATTTGATTGCATTAATGATACTTAATTGAATCTTAGTAGTAACTCTAACATATAAATAATACACCAACTACACTATGAAAAGTATATAAAAAAATATTAACTTGAAAATTTGCTTAAAGATAACTATAAGAGGAGATAACATGAGAAGAGTTGTTAGCATCCTTCATGGTGTGTTGTTGTGTTAGACATTGATGAGAACAAAAGAGAAGAATTGCAGAGAAGAATATGGAAAGAACAAAAGAAAACAAAATGAGGAGAATGACGCAACGTAAGGTTAAACAAAAAACAAATGACAATGTTATTAAAGTAATGATTAAATGTCATTAAAATGTTTAATTAAATTTGTTATTACATTTTTTTTATGGTGGTCCTCGATAAAAACCATATTTTCAAAGGTGTCATAAAATACATATTTTACACAGTGTTTGCATGGTAGGTGATGAAGTCAATTTATAGCCATCAAACCAGACAAATTGAGTTGAACAATAAAATTTTAAATAAGAAATTATGGATTAATTGACAAAGTCTTAGTTGATGTGGTTCTTTCTTTCATTTTCGTAACGCATAATTCGTGTGGTTCTGCTCAGTCCGACTCATACACAAGACAAATAATTAATTAATTCAGAGAAAAGTACAAGGTTTTTTATTATGAAATTTTTTTCTGTTTTAATTTTTAGTTGATGTTGTATTCATAATTTTTCTTTTGTATATAAAACAACGTACTACCCAATCGCTGGTGATGTAGTATAAGATCCTTCTTGTAAATAAAAAATATATAATTGTATATAATATATAATCATTCATAATTATCACGTATAGATCTGAATTATAAAGAATAAAAATATATATAAAATTTTGATAGGATAAAGTTGTTTATACTTGTACATCTTACAATGGAACGATATATTCTTCAAAAGGATTAGAGAAATTTTGAAGGAGGGGAAGCATGAAAAAAAGCAACAAAAGAAGAAAAAAAGGGAAAAGGAGATAGAAAAAAGAGAATGGGTCTTAGGCCCAAAGTCTCAAAGAATTAAAACACTCTTATAAGAATTAGAAATATTTGAGTCAAAATTCTTTAAGTAGTTAAAAGAGTTGTTTACAACAAGTAAAACCTGAATTTTATTTAAAGGTCATTTTTAAATGAATAATATATATATATATATATATATATATATATATATATATATATACACACACACACACATATAAAGGATAAATATTTTTTTTTTATTTAAAATTTTATCTCTCTAAAGCACATATTCCTTTAGCTCTATCTCTAAGTTCCTCTAAGTTTAATATATATATATATATATATATATATATATATATATATATATATATATATATATATATAATTACTTTAACTCTATTGATTATAGTTTCGAAGAGGAAATTATATATTAAGAGATAATTGACTAACTAGAGTTAAGTGTTTTGGAGACGATATTTTGTATGTAGGATTTGATATTTGAAAACTTATATGGATTTATGCTGGTTTTCTGAAAGTGCAAAGGGAAGCTTTTGAGCTAGTATAGACACGTTGTATCTAGGTGAAACTAGTTAATATTTACTTTTATTCGTTTAGATTGGTGATGCATGCTGTGATTGGATTATTCTATGTATATTTAGGTAGATATAAGATTATCTTACAGTAAATGAAATTGTAGTATTGCAAAGTTATTAACACATAAGTAATAATTATTTAAAAAATAATTTTTTAATTTATTTATTAGAACTGGATAATCTTTATAACAATTCTTCCCAACTGGATTTCTTTAATATGTACCCCTTACCAACTTATACATCCATTAGATAACATAATAAAAAACCTGACTTCCAAGATGTTTCATCTACCATTACCAAATTAATTGGTACGGTGATATTCAATTGAGAGAAAAAGTCAAAGAACATTATAAGATTATATATATATATATATATATATATATATATATATATATATATATATGTATCAGTGTGTATATTATATATTGTTTTCTCTTTTTCCATGATTATGCAGTAGTCAGATATTTATCAGAAAAAGTACAACAGTTTGTGATTCAAACACTATGCTCCTTTTTTTCTGCCAGATCTTGATTTAATTCAGAAGTTTACAAATTAGAAATGTCATGCATTCTGAAATACTAAAATGTCCTTCAGAACGACCAACTTCCAGAACTAATTTCCTGTTCTGAAATGTCGTGTCTTGATTATGATGACACTTATTCATTGGATCCATAACCTACAATTCATCTTTGAGATGAAAGAATGGAATCAATGGCTTGTCTTACTTGAGAAATGTCAGGAGCTTTTCCACCTTGGACAGGCCAAAATTCATCAGCTGCCAACACCTTCACAAAGATGTTTCACAGAACAGGTGAGATTCCATGATGACCTTGAATGACCAAAAAATATATATGCATATCAAAAGAACAAGGAAATTAGTGCATTGTGCTATTCCCACCTTCACTTGCAACTGAAGAAACTTCACATAACTAATTGCTTTCTCCAACATGGTAACCAAATCAACCTGCAAAATTCATCAATGGAGTTCAATCATAATCATAGTTATTGTTGCAAAGGAAATGCAAAAGAATGCAGCATTTCAGACTAGTTTGAAAAATCTACCTTGGAGCCATTGGGGACCAGTTCTTGGAGTATCTTAAGCCGCTCACTTATTCTCTCTCTTCTATTCTGCGATACACTCATACAAACATTCTATCAGCATTGAATCTCATATTTTAAGTTGTCTTAATTTGCAATCAAAACTTCGTACACATATTTGCAACATAATCTATCTTAGGTTTGAAGCAATTAAGCAAACCTTGGCAGCAACACTTTGAGGATCCTTAGAAGGGCTTGACTTTGGTTTTGTTGCTTTACTTGCAGTTGTGCAAGGCTTCTTGGCGTTATTGGCAGCTTGCATGGTCTCTCCCTATAGACACAAATCTCACATCAATCTTCCATTCTAAGAATATACGTACAAAAAAAATGAAGTTAAGATGTGATTAAGGAACCAACAATACCATAAAAGATCGCTTTCGCAAGACCGATTCTTGTGCTGCTGACTCATTCAGGCTAGAACTATGGACATTTGGTTCTGAGTATAGCCACCCAGAAGCTGAACTTTCACATTGTTTCTTTTCTTTTTCACCATTGAATATGGAGCTATAGCAAGTAGCAGTTTCAGAGCAGCTGAAATTTTGGACTAGGCGCATGTCTGCAGTGTTGTTTTTGGGACTAACATGGTTCCATTGGTTGCAACCTTCATGCAAATTACTCTCTTTGGAAAACATCCAGCTCTGCTGAAAGCTAAGAAAAGACTCCCTACCTTGCATGAGGCTGCTGAACTCGTCAGCTTTGAAGTTAATCAGAGATTGAGTTATGGCTGAAGCTGAATCATTGCTGAAGCCATTAGTACTTTGTGAACCACCTTCCTCTTCAACCCCACATTTTTGGTACTCACTGACCCCATGAGATGTCAAAGAGAGTGCCATTAGGGAAGTAAACGACCCACCCAAATGCAGAATTAGCTAAGGTTTTTTAAGGTCAATAATGAGCATGACAGAACTAGTGAAGAAGAGCTCTCTATATAGCCTTCAAAAAGCAACTACCATATTGCATTGATGGGAATTGGAACTGAAATATTTTAGTATGATGGGGAGCAAGAAATCAAAGTAGAATACTAAAATATTGATGTGTGTTTAGGAATTTAAAAAGTGTTAGTTTAATTCATCTTCTTATTGGGATTGTTAGCTGGCAAAAGAGAATGGAAAGTAGCATAAGGGTCGCCGGATCCTTCGCAAAACCCACGTCTCTCTTTGATTGATTCCAATTTGGTTAGTCTCACTTCGATGAAGAAGTTGTAGCTACTAACTTAGCTTCTCACATGCTTCGTTTTTAAAACTTAAGCACGTGGATTCATACTCTATTTTGTGAAGTCTATATTATATATATGTTAACATTCTGTGTAGCTGTCTGTGTTAGTTATTGAACTGGCTGAGATAGCACTGATTGGCATGCATGATGGCTTCTGTACATAATTTTATTTATTTTCTCTTTTTATTTTCTCCAAGATTGAAAAATGTGCAGGGAGAAGTAACGTGGAACATTTTTTTTTTAATTCATATACAAATAACTAATTAAACTTATTTGCTTACGACCATATAGTATGTGTTCTAGCCCTACTTCTTCACTTACTAAACGGTGAGTACATGCAACTGGAACCTTTTAGATTAAAAAAAAAAAAAAGTATATATGTACAAATACTACGCTTTTTGAAGTTGTGAATATGTTTTCTTTTTCGTTGTGTATGACAGTATGTGTTATTTTCTTTTAGACAATGATTCAAAGTGATGAGATCATTCTTTTTTTCTTTTTGTGATGCATTTTGATTGAAAAATCTTAGATTTTTAAGGTTTATTTCTTGTTCATTAACGACGTTTTTCATTATTGTCTCTTTTGACCTTCCTTCTATCACCATTGCTTTTGATTAATTCATATATGTTTTTTCTCTTGTGGCAAATATGATTTTTGTTAATTTATTTATAGCCGTGGTAGCTCTTTAACAATGATCTCTTTATTCTCGGAAAAACAATGCATTTTTCACTGGCGATTTGCAAGAAGATATTTATATAGAGTAACCTCTCACATTTGTTGCTTAGGGAAATTTTTTAGGTTGATATTTCGTCTTCTACGTTGTCTTCACAAATAATTAATAATTTGGTATCACGAGCGCAAAAGGAAATATTTTCACAGTCTTTAGGGATTATATTAATAACAAGATTGATACATACGATTTGTATGTATTATCTTGAAAGAGAGTGTTAAATATATTATCTTTATTTTATATTTATCTTTATCTTTAATTAATTTTTTATTATTTTTTATTTATATTTTGAACTTATCCCATATTTTTTGTTATAAATAGAGATTAATTCCATATATTCAACCTATATAAATAAAAGATTTGTAATAAAATATTGTTAATAGTATGTTACTTCATATTCTGTAGAGTGCAAAATTATAAATTTATAATTAGATATTTATATTTACATTTTAGTTATTAAAATAAACCACGATAGACGGGATAATATGTTATTAATAATAATAATAATAGCTTATACAAAGTGTAAGTACGTAAATATAAGAAATTAAGATGTAGTTACTCGTGGAAATGGTATGTAAAATTATGCTTAGATAGCTATTTATTTATTTTCTATTAGATGTGTTAATGTCGTTGTTATTTTCTTATAACCTAAGAAGTAAAAACACACAAAACAAAATCGTTAGCATAATAAAGATGGAGAAATTCTGCTACTTACATTTTTTATCAGTCAAAGAAACATTTAATAGATATAAGTAATTATATGATACATAAACCCATATATAAAGTAGAAATTACACATTATTTTCATACACATCATAGGAGTTGAAGATCACTTAGAAAAAGCTTTTATGTATGATATAAATTTAATAAGGTACATCATGTACATTACGTTTGGCTCACCTTCTTTAAAATAATGATATTTCTACGAGATTAGATCACAATGACACACCACCAAAACTTCTTTTCTTTCTTCACTAGAGAATAATAATACTGCTGCACAAAATGAAATATTATGAAACCCCAAATATAAACCTAATTTTTTGTATGAACTATATATATTGAAGCACTTATAAAGCTGGAGGTATAATCCATATAAATATATATATAAAAGTTTTTCCAACATTAGATACCATACATGATAAGGCTTATACGATCAAAATATTTCTACCCTATCTTTTCCAATCATGACATTTCATCTCCAATCATTCATTGAAAATAGTGAATTACATCCTTTTGTTAGTGGGCTGTTGTAATATGCAACTCCTGCCTAACACATTTCTTCCTTCTTCATAGCCCTTTCATACAGGTTCTTCCCTTGTCCAAGCATCATTTGTAACAATTCTTGTTTTCTTTAAGTTTCACAACTGAGCTGATAATTGTCAGTAAACATATGTTAGTATAAGTTTCTCTCTTGTTTAGTAATAAAGGACCTTAAAATTAGATATTAACAGCGATTAATAAATAAAAGTTGGTATGATAAGTCTAATAAAAATAAATTTTAGATTACTTTGATATTATATTTAAAAAAATCTTTTAAATTTAATTCAATCTTATAAAATTAACTGATATAATTATAACAACTTGATAACATCCAACTCATTATAATATATTAGAATTGAGTGCGAATTAAATTTTGAAAATCTTAAAGAATAAATTTTTTGTTTATATATATATATATATATATATATATATATATATATATATATATAGAGTTTGCTAATTTATGTAAGGTATTTTTTTAGTTGGTACATTTGAGCAAAGTGTACTAAATTTTAGGTTACAAAAATATTCTTATTCAAATTAAAACATATTTTAAATCTAAGTGTATTTTAATAATTTTAAAATTTAATTTAAATTAAAATAAAATAAAAAGTAGTTATTTATCATTCATACTTTATAGTTGCTACTACGTGTATTAGTTATTTTTTTAAAATAAAAAATAAAATAAAAGATAGTTATCTATCATCCATGGCTTTAGAAATATTTTTAATTATAATATTTTTAAGAATATATAATTTTCATAAATGAATGTGATTGCATAAAATAAATAAGACTTTTTATTATAACTTTTCACATATAGTAGATTATTATCCATAAGAGTTTAAAAATTAGTTGAAATAATCACAAATATGTCAACTGATTTATGTATAATTATTCAGTTCAATTACGACAAAAATATGTTTAAAAATTATATATACACACATGAGATATTAGTAATTAACTTTTTAGAGGAGATTCATGAAATAATAACCATTACTTTGAAAAGAAAAAAAATATGTTATTAAAAATATAAGTAAAAGTTGCAAAAGAAATCTGTTACAAGTTGCAAGTAGATGGCATTATTTTTAAAAAAACAACTAATATACTTGACACCAACGATGAAGTCATGGATGAAAGATAAACTACCTTTTATTTTATTTTAAAAAACAATTAATATACTTGACAGCAAATATAGAGTCATGATAAATAACTACTTTTTTTTATTTTAAAAAACAACCCATACACGTTGCAGTAACTATAAATTCATGATGGTAAATAACTAATTTTTATTTTTTATTTTAAATTAAAATTTAAAATTATTAAAATACTCTTAGATTTAAAGTATGTTTTTATTTGAACGAGGATATTTTTATAACCTAAAACTTGGTACACTTTGCTAAAATGTATCAACTAAAAAGTGTATCAACTAAAAAAAGACTTTCCATATGTTAGAAACTCATATATATATATATATATATATATATATATATATATATATATATATATATATATATATATATATATTATTAATTAACTTGAGATCTTTAAAAACAAAACAAAATACTAAATAGACTTAATATGTTCTCCATACAGTTTCTGTGTCCCTCTACTAATATTATAAGGAATATTACAAAGAAAATACATATATTTGTATTATGAGGCTAAAACAAACATTAGAAAATACCAAGCTTTTCCTTTGTACTGTGTAACTAAGATACATGTTATCATAAATTAGAAGTTTACGAATCACAATAAGTTTATTGTTTGGCATGACATGTTAAGTTATATTGGATCTATGAAAATAATTGAAAATTTAAATGAATACTCATTAAAGCGTTTGTGAGATTCTCCCATCTAAAGATTTACCATGTATCATTTGTCCTAATGGGAGGTTAATAACTAAATAATCAACAATAAATATGGAGAAGGAACACATTTCTTCTTCTTTTTTTAATAGATGGGTTGGAAATCCAAGTGTGAGTCCAAGTCTCACATTGGACACAAATAAGAAAGTAAAACACTGTATAAAGGCAAAAGACACATTAACCAATTGTCTTAAGGTTTTAGGTAAAGAGTGGTGTCAATCCCTTATATGGCTAGACTCAGATGTCATTGGTGTTTGTGTCTCCCAAGTGAACTGAGCCGATGGTTTGTCTTGGTGACCGACTCAGATGAGTTAATGGTTCCTATACCAAAAGTCCTCCTGGCAAAGGGTATTTAGGTAAGCAAGTCCCGTTAAGATGAACGACGGTTGGAAAGAGCTACTCATGATTGTGGTTGGTTGGAAACACTATATAAAGGTGAAAGATCCATTAACTCATTGCCTTAAGATTTTGGATAGAGATAGTGTTAATCCCTTATATGGTTGGGCTCAAATGTAATTGATATTTGTGTTTTCTCGGTGAACCTCCTCCTTAATAGACCCAACAAAATGGAGGATGATATTTGTGGATTAATACAATCACCATGTTGACCATTTAAATATTTTATGATTTTAATTATGCATCACCTAGACGATGACATGTTTTAACTCACAAGTGAGATTGTCATAGCTTAATTAGTTGAACTATTAATTAGGGAAATTCACATTAACAATGTTGGTAAATTCACATCTCATACTTCTAATAGCTTTCTATGTCCACTAAAATTGAAATTTAATATGCTTTAACACATAATTAATATTCCAATGATTAATTGGAGATGTGAAAATTTCCATCTTATACATATTGATTTGCATCAAGTTTGCAATTATTACAAATACTTCTGTTTAGTGTATACTTAATAATATAATATTTTTCATTTAAGAAATTTCAAGTATATCGTACATATTTTTAGGATCGCGATATATTGACAACGCGAATCTAACAACGTTTTGACAACACCACGTGTCAACGTTGTATTGGCCCATTTAGAAATTATTTTTTTAAGAAAAAATTGATTTGGAAAAGGGGTTAGGGTTAGACATTTGCTTATTCCGAAACCACCCTCCTTCCTTTTAGCACTCTCTCCTTTCGAAACACTCTCTCCTCTTTCCATTTTAGGTTTTCAGTTTTCATTTGAACTTCTCTCTCTCCATTTGGTGAAGGCCTCGAAGTGGTCGTTGAGCAATCTCTCTGGACGTTGAGGAAGTTCCGTCGTCGCTGGCCTCAAAATCTCTCTTTCTCTCTCAAGTTCGTGATATCAACAATATACGTTCATCTATCTCTGTGGTTGGTCTGTTGAAAGTGTCTCGTTCGGTGTCGATTTTGTCAAAGTTCTGAGCTTTTTTTGTGCAATGGGTTCGTCCGCTGACATTGGTTTTTCTAACAAGGTATGAACTTTTTTCCTTTCCGTATTCATATTTTGGGGTTGGGTTTTTGCTTTTGACCTTTGTTGGTCATTTTGCTGGTCATTTTGTTGGGTTTTGCTTTTGTGGGTTGTGACTTTTGTTGGTTATTTGTACCAACAAATATTAATTTTTTTTGCAGTTTTTTGTTCGTCATTCATTGAAAACGAAGTGTATTGCTACTTTGAATGGAATTTTGAGTGAGGAGCACAAGTCCATTATTTCGAAGACGCACTTTGGATGGTTTTAACAAAAATCCCCTTTTGTATCGAAAGTTGAAGAGTGCTACCCAGACATGGCTTAAGCACTCCCCAGGGGTCCTTACGAGTGTGTTTTCAATGTTGTGTGGATTGATTATCCCTGTTGGCCATGGTTGAAGGTGTCCACAACAAGAAATTTCAAGTTAGGTCTGTCCTATGTGGATGGAAGACCAAGTTAAGGTGTTTCTAGGTTGAGAGGTGAGTTCCTGCACCATTGACACAGGACTGATGTTGTTGTAATCGATTACAGGGAGCTGGTAATCGCTTACCAGTAGAAAAATCTCCTTTTGTACCAAAAGTTGAAGAGTTCTACCCAAACGTGGCTTAAGCACTCCCCAGGAATATTTTGGATTCGTTATGACTGTCTTTTGAAGGTTTTGTGGGTGGATAATTAATGGAACACTTCAAGTTGGAATACTTCAATATTAAACAAATATAAAAGGAATAATGAAGGGTATTGACTAATGAAAAATTATAACAATATTATAAAGCACATACATAAATAAAAAAACATAACGACAGTTCATGAAACAACAAGTTTTGAAATGAAAAGGTACATAACAGAATATAATGAAATGTAATCTAAGAAGGTGGTTGTTGATCAAATTGATTGTGAAAGTTAATAAGTTCTTGCTCTACGAGTTGTGCAAAAATCGTCATGAACTTGAACTACCTTGGTTCAAACACCTATAGGAGTTTTTTCCTCCACAATTGAGTGGGGGAAACTATGTTTTGATACACTTGACACCATCAATGATGAGCAACATGTGTTTCATCCACAATTGAGTGGGCCAAACTGTGTTTTGATGCACTTGACACCATCAATGATCAGCAACATGAGACATACATGCAAAAACTGGAAAAAAATCACCCATAAGAACATAAAAATAACCCTGGGGAGTAGTGTTCATCTAGCTAGGGAGTACAGTTGAAGTTTCTGTACAAATGACCATTTTTCCTCTGGTAATCGATTACATGGGTCTTGTAATCGATTACCAGAGGAAAAATGGTCATTTGTACAGAAACTTCAATTGTACTCCCTAGCTAGATGAACACTACTCCCCATGGTGGTTATTGCTCTATTTTTGTTGAATTTTTCATTTTTTGAGATGGGTGAGTGAGTTCAATGTTATTGGGTGTGCTCCCTGCACCAATAATGAGGTTAGGTCATTGATTAATTAAAAAAAATGTCCATTTAGGTGGTTTTCTCCAACTGAGGTGAGGTGCATGACCATTGTTGTAAAACCTCTTCTCGGAATCTCATAGGAAAATTTTTCATTTTATTAATTAAGAAATATGTCATCTAATGTTGTTACAATGCACAAATTTTAAAAGGAATTTTCAATAAATAATACATTTGCCAACAAGAGGAAAAGATATACGTATAAGATAACATGCTGTCAACTTTGACATTTGCTGACTATTTTAATCATAACTTTTTCCACAGACCTCCAAATGATGTGATTCTTTTTTTAGTAGAAAATAGACTCAAAAATATTTACAATGACTACTAATTTATAATTTTTGGACATCTGCGTAGGTGCAGTTAATTCCTTAAAGTTAACGTTTTATATATTTCTACCACCTCTGACCTTTGCTGGTTGTTTTGTTCATAACTTTCTCCACCAAACTCCAAATGAGTTGATTCTTGTTTTGTTGTAAATTAGACTCAAAATATTTCAAATGATAACTAACTCATAATTTTTAGACCACTTTAGTATATGTAGTTAATTTCCCAAAAACAACATTTTTCTAAGCTTCCCAAACGAGTTTACTTTCAAGTTATTGTCTCATGTTTCTTATATTATTCTAATTTATTTTATTTCTTTATAAATTATCCATAATTCAAGGTAAAATAGTAGTATAATTAAGGTGTGATGTGATTCTACTAGCACAAGCCAAACACTTATATGGACTTCACCTACCTTGGTTTAAACAACTATATGAACTACTTTGTCCACAATTGAGTGAGGTAAATTGTGTTTTGATGCACTTGACACCATTAATGATTAGCAACATGAGACATCCATGCAAAAACCGGAAAAAATCACCTATAAGGACATAAGAGTCCTTTGTACAGAAACTTCAATTGCACTCCCCAACTAGATGAACACTACTCCCCATGGTGGTTATTGCTCTTGTTTGTGACTTTTTGCATTTCTTGTGAATGGGTGACTGAGTTCCATGTGAATGAATGTGTTCCCTGCACCAATGAACACATTAGGCCATTGAATATATGGCAAAAATGTGATGGATCTCATCTAGCTTATATGAAAGCACATAAACGACCTTTTTTTCAACAATTCAATGGCCTAACGTGTCCATTGGTGCAATAAACACCGCCCATGACCATGAAACTCACTCATCCATATGAAAAATTGGAATAAAGAACCCAATTGAATGATGAGGGAACTCCCTCTTCCAAGGAAAAAACAGGACAAAGCTTTGGAGAAATGGCGCACAGAAAGCACTTCAATGGTGTAGAGAGAGACGACTTCCTCCAAAGACAACGGTGGACCCAAGCGGCGAATGAACAACGATGGACAGAGAACCACTTCAATGACGGAGAGAGAGTTTTGAAGGATCTCTCGACGAATGGGAAGAGAGAGTTTCGAAAAGGGGGAGAGAGAGTTTCGCCGGAAGGAACTTCAGTGGCAGAGAGAGAGTTTTGAAGGATCTCTCAACGAAGGGGAAGAGAGAGATTTGAAAAGGGGGGGAGAGAGTTTCGCAGGTCAGAGTTTCAGAAATTGAAAAGTGTCAAAATGTTTCTGAAGATTATTCCAAAAATGCCCTCCAAGACAAAATAAATCTTTAAACAAAATTTAATAAAAACAACCAATGACAGTGCAACACGTGTCGTTGTCAAAAATATGTTGTTAAAGAAGCATTTTTTTATTGTCCCACAAAGAATTACTATGATAGATCCACAAAGACAATAAGGAATATTCTTGAATATCAAATCTCCAGTAAAATGTTTTAAGATTTATTTATAGTTGGATTTTTAATTGTCATTTTAATTAATGAATCTGTTTTTTTCAAATTTAGTGAAAGAGAAAATACTAGTTGAAAGGTTATTGGTTTAAATTAATCATCATTATCACCTTGATGACACAAAAGGGTAATTAAGTTACATGTACCAACTAGAATCGATGTCCCTCTTTGATAATCTAATATAGCAAAAGGGTATCAAACACATCGTAAGGGTGGTGGACTTGTTATTTCTAAGAATAAAAGTCCTTATAAATAAGAGAAAAAAAAGTTAAAAGATAAAATGACCCATATGAAGTTATGGAAACACCAAAATATTCTTCTATCATATTTAAAGTTCTTGAATATAAAAAAAATTAAGAAATCTTTTAATTAATTATGTTATGAATGAAATCAAGTGAAACAAAAGTGAAGTCAATTTTAACATATATTTGCTTATTAGACAATGTTAAATGTTACAAATGTAGATGATCAAGAACCAAAGTTTATTAATGATTTTTGAGAAAAAAATATTGGTTAAAATGGAAAAATGAAATTAAAGTTTAAACTTGCTTAATAAGAATTTTGATTTTTGCTTGTAGTCATTACATCTAAAGGTGTTAAACCGGGATGAATACAAATGGTTTTTTTTTTAAAAAAAAAAGAGAGAAACCTTTAATTTAATTACTTTTAGATTTTTAGTCAGTCTACTTGCATATGAAAGACTCCATTTACATGTAAAGAATATTACAACCATTTCTCTTGAAAATGATGTTTATATGAAACTTCATAAATGATTTAATTTGTTCAACATTTTAAATACTAAAAGAATTATTCAATAAAAATTTAACAAACCTCATAAAACAATCAAAATATGTACACTATGATTGTCTCAATAAGTAAACGGAATGATTAAAAAATATTCTATTCTTATTTATATATCTATAAAAAGCATAAAAAAATGGATTTGTCATAATTAAAAAGCATGTACTTAATTTATCAATAATGGAAATCTTGGAGAAGAATATTCAACCAAATTGAATTAAAGCCTTTCTAGATTAAAACAATCAGGACACATATGGTACAAGCCTATGTGAGTATTTGTTAAAAGAATTATATAAAAATTACTATAGTATTTGTCTTTGTATTTATTTAAAAAGATTAAAATATAAACTTTGTTATAACTGATATTTATATTACTGTCATAACATTTGAAACTCGTAAAGAGTTTATAAAGACAATATACAAATAAATAATTTGAAATGAAAATCTTAAAAGGTTAAAGTGTTGTTTGATATTATAAATTGAGTGTTTAAGTAAATATATTTTTGTATATAAAGAAGACTTATATAACGAATGTACTTAAAGGATAAGACATATTCATTGTTGGTAAGGTCTTTAAACGTTGATAAAGATAATTTTGATCCTCAAGAAAAATATAACGAATGTACAATTACATAATGTATTTTATTGAAATCTTTTGTTAAATATGTATAAAATGTGTGGTTTATCTTATGCAAATAGAATCGATAACTATATACATGAAAATAATGATACATTAAAGGAGATAATAAAATATGCATCGTTAAAGAAAAATCACACATGGTCTTGAAAAGATTGATATATATAATATTCAAGAAGTTGAATGTAACAAATATTTTTACAAAGTCATTAAGAAAGAAAGCTATTGAACAATTAATATAATTTTAATTTAACAATTATGCCTATATATATATCTAGAAGAGTCTCATTTAAATTATTTTAATTTATTCTCTCTTATTCTTTTATTAATGTTATGAGTTTTATATTATCCATGATTTTCCTCCCTCACAATAACATGTACTTTCTTTTTACTTGAAACGAAACCAAACATGAAAGGATCTTTGGTAGATTAGATTTAAAGGAGGGGAACCAGGATAAATTTTTTAAATCTAATAAATATTCTCAAACATAATTTTAAAACAAGTGAAATAAAATGACAGATTCACATATATTATTTAACTGGATCCTAATCTTGTACTTATTTCTATAAAACATTAAAAATGGCATGCAATGACATTATATTAATTAATGACCTAATCTCTTAATTAACTCTATAATAAACACCATTGATGAATTAATATGTGAAGTATTTCTGCCTTTATCATCTAAGAGCTGGCTTTTCTCCATTAATTAGCTGTTAGCAAAGAAAAAAGTCAACATTCTCTGGAACAGATTCCATCATATAGTGAATTTTTAAAAGCAGAAGGAATTGGTGTGGTCAACTGAGTTGAGGAAATGGTGTGATATTTTAGGGTTATGTTTGAGACAAGGTGCAGGAGTGTTTGTAGTTGCTGATGAAATACAGTTAAGTAGATCTTTTGTAGACACAAAGAAGATCATCCACATGTTAATTAGTTCTTCACATTCAAATTTTGGGGCAAAGGGGGAAAAACCAGAGCTGGCATTCAAAATCAACGATAAGTTCCTTTTCCTTGTTTCATGGAGAGTGTCTAATTCTGTCCTTCTTACCCATCAACTTGGAAACTCTTAATCACAGTTCTCCATATCTTCCAAATCTCCTCGTTAGAGTTGTCATTAGCTTTCTATTATTTACTCATTTATTTATTACTATATACAATACATATATTCACCTATCCTGTTAAAGTAATCGTATACAGAAAATACTAAAAAAAATCAAATTTATTTCTAATTACAAAAATTTGTCAATTAATTAAGATGATTAATAATTATCTACGGTATAACAAATTTATTGGTAAAATGTTCATCAATAAATTTTATCGACAAATAATAAAAATTTATTAATAGTTATTGACGATCAAAATCTATTAATAACTGATGATTGTTAAAATTCATCAATAATTAATTATTAATAGATATTAGTAAACATCGTAAAATAAAATAATTTAAAATAATATTAATTAAAATTCAATGTATTTTAATTATAAGAGATAGAAAATATTTTGTTATTTATTATATAAAAAGAGTGCATATATTGTGATTAAATCATATATTTATATGAAATTATTTAAGTTTTTCATTCAGTATAAATCAAGAAGTCTCATAAAGGTGTTATGTTTGGCGAATTTCGTTAGCGATTTACAATTTGATGATGAATGGTGGACTTTATATGTAAATGAATCTTCCAATCCAAAGGTGTGGGACGACATAGACCTTAAAGGACTGAGCGAGATTTTAATTGAAAAATCCATACATTTTGGCTTCAAAATGTCGAACAATCAGGTCAAGTACGATGTTATCGTAACTAGCCTCAATCTGGCGAAGGAGGTCAGAGTGAGTTGTCTAATATGTTGAATAGACTCGTGTCTTATAATTGGCCAGCTCATAAACGATTACCAAGTAAAAGATGATGCACTTGTAGTGCAATACCATAATCTCGTGACGAATCTACTCAACACCTTTACCTAAGTTAAGATCGAGAACATACCCTGTGGGGACAACATAAGGATTGATGTGTTCTTCAAACTGGCCAACACTAAGACGAAAGGGATGTATAAATCTATGTTACAACAAGTGATATCGTCACCATCCACTAATAAAGTGGATGAATGTATGAGATTTGGCATGGGAGAGGCAACATGGATGGAGCCTTACATACGTTATTTGAAAACTAGAGGTACTATGGAAAGGGAAGACAAAAGTTGGGTAAAAAAAAGTTGTTCGTTACATGTTGCTTGGAAATGACCTTTTAAGAAGAGGTTATAGTCAGCCTTTACTCAAATGTGTGACCTCGAAACATGTTGAGTACATTATACGTGAGACGCATAAGGGGATATATGGTTACCACCCTAGGACAAGAACTATGACGACATAAATTTTTCGAGTCGGGTACTTCTGGTCGAATATGGAGGCATTGAAGGTTTTAACGAGACACTTTATCAAATAAAAAGGGGTTTTCACTCAAACTTCTTTGACAATTTTGCAGGCAAGTAAGTTTCATGCCTCCTACTTAGGCAATCCTGGTCAAGCCTCCCATGTAGTTCCCTACTGCCTACCTAGGCGGTCCTGGTTGAACCTTCTATGTAGTTCCATATCGCTTACCTAGGTGGTCTTGATCGAACCTTCCATGCAATTTCTTACTTCCTACCTAAATGGTCCTGGTTGAACCTTCCATGCAATTCTCTGTCGCCTACCTAGGTGGTCCTAGTCAAACCTTCTATGGAATTCCTTGTCGCCTACCTAGGCGGTTATGGTCGAACCTTCCATGTAGTTCCCTACCATCTACTTAAGCGATCTTGGATGAACTTTACATGCAATTCCCTACCGCCTACCTACTTGAACCTTGACAACATGTAGAGTCCAACACTCTACAACATAATTACTATGTGGAAGAAACACAATACTTATAATAGACATCTACTACTAAAATATGAGTAAAAACGCAAGTTATGCAAGTAGGATATGATTAAGATGAAAGTTGATCCTATTAATGAAGTGTAATTACATCTTATGGCCTTATGCTCGGTCACCAACAAAAAAAAACAAACAACTACAAGTACAAGTTTGATCTTAATTATTTATCTTGTTACCTCCATTCTCATCACCCTCAATCATTGGATCAACAACAACTAACATACAGACCCTGATGGTCTCCTTTCCGGACTCTTCTGCAACATCTTCTACTATAGCCACTTCCTAAACCACTTTAGCGGTCGCTATCTCATTGACTTCGAGCATTCGATCATCAAAGATGTCCTTATTAGCAAAAAATCTCACGTCTGACGAGGAAACTTCCTGGTAAAGGAACTTGACTTAACAAATTACCTTGTTAAAGTTATTGATCTACTCCATAAGTATGTATTTCTGAAACACGACCATCTCGGCCTTTGTTACCTCTCGACCTTGGTTCTCTTCCTCCATCTTCTTCTTTAGGGCTTCGTTCTCCTCTTTCAAATCCTTCAACTTATCCTTGGCCTTTTTCTGAAAGTCGAGACACTTGGTCTTTCAGGTCTTTGACTGTTTGATCCCTTCTTCAAAGCCCTTTTTCCGCTTAGCCCAGAAACTCTTCTCTTCCTTGGCGCCTTCCTTTCAACTGTAAGGTCGTAGACCATTTTCACCTTCTCATCTTCATCCATTTCCTTATGCAAAAAATTTGCTTTTCGCCGACCGATTGACAAATGACCTAGTTTGAAACTCAAGCATAGCTCATAAGAGAGTAGTCAATTTGGCCTATTCTATCAACTTCAGGTCATTCTCTTTTAGGTTGATCATCAGCCCCTTACATATTGTAACCATAGGACCTTTTAAGCCGACTATGTCAAATGACTTGCTCCTTGAAGGCGCATCTCAACTTGGACCGAGTAGTTTTGCCCTCAGCTTCTTCTTGTCCTTTCCCACCCCCTGTGCTTAGGGGGCACGAGCCTTTTACTGCTACTTGCAGGCCGATGAGTCTCCACCTTCACACCATATAGATTGGGGATGACAATTTTACTTGTTTTCTTAGCCTCATCGGCCAGTTGATTCCTGAGGTGACGAAATATGTCCCCATCTCCTCCCACTTTTGCAACATGATGAGTCATGTAACCTGCAAGCGCCCCAAAATGCTTATATCAGTTTAGAAAATGCTCAAGTTAAAATTATTCTTCAACTTACCTTCCAATTCGGTAACTGACCTAATTGACAGGTAAACTCTAACAATGTTTCTAGCCGACAACTTATTCTACAGTTGTTCCAAGATCCATACAATTCCCTTATCCTCCTCAGACAGGATGTCATTCGGTCATTCCTAGTATTTTAGAGGGTTGTAATCCAGTAAAAAGGAAAATTTTTGTTACCATTTTTGCCAAAAAGTGTGACTAACTAGTAGGGTTGATCACCACCTTTAAAAACTCATACTTAATTTTTTTGAAGGATTGTGAGTATGGGATCAGAGGAGAAGCTTTAGGCCTTCTCACCAAAGACAGTCAAGTAACCAGATATAACGTTTTGTAAACTATAGGGAACATCCTGGAGAAGGAAACAAATATAACACTTTGCAAACTAACCTAAAAGCCTGAAGGCAACCTCAACTATTCGAATGTAACTATGTTGGAGCTACACTCAAAATGCCTAAGGACACCCATGGTAAAGTCATCAAAAGGTATACGAACATGTAACTATAAAAAAAAAGTGTCATATATATAAAGAAGAAATCATCCTCATACCTCTTTCAATCATGACAAAATTTGTTAATGGCACTCGCCCTTTTTAGAGACACAATCTCCTCGGACACCGCCTATAAAAAACATGTATTTTATTCAACCAGGAATTTAAAATCCTAAACCACCTAAACTTTGAATATTGGAACTTTACCAAGGGGTCCACCCACTTGTACCCTCCCTCCTAGCCCATTCAGACTCGACATGCCTCTTAGAAGGATCCTCCCTATTCTCTACAACTACCTCCATACATACATCCATACGTTGGGACGAGGTTGTATCTGATGGTACCGAAACTCGACTAACGGTGCTACTACTACTATCAGATCCCTCCCTAGAGCCACAACTCACGTTTGAACCAATACAGGACATACCTTGACACTTGAATATTACTCGACTTTCGCAAAGATGCATCCTTCCCTCGCAAGATAGCGATCTTAAAGCAACCTTATGAAACCTTGGTGGTAAATTCAAGACAATTGACACCTCTATTTATAAGGAGTTTGGTGATGGTTCGCCCCATCCTAATGGACCAAAAAGAATAAGGTTTAAGCAGCACGGATAAAAAAGTCACGACTCCTTCCCTTTGAAGTAATGCTTCGTTCCATGTGTCACATGTCAGACTTAGCCTTACACCTTCCTCCCTACCTCAGCCTCAACATTGAACCATTGCAATCTCTTCATTTTTATGCTCCTCGAGGTTGGGGGGCTACTATACCAATAAGGTTACAACCAAAGATACAAACTTTCTATGAAAAACTCTACAGGATGAATATTGAGTACTTGTTGTCGATATCACGTTTGGTAAGTCAAAAGAAGGTTGACCACCATTGCTTTACTGAAACTCTCACAAGCCTTCAAGACATGAAAAGACTAAAGGATTGGTGTACTATAGATTACTTATTACCCTTCAGCCTTATCAACATTGATCTCGTCCTAGAATAGCTTAGTACAGAACATACCATATGTTCCATCTACCGAGGGCTATATGCCGCCTACTGAGAGTTATGTTCTGCTTGTCAAGGGTTATATATTGCCTACCAAGAGTTATGTCTTGCCTACCAAGACAAGGTGTCATATGCCGAGGGTTAAGAGCTATGTATCAAGGATTAGGTGTCGCCTATTGAGATCTAGGTGCCACCTACTAAAACCATGCGTCACCTGTTAGAGCTAACAATGAACCACCTATTAAGCGATCTAGCCAAGTACATGTTGGCTTACCAAATCTAATGGTGTACCACTTACTTTGAAACTTAGCATAATATGGTTAAGCATTACCTCGATCAAGGCAAATGGGTCATCAGGTCATTGGATCTAAAATCAGGCCAATCGAAGTAAGGGCCCATGAGTATTAAATTATTGTATAAATATAACAGTAGTTTAGATAACTTATTTTTATGTTCACATTAATTATAATTTGACTTTTCCATGGCGTTAAAGGTTGACATGAACGTTGTAGTATGTTCTACAAACACAATATTTATTCGTTTTACAGAGGACGAGTACTGAAAAAGAGAATAATGAGTAATTTAGGAAGTGAAAGTTGAAAATTTTCGAAGAGTTTGAGTCTTTCAGATAGTACATCTTTCGCTATGTAAGAACATAAGTTATGATAGTATTTAAACTTGTGTATGAATTAATTTTTAAAATTTCTCTTTGTATAAAATTCCTTTAATTTGTTGTTTTAATTTATTGGGAAATTATTTTTTTAATAATTTACAAAATAGAACTCGTTCAAAAATACCTTGGCAATGAAGGATTAGTTTTAACCGTATTAGTCAAACTGTTAACACTATATCACTCATACTACTAACATATATTTTTATTATAGGTTTAATACATCATTTGGTCCCTACTTTTGGAAGTTTGGTTCAAAATGATCCTACCTTTTGAAAAAGTTCAGTAAGGTCCCATATTTTGTTTAAAAATGTTCAATTCGGTCCTTTTCGTGGACGTCGTTAAAAACATAACGGTGATGATGCCAATGTGGCCAAATCTGAGTGAGGTGTTATGTTGGATGATTACGTGGCACTGTAAAGTGAAGTGTCAGTTCTTTTATTAAAATCAAAGAAAATTACAATCTAAAACCCTAACGTTTTAAGAATCCTAAAGTGGAAATTGGAATCAGAAACCCTAAAGTGGAAATTAGAATCAGAAACCCTAAATTGGGGAAAAATCCCCAATCTTTTTATGCATGATTACGTAGACCACTAACAAGGGAACGTCACTGCCTGAAACAGAGCTCCGCTGTGAATGTATAAGGGAGCTTCTGTTAGGGAAAAGAAGAAATAGAGTGCCTCGCCAGACCTATAAGAAAACCATAATCAAAACCACCATCACTTCGAACGCAACCAAAAATCATTATGTTTCCAATGATCACCATTGCTTGCGAGAGCTCCACGATAGAAAACATGGCGGCGCACCAGAAAAGGGATCAAGATTGGGGTTTTATGAAACTCACGATAGAGAGAGGAAAAAACCATGGATCACTGGGTTTAAAGTGTGAAAGGATTAGCCATGTTCGATGATACACTGTTGGTGAAGAAGGAAGGAAGGCAAAAATGCATAAAAAGATTGGGGATTTTTCCCCAATTTAGGGTTTTTGATTCTAATTTCCACTTTAGGGTTCTTAAAACGTTAAGGTTTTAGATTGAAATTTTCTTTGATTTTAATAAAAGAACCTACACTTCACTTCGCAGTGTCACGTAATCATCCAACATAACACCTCACTCAGATTTAGCCACAGTGGCATCAGCACCGTTATGTTTTTAACGGCATCCACGAAAAGGATCGAATTGAACATTTTTAAACAAAATATGGGGTCTTATTGAACTTTTTCAAAAGGTATGACTATTTTGAACCAAACCCCTAAAAGTAAGGACCAAATGATGTATTAAACCTTTATTATATTAGATTAATGTTCATTTTTAGTCTTAAAAACTTTCTAAGTTTTTTATAGACTTTGGAATCTTATAACACGAAATGTGAAAATTAATTATGCTTAACATAATCTTATTTAAAAAATTTAAATATTGGTCTTGATTTGTATTTTCTTTAACATAAAACGTTAGAAATGTTAGTTTTAGTGGCTATAGTTTGGATGTTTTTTAAAATATAATAAGAACAAAAAATGTTGATTTTTAAAGTCACGGACTACAAGAAAATAATTTTTTCTAACAAAACGTTGAAGCTAAAAACATCATTAAGCATACCTGTGTTGTATTTTCCAGTGCTCTATTTCAATGATCCCTGTAATATTTTTTATTCAAGTAATCACATGGTATCCTCAAAATTTCAACCTTTTTTCATCTTGATTTTATAATACAGACCAACGACTATGGATAGATGTAATAATGTGTTTTTGTTAATTTAATTAGATGTTTTATTGGCATTGTGACAAGCATTTATAAGGTGAATAAAACGTAGTTCGACAAGCATTTATAAGGTGAATAAAACGTAGTTCACGTGAGTTGTTGTAAACCACGTAAATTAATGTCGGTACTTAATAAAATGACGTTGGCACATAACAAATGTAATCTTTTGATGCACAAAACATTACACTGATATATGCTGATGTAAGTTTTGGTAAGTAAATGGTTCGATTTATTATATTATTCTTTTGTGACATCATAGTAATTATTCTAGTATTTTTTTTTCTTTTTTAAAAAAATTATGTTAATTATCACGGGAAATTTTAATATATTGCTTCAAATATCATTAATAATTTATTATTATATGAAAATGTATTGAAAAACAATAAAATACAAAAAATACAAAACATATATCAAACACAAACAAAGTTTATATTTGATGAAACACAAACAAACTATATCTGTTATAAAAAAAATCTAAATGAATACATTAAGATAAAACATTAAACCATTTATACAATTTCTTATGAATAAAAGTCAAATTAACTAATTTGTCAACAAACATAAATGGTCTCCATAAACTTAGCATAAAGAGAAGTTTTTTCATTGAATTTTTAAAGTTTATGTATATTTCTTCATGTTTTCATCCTAAGTTCGTCGAATGATAACGTTAAGTTAAAGTCAATTATTGCATTTCCAAAGTATTATCCGCTTTGGGTAATGAAGTTTTGCCACTGTTTTTTTCTTAAAAGGCGTCTCAGAGAGTAGAAGGAGGAAGAATTATTTAAATAGGCTTAGGTCTCGACTCCTAAGTAATGTGAGACTATTGAACATAATAGGAACATAAGTCCCCTAGTTGAGATTTAAGAGGATTGACTATTATTCTCGATGATGACTTAGGGGACCGATAATTCGTTTGAAAACCTCGTTATTGGCCTCACGGTGGACGTCAATGTTTCAAGATGGATTAAGCAAGTCTTCACATCAACTGATCGAACTCTAAGCGACCTTCACGTCAATTGATTGATCTTTAACTAGTCGCTTCCAAATCCAAGTGTTGCTTGTGAAAGTCACTCGGATGGTACCTATAAAAAGTAAGTAGATGCCCAAGCAAAAAAACATTAATTACGATTATGCATGTATTGTGCATATATATAAAAGTTATACCTTAGACTTTTATTTATAATAGTTGTTATGAGTTTTACCTTTTTGTTAGCCTAATCAAGGTCCAACCATACCTTAATCAATAGTAATAAGTTGATTTATTAAAATCAAAAGTGTGATAATATGGATTTTAACCTATATCAAAGTAAGTCATATTATTTAAAATTTGAGGAGTTGTGTAGTGATAAATCAACTTACCTTAAAATAAATTTTATAACTACAAAGTCCTTTAAAGTACGATTTAGTTACTCAAAAACTTAAGAAGATATATAATGATAAATAGAATGTCGACCTACTTCAAATAAATTATATCACTTCAAAATTTGAAAAGTTGTACCGACATAATTAGTATTCTAATTTACTTTAAAATACATTGAATAATTCAAAGATTTGGAAAAATATATAATGATAAGTAGCATTCCAACCTATCTTAATAAAAGTCTTATCATATAAGTCTAATAAAAACCATAGAATACAAAATTTATCAAATAAATATATATTTTATTATAGAAACGTAGAATTTGTTTTATCACAATTAAAATAGAAATAAATATGTAATTAAGAATAAATCTACTAAATAATATTGCATATTCTAACATGAATAATTAAATCAAATAATCATCAAATAAGAAAAGGAATGATAATACAAGACAAAAAATTAGATATTTGAATTTTAATTTTAGCATAAGAATTATTAGTTCAAGAAAACCCTTGACTATAAAAGGTACTCAATAATCAAGAAAAGATAACATATAGGGAATGATATAAGGTATCCAAACTTTGCTCTAACAAAAAGTAAAAGGAAAACTGTCTGTGCTAATATTTGTTTAGTTGTCATTTAACAATTGTAACAAAAAGATATAAACAAAAATAAAAAATTTATTGATGACCAATATATATATATATATATATATATATATTAAAGACATTTGCAAAATCCACACATTTATAAGTGATAAAAAATTTAATTTTGGTGTCCTCCCTAGTATGCCCATTGAGTGACACGTGAATAAAATTACCAAATGCATTTTTCTTTTCATTTGCTTATAGCTTTTATAAAATTTCTAAATTGTTTAATATCCTTAATGTTTGTTTTTTCAAAGTTGTATGGCAAGTGAGCATATCACTGAAAGAATGAAAATGATACACCTATTTTTAAAAACTATTTTGTTGGAAGGAAAAAAAAACAGTGTATATGATGTAAATCCTTAATTAACATTTGCGTAATTTTCTCTTAAATCATTTCCTATTTGACGTGAAAAAGAAAACATGAAAAATCCAAAAAATAACATACTGATTCTTA
This sequence comes from Vigna angularis, assembly GCF_016808095.1. NCBI lineage: Eukaryota > Viridiplantae > Streptophyta > Magnoliopsida > Fabales > Fabaceae > Vigna > Vigna angularis. The sequence continues at coordinate 26,258,365 of NC_068976.1, forward strand.
AAAGATTTCAGTAAGCAATATAAATCAACAAAAAATAAGAATTGACTTTAAAACCCGATTTAAAACTAGTACGATTAAAATGCAGTTAAGAATCAATTCAGAAATGATCGACTTCAGAAACCAAATTACATTGTCTAATTCAAATATTTTTTAAGCAGATCATCCCTATTATACAAATTCTCATTAATGTTACCAAGTTCATAACTTTTAACAAGTATATTTATTTAAACTAAAATCCATCCAACAATGTAAACATAAAATATCAATTTTAACATGATTGAAATCTAAATAGTAGAATTAAAAATTATGTAGTTCCAAAATAAATATAAAAATCATTATAATATCATAAATGAAGAAATCTTGACGCAAAATTATCAAAAACATAAATTTCAGAATACAAAATATATTTTAGACGGTCCTACGAAAATTATTAAAATTACCTTCTAGTCAAGACAGGTAAGCGGGAGAAGATTGTTAAACAGCCCCAGGAGAGTAAACCTGTGCTTTTCCAACAAAAGTTTGAAGGCAAAACAAGTACCAAAAGGGCCTAATAAAACAGAGAGGTCACATGAATAAAATTTTAACAACATCGGTGAATTTTAACACATCCACAGTTTTTTCTGCATCAGATTTTACACTTTTACTGTGCCACCGAACAAGGAGAACCTGGTTCAAGGAACTGAAGTGCAAGGAGGGGCTTGGTTCATAGGAAGTGCAGTAATCGGTAACCTGCAACGTTTCACAACAGAGCAGCATTCATTTAATCATAAGACACATTCAGAGAAGGAGAAAAAAAGACAGACAAGCAGATATATATGAACATATCTATCTGGCTTTAAATCAAGTCACAAATAAAGCCCCCAAAACAATATTATATATCATCCCTCACTGTATGATACAAACACAAACTAGTTTACTACCAGGACCAATGTATGATCTCAATCAGATAGTAAGATGATAAATTTTTCTTTAGAATGACGAGTATCTAGGAATTATTAAATAAATATAATATAACATAATTCATAATTCTATAAAATGTTACATATTGCATGATACTAAAAACTAACATGTATGCTCTCGTTTACATAAAATATTCATTGCAATTTCACCTCACTGGGAATTGATTCAAGACAATGCATTAACATCCACCTGGACAATGCAAACTTAAAAATGTGGACAGACAAGGGATACATGTAGTCTAAATGCCGGATAGCTTTTTTGTTTGCAGGGGACAATAACACCGAGACATACACAACAGGTAGAAAAACTGAAAAAAATAAATAGACAAGGAAGTAAGAGAAACACCAAACAAAATATCATGGGATATTATAGAAACTTACGGAGATTCCAACCGTGGCTTCTTATTAGCCTTCTTCTTGTTCCTCTTCCGCCTTTTTGAACTTAAATCAGTATCAATGGAATGTTCTGAACCTGGTTGCAAAGGCGGGGTGGCTTGCAGTGAGGATTCTTGCCTTTCTGAACTTAAATCATTACCAATGGAATGTGCAGAACCTGGTTGCAAAGGCAGGGTGGCTTGAAGGGAGGATTCTTGCTTTTGACATGTAGAATCAATTTTAGAAGACTCGGTATGCTCAACTTTAACTTCACTTTTATCAGGCACAGAATCTGGAACTACTGCCTCTTTAGGATCCGGTGTAACAGAAATATCTTTTGACTTTGGTGTTTGTAACACTTCACTAGCCTGTAACAGAAATAGACCCTTCCCTTTGATTGCTTCATAAAATATAGACTTCGACTTAATTATCTCAATGAGCTTAGTTCCAGTGCTAGAATCACCTACATTAAAGGGTCATTTAGCAAGTAAGCACATAGCTATATAAAATATATTGAGAATATGTAATAAAGCATACACAAAAGGATACCCATAATTGAAAGAATAGCAGCTTGTGCTGCCGACTGCTCAGCTTCCTTTTTGGTTCTTGCAGGATCACCAGTGTAACTTGTACCATTGAAAACTACTGATGATGTGAAAACCGGAAGTACACCTCCTAATTGTTGCTGAACAGTGTTGTATGAAGGTCCCTCGATATGCAATTTAGAAGCATATTCATTTACGATAGACTTGCATAATGGAGAAATCTTGAAAGATAATGAAAAAAAAATCAACAGCTTAAAAAAACAAGATAATATTGAATGATAATACTAAACCAAAAAAAAGGAAACAATGAAAAATCTTAATTGAAACATAAATACATAATTAAGATCAATGTTATTTCACCAGCTATTTGCTTTTCATAAGTTGGCAATAAATTGCTATGACAGTAAGAACCACTTCATATGAAAATGCTTTTGCAAGATACAAATATAAGAATGATTAATTCAGGTTATACAGTTTCAATTCAAACCATTAACAAATAATATTTATCATCATGATACTTCAATTGTACCAAACTCGCATGATTATTTTATAATGCTACCTCACCTGCTGAAAACTAAGATTCTTCATCATTACAGAGATATATATCCAATAAAAGATATCACATGCAGAAGAACAAATAAATTTATTTTAGAATTCAAAATAGGCAGAAACCATCTTAACACTTATGTACACTAACTGAACATGACAGAGTATGCAAGATATCAAATGTCACAAAAACAACTTATTTTATTTGATAAACAAGAGAAACTACATTATATCTAATCATAAGGGAAAATAGCATACATTTTCACAAAATTGAACAAATCATTTTTCGTCAATTAGATGCAGAGTAAGCAAAATCAAACCTCAATTATAGCAATGTTTGGTGTCTTAACTGTTGAAAGGTATTACTGAAAAACATCACCTCAGAATTACTTCACAATTTCTATATGTGTCTTGCATCTATTGAAAACACTAACAAGAAGATGTGATACATCATACCTCACTAACAAGAGAGGGTCCTTCTTCTCTGGTCTTCTCAAGGATAGCTTCTAGAGCAAGTCTAGCTACATCCTGTTCGGCAGCTTTTTTCTGGGTAAATGTAGATTTGGAAGTGTAATCAATCCCAGCCACCCGCACAGTCGACCTAAACTTTGGAATATGCTGCACTCCCTCATTGATGGTTTGATACACAGGAATTTCATTGCCTGACCTTGATGTAAACTCTTGCAAACGATTTTTGTACATTACATGCCCTGAAAATTTTCATGACAACAATTCAAACCATTGGTGATCTCTTCATGCATTTAAGATAGATGTATGCCAAAAGACTCTCATCAAAAGAAAAGATGTGATTGCAAGACCTATACATAAGCTCATACAAAGTATAAGTATCAAATAATTTATCTAACATGTAGATAGAATATGAGTCTGTTAGGACAGCCTTCTTCATAAATTACTTCTATAAAAGAAAAATAAGAGGAAAAATTTAAATTACTTTCTTCATAAACTATAAACTAACTTTAGAAATCTCTCGTATAACTTCTCTAAGTTGTTATTTCTAACTTCTACACAAACTAATGCTAACTTATAGAAAATTTTATTTCATTGCATGAGTAAAAAATCATGTACAATGTAGCGCAATTACAGTTACAGCCACAGTTTAAAACCATTAAAATGCAATGTAAGGCAATTGCACATGAATGCTGCCAATTAAAATTATAAAAGCTGTATTAAAAAAATCATTCTTACTGGTGAAACAATTTACTTTAAAACTTTCTGAACTTTTTTTTAAAAATGTTTCAAGGAAAGGTATATAAACTACATCAAGGTTTTGAAACTAACTGAAAATACAACTGCAGCCAAAGATCTCAAAAAAACAACACCAGCGGTTGAACACCTTTAGTTAAAGCAAACCTGAGTTCAAACTACAATTATTTCAGAAGAAACAATGATCTATCAGAAAAGGTGTCTCGACCATGACCATGACAGAAACCTTTTCAAAAAAATGAAAGTGGTAGATGTAACAAACTCCAAACATCCAAACAGGTTTAGGTCAAATTCACTTCCAGTCAAAATAATTAAAAAGAATCAAAATCAAAATAATCGAAATCTCAAATAGTCCCAAATACAGTACTAGAGTAATACTAATAACCTGGTTATGAAGAAACGAAAGACTTACCACCGGGAGTATGAGAAGGAAAGGGAACAGGAGCCGTAAGTGAAGGAACGGAAGAAGCGCCGGAAGAAGCGCCGGAAGAAGACAAGGGCATGGTGGAGGAAGGAGGAGTTTATCTGTGGCTAGGGTTTAATGAATGGGCACCAGAATACTGAGGGAGAGGGAAAAGAAAGGTAAAATGTTGAAAGGAAGAGTGTATTATTTATTGCCCGTGGTTCCCAGTATTGGTTTGAGAGTAACTCCAACATTTTACATTCTGCAATTTCGGGAAAATAAAGTGATGCGGTAAATTTATTATAAAAATGTAATAAAAAACTAACTTTGTTTTTTAAATACAGGTCAGTTCAACTTTTTAATTACCTCAACTATTTAAAAGAAAATAAGAAAAAAAAATCTTGTGAATTAAAAAAGAGTTATATAAAATAACTTTGTCAAATTTGATTATATATAAATTAATTTTAAGTTGTTTACTTTTTATCTTAAATCTCTTCAATATTGTTTTATAAATGTCTAATATTGATTATTATTTAAAAAAATCTAGTAACAGTTGATTCATAAAACTTTAAAATTACTTGAATGTATAATAATTGATTTTCTATAAAATCATTGCTGTAACAAAAAATTAAGCATATTTTGTGTCGAATAAATTATTTGAGTATGTTTTACAACTTTATTATTTTGTTTAATGGTTGTGAAATCTTCTAGTAAGTACATGATATCCTTTAGAATGTTCAAGTTAAAATATTTGTGAATTCTTGAATGTTTTTAACTGATTTTGTGAACATTTACTTAATTTTATTATCCTAAAATATCTTGATAAAAAAATGCAGTACAATAAAGTAAAAAATTTAACACACGAAAAAAAATACAAAATATTTTATAATTATTATATGTGTTTATTAAATAAAAACAATTAATCTTAAAAAAATTAAAAAAATTAATTTATAAAACAAAAATATTCTCTTCAAAATTAATTAAATATTAACATTAATTTATTTATTAAAATAATCATTAAAAATAAAATATTTATTTAATTATTATCATAGTTCAAACTTTTTCATTGTAACTATTTTATTATACTAAATCAATTATTCACCTTTAGACATATAAATAGAAAATTTTAGTTGTAAATATTTAAAAAATGATGATAATTGAATTGTGAATAATTATGACTTATGTTAGAGCTGTCAAAACGGGTAACCTGACCCGATCCGACCCAACCCACCACGGGTTGGTCACTTAATGAGCCAACTCAACCCAATTCATTTATTAGCAAACCGAAAAAATTTGAACCCGACCCGACTTACTACAGGTTGGTGGGTTAAACGGGTTGGCTCATTGGCTCACTTAATTAACTTTTTTCACCCTTTTCTTTTCAGATTCTTATAACATATTACTTTGATCGATCAAATTGAAACAATAATAATTTGACCAATTGATATAAAAGAAAATGAAACAAAAGAAATATATTATTATATATATTCTAAGCTATCAAGCATAAAATTTTGTCAATTTAGTTTAATGAGACATACACAATCGTTTGACCAAGAAATTACATATAGTTGTTAACAAAAATATATAACAAGAGATAAAACTGTCAGACTTGTAGATAGGTCTAAAAACAAGATAAAACAAATGATATATTTTTGAATTATCCAATCTATAATATTATTCATTTATTAAATTGGAATCCTAAATGTATAAATTCACAGTATTATGCTCTCTTGAAGTATCTTCTTCTTTATCTCCATCTATAATATTATTCAATCTATAATCTTAGGGTTTTATTTGTAGAGGGAAACTTTTGGAGAGACAACAACGGGAAAGGCTATTGCTAAGTAAAGGTTGTACATTTTGAATAATTAATTTAATTAATTTGATTTCAATAATAAAATAGGATTTGAATAATTAATTTAATTTAATTAAAAAAATTGGTGGGTTGGTGAGCCAACCCGACCCACCACGGATTCAACCCGTGTGAGCCGGGTTCTTAGTGAGTCGGGTCAAAATTGACTCGCATAAAAAATTTTGCATTCTTTTTCAACTCAACCCGGCTCAAACTCATGGTGAGCCAGGTTGGCTCACGGATTTCAACCCATTTTGACGGCACTAACTTACGTTTATTTGTTCAATAATAACTTTTAATTTTTTAATTCATTTTAAAATAATAAAAAGTAAATATAAAAACAGTAAAATTGTTCTTCATTAATATTAACTAATCGTGCTCTTAAATTTAGAGAAATAGAAATATATGAATTCAATATTATATCATTTTCATGAGTAAAAATAATAAAGTCTCTTTTAACTTTTTTTAGAGAAATAAAAAAGTTTATATGATTGGATTTTTATGCAACAGTCATCAATACTTTTTTTTCATAAAACTAATGTTATTAATATTTCAAAACAAATCAATAGTTTATCATTATATGAAATATATTATTAGAAATCAACAATGACAGAATATAAGAGATCAAACCAAAATCCATACAAAAAGAAATAGGTTTAAATTCTCGAATGATCTTCTATTTGTACGAGAATATCAATTGGGTCTTTATTTTTTGGTTTAATGTCTTCGTAGATCCCTATTTTGGTCATGAATTTCAAATAGGTCCTCTTTCTTTTCGACGTATCAATGGAGTCCTTGTTTTTGTAAAATTTAATCAATTAGAGGTCTGCCGTTAAATTGGACAAACGGCTGTAACAATATTGGTTATGTGGCATGGTCAGTGCATCTACTAAGCAGACGTGGCATTTAAAAGCATTTTTGTATTAAATAATTCATATGCACAGAGGTATAATCACTTTTGGGTAAGGGCATACTAGGAAAATTGAAAAACTTTCAGGGCAGCCCCCTTTAATTGAGAAATGCAACTGAGATTGGGGAAACAAATTGGGGCAACGAACTATTAGGGTTCGCGTGAGGGAAAAAAATCCCATTATTTCTTCGATTTGAAGTGACAGTGTTCGTGGGTGAAGATTATCTAGTTGGAAGTGGGAGGATGCGCGTTCTTTCTTCGAATCGAAGTGATGGATAATGAAGTGCAGAAGTCGCATTCTTGTTCACAGACTGGACATGAAGGTGGTTGCAATTTCTTCAAATGGTGTTGTGAAGACAGTAATGACAAAAGCTATATGAATGTGAAGTGGGAAGAAAAGCATGAGTGTTTGTCAAAGACAGGAGAAATGGGAGGTGGAACGAAGATGATGAGTGATTTGCTTAAATCTGTTAAGTTTGTGGAGAAATGGATGAAGGTGTTGATAGGATTGGTTATTTTTATTTTTTTACTTAATATTATTGTAATTTCAATATGGATTATAAATTCATAATGTAGTAGTGTTGATCGTTTTCTTAGGAAGAAATTAGTAGGGTTTTTCGGTTTGTTAGGATGGAACTGTTTATGTATATGACGATGTGAAGGAATGAAGTTGTGTTACTAAAGTGATAAACATAATAAATTGAGGTTTTGGTTTAATGTTGCAGGTTTTAACGCCTTTTGAAAATTGTTTAATGTTTATTTTATTCACAACATTGTTACTAATGTTGCAGGTTTTAATGACTTTTGGTTTAACGTTTCTTTTAACGCCTTTTAATGTTACTAAAGTGATAAACATAATAAATAAGAGTCAAAGTGAGTCAAAGTGATTATTTAGACAAATTGGTCATGCACAGTAGCTATTTTGATATATTGTAATGGAAAATGATTCTTTGACAACAAACATGACTTTCCAGCCTCTACTCACACTTAAACACTGAAATCAAGTGAAAACCATTGGATTTATGCCAAAAAATTAAAACTTTTGACTATGGTCACCTAGGTTACCTCAACTGACTCCTCCAGTACAAGTTTCTGTACAAATCCTGGATTTTGTTCGTGTAATCGTTTACCAAGCATCTGTAAACGATTACAAGTGTATTTTTTGGTGCAGAAGTTTCAAGACTTCATCTAAGTTGTTCATCTCATAAACATTGTTCCTTTCCTCAATCATGGGGTGCCCAAACATGACTTTCCAACCTCTACTCACACTTAAACACTAAAATCAAGTGAAAAGCATTGGATTTATGCCAAAAAATTAAAAATTTTGACTATGATCACCTAGGTTACCACAACTAACTCCTCCAGTACAAATTTCTGTACAAATCCTGGATTTTGTTCGTGTAATCGTTTACCAAGCATCTGTAAACGATTACAAGTGTATTTTTTGGTGCAGAAGTTTCAAGGCTTCATCTAAGTTGTTCATCTCATTAAAATTGTTCCTTTCCTCAATCATGGGGTGCCCAAACATGACTTTCCAGCCTCTACTCACACTTAAACACTAAAATCAAGTGAAAACCATTAGATTTATGCCAAAAAATTAAAAATTTTGACTCTGGTCACCTAGGTTACCACAACTGACTCCTCTAGTACAAGTTTCTGTACAAATCCTGGCGTTGTTAGAATTTTGTTGTTAGAATATCACAATCCATTGTAATATACAGCAATGGAAATACAGTTCCTGGTCATTGTAATATATAAGACGTCAAAGAAGGAAATTGTAATATATTGTAAATCATATTGACAAAATAGTTCCTGGTCATTGTAATACATCCAAAACATTGTAATACATCCAAAACATTGTAATACATCCAAAAGAATACATAGTTGACATCATTGTCATTAATTAAATTACATAGCAGTAAAACCATAAACATTGTTCCTTAGACTATTACATAATAAGATCCTTAAACTTGGCATCATTGTCATTCATACACACATCTATAGTTGAGCTTCCTGGTCATTCATGCACACTTCAGATAATTGTGATGATGGCATGATTGGTTCTTGGGTTGCTTTGGGACAACGACTCATGTTGTGCCCAACCTCCCTACATAGCCCGCATCTCTTTCGCAAACCACCTTTGCTCACTCGTGAATCATCCTTTCTGATCTCCCACTACTCCAGTCTTCTTTTCCTTTTAGGTCTTCCAGGCATAACCTTTTTCCTAGGAGGCATGACATCCGGATATGGTGTTAGGTCCCACATGTTGTTGTCGTTGATGGGATATACGATTGATGCATAAGTTTCTTCATCGGTAGACTTTAGAAAGCAAGCCATAATGAACTACTGACCATCAATATTAAGAAACTTCATTGCGGCTAGGGAATGACAACATGGAATTCCTGTGATGCTCCATCTCCTGCACAAGCATGAGAACTCGTCTATGTTTACAACAAATTTTTCTCCACTCTAGGAGACGTGTCTTACTTCAAAGAGTTTGTTTGCTGACCAACTATAAACAAATTAGAAAAAAAATTAAACAACACATTTAAATAACATAAAGTTTACCAAGGAATGAATAAACATTTATGAAGTTTTGAAGAAAGTTACCTAGGTATCCAGTTCTTGGTTGATTGGGATTCCTTTGTAAATCTGGTCTGGATCTTTGGACAATAACAGAGACCAAATAACTTTAAACATACGCACTCAGACAAAGTCAAATAACTTTAAACATACATGGGGGACCACCGAAATGCAATGAACAACAGAGACCAAACCATACATCAATGGGGGACCACCACCGAATATTATAGTTTCTCATCAATAAAAACAAAGACAATAAAGCACAAACACTGACCTTCCTTGAGATTAACCTCCACTCACCACGTGTTTCACCTTCTTGCTTCCAACAACAAAAGGACCCACACCTGACCTACCGAGACACGAACCCCTGCATGCACTCTACCGCTTCCAACTACATCTTCTTCACCGACGAACCTTGCCGCTTCAGCTAGAACAAAGATCGCGATTTTTCCTCCCTCACGCGAACCCTAATAATAAAAATCCCCAATTTGTTTCCCCAATCTCAGTTGCATTCCTCAATTAAAACGTCTTGCCCTTTAATTTTTTCTTTTTTCCTAGTATACCCTTACCTAAAACTGATTATACTTTTGTTCCTTCTTCTTTATTTAATACAAAAATGCTTTTAAATACCACGTCTACTTAGTAGATGCACTGACCATGCCACGTAACCAATACTGTTACGGCCGTTTGTCCAATTTAACGACAGACCTCTAATTGATTAAATTTTACAAAAACAAGGACTCCATTGATATGCCGAAAAGAAAGAGGACCTATTTGAAATTCATGACCAAAATAGGGACCTACGGAGACATTAAACTTTATTTTTTAAACTGTCAAAATTGAGTTAATCTCGTTAATTAAGTTTTGATAAATGAAGTTGAGAGATATTGAACTGTATTTTTTTTTTAAAATGGCGTGACATTGTGTATTAAATTGAATGAGTTATGTGTTAATTCCACTAGGAAAAATTTAAAGGTGTCGGCTAAAATAAAAAATTCACAACATCCCGACCTGCAAACCCAAAAGCAAAAACGCCTTCAGACCTTCTTCACTACAAATATGAAATTACAGAACCAGACAAAACCTTGAATCGTGAGTCCACCGCGGGGAAAGAAGGGAAAGTATTGCTGGTGTAGGAAATAAGCAAACAGGTTTTGCCCACGACACCATCAATTGCATCGTTACAAGAACCTCTGGAGCCTGCACTGCGATTCATGCCTTCAAACAATGATTCGAACAGATCAAATAGATTGCTGAAATCTTGGCATAACAGAGAAATCCTTCGTTGAGAAACGAGAATAAAAAATTAAATCATACATCATCAAAGGTAACTTACCCCGTCCCCATTCCAGAACGTTTAAGTCCAGCCTCTCCAAATCTGTCATATATGGATCGTTTCTCATCATCTGATAACACCTGTAACGGAAATTATTCACAGAAGACAAGTTGTTATTAGGCATGGGCATAATGGCAAGCTGAGTTCAATAATTTGTAGTTTTACCTCATATGCGTTGTTGATTTCTTTAAACTTTTGGTCAGCTCCAGGTTCTCTGCAACACAAGACAATACAGACACTAGTTTAACAATATGAAGGGGAGAAAGAGAGAGAAAGGAGAAACCTTTTTGGCCCGCAAGATTTTCCTGTTGAAGTTGTTAGCTTTAGTCGCAAATCAAACCTGCAAATAAACCCTAAATCCAAAATCGCGAACTTCAAATCAGCACCACCACTTCGCGTCTCAAGAGCCATAGTGAAAAATCATCACCAATCTTTGAACCTGTCAAGGAGTCCCACCACTAAAATTTCAAAATCTCAAAACTTTACTTATCGAAAAACAAATAGTTTTTTTATTCTGTTTTAGAAGGTTTAAAATTTGAATTTCGAATTCGACATTAACCTGAGAGTGAGTTCGAGAAGAAGAGTATTTGAGTGTTGGGTTTGCAATGTCGGGCTCACCTAGAGTCTGATCCATGAACTTCGCAGTTGCCGACAACTTTGCGCGTTCAGTGCCTGTCCCGACAGGCAACAAAGTCTGACCGTAGTTGATGAACGCAAGGCGGTGAAGCAATTGACGCCGGAGACAAAGAAGAAGCCGAAGACCCAAGACCATAAACAATTCACTTTTCCACGTGAAATTGTTGATTATAGAACACGTAGCATATTAATTTAATACACAATGCCACCCATTTTAAAAAAAAATATAGCTTAATATCTCTCAATGCCGTTTATCAAAACTTAACGGAAGAGATAAAATTGACTTAATTTTACAAGTATATGAATCCAATTTTGACAATTTAAAAAATGAGAACTCACTTAATATTCCCATAATATGAGGATCATCTCAAGATTTAATTAAAAAAAATAATAACAAACATCCATAAAAAGAAGCTAAATAATTATAAACATAAAAAAACTTATATCTATTACAAAAAAATATCGAGAGTAATCCTATGTGGTATATCATACTATTTATAATGAGTTTTATTTTATAATTATAAAATAATCAATTTATCTATACAATTATTTTTCTTCCTTAAAACATGAAAAAAAAACGTTATTTTTTTATATGTCTCTAAGAATCTTCTTTATTTCTCTCTAAAAAATAAAGAAACAATTTAAAAAACAAAAACAAATCTTACATAAATAATATAAAATTATTTTTCAACAAAATGACTCTAAAGTTAGTGTCCTAAACAATAAATTTATATTATTCATATTTATAGTTATTATGATTGTGATTCAGACTACAATTTGTTCAAAAGTATTTTTTTATATATAAATTGGAGTTGTTTTGTGTTTATTTAAATAGATAGTATAGATTACCATGTTGATTTATGTGTGGTCAAACAAGATTTCTCTAATGAATCCTTTATTTTGTTGTATGTTGAATGTTTGTAATTAAGTTGTAGAAATCCTTCTTTGTCTTACTGTAGTTTAGAAATATGGCAATAATATGAATATATTTATAAGATATTTTTATCGCGTTGTTTTATATTAAATACACATTGTAAATTTCACTCTTTTCATGATATTTATCATTGTTATTATTATTTTTAATTATTTGTTTGTTGTTGTTTTAAATAAATACGAATAAATTAAAAGAAATTATATTTATTGAAATAAATAAGAAATATATAATAAAGGTTAAAGTTGTTTTTAAGAGTTAAATATGTTTTTGTTAATAAACTATCATATAATTTTTGTTTTTGTTTCTTTTTTAAACTTCGATTCATTTCATTTTTCTCTTTGTAGAAGGTGTGAGTTTTAGTTTTTCACAAGGCTTAATGCTTACTTGGTCCTTATGTTCAGTGGTAATTTTCATATTAGTATTCGGTTTTAAAAGTGTAGACATTGAGTCCTTATGTTATCAAAATTGTTTGACTTCAATCCTATCTGTCTAATGGTGTTAAAATTGATAACGTTGAAGTTACTGTGGAGCTTATTTGTGCAAAAAATATTGATGTGGCATTTAGTTGACATAAAATCAGTTAATGTGACAACCAAAGTTTGGGTTATGTGTATGTAAATTGGGAAAACTTTGGCTGCCACTGCGACCCCATGGCAGCATCCGCCAACCCTCCATTGACGTCACTTTCCAGCCACCAACAACCACCATGAAACCCCAGATCCACGAATCAAAGGAATCCAAAACGCAAAAAATACAAATTCATGAAAAACAATCAAAGAAACCAAAAATCCTTCCTTTCAAACTAAATTATTCAAGGGAAAAAAACTACAATTGCAGGAATCAGATTCCAATACACCAAAATCCACAAAGTGCTAAAATTCCCAATTCCAAAAACCCTATTCGCAGAATCAAGGATCCCAAATCCCTGTGCCACCACTTGCGCAGCGAAAACTCAATCCCAAAACGGATGTTATCACTGCCCTCACTAACTTCATGCACTTAGAATCACGAGCTCTTCCACCACTTGCGCAGAGAAAACTCAATCCCAAAACGCGATGTTATCGCTGCCCTTACCAACTTCATGCACTTAGAATCACGAGCTCTTCACGCAAAAACTAAAAACCCTAAAATCAGAATCGAAAACAAGAACAGAAAACCCCAAAATCTCCAAACGAAACCCTAAATCGCGAGACGCGCCAACAGCGAGCACAAACCCCTATGTTGCGAAGTCGCTAGAGTCGAAACCTTGCGATGACGCCACTGTTGCCACCCCTGCGAACGGGGATCGTCACGCCGCAAAGACGAAGTCGCGCCGACCTCCCTTCCCTATGCGAAACGAACCTGAACCGAGAAGAAAGTAGAAGAGGAAGAACGACTAACATGCCGCCGCGAGCCACCTGGAGAATACGAAGACGCCGTCGAAGTCGCGCCCTCTCCACGCCATCGTCGTCACCTTCAAAGGTCCCAACACGAAACGCAGAAAAAGAAAAGGAAAAAAGCCTCCCTGATTTGTGCGAGATCACAGAGATAGCCTAGGATTGGGTCTATCTGCGAGAAGAAGAAGTCACGCTTGGGAAAAGTTTTTGATATTACATTAAGTGTTACGTCAATATTTCTTGCACAGATCAGCTCCACACTAACTTCAACGTTATCAATTTTAACATTGTTAAATAGATATGACCAAAGTCAAACAATTTTGAGAACATAGAGACCCAATGTTTACACTTTTAAAATCGGGTATTAAACTAAAAATTACTACTAAACGTAGGGACCAAGTAATCATTTAAGCCTTTTTCACAACTAACACAATTAGTTTTTATCTTATGTGGAGTGTGTCACACCTTTAAAACATGTGTCCAAATAATCAATGTGGGAGGTTAAAATTAATTATTTTTTTTAAATTCCACAGTCTTCTCCATTTCACATTATTTCGCCTCTTTCTTCATTTTTCTTCTCACAAACCTTAAATCTCTCTCTTCCCTTCATAATTGTGAATCCTAACTTCAATAACACACAACATCCACAACCCCTTATGCTCATATCAATGCACCACAATTTTTTACTCATTCAAACATAACATGGAAGAAGAATAAATAGATGACATTAGTGAAAGAGAGGGTTCTATCTTCGCACGGTTATTGAACAAGTTCCTATTTTTGTTAGTCAATATTAAAAGTGTATGGAATACTTTGTCTTTCCTCTAATAACTTTCTACTTATTTATGCATTTTTCAACCTTAGTGTGTCTACTTTCTTCACTTTTCTCTTTCTTAAGTTTGTGAGTTCTTTCACAATACAATCAACATTGTTGCCTTATTAACATGATTTTCACACACCTTGAGTGATCATTGTTTAGTATTAAAAGGGTATTTAATGGTTTTTCTTTCCTCTAATTTTTTCCTTATTTGTGTACTTTTAAACCTAAGTATGTATATTTCTTTCTCACTTAACTTCTCTTTATTAAGTTTGCCAATTATTTCTTAAGTACAACCAACATTGTTGTTTCATTCCACTAACACAAAAAAAGAGCTTTTTTACATTCGTTATTTTAGGCTTTTTACACTTTTTATAGGTAAGACGTAAATTTACGTTTGTTGGCTTAAAAAAAGCATTAATTTAAGTCTTTTGCTTTTGTAACAAACATAAATTTATGTAATTTTTTTCTAAAATTTAGACCGAATTTCTTCTTTTTTGTGTTCTTCTCTTTCTCCCTTTTCTTCTTTTTCTTCTCCTTATTCTTCTTCTCCTTCTTCATTTTCTTCTCCTTCTTGTCATTCTTCTTCGTCTAAAAATTCTAAAAGGAATCGAACATCTAATATAAACAAAAAAAAAATCTTAAAACTCACATTCAAGACAAACAAGAAGGACATTCATGTATAACAACGACTCAATTCCTCTAAAAACAGTTATGCACGCCAACACTATAGCAAGAAGAATGAGAAATAATCTAAATGCAAAAAATTATTTGGAGGAAAAGATGTTTCCCAGCAAATCGCATACGAGAATGACTAAAATGCAAATTTTGGTCATCAATGAATGCCATAAGTCGCATAAAATGGTCGTTATCATCGAAAGGAAACTTCACGCAAGAGAAAAAATTTAGAATAAACAAGCATTGTAGATCTTTTATACACATTTACATTTAACATATAAGCATTAGTACAAATTGACCATTTAATTGCAAAAACCAATTTTTTTAACAAGAGTTGGATTGTCAATCTCAAGGTGATATACATGTTCAATTATTCATTTAGTTGATTAATGAGTTTTGTATGAAAAAAAAATATTTTTTAAAAAATTATAAAGTGAAAATTCAATAGAACTTTATTATTTCTAAATAAATAAAGACAAAAAAAAAACACAATTAATAAATCAAAAAATAATTGTGACATAATATTTCAAATTTATATTAATTTCCAAACCATATTAGTAATAATGCAAATCATTATTTACCAATAAACACAACTATAATATATATATATATATATATATATATATATATATATATATATATATATATATATTGAAATAAATAGACTAATTTTGATGAACACAATTAGTGAGAAAAATAGAATAGGTAATAGTATAACGTGACTCGCAATAAAAAAATCTATTTGTTACATGATAGATACTTATTTAAAAAATACATGTGAATATTCATTTTGAAATTTGTAGATATCCTTGAATACCCGTAAATATTAAAAATATATTTTATAAATTTTTAAAATAAAATTACAAAACAAAATATAAAATATAATATAAAATTAAATTAAATGTAAATTAAAATTCAATTTCAATTAAATTTAATCTAATAAAATATAAATTAATTTTAATTTTAATTAAATTTAACTTAACAAAATATGAATTAAATTTTTTTTTTTATAATAGATATCCGCAAGTTAGGTAGTATAATACCACCCTTACCTGACCCATTTATAAATAAGTATTAAAATATTTGCAAATATCAGTCATTTGTTGTGAATTTTATTTACAAATGGATATTTTTGTCATTTCAAAACACAACTATCTTTTCTATGTATAAACTTAATTTAATCATATATATTTTTCAAATTTATACTTTAAAGAAATTAAGATAAAATCTCTAAAATATTTTAATCTAAAAAAAACTAAAAATAATTATAAGATTATATATAAAGGTAAAACATTTATAATTAATTATAACATAAAAAATGTGATCCTATAAATAAATTTACTTCAGAAAAATATTTGTGAGACACACATCTATCAATAAAAATAATGATATTTTGATAATATTTTAATATTATTTATGTATTATTTTGTTATTAATCCAAAATTACTTCACATTCAATAATAATAATTATAAATAATAACATAAACCAATCACAAAATAACACATTAATATTAAAATATTATAAAAATATATTATCAAAATATTATTATCCATCATAAAAATAAAAGACGTTGCAACATTGTTTTAGATCATGAGACAAAATCAACGAATTTATAAAGGTTCCCTAAAATATAGTTTTCATTCTGCAGAGCGACATGACAGGTATCTAATTCTCGTTTCTCACATTTTTATCTGCTAACAATAAAGTTTTTTCTTTTGAGATACAGTGACAACTTAATTTAAATTTCTAAACGTTCATACCTTCACCAACCAACAAGCTGGAATAGCTCAGTTGGTTAGAGCGTGTGGCTGTTAACCACAAGGTCGGAGGTTCAAGCCCTCCTTCTAGCGATTTTTAATATGTTTTTTATGAGCTTTTAATTGCAAAACAAATAAACTGTTTAAATAACAAAAGAGTCGTGAACGGCAGGATTCGAACCTGCGCGGGCAGAGCCCACATGATTTCTAGTCATGCCCGATAACCACTCCGGCACGTCCACTTTTGTTACTAAAAGTAAAATTATTTTATATATATATGCAGCCATATGGATAATATTATCAAATTAAAAAAAATAAAAGTATAATTTCTTTGAAAAATATATTGCAGGTTAAATAAAGGTTAATATGTGCTTTTCCATAATTAAATTATTTAATGTAATTTTATCAATAGCTTTCAACTACTTACCATTAATGCTCCTCGATCTGTTATATATTTTTATAATTGAGTCTTCATCCAAAACAATTATACTGGATTTGCTAGTTATTGGCTTCCGGAAATACATTTGTTTATTATTAAAAATCATATAAAATTATATTTGACACATTTGAGTTACGGTTTAGTTTTAATTCGCTGTTTAAAAATATAAAATATCTTACCAGTGGGCCCAATTCTTAAAGCCCGACCTCTATTTCTGATTTACATCCATTTCCAAAATTAATTTTGGAATGCCTAACAAACTTCATTAATTGCCTTCAATCTGTTATCAATATGAAATCTTCACAGGCTCCTATCCACATCAATTCAATAAATAATAAATAACTTGTGCAGTGATTTTGTTTTGCCTATTTTGTTTTTCAGTTTTGGAAATAATATTGTGATATTGTTTTGTTTGTAAAAAATAAAATTGAATAAAAAGTTACAATTTCTTTAGAAAGATAAACCCGAAGTGTTTTTGTTAAAGTTATGGATTTATAGTTATATGGTACTAAAATAATAGCAAAGTACTTATACATTACAATATCCTATGAAAGAAAATCATGAAAAAACAAAATCAATATAAACCTACTCAAAATCTAAATATTTTGATAAAAAAAAAGTTTTATAAACTAAGATGTAATATCTCATTTTTAGCAACTTACAACTCATAAAAATAAAACATTATAAGATTAATATAAATAAATCATATTGTTTCAAGTAAATAATTGTAAAAATTAAATGTATATAAAACAACTAAGGATGACTTAGAGTTTTAGAAAACTTTTATACAAAATAACTACTACAAATAAAAGAAAAATATTATGTGTCATCATTGCCTTTCACCATAGGTGCATCAACATTTGCAATTCATCTTTTCACATCGATAAGGTAATTATCGCAAAAGAAAGAAACACATAAACAAAACAACACAAAAGAAAGGATAAGCTACTGTGCAAAAAGAATTTTTCATAAAACTAACATATATTATCACATATCACTCATTCATAAAAAAAACTATATCACATATAAATACTCATACTAGACTTAATTATCCATATACATGTATTTATATTAGACTTTGGTGAGTTATGCACATGTGATGGTGGAACAACTCACCACCCAAGTTATTACACACAACATTAGTCCGTCAACCAACTTTGACTAAGGTAAAGTCCCTAAATTAAGACCTCGTACACCTTTAACCACATACCACACCCTTCTTTACTTAAGATTAGATGGCTATTGGAGCAACAAAATAAGTCTCAATACTTAATTCATATATTCATACATTGAACATTCCCATGAGATCTGTAACATCCCATAATCTCACACTTGATAATTCATAATTGATATATTGTAGCATTACATTTAAGGTAACATCCCATAATCTCAGATTTGATAATTCATAGTTGGTATATATATATATATATATATATATATATATATATGTGTGTGTGTGTGTGTGTGTGTGTGTGTGTGTGTGTGTGTGTGTGTGTGTTTTAAACTCAGATTTCAACTACAAACTCATAAATATGACTCGAATTCTTCTAATTTATTCTTCTATCTCTTTCTTCATTGGCACTGAATCAGACGACATTCCTTCATCTGCTTCCGTATAACGAATTATACGATCATCGCACAAACACAAACACAAACAAGTAGGGTGAGCTAACATGCAACAAATCATTTATAAAACATGCATAATTACTTTGATACACTCAACAAACATGATATAATAATTATGTCAGACACCCTCATACCATCATACAACAATTGCACCATAGACACTCATCCCATCATACCACAATCCCTAATAGACACTCATCCCACAATACCCAATAGACACTCATCCCACAATACCCAATAGACACTCATTCCACAATACCCAATAGACACTCATCCGGATGATACGTTGATGAGCGATCACGGGAGGTTATGCACTTGTGATGACTTCTACTTCTTCTTACAAATACACTTCCAAAATACTCCATACCATCCACAAGGTTAGTCCTCAACACTATGTCCAAAACCGGCACATAGACCAGGACCTCCTGCCCCTCTCACCACATAATTCATCATTCTCTACTTGAGACTGGATGATTATTAGAGTATCAGGATAACCTCTAACAATAGGACCCTCAACATATACACTAATACCATATCATTACATAATCTCTCCACGAGACTCATATCATGCTCATATTCCTCAACTCATATTATACCATTACAAAATCTCCCCATAATACTCATATCATGTTCAGATGCATAAATTCAAATCCAATATAATAAAATACAATCATCACATAAATCATACAAAATGAATATATCACAAAATAAATTAACAATAATAAAATATCACTATAAATGGTCACCGGAGAAGAATCAAATGTTTGACGAATCAAACTCACCATAAACGTCAGTGCATATGACTAGTCACAACTTACTGAATTTGACCAGGGCTGCTCTATGATCAAGATGTACCAACTCCGGTTTTTAAGATTCCTCTATCCTACCATCACAAATATAACCTTAATATAAACATTCTGGAGAACTAAGAAGTTGAATCTGGCATAGCCAGTTAGACATCTTCTTATCCTTCCAGAAAGATGAATCCATCACATATTTTATATCAATTGAGTATATTGCATAATAGTTTAACAGTACTTAATCTGTTCAATAAGATTTAAGTTAAAAACCTATCGAGTAGACTTTCAGGAAAGAGAGGTGTGTCACAATGGACAACTTAAGTACCAAGTCTTTCCTTAGCCAAAGTGTTCCTCAACTAGTTTTTAACAAATTTCTTATTTGCAGATTCAAAACAACAACATATAATATTAACACAGAAATTCAATATAGATAGATATACAACAAGCACATATTTTTGTCATTAACAGTATTCACACAGAATTTCAAGACATGAATAGTAATAAAACAATACTAAATCATAATATAAAAGCTTAGAAATGTTAGCTCCCCTACCTCTATTCCAGACTTAGTTTCTTGATCAGAATCTCCGAACTAAAATCCTTCCTACTCTAGATTCTTCATAATCTTTCTTTCTTATGTTTTCTCTCTACTTCTTGGTGCAAAATCCCCCTCCCCCTTGCTTGGTTTTTATAGGCCAAGATTTTGGTACTATTTGGTGTTTTCTTTTTTCTTTTTTTTTATTATTATATATATATATATATGTATGTATTTTATTTTTATCATTTCAATCACCGAAAGATGTTTTGGTGTTTTGCTATTTCAATCACCGAAAGTTTCTTTGTCCATTTGTTTTCTTTTTCTTTTCTTTTCTTTTTTTTAAACAAAAAGGTAGAAAAGAGTTTGAACCCATGTTCTTGAAATCACCACAATTTTCTACCATTTAAGCTACAAAAATTTCTTATTTAGCTTTCCACATTTTATTTTTACATAAACTTATTAATTATATTTTCCATTCATAAAGAAAAATTTATTACTACTAGTAATAAAATTGTTACTATTAAGGTAAATATTTTTCATAGGTCTTACAAGATCCCTTACGCGAAACACATTCAATGCTTATATCTCTTAACAAGATCATCACCATTTCATACATCAATATTCACATGCATATTTATCTATAAATCTATCGATCATTCTCACAATAACTTCATAAATCAACAATTATTTTAACCTTCACAAAATCATACCTAAATAAACACCATAATACTCATAAACATACATAAACTCCATTATGAATTCATTTCAAACAGTCAAAGATGAACATAATGTTAACCCACAAGAAAACTCAAGCCATAATCCCTAAGAGCTTAAGTTTCCTTATTAAGCATCAATCCCTTGATCACTCAACAAACAAACCCACATAAAGACCTAGGATTTAAGACAACTAATGAGTCAAGTTTCATCCCTAGATGCAAGTTTAGGCATTTATTTCCAAGTCTAGGATTCAAAAGATATTTCCCAATATTTAATTAATCACAAATCGAGTTATCTACTTTCCCATTTTAGCAAGTATTAAGCATAGAAATAAGAAAACTAGCATTTGAAGGCATATTATATATATATATTCAAAGCATTCACAAAAATACAAGAGAGTTCAGCGGCTACACCTATCCCCAACAAGATAAGTTTGACTTTCCATTTCGATGGAGAACCTGAAGCTTACAAAATGAACATGGAAGAAGATGGAGAAACTAATAGGAATAAGGGAGTGTTCTAATGAGTTCTAGTCACCCTCCAAGCTCTCCAAAAGTGAGTTTATGCCTCCAGCCATCCAAAGACGCATCTTACTTTGAGAAATAAGAAGAAATAGGGTTCAACTTGCATATTAGTAACACGCCGCTTAGTAGTGGGCTCTCTAGAATGCTCTCGTCCAATGGCAAGGAGGTGGCGCCCAACGCCACCTAGACTTTAAGAACTCCCTTTTTTAATGTTTTTCTTGTTTTTTAGGTTGTCAAGCTCTTCGATTTGGAAGAGGGTCTTCATAACACAAAATTAGTTACAAAAAGAGGGGATTAGAGGTATAAATAAATTTGAGTAGCCCAAAATGTAGATATTTACAAAAGCAAGTTAAAATTGAGGATTTAGACAAGTTATAAACAATATAAAAGCTAATTTTGTCAATAAATTGAGATAATGATAATAATTAACATTATCAATTATAACTCTTTTAAACACACAAAATAAAATCCAATCCAACTTATTTATAAGTCAAACATTTTAAACAAAATTCTCAATTCATCCAACTTCATCCTACAACAGAATCATGCAAATTTATGAGTCTAACCACGAATCAACAAGTCATATTCAACATAAAGTTTAATCATCCCGTCAGTTTTACCATACAATCATACAATTCTATATTTCAAGGTATACATAACTTAAAATAGTGCAATTAGTTTCCCTTATTTGAGAGACAAATGAACTTGTTATAAGGAATCTCAAATCCCTTTCCAACTCACAGGATGTCCTATCTATACATAGGAATAACACAAACATGATCAAAACACACTATTAGAGCCACTGATCAGTATACACTCATATAGAAAACTTAAACAATACATGCATCTAAAAAGATTCACATGCAATGAAAGAACATACCAACCAAGAAAAAGAGCTGAAACTTACTTATGTGAAAAGAGAAATTGATCAATCCAAATTAAAGAGCTCATCACAAGGATCAATCATATAATCTTGATTCTTCAATCAAAGAAAAAGAAATCTTAAAAAAAAGTCAAAAAACTTTAAATAAATGGTTTCTAAAAATGATATATTTTAAAATAATAAAATTCATTCATAACAAAAATATTTATATTAAAAAAATTTAATATTAAATAATTAGAGTATAGTCATATATTTTTAAAATTCCATTTTCTAAATTTTTATAAGATATACTTTATTAAATTGACATATAAGTTTTTTATAATTAATTGGTGATAAAAGCTTGTCTATACAGTTTCATGATTTGCAATAAGTTATATTTTTAAGATAACTAATCATTTATTAGTGTTAATAAATGTCAAACCCATATTTAACCAGAAGAACTTTTCTAAACATTTGATTATTCACGTTAGTTAAATTTCGTAGAACTTTCTTCCATAAGTTATTTTATGACTCTGACTTATCGGGAAGCTTATTACATAAACATTTGTATTTTGTTATTTTCAAAAACTTTGTGCTTAAAGCATATATATACTTAAAATCATAGAAAAGTGAATAACGTGAATATTTTTTTAATTGGAACTTATGTGTTTTATTACGTAATTAAAACATGACAAACCCAATTCAACTCGAAGAACTTTTTGTATTATGTGTTAGTTGTCGTTAATAAAAGTTGGTCTATATCTCTAAAAGAAGAGTTAGTAAAAAGTTTATAGAGCTTCCATAAGCATATTTATTATTCTGACTTTAAATAACTCATTACATAAGTATTTGTATTTTAGCATTTAAAATCACACATCACCTTATGCCCCGCTATATTTAGCTAAGGAGAATTAAAATTGATCTCTATGCACTGCTATTAGTTTTTTTTTTTATTAACATAAATTTTTTTTAGGAATAATGGTTAACATAACTTTAATTTATCATTTTTTTATTTTTCTAAAATGTATTTATAAAAACTATTCGTTATATTAGAATATAATGTTTTAGTAAGTACCTACCATTACATAATATATTTTAGCCTTTCATGTTAGGTAACATTTCAATGTAGATGTAAGTGATGTAAATTTATATCAAATATGGCTAGATCTAATGTAAAACTTGGGATTTTTTATTTTAAACTCATTTGGTTTTGGCTCAAACCAAACCAATCAATAAAATAGTCTAATTTAATAAAAACATAACTTAATTTATTTGGAAGAAGAAGGTTGCTATTACTCTATATAACTTAAACAATCATAATATCAATTTTAAAAACAAAATTAAAATTTAAAATACTAACCCTAAATCATAATCCAATAAAATATAAATCTTTCCACGCAAACTACGAAGAAAATATTTATATTAGACGTCTCAGTATCTAACTTAAATTTCAAAATTTACAATAGCGCAGAATCTAACAATTTGACATTCCAAATAAAAAGATATTATTTCATTGCATATTTTCACATCACCAGGTATTAATTAGATTCAATCTTCTCAAATAAATTTGAAATAAAATTTGTGGACATGTGGATGGAAACATTTGTAATAAGATTAAATAAACTTATTTCATCCTTCTCAACAAATCATTTCATATTTATAGCATACAAACTCAATGCAATGGAATTATAGCCTTTAAAAGAATAAAAGTTATTTTAATAATCCTTGTACTTTAATAAAATTATTATTAAGCTATGATCTAATTTGAATGCAGAAGAAAACATGGGAGGAGATGAATGGACGGTCCACGTAGACAGATATATTTAATGAAGATGGTGGGGTCCATTAGGACACAGAATCGCCCTCCACGTGTCATGATTAGACTTAGACCCTTAACCACAAACAAAGATCTGGACCATCACCATTTTTAATCTACTTTATGCAAAAATGATTTTAAAATTGTTATTGTATGATATTTTTTTGTTTTTGACAACTAAGTATAAAATAAAATTTATAATCAATAGGAAAAAGAAATATGAGATGCATTACATAATGTAACAGAGAAATAGATGTAAAAAGTACTAATTATTTAATAATACAACTTAAAGGATGAATTTGGAGAAAAATGAGTAAATTTAAACGTAAATTTTGTATTATTTCTTTTAAGATATTTATAGGTGAAAGTGAATAAATTTAAGAATAAAATTTGCAAAAATTTATGAATGATTTGATGAATGTGATAAATAAAAAATATATTTTAATAAATAAAATTATTTGATTACAATTTTATTTTTGTAAATAAAGTTAATATAAAATAAAATGTAATTAGTTAAAATAAAGTTAAAATAAAATTTGGATGATTATTTTTAAGTAAAAAATAATAAATAAAATAAGTTACTTTTAAGTAAAAAATAATTAATAAGTGTAATTATATGTTTTATCAATTCTGTGTAAAAATCTGAATGTGAAATTAGTCTCTAAATTATAAAATACAGAAAGTCAAGCCAAAGGATTAAACATGGAGTATCTGAAATCTATATCTCATTCAAACCAAAAGACAAAATGAATAGTGCAATGCAAACATATGCTTTTCAAGGATACACAATCCATGAAACTCAGTTCCTCGAAACTATAACCGATTCCTTCCAATATTGTATCCGTCTAGAATAAATTATTATAAGAAATAGAATCGATTCTATGTTATATGCACATTGAAAGCACAAAAATATTGCAATATAATAAATATTTCTAATAAAACGGGTCATTTAAACTATTTAAACTAATTTGAAGAGTCAATACGAAAATCAATATTTTTTTTACCATTTCCTTTATAACAATAATTTTAAAATGATTATATTAAATAATATACGTTTATTTTTTTTTACGTAAATATTAAACATAACTAGAGATTTTAGTAATATATTAATGTAAATGTTTTAAAAGTCAATTAATGAAAACTATAATAAATACGATTTTTAAAATAGTTATTATAAAAACTAATATACTTATCTCACATTACTGTTATGAACGTATTTTTTTCATTATCAATATTTATTCTCTTATATGAGTAAATATACATTTAAATAAAATAAATATAGAAATGAAAATAATCACTTTATTACTGTTTTAACTTTTAAGAGATCAAGTAGATTCATCATTAAAATAACTACAGTAATTTATATATAAATCTGAATCTATTAGAACGTTTTAAAACTAATATATGTAAACAATTATATAAAGAAACACATCATGTCATGGTATCAAAATACGAAAAAACACATGATTTGAAGCAATTGGTTGTAAGGTTATTCGATAATTATTTTGCTGGATTTAAACTTCTTTTGACTCTTCTCTCATCATTTTTCTAATACGATGGAAAAATAATTCAGTAGATATTTCACAGCCATTAATAGCTTCACCATAACATAATTATTTTCACAAGTTGTTTCCCGTAGTATAAGAAAATAAAATAAGAATATTGAAATTTCATTTTTTTTTCTTTGACGTTCCACTCAACCCTTTTAAAGTACTCAAAAAATATTATATAAGGAAAACATGTGGTATATAAGACACCTCAAATGCTTTGTTCAGACATTACATAAGCATTAATGTATTTTTAATTCAGTCATTGCATCATCACAGCCCAGGATAATTACTTAAAGAATAAATAATAAGAATATTTTTATCACCATTATTATTACAACCATTTCCATTTTATTCTTATCATATTCCTCAATCTATTTACATTTTTAAAACGGGAGTTCAGTGGTAGTTTTCCTTAATAATATATTTACTAACTTTGTAATTTTTTTTTTACAATTCCAGAAAAGATTATTGACATTTTAGTTGTTGTTTTCCATGCTTTGAATTACAAATATTTCATATATGTTTTATGATATAATTGAGTTTCTACGTGCATGCATAATGGAATCATTACATTATAAGTAGTTTCTTCTTATTTTTATATGTATGGTTTTTTTTTTTATTCAGGAGTCCCCACCTAACAACTAAATTATGCAGAAAAATGTTCCCTGGTGTGTGTTCTACCTTGTGTCACCTTCAGTCTCAGAAAAACAAGATTCTCTTTCTCAAATTCTCACCATCAATTCATGCTCTCTCCTCCTTCTATACTATAATAATCGTTTTAACATAACTTATAACTTAAAGGTGCTGTCATCATCATCACCACACTCGCACACTTACCCTTGATGATAGCCAACTTTTCTTAACCTTCTTTCACTCTGATGCAACCTTACTTTAATCCAATTTCAATTATTCAAAGACATCCCCAACCACTTCCCATCTTTCTCTCTTCTTTTCTGTGCAGTTGAGAAGAAAAATATGCTCCAATCCAACAAGCAAAGAACTTTCTCCCCACTTTTCTTCTTTATCTTTTTTCTCTGACCCTTTTGTTCTCACTACTTCATGATGAGTTTCTGTTCTGATCACACCAAGGGTGTTTCCAATGAACATGTTTCCTCTGCAGTTGGAAATGACTCTTCTGAGAACAAAAGGCTCAAATTCATGGCCTTTTTGAGAAAAACCATGTGGAACTTTGCCTTGGCGTGTGTTGGTGTTGGTCCTTGTGGTGGCCGCAACGACCATAACGGTCAAAGGAAGACAGCTTCGGAGCATAACAAGGCGTGGTTGCTGGCGGAGTCTGGAGCAGAATTGGCTACTGCTGACCCTCAATCGGTTCACTCATCTTTCAGGTTCAGTTTCTGCTCTCAGGTTGAGGTTGAGTCCTTCAACATGAGCTCTTCTGCTTCTGCTGCTGCCGCTGCAACCTTTTTGATGGTAAATTTGGAATGTGAATCTCAAGTTAAGGAGATGAAATGGAGAATACATTCGCTGGAGAAAAGCATGTCTCCAGTCTTCAACCCTCTGATCAGGTTCAGCTATGATGAAATTCTGTCAGCCACTCACAATTTCTCCAAAGGTGTGAATATTCTGTTGATGGCATTGAATTTGATTCCTTGTGTGAGATTGTGATTCTATGTTTTTTTCTGTGGACAGGGAGAGTGTTGGGGAGAGGTGCCTTGAGCTGTGTTTATAGAGGAAGAGTTGGGTTTTGGAGAACTGCTGTTGCTATTAAAAGGTTGGACAAGGAAGACAAGGAGTGTGCTAAGGCGTTTTGTAGAGAATTGATGATTGCTAGTTCTCTTCATAACACAAATGTTGTTCCTCTTGTGGGGTTTTGTATTGACTCAGAAGAGGGTTTGTTTTTGGTATACAAGTATGTGTCTGGGGGCAGCTTAGAGCATCACTTGCATGGTAGTCATTTTACCTGATTTTGCTTGACTCCTAATGCAAGCCACATAGTGGTTTCCATTGAATTTTATGTTTTTCACTGATTCTAGATGACCTTTTTTATAGGGAAGAAGAAAAATGTGAAGGGTAGTTCACCACTTCCATGGTCTGTGAGATATCAAGTTGCAATTGGGATTGCAGAAGCCGTGGCTTATCTGCATAATGGAACAGAAAGATGTGTTGTTCATAGAGACATTAAGCCTTCAAACATTCTGCTCTCCTCTAAGAAGATTCCCAAGGTAAGATTCCCTTTTGCTGATAACTTGTAGTATACCGTATGTAGTAGAAATTGTATATAAAGAACACCCTACAAGTCATTCTGATTAGTTCTTTTTTGCTAAATTGCAGTTATGTGATTTTGGATTAGCTTCATGGACTTCTGCCCCATCAGTTCCTTTTCTTTGCAAAACAGTGAAAGGAACATTTGGGTGTGAACTTAACTCCTTCATATCGATTTAGCAATTTTTGTGTCGAGGGGGTTGGCTTTTTTCTTTCTTTATTTTCATACTTTGATCATTCAAATAAATTGTTCTATCTTCTTTTACTCGACAGTTATTTGGCTCCTGAGTATTTCCAACATGGGAAAGTATCAGATAAGACTGATGTTTATGCTATGGGAGTTGTTTTATTGGAACTCTTAACTGGCCGCAAGCCAATTGAAGCAAAAAGACCCCCAGGAGAGGAAAACTTGGTGATATGGGTGAGTAAATGATAAAATAAAATGTCATATCAATGATTAACACACAGATTTTAAATTTCTGACTCCTACAAGACTACAACAAAGTAGAAAATTTGTCAGTTTATCTGGTTCTACAATAAAATTGCCCGATCTAGCTGCAAAACATGACATTTAAGACTGTTTGGGTTAAGCAAATGTTTAGGTTCAGTTTTTGTATTTCACTAGTAACCACAAAAGTTTCATCTTGTTTTTATCCATGACATTGATTTTCAGGCTAAACCTTTGCTCAGGAAAGGGAAAGGAGCGATTCAACAGTTGCTTGATCCTCAAGTCAAGTACAATTCGAGTTACACAGATCAAATGGCTCGAATGGTCGATGCAGCAGCTGCCTGTGTTACAAATGAAGAATCTAGGAGGCCAAGCATAGGTGAGATTGTTGCAATACTGAAAGGTGAAGTTGAACCTGTGCTCTCTAGAAGAAGGAAATCTGGTTATCTTGGTAATGGATTTGTGATTGATTATTACCCTCAGTTACAACAAACAAACAATGAGATGAAAAGTCACTTGGCCTTGGCAATGCTAGGAGTTCCAGAGTGTGAGGATGAGGATTTTCTCTACGGTCGTTGAGAATTGTTTTTGCCATGATTCTCACCATAGTGCAGGGTTTAGATGTCAATGTTTTCAAGTTGTTAGCAGAAACAGAAGCTCAGAGGAACATTGCTTGTTTGTACATTCCTTCCTTTACCCCAAGGAGTAAAGTGTAATATATTTTCTTGAGTATACAAATATTTCTATGGATAAACTATTCTGACTAAATTCTATTTTCATGGATAATTTTATATCTGTTTAGGAAAATTCATCGTTACAAATTTATCCATGTGAGTGTTTAAGATTCTTTATTGTGACTCTGGAACATACACGTTTTACAACACCCCTGCTTTGCTTTGGTGTTTAACCAGCATAGAAACTCTTGCATTTTATTATAAAATTGTTACTGATGTTATTTTCTATTCAGATTCTGAGTGTATAATTGATATAGAAAATCTTAAACTTTATTATAAAATTATCATTACTCCTAATTTTTATATTGGTTCTAGTGATAATAAGCAGAGAAAAATATTTATAATTTTGTCATCATTTCATTTATTATGACGAATAAATTATAACTATATAATAAGTCTGTCGTAAAATCTAAATTTTACACTAATTAATACACAAAACCAAGAAAATTTTGTATTGACAAAGATTACCTAAATATTAAGATAATGTGCTAAACCATGTTATAGGTGTTTACATGACGTCCAAACTTAAAATTTGCACGCTTTTAAGTAGACTCCATTTAATAAGATAAATGTTGGTGCACCTATCTTGGCGTCAAGGGCATGCACCTTGTTATATAATACACACAATATAGAAAAGGTCCAAAAAGAGGATTACAAAATGAAACGAAAAACCTCTGATTTTGATCATTATCTATATGTAGAAAGTCAGAAAGCATGCATACATACACAAAAGCTGTTTTCTCTTCTCATTGGTGACAACATGCAATAGAACAGAACAAAGGAAGTAAGAACGAAATTGAATTAATTAATTAATTAATTACAATAGGATGGTGGTTAATGAATCAAGTTAAAAAATCTTTGCAACATCTCTGACTAGGCCACGGTTGGCCCTTGCAAATTCTGTGAACTCTTCGTGTGAAATATAGCCATCTCCATCAGTGTCAATCTCTTCCATCATCCTTTGCACCTCTTCTGATGTTACTGATCCAAGTGCCTTCAGTGCTTCTCCGAGCTCAGCTGAAGAGATTTGACCATCGCCGTTCGCATCAAAACGCTTGAAAATGCGCTCCCTGTCAGCCACGTCTTGAGGATCATCAGCCATTGTGGTTGGTTAGACAGACACAAATGTAAGAATAACAAATTATACTAATGTCTTGTTTCAATGAATGAGTTCCTTATGGTTTGTTTGGTTTGGATGAGTTGCACTGAGATTGCAGATTGGTCAAAGGGTGTGGAACTTGGTTCTTAAAGAGGTGGGGTGCCACTTGATGTAAGGACACCCTTTAATGTCGGGGTTGGTGTCCTATTTGGCAATGATCATCAGACATAGTCATGGTTTACAACCGTTTTATTACTATACTTTTTTATGGATGAAAATGTTTGGGACATGAATGGAGAATGTTTCTGACTTGTGGTTGAAAATGGAAAGTGCTCTAACTTTGGTTCAATTTATTGCTATGGGATAATTTTAAACCATAGCTTCTCTTGGAGCTCTGTAATTAAATAGCTATCTTAAACTCAAATATTCATTACCAAACTTTAACATATTAAGTAATTTTTTTTATCAGCAAAAAATAAAATATATTTACACAAGAGACACAACCCTTATACAAAAGTTATATATTTTAAATTAATTTTCTCATACAAATCTCTAACTCAAAATTCTGTTAATGAAAGACAGGAAAGAGTCTATACAATCTTTCAAAATGTACATTTTTTCTTCACATATATGGCCTGTAATTCGGTGTAGGGCTTTTTACTTGGTTATTACTTATTTTGTTCTTAGTTAAGAGGCTAAATAAGAATTTGATAAGAAATATGTTGAGTTTTCTAGAATATCCACTTTGATGAAAATCATAAAATAAAGTTAGAAGGCATAGTTTTTTAGGCCACAATCAAATGACCGACAATATTGATGATTAGCATATTCTAGCGATAAGGTTGATAGCGAATTAAACTTGAAAATATATTAATATTCTAGATGAATGCATGTTATTGAATTTATTGTTAAACATATTTATAAATTATATCAAGTACTTATCTTATAAAGAGAATACAAAAGTTTCTAACTTTAAAGAGAGCTAAATGAGGTCACTAATATAATAAGGAATGGATATTTGAATTCAATATTCCTCTTAAAATACAATATTTCTCTTAAAATGGCAATATTTCATGTCTTTAAGTCAAGTTTGTTTGAGGATATCCGTTTAAATTTTTATGAAGTTAAGACTATTATGTTGTTTAATGCTATTTGGTGTTAAATTTAATCCATTGTAATATAACAAGGTTAATTAATATAATTTTTATTGATAAATATATGTCGTATACACTTATATAATTAAAAAAAGTAGTTACACAAATAATATTATATAGATGCTTGAAGAATGGAAAGTATAACTAAAAAAACATAATTAAAAATGAAATAAAATAATATAAAAATTAAAAACAATAATCTTTAAGTACAAGTTATTATCTTAGATCATAAATGTATGAAAATTGGTATTGAAAACAAATTTTAATAATTGTTAAACTACATAAGAGACTCACTATAGAAACCATTTATAAATTTGATAAAATATTACCTAATCTACTTAAACTGTGCATATATTTTGTATAGTATCAAACATTTTATGTACAAAATTCCTTTTTATGCTTTAGTTAAATTAGAAAATATATCACAAATTACATAGCAACTTCTACATCATAGATCAAGTACAAATGGATATATGGAGAACAATTCTCCATTAGCTAACAATGAAAAACTTGATTAGGGTAGAATTTTGCCTGAACTAAATAACCAGTTCTTATTCATTGTTCTAGCTCACAATTTCCCAGAAGAATTTAAATTCCCCTCTCCAAAAAGAATTATCCTCACTCACCACATAATTACATTGAGTGGCCGCAAAGCTAGGAGACTGGCTTAAGCATAGCATCAAGAACAGCTTCCTTGGTAGGTAAAGCTGGAATTGCACCTCTCTCAGTCACAGTCAATGCACCACAGACATTAGCAAACTTTAGAGAATCTCTCAACTCTTCTTCTTTCTACAGTCATAAATCATAAAAGTTGCCAGTCTCACCATGCATTATAATCTATAATAAATAACATTGTAAAACTTATTATATTGTTAGCACATTTCAGTTAAATTCTAAAGCCTTAAACTCACTTGTGGGCACCCATTTGCAGAGTGATTATTTTCAGGGGAAATGTATGTTTGGTTTTTCCAATTTCAGTTTTGGCTTTTATATTTCAAATTGAAGAATTTAGTTTTCCAATTTTAAAATAAGTGAACTTAACTTTGTAGTGATAATAAAAAAATTATTACTAAAGTTTAAACACTGAGGCAATACTAAAGCACATATTTCTGAAGTTGGAGTAGTAAACTCATCCATTTGAAAATAGAAACACTAAATTCTAGTGTTACCGAAAGTATAAAGATTAAGAACACTTTTTTCCTTATTCCAGTTCCCAATTCTTCCGTGTTTTACATTTACAGCCATAAAATCACAGAAGTTAAGGCAAGATATTGAGATTTCTTTCAATAATTTAAACAATGATATGTGCTCCATACTGCAAGAGTTTCTGCAGTTGTGAGATGTAAACTTTTGGGATGTGTTAATAACAAAAGCAAATACATTTTCCTTACCTGAATCAATGAAAGATTCACGGATAATTGTGATAACATTCCAGCCACAAAAGCATCACCAGCACCAGTGGTGTCAACAGCATCCACCTTCAATCCCTTCACCCTGCCACTGAACTCCTGCAAAGAAATACCAGGACAGGTTTCAAATCATAATAATCAATAGTACACTATGTTTAGCAGCATAAATGCCATTAGAATTTGTAGCTAATAACTTTTCCAATACTTCTTTTAGTTATCTTCAACAATCAATTTCCAAAAGAAGAGAGGATGCCAAACAAATATTCCCTATTTTGTTTTCAACAATTTTATGTTCCAACTATTGTATTCAAGAATTACAACAAGGACTCATTGAAGGTTTATTATTACATATCTTTTTCATCAACATCCTACTTTGAAAATTTTGCTAAGATTAAGAACCTTGGCTCAAGTGGCTCCAAGTCTCTCTGTGAGACACTTGGTGCTGCGTTCAAATCCCACAAGCTGCTTTGCCTTAACTTTGGCTTCAAGGGATAACAGGACATTCTATTGGTAGAAGAGTTCTTGGATTCATTTTTTCTAAATGACACAAACACTGTAATGTGATTTGCAGCTTTTTTGTGCTACAAATAAGCTGCTTCAATTCTTAATCTGCTGGAATATGAGGGTACAGTTTATGCAACAAGTGCTTAATTAGTAAACATTACTACCTCGTGATACATCAAATGGTGACCATGAAACAAATATTAGCAAGAGTTGAAATGAATTTTGGAAAATGGCATGTTTGGAAGGCTTACCTTGGTGTAATATCTACAACCTTCTGCACCTTCAGTAACTAGGAGTAGCTTGAGGTTTTCGTGGAATAGTTTACGTACAACAGCATCATCGTATGGGTCCTCACCTTTTGTAAGAAAAGAAATCTCTTCTTCACTTACCTGAAACAGTCATCATATTGTTACATTCCGTACTCTAGAAAAGAGAGCGAGAAAAGCCTATTTCTAAAGACTATAATCAATATATGTTCTACCTTAATGATATCTGCAGTCTCCCATATACTCAGAATTCC
This sequence comes from Vigna angularis, assembly GCF_016808095.1. Classification (NCBI taxonomy): domain Eukaryota; kingdom Viridiplantae; phylum Streptophyta; class Magnoliopsida; order Fabales; family Fabaceae; genus Vigna; species Vigna angularis. The sequence goes on from NC_068976.1 coordinate 26,292,260, forward strand.
TTCTCTTGCACTATCTTCAGAAGGCCATAAAGGAAGCCTCAGGTTAGGATCATAAGACAGAACTACACCAGCATCTTTTGCAGCCTTTGCTGCAGCAATGTGTGCTGATTTGCATGGTTCTGTTATAAGACTTATAGAACCATAATGGAAAATCTTCGCCTTGTAGCATGAAACAATAGAACAATATTACTATAATTCATAAATTTAGAAGAGTTAGAGCAGAACATATTAAGAAGTGAAACATAGACTTGGCAGTGAAGAAATTCATCCAAAGGGATACTAATAGTTAAACAAATTCACCAAGTATTAGTTGAAAGAAGTGATATTAAATAACTGAACAAATATTACGTGAGAAAAGTGCAACAGAAAGAATGTTGAGTAACATGCTCGATAGAGGTTTGATTTCCCTTTTATTCCACTCGGGGTACATTTTGCTTTAGTTTGACAACCACAAACTCTGCTTTTGGTTTTACCTTTCTGATTAGGTCCAAATCAAGCTCATCTTCTTGGAGCAGCATATCAGCACTGGGATTACGATAAAACATGAACTCTCGCTCTCCATCACTCCTCAGTGTAACAAATGCCAAGGCAGTACGTGCACCAGGGTCAAAACGCATCCCTTCATGGTTTACATTATTTTCCTTTAGTATATCCGCAAGCATATATCCAAATTCATCTTCGCCGACCTGTTCACGTTGCAAAAAACATTACTCGAATTTAGAAGAGACATTTTAACAATGACTTCTAACTTGTAGAGAATAAAATACCAAAATCAGAGTTTATTGATCTAGGTATCAGATTCTCATTTGACTTTCAAACCAAACTGTTAGTGGTTGTAATTCAAATTATAGAAGGTGTTAGACAGTTAAAAAGGTGTGGTCAACTTTATTGATGATTTGAATAGGAGGGTGTGAGTCAACTTGATTAATAACAAAAGTGATGTGTTTGATATGTTTAAGAAATTCAAGTCCCTAGCTTAGAGGCAAAGTGGCAATTTACTGAAAATTATAAGAACTGACGGTGGTTGTGAATATGTTTCAGATGAATTCAATAGCAACTATGAAGGAGAGGGTGTTATGTTATCCATGAAGTTACACCTCCCTATACACCAGAATATAATGATATTGTAGAAAGGAAAAAAAACCATCATGAACATGATGAGACGTTGAGGAGAAAGGCTTACCAAGTTATCCATGGGGTGAGAAAGTCTCTATATAGATGTATATATTCTAATGAGATCACCCACTAAGAAGCTAGAAGGAAAGACACGCGAGGAAGCTTGGACAGGTAGAAAGCCTAGTGCTGATCAATTTGTTTCAAGCATGTGTTAGATCAGTTTAGAAGGAAACTTGGCAACAAGGAAGAGCAGATGATATTCATCGGTTATCATTCTACAAGAGGCAAGAAGAAAATGATAGTAAATAGAGATATGGTGGTTGATGAAACTAAAAGATGGGATTAGAAATCTAAGGCAAGTAGCAACTCAGCTAAATGATGTTTGAATCTACTAGTCTAATTGAATCTGAGATTAACATAAATGCTCCACCAGATCTTAGAAGATCCATAAGGGTAAGGAAACTTCCACCTAATCTAAATGACTATGTTATCATGCCAGACATTGCAGTAGATTCTGAAAGTGAACTAGGGCACTATGTTCTGATGTCTGAAGTTAGACCAATTTACTTTGAAAGATCAATTCCAGAACCTAAGTGGGGTCAATACTATGAAAGAAGAAATTGGCTCAATTGAGAAGAACCAAATATGAGAATTAGTAAGTCTGTCATCTAAGAAAAGGTTCATCGCTTTTGAGTGGGTATACAAAGATAAAGTAAACCCATATGGTGAAGTGATGAAGCAAAAAGTCAAAGTAATTGCTAAGAGGTTCTTGCATAGAGAAGGAACTGGTTATGACGAGGCCTATGCACCTGGGCAAGAATGGAAACATTAAGATTGATGGTTGCAGTTAAAGATTTAAGAGGCTAGACCATGTACCAATTATATGTGAAGTTAGTTTTCGTAAATGGATCTCTTGATGAGGAAGCATATGTAAGTTTTATGATTAAAGGGCAAGAAGATAAGGTGTACAGACTGAGGAAGGCCTTGTATGGCCTCAATCAAGCGGCAATAACTTGGAAAAAAATGATAGAGTTTTCTTAGCCAAATTGGCTTTAAAAAGTGCATTTTTGAGCATGGAGTGTATTTTGAAGGTGTTGGAAGCTGTGACAAGCACATATTTGATGGTGTAGGAAACTGAGACAGGCAGATTTGATGCTTATACAAAGTGATGACATGTGAATCTTTGCGGGACAAAAATGAGGCTTAACTAACGGTTTTATCTATGTGCCAGTACGCTTCAGATCGCTGATTAATACCATAGTGCAGTTAGAAATTTTTCTCTCTTGATTATGCCTGAGTAGGCAATGGTATTTTGTTCATTACAAAGAGACACACAAACTTCTATGAAATACATTACTCAGTAATACCTAAACAGGAATTCCACCCAAGTTAACCAAACCGACTAAGCAACAACCAAAAGCCAGCATCAAGCCACCTGAAAAAAATTAACTACCACTTGCTTAGGTCACCATTCCACAATGTGGTACCACCACATACTGTTTTTCACTCGTTTCCATGAACAATTAGGCCTAGAAACTATCCACACCCACACACCATTATATAATAGAGACTGAATCCCCAAAAGTACAGAGCTTGCGAGCCACCCAAAAAGAACTCGAATGCCCAAAACCTTTCACACTGCCCGGGTACTTTACAGTAGTATTGTGAGTCAAGAAAAGGGTTAACCCATGTTTTTGCCACTCAAAGGTTCACATGCCAGACTTGAATTCCTTTCCTTAAAATTTGACATCCCATCATACTAATTTATCATTTTGCCAACATGCGTACCAAGTGAAAGCCTAGATGGTGTTGTCATACAAATGCTTAGATGACATTAACAAGCCATCTTAGAAATTAATAGATCACTTCAGAATTCATTATTGTTTCTGGAGACTAACAGAAACTTATGTGGTGGATACTTTCACTATGGAGGGACTAATAAATGACACAAATCTTGTAGGGACCAATTTGTTAACTATTTCAAGGACCAAAATAGGAGTTAACTATTGATTAACCTTATCATCTATTTCTTCATAAAATCTGATTATGTAACAAACATGCTGATTAACATTACAAGCCTAAAGTTTGACAGCACAGGGATAAGGATGCCGGGACAATATCAAGTTTGCTAGCAAAGACAATATTGGCAGTATGCCAAAGCGAACAAGTAAATATGATGCTTCCTATAACAGAAGTATAGAAACAACCTAGAGAAGTACCTATATAATACCTTTCCAATGAAAGCTGATGAACCCCCTAATCGAGATATGCCTACTGCAACATTAGCAGGGGCACCTCCAGGAGCCTTTTTAAACGCAGGTGCTTCAGCCAAAGAAAGGCCACTGACAGTTGGGACAAAATCAATGAGCATTTCCCCAAAACAAACCACAAGAGGTGATTCCTTTGTTTCAGGTGTCCCATCACCAGGAACAGCCTTTCCTGTACAAAGAAAAGTTGAGTAGTGAAAATGCATTCATATCATAACTTGATACCCCTAGATAACAAGATCTTTTAAACAAGGACGACTTTGAATGAGGTTCTGCAAGCTTATTTGCACTTACGAAAATAGTTTAATGGCTATCACTAACATCTTAAGCTTATTTTAAGAACATTTTTATGTTTTCTACACTATTAACTAATAAAAAAACCAACAAAATTATTGATTCTTATAATAACTGTTTTTAAATTCAAGCACGGACTTTTTTTTGTTAATAATGAAAGACTTTTAAATTGACAATGCATGCTTATTAGTTTCTTGCCTTAATTATTTATCAGAGAAAAGATTACTAAATAAGGTCTTAAGTTTATTATCCAAAGACACCTAAAAGCTCACATGTACACAACTCATATTGATAGCACAAACTGCACCCTCCCCTAATTGCAACAAGCATATTCGAAAACATTGCAAAGGTTCAAACAGAACAGAAAACAGTTGCTCTTCTTCATAGCATGCATTAAAACTAAGATTTAATGAAGACCCATAATTTGGATTACCTCTGACATTCAATTTGGCAGTAGGAGGGGTAAGAGGGGAAGCAAAGGTGGAAGCTTGGACAGTGGGCTGACTGAACTTGACAGAACATAGAGGGTGAGAAGCTACACTCCTGAAGCTGAAAACGCCACAGTGAAGAGCCATCAAACAAGGAAATCACTACTAAACACCCCTCAAGGACTTGGCTCTTGAAATTCGTTTCTTTTCTCTCTTTATCAACCGAAATTGAATATTTTTTCTGAATTTGGAATGTGAGCAAGATAATTGATGGGGTTTGTGTGAAAATTGCCTTTGGAATGGACGAAATCTGGGTTACGTTGTGTTGCGGAGTAAGCAAAGGAAACAGAATGCACGATATGTGCAATTTCTCTGCTGCTTTTTTTATTATTTATTTGTTTATCAGACAATAGAAAGATTCATAAGCATCTGCACGTTTTGAACTGCTTATTGCTGACGCTGTTCAACTGAGAATCGTGTCATGTTACTATAACCGTTAAATAACAAACCAAGTTTATTTACCGTTGCCACCTGTAAGCAAATATTTGAAAAACAACGAAGATTTTACACATGCATAAATGATAAACAGAAAGTATGAGTAAATACAATGTAAAAACATTTTTTATATTTGAGTCGATTTGTGTAAGAAAATATTCGATTTGAATTTTATGATAAAAATATATATTGTTGCGAAGAAGGATTTTATAATAAAGATGGTCAATTAAGTTATTTATAAAGATTAATAAAGTAGGCAAATAATAAGTACTGTGGTATAGTAATATGAAAAAACAGGGAGAGAAATTTGGTGAAGTTTGAGAAGATTGATTATCATCAAAACAATGTTTTTTAGTCCCTTAAAAAGATTTTAAAAGTATTAGTTCCAAAAAATAAGACATTAAAGATCTTTTCGGACAAGTTCTAAAAAAATAAATGAATTTAACTTCTTAATAAACTGATTTAACTCATGTACATATTATGTAAAAATATATATATTTTTTAATTAATTCATGTATAAGTTAATTTTCACCCTAAAAAACTCCTTTTTTTTCTGAAAGAAAGTTATGGAAAAACTCACTTAAACATGTTTATAAAATTAATGGCGGTCATAAAATGGTAAAAATAGTGTCGTACACACTTTTTCTGACATAATTTACATAATAAGTTGTTCTATTTCAGAAAATTTAAATTAATTTGTATTTATTAGACTATAATAAATACAAATTATGTATTTTTACCTATTTTATAGTTTATGTACACCTATATTCTTTGGGGGGAAAGTATACACTCATATAATACATAGACCACAAAGCCCAACTCTAGGACATTCTCATTTTGGATTTTAAATAACGGTTTTTACTTCCTGTATCCTTACAATTTTCTCATGCATCCCTCAAATTTTCTAAATGACATTTTGCTTTATGTAAAAGCGACTTTTTGAAATACATATTTTGAAAACATTCCTGAATAAGATTTTAAAAATAAAATTTTCATAACAAAAACTTTAGAATGTGATTTTCGGAATAGAATTTCCGAAACAGTAAAATATATTTCGGTATTAATTTTTTGGAATGATATTTTCGAATAATGCCTTTCCAAATGAATTTTGCTAAACACTCCTATATAAAATTTGTTTAAAAAAGAATTTTCCAAAATACGTGAAATATGTTTTGGAAAGAGTGAAAGAAGTTTTTTCATTTTTTTATTTTTTTATTTTTTTATTTTCTCTCCTCTTCTTCCTTTGCTTTGCAACGTTGCCTCTCTTTTTCTTCCTTTGCAAGAGGATAATGATGAAAGGGATGACGGCAACAGTAGTGATAGTGAAGGGTGTTTGAGTCTTTTTATTTTATTATGAGGATGCAATTAGTAATTATAAAAGTGCTAGAAGCAATAACCTTAAATAAGTGACCTAAGCCCAATTATTGATTAAGATTTGTTGAGAATACACACCAATTAACCAAATTAATTTTTAACAATATGTCAAAAGTATTCATAAAACATATTATGTTGGTATTAAGTTTTCAAGATACATATGCATCTATGTAAACAATTTTTTTTTCAACATACATTCTTAGAATGTACTTTTGTTAGGAACTTTGTTAACATTTTGTTCGGATGCAGAATTATACATATTTTTATTTTCTAGATAAACAATGAAAATGTTTTTTTATTGAGATATATTAATATAATGTATTTTGATTGTATATGTTAATATTAATTTCATTATATGAGGGTGACGAGAAAAGAGATTGGGAGGTGGACGGGTTAAAAGAAGCGAGTGGAAGGGGAAAGGGATATATAAGAAAAGAGGGTAGAAAATTTAAAAAGAAAGGGCGTGAGAATAGAACAAAGGGAGGTACTCAGAACAGCATGATCCCCAGTTCAAGTTGGGCCCTTTGTACAGGCCAATGTTCTCAAGGTAATGAAGCCCATCATCACTTTTTTTTAGGTTCCAGCCCGTCACTAGTTGTCCCATTTTTTTTCCTACAAAAATTCTCCCTTTTAATATCAATGATATATCCTATAAAATGTGTTTCCAATAATAAGAGCGAGAAAAAAATATTTAAAAAATTTAATTAAAGAATTTAAAAAACAAAAATATTAAAAAATAAATTTAAATCTAATTTAATTTTATAAAATTTACTTATGTTTTTTGTAAATTTATTTTATCAATATATATATATATATATATTATGATGAATTCAACTAAAAATAAATTTTATCAAGATAAATCTTAAATGATTTTATTACTATATTAAAAAAATAAACTTTAAACTTGATTTATATAATGTAAATTTACTAATGTGATATATGAGTCTTCCTCTAAGAATGTATTGGTGTATTACATGTGTTTAAAGCTTAAAGCGCGTAAAATGATGAGAATCACATGAATGAGGCGATTATATGAATCACATAAATTCTATAAAATAAATTGACCATAGTTATGTAAAAAAATGCAAATCCACACACACACACACACATATATATATATATATATATATATATATATATATATATAAAATCATCTGAAATTTATCGAGAAAGTTGAAGTCAACCTATAGGATATAATTCACTTTTATATTTGGTAACTTTGTTAAGTTCGGTCTTAAAATCATAAACTTTAGTTAGTTAAAGAAGAATACTCATATTGTGACATCCGGGCATTGACGAGGGCGAGGAGTGATCGCTGGTGCAAGAGACACAAACAAAGAACGGTTTCTGGTAGGCTTTCAGTGAAAGAGACACATGGATGAATCGAACATACACCGGAATGAGAGGGATCTAGAGACTGTATAGGTATGAGACTATACAATTGAAGGATTGCTTAAAGGGATTGATTTGACTACTTATATCACCAAAATGCATTTGCTTTTCAGTAGCTTAACCCATAAGAACTCTATGGTTAAACGTGATTAGATTGGAATAATTAGGGATGGGTTGTCAAGTGAGAGAGTTGTTGAACCATAAAACAACTTAAATCAAGCGGGCCATGTGAAATTGCGTAGCTGATGGTACCAAGTTTTCTTGCAATAAATGGGCATCTACTTTGTATTCATAGTAACTAGCATGTCCTCTTCATCATTTTCTATGTTCTGTTACCTGCATACGTGAGAAAATTGTATGACATTTAACATTGTTGTCGTGTTGCTTTCGTTGGCATCAACACGTTTGGAGAAAAGCAACTGTAGTTATCACAATTTTTATGAATAAAAAGTATAAGTTGGTTTGTCTCATCAATTCTGCTTTTCACCCTTCACGCAATTATATGATTGTGCTATCTCATCTATATATTTCCTAATGTTAGAAAGAGTTAAGAACATATTTATATTATATATATATAGTCTCTTTTGTATACTGTATTATGATTATATGTTATTTAGCGTTTTCAAAAATCTAGTATTTGAACTTTACAAAGAATAAAATATATAATCTCATCTGAAGATAAATTCAAGCTTAGTTAAAGGCCTACATGAAAAAAAGTTACCTCAATTGTTATAAAAATCTATTTTAATTAATAAGTTATAACCATTTACTTTCATTCAAAATTTAATATACAGTATATGTATTCATTAAGTTTCATCAAAAACTAATATCTACTTTAATATCTTAGATTTACTCGCAAATATAAGATCAAATGATCATAATAAGTTTATTGCAACCTAAGTCAACATGATGTGAAAGAATTCTTATCTTAGTTTCTCTTACCTTAATATTTTAATATGTTACTTAAACATTACTGAAGTTAAGATATTTCTTTTACTAGGTGACAATACTTAATACTTAAATTAAATAACTTATTTATCATCTCATGTGTTCACAAATTCATATAATTTTCATCAATTTTGACAACCATTTTCATATAACATGCAAACTTCTTCAATTTTATATAAGAATCAATATTCAATTTGTATTATTCAATGAGTTAATAAAAAGATAAAATCAATAACTTTTTTTTTCAACTTGAGCAAATATATTTTTATTTGAGTGAAAATATGTTCACTACACTAAAAATTAGACAAAATTTTGGTTTAGTGGGAGTGTTATTTTCTCTTAAGAAAAATAAGGTAAAAAACAATATTATTTTTAATCCTATTTTTACTGAAGCGAAAAATATTTTGTTTGACCAAAAATAGGACAAAGAATAATTATTTGTGTCTCTGTTATATTTCTCTTTAAGCAAAAATATAAGAAAAATTAGTTTTAACAAACAATCAAACTAGATTTCAAGAAAAATTTCTAAAACATTTTATATAATACAAGTTCTAAAGAATACAAATGATTAATTCAAAAAATAATTTGCTCAAATTTAATTCTTTACTCATATCAACTCAACCTTGGATGATTCTTTTAACTTAAATTATTTATGCTTATATCAATGTTGTAAGTTATCGTAAAGAAAAATTCAAAACTTAAACCACTAAAATTCTATAATTCATATACATAACCTAGTCACTATATCAATGTATCAATAAAAATATCTAATTCAAAACATTTTAAATGTCAAACAAAAATTCACAGTAAAGTTAAAACATTCATTCAATTTTCAAACCAATCACAATTTCTACATAGTAATCAAAATCTAAAGATCATGTCACGTTTATATATATATATATATATATATATATATATATATATATATATATATATATATATATATATATATATATATGTCATCTATCATAAGGTTGTATAAAAAAATAATTTTCCTTACCTACGGTAAAGTCACTCAAAATATAGGAATTAAAACAAGTTATTCAAATACAAAAGATATTTAATATACAGTAAAACAAGTTAAAATATTTATTTTTCTTAACTGATCTCACTAAAGTTTATAACACAATCTTAAAGAAAATGAAGGAATAATCTTTAAGTAATGTTTGAAAATCTAGCTGAATAAAAATATTTCTTAGGTTCTGATATACTAAAAGATGTTATCGAATAGATAAAATATGGAAGAGGAAAAATAAAGTTGAGAGAAAAAAAAAATATAGAACAAAAGAAGAAAGAGAAATAAAAAATTAAAGAAAGTGAAGGTAGTGCACGGACTTTATCTAATAAATACTCTTAATTTATTATACTTTAGTTTTAAAAATGTATTCACAAATATAATTAATTCCTTTTCATGTAAAGTAACGTACATAGTCCTCAAATATCATGTAACTGTTTCATTCGATTTGTTTTTTTCAATATCTCTTAAATCCAAAACAAATAAGATAATTTTAAAAACTTAATTTTTAATAATTTTAATTATAATATTTAATAATGACAGATTATTTTTCAAATTTTGAAAAACGTAAACACGCAGCACGATTTCGTTGTCAATATTTACGTAAGTTATTATTGTTATGTGGTACTCACCAAAATTGAAAAAATAAATATATATTTTTGACACAACTAAATTTTTTTATGTTTATTGGACACTATTTTTATTTATTTGTTATTATTTCTTTTATTAAAAAAATAAAAGTTTACATCTTTATAACTATTTTATCTTTTATAATTATTTTATCTTATATTATGTTTTAAATGAATGTAAAAGTGTATTATAGAATTATTATAAAAAGAAATACACTAATACAATTAGTAGGTAGATTGACTCTCATCAATGGTTAGATTGAAGAGTGACTTGGGTCAATAAATAACACATTAACTTATATTTATGTCTTTTTTTTTTACTTTTTAATATATTTTTCTCCTACATGAACATAATCCACGATGATCTCAATATTTCATCTCAATCTATTATAGTTTATATATATATATATATATATATATATATATATATATATATATATATATATATATATATATATATATATAAAGAGAGAGAGAAAATGTTTTGTTATTAAAAACTCTAACTTGAATATTAGTTATTTTATATCTTTATATCGTTTTGAATTTTGAGTTATAAAATTATATTTTTGAAATTTTAATTATTCTTTTTATTCTAATATTCTATTTATAAAACTTTTAAATTTTCAATTAAAATGATCAAATTATATTAGATATTATATATATATATATATATATATATATATATATATATATATTTGGATTTCAGTTGAAACATTTAATTAATTTTTAGTTTTTATTAAATATTGTCTCAATATACTTTACTCTTTTTAAAATCCATATAAAATAAAATTTACATCATACTCTAATAAATCTAAGAAACATAATAAATTATTTTATTTTTAACTTTAGATAAATTCATCTGGTTTTAATTTTTAACTGAAGTCCAAACAAAAGGATTAATATGAGATAAGTTATATATATATATATATATATATATATATATATATATATATATATATATATATATATATATATATATATATATATATATATATATATATATATATATATATATATATATATATATATATATAAACGTGAATGCTGCATTCAGCAATCCATTAACAGACTGACATAAGCGAGCACGATAAATCATTATACAAAAATGAAAGTGCAACGCGGCTTTGTTTTTCCGTACCACGCACCAACAAAGGTAACACGCTTTTGTGAGACTCGTTGTCCATATCAATTATGCTCTATCAATATATATATATATATAATAAATCAAATAATAATAATAAAATAATTATAAACAATAATGATAAAAAATATAATAATATTAATAAAATAAATATAAGTAATAATAATTTTCTATTTTTATTAAATAAAATATATTTTAATCTAATAAATCTATCACATCATTAACTAATTTTTATCTCAAATTCTTTAATCTAAACAACTTTATTCTCGCATCTCTTTTTCTTTAAGTCCACTATTCAATCTAAATACAAGGTAAAATGAATATGATGATATTTAAATGAACAATAATATTCATGAATGCCAAAAAGGTGCCTTAACACTTATGTAATACAATAAATATATAATAGCTCATAAATCATTTTCACATTTAAATTTTGAAAAACGAGAAAAATTTAAATTTAATTATCAATTACAAATGATGTCGTAAGCATGTGAACAAGTATTACAAGTTGTAAAATTATATATTCAACTTGATACACTTATTGAAATAATCCAATAATTAAGGTCAATATATAGATTATCATAAAATTAAACAATAAAAAAGTAAATGTGATCTTGTGACTACGTACCATAATACTGAAGATTCTTTTGTATACGGATCACAACCATGCTTATTGATTTATTTCAATTACGAAGGATTAATTTACTTCACACAAATTTTTAATGCGCATTCACGTGTAATAATAAGAAGTATGTTATGTAAAATATTTTAAATGAAAAAAATATTAAATAACTTTCACGCTTTCATGATAGTAGATACTTTTAATTATCTTTATTTTTTCCCTTCTGAATAAAAAGAAATTTGCTCGAACGCAATTAGAAAATTCCTTTTTAGATATTAAATAAATTCACAAAATCGAAACCATTTTAATTCTGTGATATATATTATTTATTTTATTCTTTAATTAATACTTTTTATGTTTGAAACATGTTAGTCTTTTCTAAATTTAATAACAAAAGATAAGATCACCTTTTAAATGATTAATGACAAAATTGTTTCTGAATATCTTGTTTCCATTCTCCCCGAACAAAATATCTTCTTGTGCACTCCATCACGTGTACTGACACGCGTCACGATGTTATTGGATAAGTGTCACGTCGCTATTCCTTCTCTTCTAATACACTCCACTGCCGTTGATCAAAGTCACCACTCCCCACTCTCTTATTTGTACGGTTCTCACATCGTCATGGACGCGTTAAGCAAGAAACCGCGTGAAAAAAACGGCTCACTATAAATACAACAACCCAACCATAAATAACGCCGTTCCGTTTAGCGTGAGAACAAAACTCCAACAAGCAAACCCTAATCCGAGCCTTAGGACAGATTTTCATTTTCGTTTCTCACTCAAGGTCAAGGAGCAGTGAGACAACGCCATGGATGACGAAGTGCGCCAGATCTTCAACAAGTTTGACAAGAACGGCGACGGAAAAATCTCTATCACAGAGCTGCGAGACATGCTCGGCACGCTCGGATCCAAAACGACGAAAGAGGAACTGAAGCGCATGATGGAGGAGCTCGACAAGAACGGCGACGGTTACATCGATCTCAAGGAGTTCGCGGACTTCCACTGCAATGACGCCGGAAACGACGACTCGAAGGAGCTCCGCGACGCGTTCGATCTTTACGACGTCGACAAGAACGGCCTCATCACCGCGAAGGAGTTGCACGACGTGCTCTGTAAGCTCGGCGAGAAGTGCTCCCTTAGCGACTGCCGGAGAATGATCAGCAACGTTGACGCTGACGGTGACGGCAGCGTTAATTTCGAGGAATTCAAGAAGATGATGGCTCGCTCTTAAAATCATCGCGACTCCATTGTTAAAAGGTACGTTTAAGCTTCGTGATGTCAGGGTTTCGTTTAAGCCGTTATTAGGAAAGTATGAAATTGCACATAACGTAGTTGTTAACATCTTCTGTACATCCTCTACCGTGACATGTGGCTTTAGGTGTTAGGTTAGGGACTGAAGATTGAAGAATGAAGAAGTAGTAGTAGAAGAAGTAAAATTTGTAGGACTAAGTTCACTAGTTATTATGATAATAACTCTTGTTTTTCATGGAAAACCTATAGTTGTTTTTCATAAGAAACCTATGTTGTTTTTTTTAATTCCATTGTCACTGCACTATTATTTTTCAAATATGAATCGAGCTACCATTCTTAATTTCATGGACTGCAACACTTTTTTTTTCTTAAACTTTTTTTGTGCGGGGAGCCTAGACTGGAATAATATAAGATATTTTTTCCTACGTATCAGAAACGGAAAGAGGAAAACTTGTAACGGACATAGATTTCTTTTTCAGTTTTGCATAGGAACAAGCAATCACCCTTAGTTTTGACTTGTTCTTTTTAATTTTATTATTATAATATAATACTAATAAGAGATTTTGGATGATTGGTTGAAATTGTCTGTGTACGATATCTGCAATTTGGAATTGAAAGAATTAAAAACTGAGAAAATATTAACGAAAACGCGTGAACGGTCTGGGACGGTTCATTGCGTGATGTCATGAGGTATGATGTGAAGGGAGTGGTGGTGTTGCTGGGCTAAACGCGGAGTTGAATTGAAATTGAATAGGGTGGGTTTGGTTTGAGAGTCAAAAGAATAGGAAATTTAATAGCCAACAACCTGCAATATAGCCATTCCCTCATTTGTATTAATTTCCTCAGTTTTTGGTCCACACCTCCTAACGGTCTGTTTCTCTCATTATATTAACTTAAAGGAGGAATCACTCATATATAAGAAAAGTCCAGAGCTAAACTTTTCTCTCTGTATCCAAATATGTTTTTGACGTTTTTGAATGATTCTAATTTATTTAATTGAAATACCTAACTTTTTTTCTTTAATTTTTATCCAAATATGTTTTTGACGTTTTTGAATGATTCTAATTTATTTAATTGAAATACCTAACTTTTTTTCTTTAATTTTTATGAAGACTATTTTAAAAATTATGGCTAAATTATGGTCTAAGTTTTAATGTTCTAAAATATCTGTAACAAATTGTCGGCACTTAATGTTTTTATTTTAAATCCACAAAATCTGTTCCTTCTTCAACTTTATGCAATGTGTTTTTCTTTTTTATTTCAGTATGGTGTTAGGTTAATATAATTTAAGTAATCAATGGAGGTTATTGTATGGAAAAAAAAAAACTATCATGGGAATTTAGAGAAAGTTACATTTTTTAACAGCTTTTCATAAACCTTTAAAAAAAATAAAAAGAAAGAAAACAGTAAGTTTTCATATGTTATAATTAGTTTTTATATAGCTTTCTATACTGTTTTCTCCTAAAATTAATTAAGAATAACTTTATCCATATAAATTCTATTCCTATAGAGTATTCAAAGTAGAAAATATATAACTTTTTTCTTTTTCTTTTAATTTGCTATAATCTTTATTGAAGCAATATGTTATAAGCATCATAAAATATTTTTAGATAATTATCTATATAAATTTTTTGTCTACTAATCATTTCAAAGATGCTCTAAAATTAGATAAATATCTTTAATAGTTAGAGAATTGGGGCAAGAACTCAGTCCAATCTTAAAAGAAAAACACAGTCCGATGCAAAAGGCTTAGAAATATTTATGATATCGCTGCTAGCAGTCAACTTGAAGTCGTTGAAGACTCCACAACATTTAAAGGTGCAATAAAGAAAAAGGACTACACTGCTGAGCATAAATGTACAGAGGAAAATATCAATACATGAATAGTTTGAACACATTTTTAGTTTTAAATTATTAAAGTATTCGATTATGTCTTTTATATTTAATAAGACGATATGTAGAAATAACTATAATCATAAACTTTTATTGATGAATGAGTATTTAAATTAAATTATAAAGCTCATGACATAAAATTGACGTATATATTTAGATACTAAGCAATTATATATCTTTAAAGTTTATAGGGTGATCATTGTTTATATAATTAAAATTAGTTTTTTTAAATAAATAGTTACTGTTCTCTTTGGTAAGCCTTTGTAATTTTATTAGGTATTTTATCTATTTTTTCCTTATTTTGTATATATAAAAGTTTATAGGATTTTCATAACTCTAAGGGTATGCTTATTTAATTAAGAGAATGGATTTTAAATAATAAATAGATGAATTTAAGTAGATTTGAAGATAAAATTTGTATAATTTTTTTTGAAAAGATTTGGTATTAAAAGTAAATGGATTTGAAGGTGAAATTTATGAATAATTTGTTTAATATGCTAGATAAAAAAAAGTTTTAATATATTAAAATATAATAATATTATCTTATTTTTATAATAAAAGTTTATATATTATTATTATTATTAATTAATAATATTATTATTATTTATTATTAATAATAATTTTATTATATATAATATATTATTATTATTATGTAATGCATTATTATTATTATTAATATTATTATATACATAATATATTAACATTTTTATTATTTATTATTATAATGTATATATATATTATTATTATTGTAATGGACCCCGATATTTTAACAATTTTTTTAACAACTTTTTGACAATGGATTGTGTCACTGTTTTATTGGTCCGTATATTTGAAACGGACCAATCACAAGCTACCACGTAGGATGTTGTAAAAAGATTGTAAAAAAAAGTTGTTAAAAGAAGATTTTCCTATTGTAATATAAACCCAAGGATCTTGTGGTTCCTCCCCTCCAATCCCAATGCAAACTTACATAGTCTCACTCATGTTAATGGGTTTCATAATGGATTCTCCTACTCACACACGTATGAACGAGAATCGGTTACAAAATTGATTCTCTCCTACCACAAACAACACATAATACTTACACGGATATAAAACTTGAATAAATTTGATGACACGTGATAATGATATAATGATAAAATGATCGTTTATTCTCATAAGTTTAGAGAGATGAGATTTTGAGGAAATCTGGCAAATATTTGTCCTTGTCCTCAAATCAACACATTGGAATGAAATTTACACTTCAAAATTGTTATGCTAAATTAGTGTAATTTCTAAATCCCCTTTGCGATCATAGCGTAAGGTTGTGTTTCCTCGTGTGATCATAGCGTAAGGTTGTGTTTGGATTGAGGGTTGGATTTGAGACTGTGTTAGTTTGTGTGGGTTCACTATTAAAAGAGAATGACAAATACATATTATCCATGATTGTATGTGTTTGTTTGGGTGAATTTGGACGAAAAAGGTGACGAAAATTTATGGGATAAGCCACTTATTTCATCTCACTTCATGTGATGAGATTTACGAGTGAATGATGTTATTTTAGAAAACTAACCTTACAAAAGCATCACATGGAAGCTGTTCTTGGTTCATGGTAAAGAATCCATGAAGGACAAAGAGTGAAATGGGTTGTGTAATAAACACGGCGATAATGGTGAACTAAAATGACATGGATGGAAACTACCATGACTTGAACAACTAAGGAATCAATTCAAGGAGTTTTTGGAACCAATTCTATAAGTTCTTAAGGTCTGATTAAATCGGTTCTGATTTATTGGAATTAATTCCATGATATCATATTGGACGATGGAAATCGATTATCTTGGAACTTGAAATCGATTTTTTGAAAATGGTTTGTTTAAGAATAATAATAATTTTTATAAATAAAAAACATAACTTGTACAATTATTTTTATTGACAAAATTGAATATTACTGGTTTAACCAACTTTTACAATTAATTAATATCTAAATATTTATTTTTTTTATACCAAAATACATGTATTCTTTATTTATTAATATTATTAATCATTTGTTTTCAAATTTATTGGATACCAAAAAAACAATATCCACTTATCCAAAAATCATTTCATATTACTTTTATCGTTGGAGAAAATTTAGAGATATTTATTTACTATATATTAAAATTTATTTATTTTTATCTATCACACAATCAAATCAATAACAAACTTTCATCTCCAAATTCACTCACTTTTTCTTTCAAATTCTTTAAAAAATTACAAACTCTATTTTCAAATTTATTGAAATGCATCCATTCATTCTTTCTCAAATCCATCTCCACACAAAAATACAACTCTAAGAGAAAATGGATGGTGGATGATTTTGAGAAAATGAAGTACAAATTATGATTTTATTTCAATTAAAACATTTAAAGAAATCGATGAAAATATTTGAAAGAAAAAGTTTGAAAATTTATGAATAACGTGATAGATTAAAAAAAATATTTGAATTGATAAAACTAGATGATTATCAAAATGCTTTTATAAAGAAATATAATATAAATTTAAATGTAAGTAGTGAAAATTATATTAAAATAAAATTGAATTTGTTATTTATAATTTTAAGAAATAAAAATATAAAATTAAAAATTATAAAAGAAATTTGTTGGAATAAATTTTAAGTACATTTTCTTAAATAATAATTTGTATATTATTATTTAAATTATTATTAACCAAAATTATATCAATTAATTATTATGGTTAATAAAGATGGAGTCTTAGAGTAAGGATCACATAGCTGAAACCCGAATTCATCTTCTTCTCCAGAATGAACCCGTGACGTGAGGCTTCATCTCTTTCTCCTTCATGAGCCTGACACCAACGGAGAAGACCAATCATCCGATCTTCTCCAATCAGATTCGTTGGTGTGATGAGGGTGTTTTAGTCTTTGTAATCAAATAAACAATAAACACCTTCATATCTCACCACAGGCAGCGGTTCTGTGACGAAAGTGGAGATCACTGCTGATTTCAATGATTTAATAAAAGAGATGAGAGAGAGCTTTTATAAGCACATCACAAAACATTTACTCACTAATTTTACTTATAATCTATATTACATTGTTAAAAATAATAGTGTTTTATATATAAATAATTACGGGACACTATAATTAATTATATATATTTTTCACTTTTTTTATTACAACAGTATTAATAAATAAAATAATGATAAATTAATTAAAAATAGGATCATATTCAATTATTTCTCACATGTTTCACGTATTCTCTTTAATATTTTATCATTCTTTCCCTCTATTTTTTACATTCTTTTTATACACACCATTCAAAATAATTCTGAAAATTCATTAAAAATATTATACTTTTTTTATTTAATTTTAAGGATTAAATATGTTTTTAGTCCCTTAACTTTCAGCGAAAATTGGAATTAGTCCCTCTTTAAAACTTTGGCCTAATTTAGTCCCCAAACTTTAGAAATGTGTGAATTTAGTCCTTTTAACTAAATTTTGTTAGGTTTATTTGATGTTTCAAGTGCGTTTCATGATAGCATTTGAGTTGTTTACACCGTTTGACACATTTTTGCTTCAATGTTCACTAAGAAATGCGTTTGAAACATCAAATAAAGTTGATAAAATTTGGTTAAAAGAACTAAATTCACACATTTCTAAAGTTTGGGGACTAAATTAGTCTAAAGTTTTGAAGATGGACTAATTCCAATTTTCGCTGAAAGTTAAGGGACCAAAAACATATTTAACCATAATTTTAAATATACTTTTACTATTAATTGTGTTTCAATATGATTATTTAGGACTATCTCCTCTTTTGCTGGACTATTGGTTTAATTATTTAATTGTTGGACTAATTGACCCAACATCGTTTAACGTAATTGAGCGTCCGTGGAACCTGGTTTGGACAGATTGATTGAGTGTCGTCGCAGTGTCGCTTGACTTTTAACGTGCTGTCGCAACCGGTATCGCGACGGGACGACGATCCGAAAAATAAGAAACGCGTTTTTGAAAAAAAGATTTGGAGTCGCCACCATAGTTTATTCTGGAAAACTACGGAAAAACCATAAAATGATAAGGCATGGTCTATTAGAACCAGATTCTTGGTTCGGGAGTCGGTTACGTGTAGGGAAGGTATTAGCACCCTACAACGCCTGCCTTAAGGCAATACCTTTAATTAAATATGCGAATATGATGTGGTTTTCAAAATGTTTAACTTTCCCTTAAAATAAAACTCTAAAGAAACAAACAATATTTTTTAGTTTTTTGAGCCCGACAAGGATTGACCTTGCTCCTACGTATTCCCATTTAGAATGAGAAATCAGGGTTCCGTAGTTCGTTTTGAAATTGTTTGAAAATTTTGTTTAAGGATTTGTTGAGAAATTTGTTTGGAAATGATTTTGGATTTTTGGGAAGTGAACCTGACAAGGTCTAGCCTTGCTCCTACGTATCTCCACTTTTGATGGAGAATCAAGGATCACGTAGTTCTGGCTAGCAAGACTATTTGTTGTTTGAAAATGTTGATGTTTTTGGTTTTTTGAAGATTTTAAATTTTTTTTTGGTATTTTTTATTTAATTTTTTGCGTAATGAGCACTAGGCTGATGCGTACGATCGCACGAGCACTCACACGGCTTTTTCAATATTTTTTATTATTTAAAATTTTATATATTTTTTCTTTTTTTTTTATATAAAACGAAACAAACAAATCCACTAAAACAAAGGGATGAGAGTTATCTTACAAGGGATTACATGCAATAAAAACCTTACCGTAAAAAAATAATGTAAAAGCAAAAGCATAAAAATAAGAGAACATCCCAATAAGAATAGGGAAACAGAGATAAAAACTAGGGGTGCGAATAAAATTGAGGCTCTTTTGTTTGGGCCAAAACCCTCTTCATCAATTTTTTGAACTGCCGGGAGTGTAAAGATGAAATTTGGAGGTGCATCCGAGGCCCATTTCTTTTCTTTCTTTTTTTTCCTTCCTTTTTTTTTGTTTGCAGAGGCTTAAGCCCAAATCAAAATGGGGTGTGAATGGGGCTGTGCATGTGACAGGAAGAAAAAAGGCCCAAATAGCAACGTCGAAAGCTTCTGCCTGCAAGGGTTCCTCTTACTTCTCTCATTTCTCCATATCATTCAACTAAGACAAGGGTCTCTTTCTCTCTGAGTAAGGAAGAAAACACAAAGACGTCCACCTCCGACCACGTCCCAGCCGCCGCCCTAACAGCCACCGCGGGAGGACCCTTTACCCTGTCCGAAGCCTCGCCGGCGACGCAAAGTGCCACCAGGACCGCCGCTGACCGCGCCTCAGATATTCCTTCTTCGCGAGGGAGGCTGACGCACTCTTCTTCTGTTCGCGCCGCGCCGCCGCTACCACCGGTGACTGCGCCACCGCTCCTGCGAGCAAGCTTCCGCGCCACCACCTCTTCCTCCCTCCTTCTCTTCTCTGTTTCGAAAATGGTAACTCAGGGAGGGATAAATACCGGATTTGTTCTGTTCTGTGTATTGATTTGGGTGTTTAGATTAATTCTCTTTAGTTGTAGGAAAACGGCATTGGGAATTCTATGTGATGGGTATTCTGGTTTCTGTTGGTCTTTGCTGTGTTTCAGGTGTTTGTTCAAAATCCCGGTGGCTCATGGTTGCTACGGAGGCAAGGAGAAGATGACGGTGAGGGTCGAGGTGGTCTCTGATTTTGGTGGTTTAGTGCAGATGGAAGATTATTGAGCTTGAACGGCCATGAAGTTTGATTTGTCCGTGCTGTGTGTTGTATGGGGTGGAGGTGATGATTGGGTGAGGGAATAAGGATGAAAATAATGGTGAGGTCCGGTTGGTATGCGGTATTGGAGATGAGAGGTTCTTGATGATAAGTGTTCGTAATAGCAGTGGGCCTGAGGTGGAGATGAAGGCCAGAGGTGTTCAGTGTTGAGGATCAAGTGTTGGAGGTAAAGGCCGTACGGTTAGGATGTTGAAGATGGTGAAGTTGGTCATGGCTTGTGGCAGTGGGTGTTTGGCCGTGTGTGAGTGATGATGGTCGTGAGAGGCCTTGGTTGTGGCACTGGGTGAATATGGATGATGATTGTGGAGATGAATGTCTGTGGTCTCTGGATTGTGCCCCCCCATTCAGTGAAGATGATGGTCTCCTTAAATTGGCAGAAAGGGTGCCATTGTCGGCAGGTTTGATTGGTGGACGAGTGTCGGTAGCTGTGATTGGGGAATTGTTTGAAAGTGGAAGAATTTGGTAGGTAGACAAATAATTGGAGGGTTGGTGAAAGATTCTGGGAATAATTGGTGGGGAATAATTAGCGGAAGATCGTGGGAATCATTAGTGGGAGCCTAGACAAAGGGAGCGACCGAGACGAGAGGGGGTAATCAGGACGAGCGGTTGAAAAGAAGTAGTGACCTGAACGAGCGGTAGAAAGGGGAAGTGAGTTGGACGAGCGGCAGAAGGGGACGTGATGGACAAGCGGTAGAAAGGGCAGGAGTGATTTGGACGAACGCCTTACCACACTCTTTGCCGAACGCTATTTGTTTCCGGGCCGAACGCTTAAAACCGAACACTGGACGAAATTAAGCACTAGTACGAACGCTGAAGACAAACGTCATTCAGACCAAGCGTTCAAATGAAGGACCGAGCGTTCAAGTGAAGACCGAACGCTCATTAAACAATATTAACCGAACGCTCACTAACACAAAACATGACCGAACGTTGACTAACACAAAACATGACCGAACGTTCACATAACATGACCGAACGTTCACTAAAACATAACATGACCGAACGTTCACTAATACATTACATTACCGAACGTTCACTAACACATAACATGACCGAACGTTCACTAATACATTACATGACCGAACGTTCACTAACACAACATGACCGAACGGTCGAGGCTGAGGGTTGCCGAACGTCATAAAGATATAGATACGAGAAGTGCACGGTAAAGGACGAACGATCTGCTTTAGATAGAGGACGAACGATCAGCAGTGGACGAACGGTCACACATGGGAGAGGACGGAGCCGAACGTCAAAGGACGAACGCTTTTATTTTTTTATTTTCATTTTTATTTTTTATTATTTGTTTTTTTTTACTTTTTATTTTTCTTTTTATTTGACACTCATGATGAAAATAAACTAAATCTATTGGTCAATCCGGACGAAATTGGGTGTTGACAGCTGCCCCTCTTTACTTAGATATTGCTCAATAATATGAAAATTTTGAATTTTCGTATTATTGGAGTAAAAGCTAAGTAAAGAAAGAAACACTAATTTCGTCTGGATTTCAAAATGGACAATGAACAACAGGAGAATTTAAAACAAATATGAACAAGACTAACAGAATTGAGGTGTGTAGACATTGCGGAGGGTAAAACAACCCTATGGATGAGGTGTACAAACCTCGTGGAGGGTGTCACAACCCTATGGATGAAGTGAATGAGGTGTCCAAACCTCGTGGAGGGTGTCGTAACCCTATGGATGAAGTGAATGAGGTGTCCAAACCTCGTGAAGGGTGTCGTAACCCTATGGATGAAGTGAATGAGGTGTACAAACCTCGTGGAAGGTGTCGTAACCCTATGGATGAAGTGAATGAGGTGTCCAAACCTCGTGGAGGGTGTCGTAACCCTATGGATGAATGAATGAGGTGTCCAAACCTCGTGGAGGGTGTCGTAACCCTATGGATGAAGTGAATGAGGTGTAGAAACCTCGTGGAGGGTGTACCAACCCTATGAAAGTGAATGATTTGAGTTTGATTGCTGGATTTGACCATTGCCATGCAGAGGATCGAGATGACAAAGCAGATAGTAAAATTGGGCTCGACCATTGTCTTACAGAGGGCCGAGATACCAATGACAGAAAGTAAAATTGGGCTCGACCATTGCCTCGCAGAGGGCCGAGATACCAATGGCAGAAAGTAAAATTGGGCTCGACCATTGCCTCGCAGAGGGCCGAGATACCAATGGCAGAAAGTAAAATTGGGCTCGACCATTGCCTCGCAGAGGGCCGAGATACCAATGGCAGAAAGTAAAATTGGGCTCGACCATTGCCTCGCAGAGGGCCGAGATACCAATGACAGAAAGTAAAATTGTTTGATTGTTTTGAATTTAAAATTTTTGAATTTTGTTGAAATTTTGAGATGTTGAAATTTTTTTTTTTGATTTATTTGATTTTTTTCTTGAGATAGAAATGAGTGTCCATTTTTACTTTGAGATGAGAAACATGGTTGATGTAAATTTGGAAATTGCAGGGGAAAGCTTTGATGTATGTTGATTTTTTTTTTTGTCTTTTTTGAAGGAAGAAGATTTGGTGAAAACATGTAATTTTGAAATTAGAGGAGAAAACTTTGATGCATTTTGATTTTTTGTCCTTTTTTGAAGGAAGAAGATTTGGTGAAAATATGTAATTTTGAAATTGGAGGAGAAAACTTTGATGTATGTTGATGATTTTTTTTTGGAAAGTTTTGAAATCAATAAACAAAGTGTTGCATTTTTGTACAAGGATTTGAAATCTCGATATGTAAGAGAAATATGGTTGGTGTAAATTTTGAATTTTGAGGAATTCTCTTCATTTGATCACTAAGTTTGTTTTTCTTGCAATTTGAGTCGACTTCTATTGTGATGGTAATCCTTGTTTGGGTAAATTTGGAAAAGAAATTTCTTATTGGCTCAAATTTGGTATCAAATGATATATCTTTTTTTTTGGATGAAGAAAGATGGCCACACATCATTTCAAATTTTGGTTGTTTTATTTTCAAAAGATTAATTAGGAGACAAGACTAAATGATTCCAACAAGAGTCATTTTTCATCCTTTTTCTTCTTCTTTTTTTTTTTAACGGATTCCAGGATCTCGGAAAATCTGCCCCACGGTAAAACTTTTTGTTTATTATTTGGGCTCAAAGACATGATTGGGTCAATCTCTTGTTTAATGAAGGTTGAAGGATGATGATTTCAAGCAATGCACACACAAATATCTCTTAAGAAAATGTGGTTTAAACATTTTACTACAGGAGATTATGACATTCATTACACATTTTTTTTGAAATCTCATAAAATGGATGATTTGCATCGAAAATAATTGACTCAACTTTTGCGTATATTTTTTTTTTGGTTTTATGCATGAAGAAAAGTAATATGAAAAGGAAAATGATGATACTAGTTGAAAAACAGATTTTTTTCTTAGAGAAAATTATGTTTGGTGGCCAGTATGAAAACTGGGCTTGGAGCCCAGTGTGAGCTGGGCTTAGGGGGGCCAGTGTGAGCTGGGCTTAGGGGGCCAGTGTGAGCTGGGCTTAGGGGGCCAGTGTGAAAACTGAGTTTAGGGGGCCAGTGTGAAAACTGGGCTTGGTGGCCAGTGTGAGAACTGGGCTTTGGGGGCCAGTGTGAGCTGGGCTTAGGGGGCCAGTGTAGGAACTGAGCTTTTATGGGCCAGTGTAGGAACTGGGCTTTTGTGGGCCAGTGTAGGAACTGGGCTTTTATGGGCCAGTGTAGGAACTGGGCTTTTATGGGCCAGTGTAGGAATTGGGCTTTTATTGGCCAATGTAGGAACTGGGCTTTTGTGGGCCAGTGTAGGAACTGGGCTTTTGTGGGCCAGTGTAGGAACTGGGCTTTTGTGGGCCAGTGTAGGAACTGGGCTTTTGTGGGCCAGTATGGAAAATGGGCTTTGTGGGCCATTGTGCAAATTGGGATTTCTCGGCCAATGCGGAAACTGGGCTTTGCGGGCCAGTATGGAAACTGGGCTTTGCAGGCCAGTATGTAAAATGAGCTTTGTGGGCCAAAATGGAAAATGGGCTTTGTGGACAAAAAAAAAACTGATATGAGAAAATTCGATTTTTTTTTCTTTTTTTTTTATTTAAATGTTTGAAAAACAAAATGTTTTTTTTTTCATGGCACCATTTTTCTAATAAAATATGAACAATATTAAACATATTAACAGAAAAACTTCTTTGTGTTTTTATTAAAAATTATGTATATAACTAGGCCAAAATGGGCTCAAAAATTGTTTGAACATTTCTTTCATTTTTTTTTTATTTTGAAATTTTGATTTTTTTTTATTTGTTTTTATAATTTTTTTTTCTTTTTTTTTTATTATTATTTTTTTTTGAAGGATAACAACAATTCGCGTTTTATTTGTATGAAAAAATGATGTATTAGATGATCCATATTGCCCCAAAATATTTACAATTTTTTTCATTCTTGCGATTCGTTCTTAGTACAATTGCCCCTGGCACACTGCCGTTAACCCCCTTTTTTCTTTCCTTTTTTTTATGAAATCGAGTTAATTTAATTGGGCTTAAACCTACTCCGCTTCCTCTGATTGAACCCCAAATGGAAATACCGCTTCCATCCCATACACAAGCAAGAAAGGCGTTGCCCCAAAAATTAAGAAAGTGTAATTTTTTCGTTTTTTTTTGGAATGATTTTGAGACAAAATTAATTATGAATTCAAACTTTATTTATTTATTTATCAATTTTTTTTTCTTCTTTTCTTTTTTTTTTATCAAAAGAAACATGACACATTTATAGAAAGAAAAAGACTGACAGACAAACTTGAACAATTAATCTCCCTTTTGTGCCTTATCGAAGGTTGAGTGACTAAAGTTCTAAGGCCAAATATATGCACTCACAAGGATAGCTTCCTAATCCTTAAATCAAGGCCACTAGAGCTATGGCTCTTTTCACTGTTTCTCCACAACAGTCAGAGTAATCAACTAGATGTGGAGACACAAATGAAGAGAACAGACTCTAGCTGGAGTTCTCACGATAGCCAGACAGGAAGTACATCCCAGAGTGACACCGCTACACAACCCCTCTATTTCTAAGTTGCGCTCAGACCCGGGTATAGGGCCTCACTCATGATATGCATATTGTGTGGAGGGAGATTATAATGTAAAACAACAATTGCAAAAATAAACACAAATAAGTAGGAACAATTATTTCAAACATAAATAAAAAGTAAAAGAAACTCACATGC
The DNA here is from genome assembly GCF_016808095.1 of Vigna angularis. NCBI lineage: Eukaryota > Viridiplantae > Streptophyta > Magnoliopsida > Fabales > Fabaceae > Vigna > Vigna angularis. Next base: position 26,318,073 of record NC_068976.1, read on the forward strand.
AATTATTCCAAATATTAAACCTAGATAAAGACAAAGGGAATAAAAACACAAAGAAAAACCACATCGAATTCGCTTATCTAATTAAATGGCCTGACTCTCTGACGTCCCCAGTGGAGTCGCCATCTGTCAAATCTAGCAATCAAACTCAAATCATTCACTTCCATAGGGTTGGTACACCCTCCACGAGGTTTCTACACCTCATTCACTTCATCCATAGGGTTACGACACCCTCCACGAGGTTTGGACACCTCATTCATTCATCCATAGGGTTACGACACCCTCCACGAGGTTTGGACACCTCATTCACTTCATCCATAGGGTTACGACACCCTTCACGAGGTTTGTACACCTCATTCACTTCATCCATAGGGTTACGACACCCTTCACGAGGTTTGGACACCTCATTCACTTCATCCATAGGGTTACGACACCCTCCACGAGGTTTGGACACCTCATTCACTTCATCCATAGGGTTGTGACACCCTCCACGAGGTTTGTACACCTCATCCATAGGGTTGTTTTACCCTCCGCAATGTCTACACACCTCAATTCTGTTAGCCTTGTTCATATTTGTTTTAAATTCTCCTGTTGTTCATTGTCCATTTTGAAATCCAGACGAAATTGCTGCGACAGAAAGTAAAATTGGGCTCGACCATTGCCTCGCAGAGGGCCAAGATACCAATGGCAGAAAGTAAAATTGGGCTCGACCATTGCCTCGCAGAGGGCCGAGATACCAATGGCAGAAAGTAAAATTGGGCTCGACCATTGCCTCGCAGAGGGCCGAGATACCAATGGCAGAAAGTAAAATTGGGCTCAACCATTGCCTCGCAGAGGGCCGAGATACCAATGGCAGAAAGTTAAATTGGGCTCGACCATTGCCTCGAAGAGGGCCGAGATACCAATGACAGAAAGTAAAATTGGGCTCGACCATTGCCTCGCAGAGGGCCGAGATACCAATGGCAGAAAGTAAAATTGGGCTCGACCATTGCCTCGCAGAGGGCCGAGATACCAATGACAGAAAGTAAAATTGTTTGATTGTTTTGAATTTAAAATTTTTGAATTTTGTTGAAATTTTGAGATGTTGAAATTTTTTTTTTGATTTTTTTGATTTTTTTCTTGAGATAGAAATGAGTGTCCATTTTTACTTTGAGATGAGAAACATGGTTGATGTAAATTTGGAAATTGCAGGGGAAAGCTTTGATGCATGTTGATTTTTTTTTTGTCTTTTTTGAAGGAAGAAGATTTGATAAATATTTACGAAAACAAATTCATAGTTTTTTGAAAATATGTACATGATGTTGACTCTGATGATTTTTTTTTGAAAGTTTTGAAATCAATAAACAAAGTGTTGCATTTTTGTACAAGGATTTGAAATCTCGATATGTAAGAGAAATATGGTTGGTGTAAATTTTGAATTTTGAGGAGAAAACTTTGTTGTATGTTGATGATTTTTTTTTTGTCTTTTTGAAGGAAAAAGATTTGATGAATATACATGGAGACAAAATCAAAGTTGATGAAAATATGTACATGATGTTGACTTGTGATTTTTTTATTTTTGTTTTACTGGAAGATTATGAAACTATGACACACTTTTTTTTCTGAGTCAATTTGTTTTCTTTGAAATCATCAAATTTATGAAGATTTAGACCTTCATTTTATTTTTACGATGGATGTTAAATTCTAAAAGTCAAATGTTCAAACTTGTGTGTTCAACATTTTCTTTTGAAACACCAATGTATGCATGCCTGATATCAAGGGTTGGGACAAATGTGTGGAGGATGATTGGAAGGATTTGGAGAGTACCGGATTGGCTACTTGGGCCTCTTACTCCTTAAAACAGTTACAAATGCCAATGTAAGGTAGTAGATACTCAGAAGCTGCCCCAGTTTGAGGGCATGGTAAAAAGATAGGTATGGACAACTGTATCTGTGAATTGTGAGGGAAATAAGTCATGAATCAGGGAGTGAGAATATCATGTGAGATTTGCAAATTGCCCCAGTTTTGGTGGTAATAGATTTATGAAATTCGGGGCGAACCAAGATCATGCAAGGCCCAACAAGGGATGCCTCAGTCTTGGTGGTTATAGATTTTTGAAGTTCGGGGCGAACCAAGATCATGCAAGGCCCAACAAGGGATGCCCCAGTCTTTGTATGAGCTTTGAATATTCAGATGAAAAAATTTGAGATTTAACAAAGTTGCTCAATACTCTGAATGGGCCGAAACATATGAAAGTCACAAAGTTGCCTTGGTTTTGGGTATGAGTCAATTAAGCGAGGTTCAAAAAGAGGTTGCCCCCCACTTTGGGTTTACGAATGATAAGATGGACTCAAAATCATACAAAGCCCCAAAATGTCTGCCCCTGTTTTGAGGGTGGATCTATGAATTTCAATGCGGAAAAATCTGAGAGGCCCAACAAGGGATGCCCCGGTCTTGGTACGAACTTTGAATATGCAGATGAAACAAATGTGAGATTAACAAAGTTGCCCAATATTTTGAATGGGCCAAAAACACATGAAATTCATAAAGTTGCCCAAAGTTGCCCCCTAGTTTGGGAATCGAGGGAAGGGTTTGAATGAGATTTATTTTGTGATGGATATGGAAATGATTGGCTTGAAAGGATTGCCCCAATCTGCTTGATTTTCCTTCATATAATCTTAATCAAATAGGGAGTTCCCTTCTTCCGAGGACATTTGTTCTTTTTTTTTCATTTTTTTTACAACTGTATTGTTAGTCATTTTGTCTTGTCTCAAAGTTAAGCTTTGTGAAAAATTTAAGCAACCATCATTCAATCTGTGTGGACTTTTATTGGGCTTGTAATGTGGCTTGGGCTAAAGGGTATTGAAAGAAAAGATATAAAGGCCCAAATAAATGTTTGTGGGTTATTTGAAACAAAAGTTACCATCTGCACCTTGTATCAGTTATTCGTCAAATCTGTTTTGACTATTCTGCCATTTTCTAAAATTTATTCTTTGTTTGCCATCACTTTGTGATTCTTTCCATTTTTGCTTCACTTTTGAGGAATTCTCTTCATTTGATCACTAAGTTTGTTTTTCTTGCAATTTGAGTCGACTTCTATTGTGATGGTAATCCTTGTTTGGGTAAATTTTGAAAAGAAATTTCTTATTGGCTCAAATTTGGTATCAAATGATATATCTTTTTTTTTGGATGAAGAAAGATGGCCACACATCATTTCAAATTTTGGTTGTTTTATTTTCAAAAGATTAATTAGGAGACAAGACTAAATGATTCCAACAAGAGTCATTTTTCATCCTTTTTCTTCTTTTTTTTTAACGGATTCCAGGATCTCGGAAAATCTGCCCCACGGTAAAACTTTTTGTTTATTATTTGGGCTCAAAGACATGATTGGGTCAACCTCTTGTTTAATGAAGGTTGAAGGATGATGATTTCAAGCAATGCACACACAAATATCTCTTAAGAAAATGTGGTTTAAACATTTTACTACAGGAGATTATGACATTCATTACACATTTTTTTTGAAATCTCATAAAATGGATGATTTGCATCGAAAATAATTGACTCAACTTTTGCGTATATTTTTTTTTTGGTTTTATGCATGAAGAAAAGTAATATGAAAAGGAAAATGATGATACTAGTTGAAAAACAGATTTTTTTCTTAGAGAAAATTATGTTTGGTGGCCAGTATGAAAACTGGGCTTGGAGCCCAGTGTGAGCTGGGCTTAGGGGGCCAGTGTGAGTTGGGCTTAGGGGGCCAGTGTGAGCTGGGCTTAGGGGGCCAGTGTGAAAACTGGGCTTAAGGGGCCAGTGTGAAAACTGGGCTTGGTGGCCAGTGTGAGAACTGGGCTTTGGGGGCCAGTGTGAGCTGGGCTTAGGGGGCCAGTGTAGGAACTGGGCTTTTATGGGCCAGTGTAGGAATTGGGCTTTTATGGGCCAGTGTAGGAACTGGGCTTTTGTGGGCCAGTGTAGGAACTGGGCTTTTGTGGGCTAGTGTAGGAACTGGGCTTTTGTGGGCTAGTGTAGGAACTGGGCTTTGAAAGCTATTGTGGAAATTGGGATTTCTCAGCCAATGTGGAATCTGGGCCTTGCGGGTCAGCATGGAAGCTGGGCTTTGCAAGCCAGTATGGGAAATGGGCATTCTGGGCCAATGTGGAAATTGAGATTTTTCGGCCATTGTGGAAACTGGGCCTTGCGGGTCAGCATGGAAACTGAGCTTTGCAGGCCAGTATGGGAAATGGGCATTCTGGGCCAATGTGGAAATTGAGATTTTTCGGCCATTGTGGAAACTGGGCCTTGCGAGCCAGCATGGAAACTGGGCTTTGCAAGTCAGTATGGGAAATGGGCTTTCTGGGCCAATATGGGAAATGGGCTTTGTGGGCAAAAAAAAAAAAACTGATATGAGAAAATTCGATATTTTTTTTATTTTTTTTTATTTAAATGTTTGAAAAACAAAATTTTTTTTTTCATGGCACCATTTTTCTAATAAAATATGAACAATATTAAACATATTAAGAGAAAAACTTCTTTATGTTTTTATTAAAAATTATGTATATAACTAGGCCAAAATGGGCTCAAAAATTGTTTGAACATTTCTTTCATTTTTTTTTATTTTGAAATTTTGATTTTTTTTATTTGTTTTTATAATTTTTTTTTTCTTTTTTTATTATTATTATTATTTTTTTTTGAAGGATAACAACAATTCGCGTTTTATTTGTATGAAAAAATGATGTATTAGATGATCCATATTACCCCAAAATATTTACAATTTTTTTCATTCTTGCGATTCGTTCTTAGTACAATTGCCCCTGGCACACTACCGTTAACCCCCTTTTTTCTTTCCTTTTTTTTATGAAATCGAGTTAATTTAATTGGGCTTAAACCTACTCCGCTTCCTCTGATTGAACCCCAAATGGAAATACCGCTTCCATCCCATATACAAGCAAGAAAGGCGTTGCCCCAAAAATTAAGAAAGTGTAATTTTTTCGTTTTTTTTTTTTGGAATGATTTCGAGACAAAATTAATTATGAATTCAAACTTTATTTATTTATTTATCAATTTTTTTTTCTTCTTTTCTTTTTTTTTTATCAAAAGAAACATGACACATTTATAGAAAGAAAAAGACTGACAGACAAACTTGAACAATTAATCTCCCTTTTGTGCCTTATCGAAGGTTGAGTGACTAAAGTTCTAAGGCCCAATATATGCACTCACAAGGATAACTTCCTAATCCTTAAATCAAGGCCACTAGAGTTATGGCTCTTTTCACTGTTTCTCCACAACAGTCAGAGTAATCAACTAGATGTGGAGACACAAATGAAGAGAACAGACTCTAGCTGGAGTTCTCACGATAGCCAGACAAGAAGTACATCCAAGAGTGACACCGCTACACAACCCCTCTATTTCTAAGTTGCGCTCAGACTCGGGTATAGGGCCTCACTAATGATATGCATATTGTGTGGAGGGAGATTATAATGTAAAAGAACAATTGCAAAAATAAACACAAATAAGTAGGAACAATTATTTCAAACATAAATAAAAAGTAAAAGAAACTCACATGCAATTATTCCAAATATTAAACCTAGATAAAGACAAAGGGAATAAAAACACAAAGAAAAACCACATCGAATTCGCTTATCTAATTAAATGGCCTAACTCTCTGACGTCCCCAGTGGAGTCGCCATCTGTCGCAACCGAAAAATCGCGACGGGACGACGATCCGAAAAAGATAAATATCGGTTTCGAAAAGAAAGATTTGGAGTCGCCACCATAGTTTATTCTGGAAAACTACGGAAAAGCCATAAAATGATAAGACATGGTTTGCGAAATCGAGATTCTAAGTTCGGGAGTCGGTTACGTGTAGGGAAGGTATTAGCACCCTACAACGCCTGCCCTAAGGCAGTACCTTCAACTAAATGCGCGAATATGGATGTGGTTTTCAAAGTGTTTAACTTTCCCTTAAAATAAAACTCTAAAGAAACAAACAATACTTTTTAGTTTTTTGGGCCCGACAAGGATTGACCTTGCTCCTACGTATTCTCATTCAGAATGAGAAATCAGGGTTCCGTAGTTCGTTTTGAAATTGTTTGAAAATATTGTTTGAGAAATTGTTTAGAAAATTTGTTTGGAAAATGATTATGGATAAATTTGGATTTTTGGGAAAGTGAACCTGACAAGGACTGGCCTTGCTCCTACGTATCTCCACTTTTGATGGAGAATCAATGATCACGTAGTTCTGGCTGGGGGAGTGAAAATATCATGTGAGATTTACAAATTGCCCCAATTTTGGTGGTGATGGATTTTTGAAGTTCGGGGCGAACCAAGATCATGGGAGGCCCAACAAGGGATGCCCCGGTCTTTGTATGAGCTTTGAATATTCAGATGAAAGATTAACAAGGACGCCCAATATTTTGAATGGGTCAAAACACATGAAACTCACAGAGTTGTCCCTAGTTTTGGGTATGAGTCAATTAAGCGAGGTTCAAAAAAAGGTTGCCCCCCACTTCGGGTTTACGAATGATAAGATGGACTCAAAAATCATACAAAGCCCCAAAGTGTCTGCCCCTGTTTTGAGGGTGTATCCATGAATTTCAGTGCGGACAAATCTGAGAGGCCCAACAAGGGATGCCCCGGTCTTGGTACGAACTTTGAGTATACAGATGAAACAAATGTGAGACTAACAAAATTGCCCCACATTTTGAATGTGGCCAAAACATATGAAATTCATAAAGTTGCCCAAAATTGCCCCCTAGTTTGGGAATCGAGGGAAGAGTTTGAATGAGATTTATTTTGTGATGGATATGGAAATGATTGGCTTGAAAGGATTGCCCCAATCGGCTTGATTTTCCTTCATATAATCTTAATCAAATAGGGAGTTCCCTTCTTCCGAGGACATTTGTTCTTTTTTTTTCATTTTTTTTTACAACTGCATTGTTAGTCATTTTGTCTTGTCTCAAAATTAAGCTTTATGAAAATTTAAGCAACCATTATTCAATCTGTGTGGACTTTTATTGGGCTTGTAATGTGGCTTGGGCTAAAGGGTGTTGAAAGAAAGGATATAAAGGCTCAAATAAATTTTTGTGGGTTATTTGAAGCAAGAGTTACCATCTGCACCTTGTATCAGTTATTCGTCAAAACTGTTGACTTTCTTTGCTAATTTGCAAACTTCATTCTTTGTTTGTCATAACTTTGTGATTCTTTCCGTTTTTGCTTCACTTTTGAGGAATTCTCTTCATTTGATCACTAAGTGTGTTCCTTTGCAATTTGAGTTGACTTCTACTGTGATGGTAACCCTTGTTTGGGTAAAATTTTGAAAAGAAATTTCTTATTGGCTCAAATTTGGTATCAAAGGATATATTTTTGTTTTTGGATGAAGAAAGATGGCCACACATCATTTCAAATTTTGATTGTTTTATTTTCAAAAGATCAATTAGGAGACAAGATTAAATGATCTCAACAAGAGTCATTCATTTTTTTTTTATTTATTCATTTTTTCCTTGTTTTTGTTTTGTCCTAACAGATTTAGGAATCTCCCAAATGAAAGTCAATGAAGGTAATCTTGACATGGAAAATCTGCCCCAGTGTAAAAGTTTGCATTTATTTGGACTCAAGAACATGATTTGGGTCAATCTCTTGGTATAGCGAGGGCTGAAGGATGATCTTTTCAAGCAATGCACACACAAATATTTCTTAAGGAAATGTGATTTAATCATTTGACTATAAGAGATGCTAACATCTATTACAGTTTTTTTTTTTATGAAATATCATAAAGTTGATGATTTGCATTAAAAATGATTGACTCAACATTTGATATGATATGCATATTCTTTTTGGGTTTTATGAATGAAGAAATGTAATATGACGTAAAATGATGATACTAGCTGAAAAATAGATTTTTTTTTTTAATTTTTTAGAGAAAATTGGGTTTGGTGGCCTGTCGAGCTTCGCTTTGTGGGCCGGTGTTGAAATTGGGCTTTGCGGGCCAGCATGGAAACTGGGCTTTGCGAGCCAGTATGGAAAATGAGCTTTGTGGGCCATTGTGCAAATTGGGATTTCTCGGCCAATGCGAAAACTGGGCTTTGCGGGCCAGTATGAAAACTGGGCTTTGCAGGCCAGTATGGAAACTGGGCTTTGCAGGCCAGTATGGAAACTGGGCTTTGCAGGCCAGTATGGAAACTAGGCTTTGCAGGCCAGTATGGAAAATGGGCTTTATGGGCCAAAATGGAAAATGGGCTTTGTGGGCCAAAATGGAAAATGAGATTTCTCGGCCAATGTGGAAACTAGGCTTTGCGGGCCAGCATGGAAACTAGGCTTTGCAGGCCAGTATGGAAAATGAGCTTTGTGGGCCAAAATGAAAAATGGGCTTTGTGGGCCATTGTGCAAATTGGGATTTCTCGGCCAATGCGGAAACTGGGCTTTGCGGGCCAGTATGGAAACTGGGCTTTGCAGGCCAGTATGGAAAATGAGCTTTGTGGGCCAAAATGGAAAATAGGCTTTGTGGGCCATTGTGCAAATTGGGATTTCTCGGCCAATGCAGAAACTGGGTTTTGCGGGCCAGTATGGAAACTGGGCTTTGCAGGCCAGTATGTAAAATGAGCTTTGTGGGCCAAAATGGAAAATGGGCTTTGTGGGCCAAAAAAAAAACTGATATGAGAAAATTCGATTTTTTTTCTTTTTTTTTTATTGAAATGTTTGAAAAACAAAATGTTTTTTTTTCATGGCACCATTTTTCTAATAAAATATGAACAATATTAAACATATTAAGAGAAAAACTTCTTTGTGTTTTTATTAAAAATTATGTATGTAACTGGGCCAAAATGGGCTTAAAAATTGTTTGAACATTTCTTTCATTTTTTTTATTTTTTATTTTGATTTTTTTTTATTTGTTTTTTAAAAAAAAATATTTTTTTTTGAAGGATACAACAATTTGTGTTTTATTTGTATGAAAAAATGATGTATTAGATGATCCATATTGCCCCAAAATATTTACAATTTTTTTCATTCTTGCGATTCGTTCTTAGTACAATTGCCCTTGGCACACTACCGTTAACCCCCTTTTTTCTTTCCTTTTCTTTTTTTTATGAAATCGAGTTAATTTAATTGGGCTTAAACCTACTCCGCTTCGTCTTATTGAACCCCAAATGGAAATACCGCTTCCATCCCATACACAAGCAAGAAAGGCGTTGCCCCAAAAATTAAGTGTAAATTTTTTTCGTTTTTTTTTAGAATGATTCCGAGACAAAATTAATTATGAATTCAAACTTTATTTATTTATTTATCAATTTTTTTCTTCTTTTCTTTTTTTTTATCAAAAGAAACATGACACATTTATAGAAAGAAAAAGACTGACAGACAAACTTGAACAATTAATCTCCCTTTGTGCCTTGTCGAAGGTTGAGTGACTAAAGTTCTAAGGCCAAATATATGCACTCACAAGGATAGCTTCCTAATCCTTAAATCAAGGCCACTAGAGCTATGGCTCTTTTCACTGTTTCTCCACAACAGTCAGAGTAATCAACTAGATGTGGAGACACAAATGAAGAGAACAGACTCTAGCTGGAGTTCTCACGATAGCCAGACAGGAAGTACATCCCAAAGTGACACCGCTACACAACCCCTCTATTTCTAAGTTGCGCTCAGACCCGGGTATAGGGCCTCACTCATGATATGCATATGTGTAGAGGGAAATTATAATGTAAAACAACAATTGCAAAAATAAACACAGATAAGTAGACATGTCAAACATAGATAAGGAAAAAGGGAATAAAAACATAATGAAAAACCACATCGAATTCGCTTATCTAATTAAATGGCCTGACTCTCTGACTTCCCTAGTGGAGTCGCCATCTGTCGCAACCGAAAAATCGCGATGGGACGACGATCCGAAAAAGATAAAGAATTCCCCGAAAATAAGATTACATGACAATGCAAAGAAAAATTTATTTTTATTTTTTAGGAAGCCCGACAAGGATTGACCTTGCTCCTACGTATTCCCATTCAGAATGAGAAATCAGGGTTCCGTAGTTCGTTTTGAAATTGTTTGAAAATTTTGTTTAAGGATTTGTTGAGAAATTTGTTTGGAAATGATTTTGGATTTTTGGGAAGTGAACCTGACAAGGTCTAGCCTTGCTCCTACGTATCTCCACTTTTGATGGAGAATCAAGGATCACGTAGTTCTGGCTAGCAAGACTATTTGTTGTTTGAAAATGTTGATGTTTTTGGTTTTTTGAAGATTTAAAATTTTTTTTTTGGTATTTTTTATTTAAATTTTTGCGTAATGAGCACTAGGCTGATGCGTACGATCGCACGAGCACTCACACGGCTTTTTCAATATTTTTTATTGTTTTGCGTAATGAGCACTAGGCTGATGCGTACGATCGCACGAGCACTCACACGGCTTTTCATTATTTTATATTTTGGATAATAAGTACTAGGCCGATGCGTATGATCGCACAAGTACTCATACCAATATTTATATTATTATGTTTTTTTTAAAATTTTATATATTTTTTATTTTTTTTCTTTTTTTTTATATAAAACGAAACGAACAAATCCACTAAAACAAAGGGATGGGAGTTATCTTACAAGGGATTACATGCAATAAAAACCTTACCGTCAAAAAATAATGTAAAAGCAAAAGCATAAAAATAAGAGAACATCCCAATAAGAATAGGGAAACAGAGATAAAAACCAGGAGTGCGAATAAAATTGAGGCTCTTTTGTTTGGGCCAAAACCCTCTTCTTCAATTTTTTGATCTGCCGGGAGTGTAAAGATGAAATTTGGAGGTGCATCCGAGGCCCATTTCTTTTCTTTCTTTTTTTTCCTTCCTTTTTTTTGTTTGCAGAGGCTTAAGCCCAAATCAAAATGGGGTGTGAATGGGGCTGTGCAAGTGACAGGAAGAAAAAAGGCCCAAATAGCAACGTCGAAAGCTTCTGCCTGCAAGGGTTCCTCTTACTTCTCTCATTTCTCCATATCATTCAACTAAGACAGGGGTCTCTTTCTCTCTGAGTAAGGAAGAAAACACAAAGACGTCCACCTCCGACCACGTCCCAGCCGCCGCCCTAACAGCCACCGCGGGAGGACCCTTTACCCTGTCCAAAGCCTCGCCGGCGACGCAAAGTGCCACGAGGACCGCCGCTGACCACGCCTCAGATCTCCCTTCTTCGCGCGGGAGGCTGACGCACTCTTCTTCTGTTCGCGCCGCGCCGCCGCTACCACCGGTGACTGCGCCACCGCTCCTGCGAGCAAGCTTCCGCGCCACCACCTCTTCCTCCCTCCTTCTCTTCTCTGTTTCGAAAATGGTAACTCAGGGAGGGATAAATACTGGATTTGTTCTGTTCTGTGTATTGATTTGGGTGTTTAGATTAATTCTCTTTAGTTGCAGGAAAACGGCATTGGGAATTCTATGTGATGGGTATTCTGGTTTCTGTTGGTCTTTGCTGTGTTTCAGGTGTTTGTTCAAAATCCCGGTGGCTCATGGTTGCTACGGAGGCAAGGAGAAGATGACGGTGAGGGTTGAGGTGGTCTCTGATTTTGGTGGTTTAGTGCAGATGGAAGATTATTGAGCTTGAACGGCCATGAAGTTTGATTTGTCCGTGCTGTGTGTTGTATGGGGTGGAGGTGATGACTGGGTGAGGGAATAAGGATGAAAATAATGGTGAGGTCCGATTGGTATGCGGTATTGGAGATGGGAGGTTCTTGATGATAAGTGTTCGTAATAGCAGTGGGCCTGAGGTGGAGATGAAGGCCAGAGGTGTTCAGTGTTGAGGATCAAGTGTTGGAGGTAAAGGCCGTACGGTTAGGATGTTGAAGATGGTGAAGTTGGTCGTGGCTTGTGGTAGTGGGTGTTTGGCCGTGTGTGAGTGATGATGGTCGTGAGAGGCCTTGGTTGTGGCACTGGGTGAATATGGATGATGATTGTGGAGATGAATGTCTGTGGTCTCTGGATTGTGTCAGAGCGGCTGCAGCGGATGGGTTAGCGTGGAACAACAAACCAAGAGGGGGGGGGGGGGGTGAATTGGTTCTTACTAAAAACGTGTGCCTTAAAAATTTCTACTCAATTAAACTTACTTAGCAATTAATAATAACAATAAAATAGAGTAAGGTTGAGAGAAATTTGCACAAATGATTTTATCCTGGTTCGGATCTTACCAATCCTACGTCCAGTCGCTTATCTCAAAACAAGATAAACAATTCACTAATCACAAAACAATTACAAACTACAATCACAAAGATACAATTTGTAAGAGTTTAGAAAACACCTCTCTTGATGCCACAAGAGATGAGACAACCACCTCCTTTGAGTCTTCACAAAGGATGAAACACTTACACCTCCTTTGAATCTACACAAAGGATAACCACCTCGTTTGAATGCTTCACGAAGGATGAACCAACTTACACCTCCTTTGAATCTTCACAAAGGATGACCACCTCCTTCGAATGCTTCACGAAGGATGAACTTCCTCTTCCGAACACCTCCTTAAACACACCAAGGATGAATCAGCTATTCCTCTATCACCGTAGCAGTATTTCACCAACTCTACAGACAGAGTTTCCTTAGCTGAGCAAGAGCACACAATTCTCAAGAGTTTTTGAGTATTTGAGTACAAGGGAAGAGTTTCTCTAGTTGGTTGGTTCCTTTCTTGAGAGGAAATGAGAGTCTATTTATAGACTCATCCAAAGGCTCTTCCATTTTTCATTTTCAGCCTTTCTTACTGTGTTAATCGATTATCTTAAGTTGCTAATCGATTAACGCACCAACGGATAGTCCAACGGCTCTAAAAACGGCTAGTTTTTCAAACGGTCACTCTGCTAATCGATTAGTCTGCTCTGCTAATCGATTAGCGCTAATCGATTAGTCTGCTCTGCTAATCGATTAGTCTGCATTGCTGTGCTTCTCCATTCGTCTCTGGAATAATCGATTAGATACCCCTGCTAATCGATTAGCACTGCACAATTTTTTGCTTTTGGTTTATTTTTACATCACTTTTGAATGCATACATAAAACCACTAATTTCCTATGTTCATACAGTTATTACCAAAGTTACAAGTCTTCAAAGATCATTCTTCATGAGTCTTGATTGTTCTTGACTTGATTTGGACATCATCAAAACTTCATCTTCATCATTTTGCTAACAGATTGTGCCCCCCCATTCAGTGAAGATGATGGTCTCCTTAAATTGGCAGAAAGGGTGCCATTGTCGGCAGGTTTGATTGGTGGACGAGTGTCGGTAGCTGTGATTGGGGAATTGTTTGAAAGTGGAAGAATTTGGTAGGTAGACAAATAATTGGAGGGTTGGTGAAAGATTCTGGGAATAATTGGTGGGGAATAATTAGCGGAAGATCGTGGGAATCATTAGTGGGACCCTAGACAAAGGGAGCGACCGAGACGAGAGGGGGTAATCAGGACGAGCGGTTGAAAAGAAGTAGTGACCTGAACGAGCGGTAGAAAGGGGAAGTGAGTTGGACGAGCGGCAGAAGGGGACGTGATGGACAAGCGGTAGAAAGGGCAGGAGTGATTTGGACGAACGCCTTACCACAGTCTTTGCCGAACGCTATTTGTTTCCGGGCCGAACGCTTAAAACCGAACACTGGACGAAATTAAGCACTAGTACGAACGCTGAAGACAAACGTCATTCAGACCAAGCGTTCAAATGAAGGACCGAGCGTTCAAGTGAAGACCGAACGCTCATTAAACAATATTAACCGAACGCTCACTAACACAAAACATGACCGAACGTTGACTAACACAAAACATGACCAAACGTTCACATAACATGACCGAACGTTCACTAAAACATAACATGACCGAACGTTCACTAATACATTACATTACCGAACGTTCACTAACACATAACATGACCGAACGTTCACTAATACATTACATGACCGAACGTTCACTAACACAACATGACCGAACGGTCGAGGCTGAGGGTTGCCGAACGTCATAAAGATATAGATACGAGAAGTGCACGGTAAAGGACAAACGGTCTGCTTTAGATAGAGGACGAACGATCAGCAGTGGACGAACGGTCACGCATGGGAGAGGACGGAGCCGAACGTCAGAGGACGAACGCTTTTATTTTTTTATTTTCATTTTTATTTTTTATTATTTGTTTTTTTTACTTTTTATTTTTCTTTTTATTTGACACTCATGATGAAAATAAACTAAATCTATTGGTCAATCCGGACAAAATTGGGTGTTGACACGTGCGCTGACCTGATTATCGTGGTTTGACGAGCGCTTTTACCTTTGGAAGAGTTGACGAGCGTTTGGTAGAGTTGGCGAGTCGTTTCTACAGTGGGTAGAACGATCAGTTTTGGTTGATAACCGAGTTAACCATTGCGGTCTGTACGGGTAGGTTGACTACAACACTTCTGAGTTATGTTCGTTGGGGGGAGTAGTTGCTGCGCACCGTTTCATTTCGACGCTTTAGGTTTTCCCGCTTTGGAGGCAGTTGCAATGACTCAAAAACAGAGCCGTTGGATTGTCTTGATCCTGCGGCATACAACGCTGTATGTCAATTTTCCCTTCATTAATGCAAAAGGATATTTGAGAAAAGCCTAAGGCATTCAACCGTCACTTATCATTTCTGCGTCAGTTTCTTCTTTCTCCGATTTCCCTCTCCTTCTCTTTCGCACTTATCAGGTAACCATGGATCCATGCACTCCGGAGTCAGGGGAAGAAAGGGGGCAAAGTAGCAACGTCGAAAGTGCGTTTTTATACGGTAATGTCGTCACCGAGAATCCGGAAAATCCATCTTCGTCGTCGCCCAGTGTTAGTGTTTACGACTGGGCATCCCGCGATGTAAGTGATTTTGCTAGTCTGTTTAAGAACAAACTTGTATTGCAAGATTGGGTAGAGAATAGTTGTATCCTTAGAACCTGATAATGCTAATTCTTGCCATTATCTAAGCATTATTTTAGTAGCAAAATCAACTCTTCTTTAGCTTATTACTTGCTTAAATCCTCTCTTTTATTTAGTTTTAGTATTTATCTATATTTTGAGCTACATTACGTAAATAATACTCTAATCCCCTTTTTTGATCTATTTCGATGTTAGGAATATCCTCCATTACATTGAAGAGCCTCGGTGATCCAGGAAGTCATTGATTTAAAAGTCATTTTCGCTTAAGCGAGAATAATTTAGCTTAAGCGAGAATGACTATCTTCTCTAAGAAGTTTATTCTCGCTTAAGCGAGAATAATTTAGCTTAAGCGAGAATTCGGGCAGTATATATACTCACGAGGCAGAAAGAAAAATGGTCTTTGGTTCTTTGGATGCGCGATTTCACGTTTGGAGCTCATGGAGGGCGCGAGGAGCTTGTGGGAACATCTCCTCCTCTTCTTTTGGGTCTCCTTCTTCTTCCATCTTCCATGTTTGTAAGCTTTAGGGTTCTCCATGGAAATGGAGAACCAAATTCATCTTGTTAGGGTTAGATGTAGCCTATGAACTCTTGTGTAATAAATGATTGTTTCGTATTTATAAATGCCTTTTCTATCTATTACTAGTATTCTTGTTTCCGATCTTAAAGCTTGCATGTAATGGGGACGTTCATGACTTGATTTTGGGGTTTCATTGAGCTAGGGATGGGATATGAAATCTTGAACTGAAACAAGAGTCCTTGTGGGTCATTGAGCCAGGGATGGAATATGATTCACATGTTGTCTTAGATCCTAGTTCTTACTGCGGGTTTGCTTGTTAGATTGTCCAAGGGATTGGAGTTTGATAAGGAAAACCTAGGCTCTTTCACCTAAGGGATTAGGGCTAGAGTGTTTTAGTGGATTGACTTTAGTAAATTGATAGAGAGGAGATGAAATTGGTTGTACACAAGAGTGCATTGGTGAAAACTAACCTTAACAATGACATTTCATACCATTTCTAGTCTTTTCCATTTCCAAGTGCCTTCAATACCAAAGTCCAACCTTGTAATTACTTGTGAATTTATCTTTTTTGCACATATTCTTAAATGATGAGTTGTTCTTGAGTCTAGATGAGTTGTTAATCGCACAATTTTCTAGTATTACGAGTCTCTTGGGAAAACGATACCTGGTCTTACCACGGTTTATTACTTGAACGATTTGGTGCACTTGCCAAAGAGATTAACAGAACCCTAGGTTATAAATCTTGCATAAAGTTAAGTGCTTGTCGGGGGAATGAAAGGGCTTTTCACGGGAAAGAGAACTCTGCCGACGATTTCTTTTATATCTATTCTTATATGTTTTATTATATGTATGTGAGGTTGCCTCTGAGCGTTTTTCAGATGGATGTGTTGAGAACGCTAAACGTTTCCCCCACGCAGTTACACCCAAATAGTTGGGGGCATATCCAGGCTTTCGCCGCTATGTGCCAAGCTTTGGCCATTAGACTGACCCCATCCCTGTTTTTGCACTTCTTTAGGGCTTGCCCAGTCGTAAAGAGGAGTTGGGTTCTTTGATTTCTGAGCCTGGGAATGCCATTATGGAATTGTATTCCCAATCATTTAGAGGTTTTAAGGATAAATTCTTTAGAGTGACGATCGCGGAGTTAGGTCGCCCGTTCTTTTTCAATGAAGATAACAACCCTAGGTTTCCGCTTTACTGGACGCAAGACCCTATGAAATTTACCTCGTGGTCTGAAGATAAAATGACTATTGAAGAACTGGATGCTTTGAATGTTTTGACCGCGCTGCCACGCCCCTTTTCTTCCCGCCGAATTATAAATTGTCTTGAGCATGATGATTTTGGCTCAAGGGTGTTTGGTATGTTCTTCTTACTAACATCTTTGATTGTTATCTAACCGTGATTGATCTGTGGATACTGCTACTTGCCTGTAGATATCATGGGAAGAAAAGGTCCCATACGTGATTGGTTTAAGTCCATGAGTGATCCCAAACTGAGCAACGCTCGTGATGGTCAGACGACTGCTGAAGGTGTTGTAAAATAAAAGACCACCAATCCTTCGCAGGTCGAGCATCCTCCTTCCCCAGACGTGATGGTCGTTGAAGATCGACTATTGATAAGGAAGCGTAAGGGAGGACAAGTCCTTGACCAGCCAGCGGGTTCCAAGAAAATGAAGGATGTCGAAGAGCCTAACAATCGCCCTATTCCAGCCTTCAATTTGGGCCACAAGATTGCCTTCAATCTGGACGAACCTGAGAAGAAGGTAGTCGAAAAAATGACCGAGCAACAAATGACTGATACAACCCTAGAGTTCGTGAGCCGAGCAGCTATGGCGACTTGGCATCTGGTGTATGCTTCAGATAGAGGCGTCCTGAGAGTTGAGCTGCAAAAAGTTCAGACACAGCTGAAGGAAGCGATGGATGTTCATTCTCAATGTGAGCAGAAACAAAAACAGTCCGAGCAGCTACTGAATGAGGCTCGTGTACTGTTGGGGAACATGCAGAAGGTCGGCTTCGAACTGAAGAAAGAGCGCGACCAACTAATGGCTCATTTAGAGCATGCGAGGAAGGATGTCTCTAACCAGAAGAGCGCCATTACTGCGTTGAGGGCAGAAAGGGGCGCCCTGCTCCTTACTACTGCTGAAGATAAGGAGTTAAAAGAGGAGATGGGTGAAGCAATTGTGTTAGAGCATACCTGGGGTTTCAAGAAGGCCTTGAGACAAGTATCTCATCTCCTCAACGTATTTACTAAAGGGGTTGATTTCGACCCAAGGAAAGATGTATATGAGGGGCGTCTGGTACCCCTTAAGTGAGATTCCTGAAGGCGCTCTTCTGGAATCTGATCCTGCCGGAGTTGAAGAAGAAGCCGTCGTGGAAACAACCGTTACTGAGGAGATCAGGGAAGAGGCTTTTGTAGTCCCCTCTACTAATGTTGCTAATGTTGTAATATATTAGGCTTTGGAATTGTTGTGTTTACGCCGCGTACTTTTTTGCATGTACTTAAGGTACTAGGTACCTGTTGCTTCCATGACTTTTGCATTTTCCTATTTCGTATATACTTGTGGTAATTACCTGTGTCGATTACTTAATATAATTGCGATGATAATCTACTGTCAAATATTATTATCGTTTCGTAATCGGTAGATTGCCTTTGTTTTGGTACAGGTTAGGTGCTCTTGGGCGAACTTAACGTAGACTAGGGGATGGTTCCCTAGGTTTGATGTTCTGGGTGTTCTAGGGTGAACATCTATCAGAGGGAGTGTATCTCGATATGCAATGCACCTGGGTGTTCTAGGGCGAACATATACTAGAGGGAGTGTATCCCTATATGCAATGCGCCTTAGTGTTCTAGAGCGAACATCTACCAAGTTTGTGAGTGTTTCCTCGGTTGAGTGCCTTAGCATGAACGGTTCTCTAGCGTCCGCTCTCATTGTTTGCGTTCCAGGTGTGATCATTGAGTAATTATATCATGTTTAAGCAAGTTTGTGAAACTTGTAGATTGAAAGCAACCTGCTTGTGTTTTTCTTGAAGATGATCTATACGATAGAAGTGAAAATGGATAAAAATTTATTACTGTAAACGGAGGAGTAATGTTTCATAAACATGGAAAACAATTTTCAACTGAAATAAAATTTAAGATGAGTTGCGTTCCAGGTGTTTAGAATGACTTGTCCATCAAGGAGCTCGAGGCGATATGCTCCATTCATTAAATCTTTTGTGATGCGGAACGGTCATTCCCACTTGGCCGCTAGCTTTCCATGAGCATGATTTTTCCTTGCTTCCCCTCTTTTGCGCCATACGAGGTCCCCTTCTTTGAAGGCTCTAGGTCTGACCTTGGTATTGTACCAGCGAAAGAGCATTCGTTTTTGAGCTGTCTCGCGAATTGTGGCGACCTCTCGACGTTTAGGTAGCATGTCGAGGTTCATTTGCAACTGCTCGTTGTTAAAGTTCATATTTTGTATGCCTCGCCTTAATGATGGTTCTTCTACTTCCACTGGAAGCATGGTGTCCGTGCCATATGTGAGGTTGAATGGAGTTTCTCCAGTGGATCCGTGAGGGGTGCACCTATACGCCCATAGTACTTCTGGTAGCTCTTCTACCTATAAGCTTTTGGCTTCACCGAGCCGCTTTTTCAACTCTATGATTACAGCTTTGTTGGCAGCTTCAGCTTGCCCATTTGTTTGGGGGTGTTCTACCGAGCTGGTAACATGTTTAATTCCTAAGCTCTTAAGGAATTCTTCCAGCTTCTTTTCAATGAATTGTCGTCCATTATGAGTGATGATTTTCTAAGGTAGACCGAATCGGCAGATCAAGTGCCAGATAAATTTCTGTACCTGTTGAGTGCTTATGACCACCAATGCCTCAGCCTCGATCCATTTTATGAAGTAATCAACCGCTACCAAGAGGAACTTACTTTGAGCCTTTCCGATTGGTAATGGTCCCACTATATCCATTCCCCATTGAGCAAACGGCCATGGCGAGATAATGCCATGCAACTCTTCAGGAGGGACTCGAAAATCTTTGCCGTGTGCCTGGCAGGATATACATTTCTTAACGAACGTTTCACAATTACGGTCAATCGTTGGTCAGTAGTAACCTGCTCGCAATACTCGGGCCTTGAGCGTACGCTTTCCTGAATGTAGACCACATATTCTGTTGTGAAGCTCTCGTAGAACGTAATCTGCCTCTTCTTCCGATAAGAATTTTAGCAGCGACGCAGTATAGCCTCGCCTGTATAAATTGTCACCTATACGCAGAAAACGAGCAATGCGTTTAGAGTCGGTTGTACTAACCTTTTCTCCCTGTTCCTGTTTCATCATTAATTCTCGTACGCTTTGCCGTCAATCAGCTTTGGGCATCACTGTATCAGTGGCAAAGGCTTCAATTACAGGTTTGTCGAGCGTCATCCTGATGACTGAAGACAATTGTGTCTTCTCTTTTGAGTGAGTCAACTTAGATAGGAGATCTGCCCTGGAATTTTGTTCCTTAGGCACGTGGACAATGTTGATGTTGACAAAATCTTTGAGGAGGTTACTAGCTTTATGGAAATAGCGCAGTAGTTGATTATCTTTGACCTGGAAAGTTCCTTTCATATGACCGACAACCAATTGAGAGTACATTCGACACTCCAATCGACCAATTGCTAATTCTCTGGCTATAATCAAACCGGCAATCAGAGCTTCATATTCTGCTTGATTGTTGCTGGTTTGAAATCGAAATGTTATGGCTTGCTCGATGACAAGACCATTCGGTCCTTCCAGCACAATGCCAGATCCTCCACCTCTTCGGTCCGTGGAGCCATCCACGTTAAGATACCATAGCGGCTCTGAGCTATCGGGTATGGGTGTTAATTCAGCTGTAAAATCTGCCAGATGTTGGCCCTTGACAGATCCCCGAGGTTCGAAGCGTAAACCAAATTCAGAAAGCTCAACAGACCATGAGACCATCCTACCTGCCAAGTCAGGCTTCCTGAGAATCTTGGCGATTGGATGATTTGTTCGTACTACTACTTGATGGCTCTGGAAGTACGGTCGGAGACGGCGTGCCGCTGTTAGCAGAGCCAGAGCCACCTTTTCAATTTGGGAATACCTTTCTTCCGCCCCCTGTAAAGTTCTGCTGACGAAATAAATCAACTTAAAAATTGGTGTCTCTTGAATAAGAGCGACACTTACAACATTGTTGGATGCAGCTATGTACAACTGCAAATCAGATCCAGCTACTGGTCGAGCCATGATGGGAGGACTAGTGAGGATATCCTTAACCGCAATGAAAGCTTTTTCGCATTGATCATCCCAATGTTGAGTGACACCCTTCCTCATGTTCTTAAGGATGGGTGTGATATGCTCTGCCAATTTCGGAATGAAACGTGATAAAGTAGTTAGTCGGCCAACTAAACGCTGCACCTCCTTCAAATTACTTGGGCTTTGCATTTCTAGGACAGCTCGACATTTATCCGGATTGCCTTCAATTGCCCTGCAGGTTAGCATAAAGCCCAAAATTTTTTCAGCCGGTACATCAAAGGGGCATTTTGATGGGTTTAACCGCATATTATATCGTCGTACCTGAAGGAAAACTTCTGCCAGATCTTTGAAATGTTGCTCTACAGATTGACTTCTGACGACCATGTCATCCACGTATACCTCCATGCATTTTCCGATTTGGTGGTGGAAAACTTTATCCATAAGACACTGATAGGTGGCGCTTGCGTTTTTTAGACCGAACGACATTACCTCATAAAGGTTCTTTTCTCCTGATCTGGTAGATACATGGGGATTTGGTTGTACCCTGAATACGCGTCGAGGAAGCTTAACACTGTGTGCCCTGAGGCTCCGTCCACCAACCGAACAATGCTTGGAATGGGGTAAGAATCTTTAGGGCACGCTTTATTGAGATCCGTGAAGTCGACAAACATTTTCCATTGGCCGTTCGAATTTTTAACCATGACGACGTTCGATAATCACGTTGTGTAGGTTACCTCTCTAATGAACCGAGCGTTCAGTAGCTTGGTGACCTTTGTTTGTATGGCGCCTCGCTTTTCTTCACCGAACCTCTGTTTCTTTTGAGCGATTGGGCGTGCTACTTTGAAAATGGATACCCTGTGTGTCATTACTTTGGGGTGGATTCTCGGCATATCGGCAACTTCCCAAGCAAATAGGTCAGCATTGGTTCTCAACATCTCTACCAAATTATATTCATTGTTCGGCTCCAGGTTACCACCGATGGTCGTGGTTTGTGACTCGTCCTTTCCCAGTAGGAATGCCTTGATGTCACCCTGAGGTTGGATGCGATCGTCAACGTTGGTTCTGGGTCAAGGTCGATCGCTGTTGTTTTCGCCCCTCTAATTTTTCTTGGTGGTACGAAGGGTGTGACTTTTAGACCAACAACATAACATTGTCGAGTCGTCCGTTGATCTGCCCTTACTGTACAGACAATTCCTCTTTCCGACGAGAATTTCATAGCTAAGTGAGGGGTGGATACGATGGCTCCGAAGGCGTTCAAACAAGGTCGTCCCAGTAGTGCATTGTATGAAGTGTTCGCCTCTACGAGCAAGAACCTTACCCTGAGCTCTCTTGCTTCTTTACCTGTCTCGAGTCGAGTTCTTAAGTCGAGATATCCTCGAGTATCTACTCTTTCTCCTGCGAATCCTACAATCTGCTCATTGAAAGAGGCTATCAGATCTTCGGATAGATCCATTTTAAGGAATGTGGTCCAGTACAAGATGTTGACCGAACTACCTTGATCGATTAACACTTTACTAATATCATATCGTGCTATCTCGGTGGTGATGACCATGGGGTCATCGTGATCAGGATCAGGAGCGTGGAAGTCTGCATCTGTGAAGGTGATATTTGGCGTAGACCGAGATTGTCGATCTACCATGTGCACAGTCTTTAAGCTTCTCAAATGTCTCTTGCAGGCAGAAGATGATGCCCCTCCTCCAGCGAAGCCTCCAGATATGGTGTTGATTCGTCCCCGGACCAACCTTTCACGCACAAGGTCTCGAGTGCGGCTTCGGGAGCGTTGCCCTTGTCGATCGTCTCTATGAGATAGACGTTTGGGACTTCTATGCGAAGTTCCTCTCCTGGGTGGGCTTATTTCCCTGTGTGCTTCCCCTTTTACATATTTTTGGAGATATCCCGCACGGACGAGTCTTTCTATCTCATCTCTTACTATGTTGCAGTCTTCCGTGTTGTGACCATGGTTTTGGTGGAGACGACATGCTTTACTTTCATCAGCATTTTTTGGTGAGGATTTCCTTCAAACTGTGAGGAGTTCGATGTGTAGGGCTTCTTCGAGTACTTTTGCTCTGGGTGCGTTAAGAGCAGTATAGTGATTATATTTGGGTGTCCAAGCTAACTTCTTTCGAGGAGGCCTGTCACCTTTGTTGTCATTAGATGATCGCTTCGCCTCCTTCTTGTTTTCGTTGTTGGGAACTTCTTGTTGTTGCTTTCTCCTTGAGTTTTTTAGATCCTCGATGCGTATGAATTTAGCGATCGTCTCCTGGAGTTCTTCCATAGATTTTGGTGGTTTAGCGTACAATTGTTCAACAAAATACCCCGGTCTTAAACATGAGGGTAAATTGCTTATTATGAAGGTGTGATTCGCGTCTTTCACTCGTCTTGCAGCCTCATTGTACCTCTGCATGAACGCTTTCAGGGTTTCATCTTTCTCCTATTTAGTGTTTACCAGCTCCGTCGGCGTCATCTCCTGCCTTCTATTGGTGGCATAGTGTCTTCTGAAGAGAGCTTTTATCGTGGCAAAACAATCTACCGTGTTTGGAGGGAGAGTATGGTACCACTCCAATGCTTCGTCTTTCAAAGACAAGGAGAAAGCTCGGCAAATGACTAGGTCGCTATCCGTGTAGAATGTTATCGCATCGATGAAGTTTCTGAGGTGGTTATCTGGCTCCGCTGAGCCGTCGTATCTTTCTAATGTTGGAGGAGGTTTCTCCGGCATAGTAGTTTGCATGATGGCTTCCGTAAACGGAAGTAGGTTGGTGAACAGAAGGGATTTGGGTCTCTTCCTTCCCCCGTCAGGTTCGGAATGCCCCCCATGACTGCTACCTTCATTATCTTCCTGCCTGTTTGAGGCAGACACCTCAGGTGGAGGTCGTTACGCTCTTAACGTTTCAATTTTCTCCGCTTGTTTGCGCTGAGTCTCCTGTTGTTCCTGTATGGTTCTTGCCTGCGCCTCAATCTGGGCTTGTAGCTGCCTGATCAAATCTCTGGTGTTGTTTTCTTCCATAGTTCTTGTGGTCTTCTTTGGGTATCTCCAAATCTCGGCCCCACGGTGGGCGCTAAATGTTTCAGTATGATTATTTAGGACTGAGATACGAACCTTGTTGATGATGCTTTACTATTTCTGAAAGTCTAGGATAATTGCTCTTCCTCCTACGATATCAGTTGCTCACATTCCTGTAACTTGTTCACACTCCTTTCACTGGTGTAATGCGTCCTCCTCCTTAATGAAAGTTGTAACACCCCTTTTTAGAGTATTACAGTAAATTTTTTTTTTTTTTTAAAACAAAGCATTGATTCGCGTTTGAAATCACAACACTTAATATTATTACACAATAATATCGTCAAAGTTTCAAGAGTATTTATTGAAGTACAAACTAAATATTAAAACTCTTGAAAATTACAAACCACACATTTCACAATTTAAAATACATGTTCTAAAATCCCATAGAGGTTTTCCCATCGCATCCTCGCACTAAACTTCTTCAACTTTACCTGAAACATCATCTACTCTCGTATAACGTTACGAGTTATACGATCATCGTAGACACATAAATAGGGTGAGCTAACCAATTACAAATAGATATACATTATAAATAAACTTATTTTCATAGCTTAAATATCAATAGTAACATTAAATGTTAACTCCTGATATTATATCGTATACAAATAAATGTACACAAGTCTCACTTCTTTTTCCATTCCTTACACATGAATAATAGACTTATTATCCATCACACAAAGTTAATGGACACTGGCCATTCACACGCAGCTATTGAACCTATCTCGGCTCTATCCTTCATATACATATATCAACACCGGTTCCTCATATGAACCGCGGATAAGAGTTGTCCTTCACCCGCAACTTCGGACATATTTTCCTTGTTCTTCAAGGTCTTACGAATAAAAACTTTGGTGATTAACATCTATTCACCAAGCACAATACTCAGCACGAGAGAGAAACTTAAGGTAAGACATCCATATTCCCTCGTAAGAGGAAAATAACAGGACTCGAATCCTCCTATTGCCTTACTCAGGAAAAAAGGAAATTTCCTTTCTTTTAATTACCGAGAATAAGCATAAATCTTCCCCATATGAAACTAAATAATCATCCAAGACTATTTTAAATACCTTAAGAAACTATCCAAATGACAATTCAAAATAAATCCCAAAAATCTTGTTCAAGACTGTTTGTTGTAAATTCTGACCTTTGCTCAGTGTTTTACTCATAACTCTTTCTAC
This sequence comes from Vigna angularis, assembly GCF_016808095.1. Classification (NCBI taxonomy): domain Eukaryota; kingdom Viridiplantae; phylum Streptophyta; class Magnoliopsida; order Fabales; family Fabaceae; genus Vigna; species Vigna angularis. The sequence goes on from NC_068976.1 coordinate 26,342,905, forward strand.
AGAACTCTAAATGAGTTGATTCTTGTTTTGTTGGATTCTATATTCAAATATCTTTCATAGGACACAAAAATCGAAATTTTTGGATTTTAAGGTTAGCTGCAGTAAAATATTTAACATCAACATTTTAATTACGTTTTTCTGTAATTTCAGCAATGACCTTGGCTGACTATTTTGGTAATAACTCTATTTACATAACTCCAAATGAGATGATTCTTTTCAGTTTGGAATCTAGATTGAAAGAACTTTCATTGGACACCAAATTCATAATTTTTGGACCATTGTACTAACTGCAGTGAAATTTTCAAAATTGATGTTTCTCTAATCTTCTCAGGTGAGTTTACTTTCAATCTCTCTTTAGTTCAAGTTTCTAATTAAGATTGAACATATGGTTTACGTTACAGAATGAGTTAGCAACTCAATTCTATTTTTACTAATTGAATGAGTATTATACTCTACACTTAAGGACCCACATCTTTTGACAACTTACAAAATTTTCTACATTGAGAGATAAGGTTGGACATGTTTGATTAAAAAGGGAATTAAAAATTCATTCCCATGCCTATCTTCTTCTGAACATTTACGTAATGTTTGGTCATCCAAAGTTAGAAAGGTCAAATTTTAAAGAAAAACACAATCAAGTTTTATAAGGAAATAATTTAAAATTAAGATATGACTCATTGAAAAGGAGAGGATCAATAATTCAAAGGAAAACAATTTCCTTCACTTATTTTTTTTTTATTTTTTTTTTTAAGCTTGCCGTGAGTATCCCATAACACCTCAATTACAGAGAGAAAAAGGAATTTGCAGCATACAACATATTGAGAATCAAGATCTCTTTCTTCTTTCACATTTTGAAGTCAACAACACTTCTATCAAGCTATATCATTCATTCAATATAATCTAGTTCACACTTTCAAAGTCAAGATGTGTATTTCAACCAAGTTCATGAGGTAAACTATAATTACATGTGAAGAAATTACACTATCATGCATGTTGAAGTAAAGAAAATGGTTTAGCTGCCCTACCTATACATGTCTAAAACCTATAGTAAAAATTTCAAATCAATCTCACGGTTGATGGGATGAAACTCTTAATTTCTCCTTAGTTGGTCCAGGCATAAAACCATGCTGGAAAATTGGCTACTTCAAAATGCGAAATCTATATCTATTATTTTATTACTTTAATTGATAATCTAAACGGTCAAATTCAAAATCTATGTCTTAGGAACCTCATATCAAAATTTCAGATCCATCCGACGGTTAAATTGACAAGAATTTATGTTTTCCTGAGGGAACTTAGTAACAGAAAATAAGGTGATTATTAACTTATTCCATCATGCGAGACTTATTCCTTTAAATACAGGCCTCAAAATAACAATCCGAACGGTCAAGGCAAAATAATATATCTTATGGTCCATATATCAAAATTTAAGGTCGATCTAACGGTTCACTAGGTGGGAATGTATGTTTTACCGTGGAGACTTAGTAGCAGAAATAAAGCAGTCATCAAATTGATCCAACATGCGGAAATTTAATTCTCTAACTACAGATGATAAAATAATAATCCGAACGGTCAAAGCAATTTAATATGTCTTATGTCCCATATATCAAATATTTAGCTACATCTAACGGTAAATGAAGTAGAATTGGACAGTTTACTGAGGTAACTCGAAAAATAGAAAACAATAGGAAACTAAGATTCACAAAAGTAGACAGCTAGCTATTGTTAATAAATTCCAATATGCTTAGATTCATGATCATGAAATATGAAATTATAATATCTAAGAGATGGTTTAGCTGCCCCTACCTCTTTTCCAGCAAAGATCTTGAAATTTCAGAGTGTTCTAAGTCCCCAACTATTCTCCTTTCTTCTTCAACCAAGAAACCCTACTCACCCTCACGATTCTCTCTGATTTACTTAGTACTTTTGTTATGATTTCAGTGAAGAGGAGGATAGGTTTTTATGCTTGTCCTCAGCAGCCTACGATGTCGGATGGTTTCAAAAGAGGGAACCTATTGAAGTAGCTTCTTTATAGCCTCGAAGAAAATTTGATAATGAAGCCAAAAGACATTTCAATTCCTACGATGGAAAGTAGACTACCTACTGTGTGTGGGGAAAGGAGAAATTGTTTTGCATCAATAATGAAAGTTTATAAGTTTGGATGTCTCTGTGTTATGTCTTATTTGACTATTCAATAAAAAAAAATCAAATTTTTAGATATTCAATCAAGTGGTATAAATTATTCGGATGTCATTGTGAACTTTGAACATTACTATGTAATATAGCCGAATAATTAAACTAATATAATCCTATAATAACACACGATTTTATGAATATTGTCACACAACAAGAGATTCTTACAACTAAATTATATATAAACAAAATAATATTGATCGTAATTATTTTGGGTCTTACAAAAGTGGGGGATACCTGTGAAGATACTCCGATGCTAAAGTCATATATGAGTTATAAACCTCAGTTCTCAAACAAGTGATCTTTTTCTCCCAAGTCTTAGAGCAAAACGTACCTTTTTTTCTTAGCTCCTCTTGTATTTAAAAATGTAAAACAAAATGATTACCTTAAAATCCGGTTAGTTTCCCATAATCCACGTTATTCTTGAGATCCGGTTAGTTACCCGTAATCCACGTTATTCTGTAGATTCGGTTAGTTGCCCCCGTAATTCGCATTATTACGGTTATATATTTTTTACTATCTCCTCTTTTGCTGGACTATTGGTTCAATTATTTAAGTGTTGGACTAATTAGCCCAACATCGTTTAACGTAATTGAGCGTCCGCTGAACCTGGCTTGGTCGGATTGATTGAGTGTCGTAGTGTCGCTTAACCTCTAACGTGCGCTGCTCTGATTATCGTGGTTTGACGACTGCTTTTACTTTTGGAAGAGTTGACGAGCGTTTGGTAGAGTTGGCGAGTCGTTTCTACAGTGAGTAGAGCGATCGGTTTTGGTTGATAACCGCTCGGTTTAAATATCATATTATACAAACTGAATTTATTAAAAAAGTATCACTCATATAACCAGTAAAATAATCTTGAAAAAGTTGTTTGGAAAATACATTTTTAACACTCCTGTTATATATTTTTCTTCTCAAATTATGTGTTAGAATGCGCATATATAATTGTTATTGTATGGGAGCGAAAAGAAAATTCTAATAGAGTTATAATAGTTGATGAGATAACATTTGGATAAACTTATCGGTAAACATTTGTAAAAGAAAAAAAAGTTTTTTTTAATGTATATTTTAATCTTTCTAAAAATTCTCGATCAATTTCTTTTTCTAAAAATGCTTAACATGTAAATTTAGTTCGAGTATTTTTAAATGATTTTATTTTCTCAGAAAAAAAAAACTTAACAAAAAGTGATTTTGATATCAATATTAATACAGATGCAAAATTGTTTTAACAATTATCCTATTATTTTTAAATTAATGGTGTTGATATATTAATTTTGATAGTGTTGCATTTATTTAATGACTTTCATTATCAGGATATTTTTTTGTCAGTTTAAATAACTTCAATTTTAACAATTAACAACTTAAATATATTAACCTAGAATTGTGAACTTGATCCATGTTAAATGGTTTAGTCCTATCTCATCTTTAAAATTCTTTTTTTTACGACTTCCCTTTAGTGGAAAACAAAAAACTCTAACCTAAACCTTTTTTAAATGGATTAGGATCATAAATAAGATAAATTTAATTATACTACAAAGTTTTAATTAATTTTTAAAAATAATATAATTTATATACACATATAAAATTATATATTTTATTTAGATAAATTGTGATTATATTATATTTAATTTAATATTTTATATTATAGTTATTGTTATGTTATTAAATAAAATATACAATAGATAATTTAATAAAGTTGAGTATAATCTATTTATTAATTTTATCAATTAAAAAAAACTTATAATATTTAATAAAGTAGAACTTAGTATATTATAATAAAATTCTAAACACAACAAACATGAAATATAATCAATGAGAATATTAAATTAATTTTAATAAAATTCTTATTAATTTTTTTATAATTAATAAATATATATTTATTATATATATATATATATTATATTAAAAAAATTGTTAAAACTTAAATATAAGTTTAAGTTATACATTAAAAATAAAAAATAAACAACATATAATAAAATAATTCATCAACTTATTATTCATAAATTTATTATTTTAAATTTTTAAATTAAGATGTATTATTTAGTTTTAATTTCGATCTAAATTAATCTTTCGTACAAAAAAATTAAATGATTATCTGAAAAATATGTTTAGCTAATATAAAAAATTAAATATCAACTCTTTATGTTATTATGTAATTTTTTTATAAGTAAACAACTTATGAAATTCTTTTTTGAAATTTCGTACAAACTTTTTTAATAGAATTAAAATGTTTGTATATAATTCTTTAACAAATTAAAAACATTTATTGATGACAAATTAGGAGTTAATTTTATTTTTTCTTTTATTTAAAATAAATATATTTTTTAAAAAGAAAATCCAATAACTAGTTTTTTCAATGAAAACTTTTTCATCTTGTGAATTTTTCTATTCCAATTCATGTGAGTCAGAATCAAAACTATTTGATGAGAGCTTTAATTTAATCCCAGCTCAAATGTAAGGATCGAGAAATTCAGAGAAAGTGGAGGAAACCAGGTGTATAAAGCTGATTGGACCAAACGATTTTGGTGGTAGTATATAAGCAAAAGGTTCAAAATTTTGTTCATTCTCTGCATGCACTTCTTCTTTCCAAATTTCTAAATTCTCTTTTCTCCTCCTTCTTTCTACAAATTCTCTCTAGAAATTCTCACTTTTTCTTCATCTCATCACCAATCAGGCCGTGCCTGAGCTTTCCTGATGTCAAGAGCTTCTCTTTTCACCGATCAAGTTGTTGTTTTGGAGTTGGTAAGTTCAATTCCTTCATCCTTTGAGGTTCCTGCATTTTCTGTTACATGTGTTTAGCTTGCATGTGTTCATCAACTACTCCTCTGAATATGTTTTTTGTCTTTGATCCTTTGGTTGGTTCCTTTTCACCGATCAGAAATTTGTAGGTTGCCTTAGAAGTTACTTGCGGGTTAGGCAAGACTGTGGAAGTGTAGAATTTGTCTCGTTTATTCGAGGTAAGGGAAGCTAGTAATTTAATTATGTTTTTCTGTGTTTGTAATTTCTGTTTGGACGTTTGCGTGTATGAATAAGTGGATGTTTGATTGAATTGTGTTTGAAATTCTGTGTATGACTAAAACCTGTGAACTGGTTGGGTTTTCTGCAAAAAAGTGTTTGGTCTGTTCTATTTTTAAGAAGAGAATAGGGGAAAATGAGAGTTTGAGGTTAGGAGTGAAATTGGGTGGTAAGGTACGTCTGAGCAAGTTTATTTAGACTTGTTAGAATCTTTAAGTTGCTTTAAAAACGTGTACAAAGTAGGAAAATGGATTTTTGGTCATTGGATTCTTGATTCTGCATAATTTAGGTGAAATCCGTTAAAGAGATCCTTTAGATTGGTGTTAGAAAGGTTTAGGTTCAGTGGGATAGGTTTAAATTGATTTATGATTCAAGTTTAGAGGATTAGAAGTTAAGAAAAATATCTTGTTTTGGTCAAAATTGGGTGTTACTCATAATTCTGCAGAAGTTTTGCAGAATTATGCAGAACGCCGAGCGGTTACTATTGACTGCTCAGTCTTGTTCTGTGCTCGGTCAGTAACTGAATTCGGTCTTCTTGGAGTCCTACCAATTCATGACCGTTCGGTCTTAGAAGGGTGGGTTTCTTAGTGTTAACGCTTGGTCTTGTACTAACAGTTATGCTAGTGTTAGCGCTCAGTCTTATACTAACAGTTATGCTAGTGTTAGCGCTCGTTCTTATACTAGCAGTTATGCTAGTGTTAGTGCTCGATCTTATATTAGTAGTGATACTAGTGTTAGCGCTCGGTTTTATACTAGCAGTTATACTAGTGTTAGCGCTCGGTCTTATACTAGCACTTATACTAGTGTTAGTGTTTGGTCTCTTCTAGTGGTCAGTCTTTAATAGTGTTCCCACTTCTTCTGTTCTATCTATTATGGACCGTTAGGTCCTATCCTTTGGGTAGTGAGAAACCGTTCGGTCTCGAACGTTCACAGGGTTCTCGGTTTTATCAGTGAGGATATGATTGTTGAATGAAATTATATGTTAAATGATGAGGATTATGTTTTTAAGTACTGTGGAAGAGAATTCCAAGGCGGAATGTCTCGTGGATGGTTATTGAATGGTAAAGTATGAATGTGGATATCGTGCTAAGCTAGTGTTTATCCTGATATTCTGTGATTACTCATTCTCAAGTAGAGAGGAGTAACTCATGTGTGAGGATGGCAGGAGGTCCTTTAACCTCAGGGTATCGAGGTAATCTTCACTGCACTAACCTTATGGGGTAGCTTGATGGGTGTCTTGCTGTTTCACCACCGCAAGTGCAGAAATGCCTGTAGCTACACATTCATACAATCCGGATGGTCAAGTCAGGTGTTCGATTTATGCATGAATATAGTGTTCCGTCATAACTATTTGAGTGTTCAGTTTGTATATGCTTGCTTGTATTCGGTTTTAGTATGTAGTAGTGTTATGTTCGGCATTGTTTGAACTTGAGCAAACTGTATGTATGTGTATGCAATTAAATTACATTAGCTTACTCTTATTTCCTGTTTTGTCCATGTTCCTGTTCGGTTCTTCTCTTGCAATGATTATCTTTGGGTGTGAGCAGAGGTAGAGTGCTCGGTGGAGCAAGCTTTGGAAGAAAAAGAAAGACTAGCCGTTTAGTACCTTACTGTTTAATCTTGTTAATAATGGTGTATAAACCGGTCGGTTAGGTACATAGTTTTGTAGTAGTATAGGAATTTTGTAAAATTTTAAATTTTATGGTTATTTTATAATAACTCTAAGGTTAACTTTATTTTTCTATAACTGTTTTAATATATTATTATATGTTGACTTCCACGTATAATTTTATACTATATTTTTGGATGTTACATCAAATATTTCAAAATATTTCATACGTGTTAGTTTGGGAGTATAAGAAATGTTTTAAATCAAGTGTACGTATGGCCAAGCAATAACATGGTATATTCGAAAACTCCACTTGGTTCAATCTCTGAATATTTAGCAGCAATTGAAATCTGATTCACATTAATTATACAACATATCAGTCAACAAAAGGATGCAGAAGATACAAAGCGACAGTGCATGCATACTGTACACGTAGCAGCAGACAAGACAATATTACTTTGGCTAGCTGGTTGTTTCTTCTTTCGTTCTTATAACCATTACTCATTCTCTTTTGGTTTCCTCTTACCTTCCGTTTTTCTCTTACTATCTGGGTTGCAGTTTTTCTATCTGCAGTTTCCATCTTACAGGATAAATGTATATAGACATTTTTATGGTTTAGTGGCAATTGCAGCTGGAAATCTAAGATGACATAAGAGCTCTGCTATGTATCTCTGATCTTTCATCTCAGTTTTTCCTTTCTTGTTTCTTGGTGATTCTTGCTTTTCTTTACTTAACAATGTATGAAGATTTAACACAACCCATTATGTTCATAGTTTCTTATATCTTCACTCAAGTTAAAATCCCGCAACACTGCTTCGTGATCAAAGAAACAACCAACAAATTCTAGAAGCTCTTTAGAATTCATCTCATGCAAGATCTTTGTATTTCTCATTCACAACTTACTCTTCTCTACTGTGACAATTAAGCTATCACGCATATCGTTTATAATCAATTGTTTCATGAACGAACCAAAGACAGAAATTAATTGTCACATCGTTTGAAAAAAAGACTTCACCCAGGTTTAACCAAGCTTCTTCCTATATGCTCTAATCTTCAACAAGCTTATATTCTAACAAAATTCTACCACCGTCAATTTTAACAAAAACTCTACCAACTTCAATATTCCACACGTTATATTTCAAGTTGGAATGCTCAATAATTACTCTCAACTTGAGGGAGGCTCTCAGTATTCTTAATTCTGAATGCCTATGTTTATAGCTAAGCGCTAGCATAACTTGCTTAGCGCTTTACTGTTTTCTCCGTTTTATGCTTATATTAATCAATTTTTATTTTTTGCTGTTTACCGGGTAATTCTAAATCATTCTGTCTTTATGAATTTTTTCCTTTTCTTGTTTCTTCTTTCGTTCTTCTATTCTCCTTTGGTTCCCCATTCCGTTTCTTCTTTCTCATGCGTTTTTCACATACTATCTAGGTTGCAGAGTTTCTATCTGCTGCAGTTTTCATCTTACAGCAGAAATATGTATTTGACATCTTGATGGACAGTGGCAATTGCAGCAGAAAATTTAAGAAGTAATCTTATTACAACTCAGTTTTATGGGCGCTTAAAGAACCTATAATGAATTATGTACCGAATATAGCAAGCAAAATATTATTAGGAATTGGGGAAAATATTCTAAAGAATAAGAAGAGAGAACTTTAAAGAACAAATAATTATGTCAAAACTAAGTTATAGCAGTGGTAACTGTTTTAAAGGATTTTGGGTTTCATCCTTTCTCTCTCAATTCACTAAGAATTTGTTCCCTTATTCCTTTGCCTGCTTGCAGTGTTGGGTGTTTCTGGTTCTGTTTTGTCATCTTGCCATTTGAAAATGCCTCGCACCTTGCTCACTTTCTCATTGCCAATCAGATAGATAATATATTAGTGTTCTTATTGTCATATTTAATAATAAACGTGATCAGGATCATTTCTTCAAAGCAGTATTCAACGAAACAACATGATGCAAATTATTCTCTTCTTCCACACAAAACAGTAGCAGTCCTGTAAGAAGAATAACCTTTCTTCAAATTCATGACAAAATCAGCGTTCATTTGGCAAGAGAAAATCTAGAAGGAATACTGTATAGAGTATCCAAAAAGCTTTTAACAACAAAATTTGTTAAAAAAAATATCTCTGACAAACCATTCAATCACCCAGATTTGCATAGGACACATGCATTTCTGATATTTCATAGTTCTATTTTCAGGAGGAAATCGAATAGTCGAAAGAAATTTGATTTGCATAGCCTCTCGCTCTCGTGCTCAACAGGTTAAGAAAAGACTAGAAATTCAAGCAACATTCCAATCCCACAATTCATGAAGGTACGCATCATTGAAAAATAATACGTAGAATGAAAGAAACTCACAAGAAGGATTAATGAGAATCAATATCAATATTACCTGCAAAGGCTTTCTCTAACAACAACACCTTTTGCTCTCCTGGATCAATCACCTATAAAATATTCACAACTAGGACTTAATTGGAAAATGTTCATAGTGAATAAACAACACATTACGATCGTCGGAGAAGAGATAGTGGTTAGAGATGAATTACACCAAAATCTGTATGTATGTGCATGAGTTAAAGTAAATCTCAACAACCAAATGCTAGGATGCTCCCTGTCCCTTCTGATATAGCTCTAGTAACCAGGGTGTTTCCTCCGTGAAAGATCTCACATACTTTTTCAGAAACCCCTCATCAGACTTTACAAACGGTGTGACGAAGCTAGCATCCTTCTTCACCAATCCTCTGGAGAGAAGCTGCTGCAGAACCAAAGCTCTTTTCTCCAAACTGAACAAAAACAACGAAGGGTACGCAATAAGCGTAGAACGATCCCATCCAAGCCGACCCACCCAAAACCCCATCACTGCATCAAGTTTCTCCATGGAACAGTGCATCATTTTAGGCTGTTTCCTAAACGCAACCAAAACCTCATCCTCGGACCAACCCCATTTCTTCAACACGTCGACTTTGGCATCCCAAAGGGGTTTCGAAACTGTACTTTTGGCCTCAAGGGCCACAGCGAAGGTCACCTTCAGAGGGTCAAACCCCAACAGCTTCACTTCCTCCACAAGGGTTCTCAGGTTGGAGCAGAGAACAAAAGACCGAGAGGAGAGCAAGTGCCGAATGCCGACGTGCGCGACTCCGGCGTCGAGCAACCTTTCAACGTTTGATGCCAAGTGACAGTTGCCGATGACAGGTGAAGAAAACAGCGAGAGCTCTGAGGTCGGAGGGAAAGAACCTTCGGAGGAGTTGGAAGGTGGGGAAGATGCAGTTTTCGAGGCTGCGACAGAGGAATCGGGGGTTCCTAGTGACAATGGAAACGACGCCGGATGCAGAAACGCCTTTGGAGGCCAAGAAGTGGAATTTGGGGAAAAGCGTTCGGGTGGGGTCGCATACTATGAGTTCGGGGCATTTGCTGAGGATGCGGTGGATCTGGGGGGCGGAGAAACCGTGGGTTTGGAAGAAGGAGATGACGGAATCGGGTTTTTGGGCGGTGTTGAAACGAAGTCGTTTGGATAGTTTCAGTGCAACCTCTGGTGTGAAGGAGACAGAATCGGAAGTAGTTGTTGAGAACAAGAAAGAGGGTTTGGGGAAAGAATAGAGAAGAAGTTTTGCACTTAGCCTTAGGCGGTGGCAGATAACAGTGTTCATGGCGTCAGAATGAAGCTACGGCCACCGCTTCCACCGCTCACGACACCGGAAAACGTTTCTCTGGTAAAAAAAAATCAACTTATTTTATCTTGTTAGAAGTCGTAAAATAAAGGTTTAATTGCTTCTTTTGTCCCCACTTTGGTTGAATTGTGTCAAATTCATCCTCATTTTTAAAAAAGTTTCATTGTCATCCTCACGTGGTGTAAAAGTGTCAATTGAATCCAAACATTGGAAATATTTGTGTCAATGTAGTCATCTCCGTTAAATACACACTAACTGCGTTAAGTGGCTGATTATTTGGCACTAAAGAAGTAAAACGTGGCGTAAAACGTGGCAAATGAGTCACAGTAGTGGTTGTGACGTGTTTGGTGATTTGTATTTAGGGTATTTGTACACTAAAGAATTAAAATCAGAATTCATTTAGGGTATTTCTATTTGTGAACGAAGTGCGATTGGGGCTTTTGAAAGCAGAGCGCGTCTGGTGATTTGGAAGCGTTCGGTGATTTGGAAGTGCGAAGTGGGTTCCATTCGAAGTTCCATTCGAAGCTACGTGTACATTGCTTTCGTTGGGTTTATGGTTGCTTTGGTGTGTGTGTTTGCTTCGTGTGTGTGTTTGCTTTTGTTGTGGTCCCCCATGAACTATTATCTCTGTTTGTTGTTGTCCCCCATTATGGGTGTTGTGTGTGGTCCCCCATTGTAGGTTAAAGTCAATCTTTATGCTGTGTTTAGGGTTCAGTACAAATTTGTTTTAATTGTTTATGGTCTGTTTAAAGTGCTTTGTGGAAGTGTTGTACCCTGATGGGTTGACAGTCGTATCCTGATATGTAAATGTAGTGTTATTTTGGTCAATTAAATGTAGTGTTATTTGGGTAAAGTTAGACTGACATGATTTTTTATATTAGTTTAGGATGCCTAACTGTGATGTCGAAGTGGTCTTTCACCATGGGGGCAAATTTGTGAATGATGGGTCATTTAAATATGAGTTTGGTCAAACATCTACTTTAAAAATTGACCCAGATAGATGGAGCTACTTTGAAATTATGTCCATTTTGAAGGAGATGGGCTATATTAATGTTAAAGAGTTGTGGTATGCAGTGGGTGGTGGTACTGTGTTAGAAGGAAGGTTAGAACTATTATCTGATGACAAGGGTGCATGTCATCTGGTCAACCTTGCCATTTTGAATGGTCAATCTCACCTGTATGTTGTACACATGGTGTCAGATCCTGAGTACGTTCATATGTTGGGGGAGGGTGACAGTGATAATCGTGTAGAGGTAGAGTGTGAGGAAGAGTGTGAGAAGGCTGTTTTGGGGGAGGGTGTACAGGCTGACAATGATAATTGTGTGGAGGCAGAGGCTGAGGGAGACACTGATGGGGCTGTTTTGGGGGAGGGTGTACAGGCTGACAATGATAACATTGTGGAGGCAGAGGTTGTGGGAGAGGATGTTGGGGCTGGTTTGGGGGAGGGTGTAGAGGCTGTTAATGATAACTTTGTGGAGGCAGAGGCTGAGGGAGAGGTTGTTGGGGCTGTTTTGGGGGAGGGTGTAGAGGCTGACAGTGATAACTTTGTGGATGCAGAGGCTGAGGGAGAGGATGTTGGGGCTGTTTTAGGAGAGGGTGTAGAGGCTGACAATGATAATTTTGTGGAGGCAGAGGCTGAGAGAGAGGATGGGGGACATGATGACTACGATGTTAGAAGTTGGAATGGAGATGAAGAGGATGTGTTGAGTGAAGATGATTTTTGTAACCGTAGTGAGGAAGTTGAAGTGGGTGGACCAAGTGGGAAGTGTCCTCCATTACAGCATGTACATGACAGAGGTTTATCTGACAATTCTTGGGAATCTGAAAGTTTAGACAGCGTTGTATTAAGTGATTCATCAAATGATGATAGAGACCGTTATGGAAATTTTGGCATTTTTTCATTGCCCAAAAGTATGGAACACTATAACTGGGAAGTGGGGACATTCTTCAGTGAAAAAAAAGATTTCACAGAAGCAATAAGAAGCTACGGTGTAGACAATGGTAGGAAATTGAAGGTTTTTAAAAATGATAAAACAAGAGTTTCTGTTAAATGTTGTGGGGCAAAAGGGAAGTGCCCATGGTACGCATATTGTGCATATAAGGCTGCCCAAAATACATGGCAGTTAAGGAAGATTATAAACAAGCATACCTGCAGTAGAGAATTTAATGTGCGTTTAGTGACATCAAAATGGTTAAGTGGGAGGTTAGAGAAGACCATAAAAGAAAATCCAAATATTAATTTGACTAACCTCCAAAACAAAGTTTGTAAGAAATGGAATATTAATGTGTCTCGGTCAACAACCTTTAGGGCAAAGAAAATGGCACACAAGAAAATTGAAGGTGATTTTGAAGAACAATATAAAAGGGTATATGACTATGCCAATGAGCTGCTTAGGTCAAATCCTGGATCAACTGTCAAAGTTAGTGTAGAACCTAATGAGGGGAACCAAGTATTCAAGAGACTTTATGTTTGTTTGAAGGCATGTAAGGTGAGTTTCATATCATGTAGGCCCATTGTAGGTTTGGATGGGTGTTTCTTGAAAGGGAAATATGGGGGTGAATTGTTAACAGCAGTTGGAAGAGATGGTAATGACCAAATGTTACCTTTGGCATATGCTGTTGTGGAGGTGGAGAATAAGGAAACCTGGACTTGGTTTTTGGAATTCTTGATTGATGATCTTGGTGGTGTTGAAAAATGTTCAACGTATACATTTATCTCAGATCAACAAAAAGTAAGTTATATTTCATTGTTTTTTATTATGAGACCTTAGTCTTCCATGTTCATGTTCAGTAAATTTACTTTTATCATTTGATAGGGACTTCTGCCAGCAATACAAGAACTTCTACCTCGTGTTGATCAAAGGTTTTGTGTCCGCCACATATATGCAAATTTTAGGAAAAAATATCCTGGAAAAAATCTGAAACGTCTATTATGGAAGGCAGCATCATCAACCCATCCTCAAGCATGGGAGGCAGTCATGAGAGAAATAAAAGATGTCAATGTAGAGGCCTTTAAGCACTTGATAGCTATTCCACCAAGGTATGTTTTCAAGAGTGTTAGCCATGTCAATTATTTAGAACTGTTTGGTTGTGTTATAAATGTGTGTGTTTTTCTTTATATAGATTTTGGTCAAGGTCAAGGTTTACACCTACAGCTGCTTGTGACACCCTAGTAAACAATATCTCTGAAGCTTTTAATAGTGTGATCTTGGATGCAAGGGCTAAGCCCATCATAACAATGATGGAAGACATTCGTATGTATCTAATGAAGAGATGGGCAAGAAATAGAGAGAAGATAAGGTTATATGAAGGTTCCTTTTGCCCCAAAATTTATAAACGATTTCAAAAGGAATTAAACAACACAAAATATTGGATACCTAGGTATGATTTCATAATATGAAGTTTTATTTGTTTTAATTTCTTTACTTTACTTACTCACTTGAATCCAAATTTCATTTTCCAGCTGGTCAGGATTGAAATTATTTGAAGTGAGACACACTTCCAACATTGGTGACAAGTTTGTTGTTGACATAGATAAAGTGGACTGTAGTTGCAGGAAATGGAGTATAACAGGAATCCCATGCTGTCATGCCCTCACTGCCATGACATTTTTAAACATCAATGGAGAAGACTACATCTCACATTGGTTTACAAAGTCAACCTATGAACAAACATACTTTCCAATGATATATCCAGTCCACGGTGCTCATATGTGGGAAATGACTTCAATGCCTGATGTGTTGCCTCCACCTAAGAGAATTTTGCCTGGTAGACCGAAAAAGAAAAGAAGATTAGAGCCTTGGGAGCTTAAGAAAGATGACACTGAACTAAGACAAGGTGGAACACGTAAGAGATGTGGCATATGTAGAGAGCTTGGACATAAAAGAAATAATTGTCCACAAGCTGCCCAAGCTGCTCCAACAACTCCAAATGCAACTCAATCCAGTCAAATTACTCAATGCGAGGTTGAACAACCCCAACAAAGTCACCCATCAACAACAGCACCTCAGACAACTTCAACACCAGCTGACCCAACTGCCACAGCACCTTCAAACTGATTTAGAAAGTCATTAGCTATTATTAATATGTATTTTGGTACTTTGTTTCGGCTAGCACCTTTTTTTGGATACAAACTTCAATATGTATTGTGTGCTGATGTATTATTTGATGAAGCAAAGTATTGTCTGTTCAATGAATATGATGTCCAGTTTGAACCACAGTTTCTGATGTTATATTCAATGTGCCGTTTGAATCACAGTTTCTGATGAATCTTATATTATTTATTAGTTATTTTCATCAGAAATGAAGGTTTCTGATGAATCAAATTTGAATTCAGCTGCATTTAGCTGTCTGCACTCAGCAGATTCATGAATATGCAGGTATGAACATTGGACGCTCGTCGCTCAGGACGCTCGTCGCCAGGACGCTCATCGCCCAACACGCTAGTCACATTGCAAGGGCACACTCGGTTCATCGCAACCGGACGCTCGTCGCTCCCTACACGCACAAGCGGACGCTCGTCCAGAGAATATGAAATGGACGCTGGTCAAAACGCCCATCCAGAGAACATCAAGTGGACGCTCGTCGCCTAGGACGCTCATCGCCCAAGACGCTCCTCACATAGCAAGGGCACGCTCGGTTCATCGCAAGCGAACGCTCGTCGCTCCCTACACGCACAAGAGGACGCTCGTCCAGAGAATATGAAATGGACGCTCGTCAAGACGCTCATCCAGAGAACATGAAGTGGACGCTCGTCAAGACGCTCATCCAGAGAACATGAAGTGGACGCTCGTCGCCAGGACAGTCGTCACATAGCTAGCGCACGCTGGGTTCATAACAAGCGGACGCTCGTCGCCCCCTGCGCGCACATGGGGACGCTCGTCCAAAGAATATGAAGTCAACGCTCATTCCAAGTTCATTACTCGCATTGGAAAAAAATTTACTGTTGAAATGGTGATTAAGCCTCTGTTTTTACTGATTTCTACTGTCCAATTCTCTTAAGTAAGATTCGGTTCGGTATGTAATAAAGCAATGCAATAGCTTTGGACAATCATAATGAATTTATCACAAGTTTTCAAATTACATAAAGAAAAAGCATTTGAAGTGAATTCTGCTGTTATATTCAATGTGCATTCGAAGCTCTGATTTTATACTCAACTTTCATTGAATCTTATATTATTTATTAGTTATTTTCATTTGAAGATAAATGACAAGTGCAATATTGTTTCTACTGCAACTGATAAATGTGTACAGTAGCCATTAAATTGTTGCTGTCATCAAATTTGAATTTAGCTGTCATCAAATTTGAATTTATTTTATTGGCTGCATGTTATATTTGGAGAGTTTACTTAGCTGTCATCAAATTGTTCCTGTCTCAACCATTGTCTAATACAAAATAGTCATGGAATTTTAAACAAGATACAAACAAGGATCACATTAATAAACCCCATAAAACATAGCATCCATGTTAATTACTTCTCCCATTTCTGAGAAACCATAGCAGATTTCTCCAGACTAATAATTTTCCTCCTTTGCCTAGCAATAATAGTATCCCTTTCATCCAAATTAGCTTCATTGCACCATTTAAAATAATTGCATCCTTGAAGTTCTTCGTTTCGAGTCCGCTGTTCAAAACATCCAACCACAAACATTTCATTACTCAAAAAATAAACTAATCACTAAAATGAAACTACAGCCATTGAACAAACCTTGTAATTAGGGCATCCCCAAAATTGTTTGCCTTCGTTCTTCACAGTTTTCGCCACTCTCAACACAGCAACTTCCCCACAATGACATATGTTAGTTTGAACCAATCCTCTGGATGAAACGGCACGACAGCTCCCCCATGAGCAAGACGAACAACACTGATGAGTCAATGACATTGCCACTTCCTAAGCCAACGAAAAAACTTCCACAAAGCACTTTAAACAGACCATAAACAATTAAAACAAATTTGTACTGAACCCTAAACTCAACATAAAGATTGACTTTAACCTACAATGGGGGACCACACACAACACCCATAATGGGGGACAACAACAAACAGAGATAGTAGTTCATGGGGGACCACAACAAAAGCAAACACACACACGAAGCAAACACACACACCAAAGCAACCATAAACCCAACGAAAGCAATGTACACGTACCTTCGAATGGAACTTCGAATGGAACCCACTTCGCACTTCCAAATCACCGAACGCTTCCAAATCACCAGACGCGCTCTGCTTTCAAAAGCCCCAATCGCACTTCGTTCACAAATAGAAATACCCTAAATGAATTCTGATTTTAATTCTTTAGTGTACAAATACCCTAAATACAAATCACCAAACACGTCACAACCACTACTGTGACTCATTTGCCACGTTTTACTTCTTTAGTGCCAAATAATCAGCCACTTAACGCAGTTAGTGTGTATTTAACGGAGATGACTACATTGACACAAATATTTCCAATGTTTGGATTCAATTGACACTTTTACACCACGTGAGGATGACAATGAAACTTTTTTAAAAATGAGGATGAATTTGACACAATTCAACCAAAGTGGGGACAAAGGAAGCAATTAAACCTAAAATAAATTAAAGGAGCTGTAATTTAGGTTTTGGGCATCCATTTCCAACATCTCTAATATCGTCTTACCTAAACACAAATAATATTACTTTCTTCTATAGAAATAATCATCTTTTAATGATTATGTACATTTTTTAATATTTTTAATTAATTCTATCTTTTAAGTATGATTTTTTAGTTTAATTGTTTTTTTTTTTTAATTTAACCATCCTTTTTATTTTTAAACAAAAATAATTATCTAAAATAAAAAAATTATTTAAGAAATAAATAAAAACTGTCAGGCCTCGTTAAATGCACCAAAACCCCACCTATTAAATCCCATTAAATGCACCCCAAAACCCTGCTCAGGTGTCTTAAAAACGCACTCACAAACTCTGACGCACAATTGCCAAGTGTCAAAATGGAACATTCTGAAGTCAGTGAGTGGAGGGCAGGTGTCAGCAGAAGAGCGCACGACCGTTTTGACGTGGGGCAAACAAAAATGATTTCTGAAAAACCTGCCACACTCTTCTGCACGCACTGTCTTCCTCCCCAAATTCTGAATATCCATTTTCTCCTCCTTCTCTCTAGAAACATCTTCCTTCTCTCTACTGAAACTTACCTTTTCTCTTCTCCGTTCATCATTCAGAAACCATAGAAGTACTCTCGACGCCGTAAGCTTCAATTTGGACCGAACAGATCCAGATTCTGAAATTGGTAAGTTTCTCGACCTTAGCCGTTCGTTTCTGGGTTACATGCAAAACCAAGTTTTGGTTGCATGCAGGGGCATAATCTAAATTCTTCCTTATTTTTATGGTTAGACTTAGTCGGAGGAATTAAGAAATCGTTGAGGGTAGAAAGCTGTAGTTGGACGAATCAAAATCATACTCTTAGGACGTTCACCACTGATCCAGGTAAGGGATGCTTATTTGATTTAATTCGCATGTTTGTCTTGTACTGTATGAACGTTATGTGTGTCGCATGAAGTATGATCTGTGTTACTTGATTTTTGGTATATGATTATGATTATGAGTTGATGCATGAGAAAAATGAAATGGACTATGATATGAGTATTTGAAAGTATGAAAGTTTATTCTGAGAAATGAGTTTAATGTAAATGAAACTTTGAATATGAATTTCCTATGATAATGAACGTTCGTCATTGAACGGTCCTTGACCGTTCGGTGTTGTTAGTAAACTTCTTTGAACCTAGTTGAGGACGAACGCCCTCTTGCATTAAGTGCTACGTTTGAGCGTTCGGCCAAAACGTAGATATCCTGAGTGTTGTGTGAGGAATTGAGAAACTTGTAAACATAACTGGATATTTAGTCATCCTGAATTTTATCTTCACTATCCTATATTACTCTTATTACTTTTTCTATTTTGAGTTCAAATCAACGATGGGTCTCGACCCAAAGCGTACGTTATGAGTGGCACTCGGTCTTATATCGAACGCTCGTCCTTGCCTTTAATTACCAAATGAATGGAAATAGCGTTCGTCCAAATTTCAGTAACTCCGTGTACCACGTTCGGTCATTGACTGGCAGTCGGTTTCTATAATTGAATTATTCTCGGTATGGTCATTTAATCGTCTTGAGGTATCTTTATCTATTTGGATTCGGCCTAGAGCCTTTGAACTTAACTTATTCTGAGTATTGATCGGATCGTTCTAGAGTCAGTTCATTCAACTGATTCGAGTGGTAATGACTTTCGTCATTTGATAGGTGTCGGTTTTATTCTGTTCTGAAACGAGAATTTCTCGGTCTCAGTTTTAACGTTCGTCCTCGTTATGAAGAGGGCTGAACGCTCGTCATTTTACGAATTGGGAACGGAAGATGAAAATGATATTAAAGTGAAAAATTATAAAGAATGAACAGTATATGAGATGAAATTATGGTTGTGTATTTTGAACGAGCGTTCCAGGGAGGAACGACTCTTGGATGAAAGTTGAGATTTGTAAAGTATGAATGTGGTAAGCTTAGCTGGCGGTTCATCCTGATGTTCCGTGAGTGCTCGTCCTCAAGTAGAGGGGAGTATGTCATGTGTGGGAACGGCAGGAGGTCCTAGTCCATAACTGTAACTTGGACGGAACGGACTAACCTCGGGTGGTAGCTGATGAAAATTCCAGTTACCATATCACCGGGTGCACGAACGTCGTAGCTACACAGAATTCATATAGTCCGGACAGTCAGTCTAGTATCAGGAATTAATTGAGTTAAGGAATTGATTGAATTATATGTTGTGAATTATTGGATATGTTTGATGTGCCATGAAATGCATGTTATTACTTGAATTAAATTCAATAAGCTTACCCTTCGTTTTTCCTTGTGTTGTCTCGTCCTTGTACGTCCGTCTTGTCATTGCAATGATCATCCGTGTGGATGTGAGCAGATGGAGAGGCGTTGCTTGAAGAGACGCTTGAAGAAGGAATCTTAGAGGAAGAAAATCTCGTCGATGTTGAAGTGAAGGCCGAACAGTAGTACGTTCGGTTGTTTGTCTAGTTTAGTTAAATTAGAGTACTGTATTAGAGAACATTATTAATGGTTTTCATTATGTTGTTGGATTAATGTTAGATAAAATATATTTGTCCGAAAGATAGATTTTTTTTTTATGAAAACAAAAAGTTATATTTGTAAGAAGTGATTAAGTTATGTTAATAATAATTTGACTTATAGTTTATTAATAATCATGATTAGTTACATTACATGTGACATGAGATTCATTGTTGTATGAAATTCTTGCAACATAAACCCATGACTAGTTTTGCAGCACCAAGTATAGATTAAAATTATTTAGAAATTTTGTTTTAATATGCAGGTGAATAAGTTTCAATAAATATCAATTAAATTATTTTAAAAAAAATCTTTAAAGACAAAAACTACCAGTCAGTTAGAGTAAAACATGTTCATTTTAAAAATTATATTTGTAGACGGACACAAAATTTGACCTGTTGTATATTTTAAATTACGTCTAATTAAAAATAACTTGTAAGAAGAAAATAGTCACATAGTTCATTAAAGGCATTGATTTAATATACATCTAGCAAAATCAATATAATAAAACGTTAAGAAAAACAATATATTACTATTATAACAATACTTATATACGACCTTAATAAACTAATAATTTCATAATTTTTGGTTTGAAAGGTTTTTAAGTTTCTAAATCACAATTTTGAATATTGTCATATTCATCAAGTATTATATTATCCAATATTTTATTTAATTCGTGGTATAAAGAGTGTTTGATAGAACTCGTAACGTGTAAACACTTGATGAATACATTAAACCCTTACTTTATATAATGATTAATTTGGTTTATTGTTTTAGTATGGAAGGTCGAGAAACTACCTCTTCATATCTTATCACTTCTCTTTATTTTGTTTTATTATTCTTTTATTTTTACCAAGTCTTCCACAATAGAGTTTAAATCCAAACTAGTAAAGGTTTCTGACCGCTCAAATTAGTTTTTAGGTAGTAATTGGTTGTTATAGTTTAAGTATTAAATATGAATTACTTACCTACTTACGACATAATACCTATTAAGTATGTTTTTATCTTGTTAATAAAAAAAATAGACCATGAGACCGAATGGTTGCTAAGTAAAGTTAGACGGTTCGACTAGTTGTAGTTTTTAGGCTTAAATGCTTACTTCGTCTTTATGTTAAGAGGTGAATTTCTCTTTAATACTCGGTTTTAAAAAGGAATCTATTGAGTTCCAAAGTTGTAAAAATTGTATCAATTAGATCTCTTCCGTTAAATTGGCATAAACGAAGTTAACTTCCAGGTGACGTGACAAAGGAATATGCACTTTTTCTTCTCTCTCCTATACTTTTCGTGCAATGTCTCAGCTTTTTCTCTCTTTTCTATATCTTTATTAAATATTTTTTTTCTCTCTCTTCCTCTAAAGCTTATCTTTTCGAACACAAATTCACTCATTATTCAAAGTAGTAGTCTGGTTCATCCAACCGTTCGGTGTTCTCCTCATGCTCCCACTGCTTGTGACCATTCGGTCCCTGCTGCTCCCACTGCATGTGACCGTTCGGTCCCTTCTGCTCCCACTGCATGTGACCGTTTGATCCTGCTGCTCTCACTGCCTGTGACCGCTCGATCCCTTCTGCTCCCACTGCATGTGACCGCTCGATATTTTGTTTTGTTTACAAGTTGCAGTACCCACCCGATTGCGTCGTCGTCAACTTCCTCTGCCCCTAGGTTTACGACGTGGTAAACAATCTCTGCATCCCCAGACTCGCCTTCAACGGCTTCTCCCTCTTCACCGTGGCCGCCATGGAGTCCGTGAGATCGAATCCCGAACTTGTTTTCGACGCCGGCCCTTTCGTGATCCCTCATTTTCACCACTGCATCACCTTGTGCTCCAGACCACCAAAAGGGGTCACCGCCTTCATGGAGAGGCTTCTGGAAACAGAGATGAAGAGCGACGATCTCATCGTGAAAAAATTCGTGGAGCTTGACGGAGAAGAGTACATCCAGTACTACGAGAAAGGCAAGGACCACAAAGCCTGACATCTTGGGCCAACATGTCTGGCCGCGAAAGTCAGTGAAGAGAGGGGCGAGTGACTCCAGTCCGACAAGATCTAGTCGAGGTGGATCCGCGTCGTATCTCGTCGGGATCGTTGTGAGATCCGCCTTAAAGATTCGAACTTCGGTGAGCTCTTCGCTGCGTCACATTCTTGGAGTTGACCGTTGCGAGGACCAACCCCGCCGTTGGAGTCACAGTCTCGGAGTCTTCAAGTTCAACTCTGTATTGGGTAACCTCGGCCGGTGGAATTCACGGTGAGACTGACGGTGTGGATACCCAATGAGAATGTGTGCATTGGAGAAACTCTGTATTGGGTAACCTCGGCCAGAGCATACAGTGTTGTGGGATATGATGTTAGGAGAAATGGGTGGAGGGAATTGGGTGTGCCCATGGCTGAAAAGGGTTGGCTGGAAGTGGTTGCTTGGTTCTGGCATGGTGGCTTGCAGAAGGGTTGGCTGGGAATGGGTATCGGGGAGAGAAAAAGAGAGAGAAAAAAAGATGGCAGCAACAGCAGAGGAAAGAGAAAAAAAATGCAGCAAGGTCAACACGGAGTTAACTCCGTTTATGCTAATTTAGTGAAGGAGACTTCATTTATACAATTTTTACAACTTTGGGACTCAATAGATTCATTTTTAAAATCAGGTATTAAACAGAAATTCACCTCTTAACATGGGAACGAAATAAGCATTTAAACCTAGTTTTTATAAGAATTGATTTCCTTGATGATTGACCAACTGGTAGGCATACATCGCTCCGTTCATACAATATATTTATTATTTATTTTCACTCTAACACAAAAAAAGATAAAGAAAACTTTTTATTTTAAAATTTAAAAGAAAATATTTATTCATAAGATGCAAAATTTATATAAATTTTTTTTCATGAAAATCAAGAACTGAAAGTAGTTTGTTTTTTTCAAATGATTTACTTACAACGTTGTTTAATTGTAAATACTACCTTCTTATCAATATTCCACATAAACTATTCAAATCTTTTAACAATCAAGTCATATTTTCAGTTATATTTGTATTGATACGGATACTTCCTTCAATTAACCAGCTGGAATTGCTCACTTGGTTAGAGCGCGTGGCTCTTAACTACAAGATCGGATGTCCAGTCCCTACTTCTAGCGATTTTTAATATGTTTTTTTATTAAATTTCCCATATCAAGTTGTTAAAATGTAAACTGATTCTAATGATCTTTTTTATACTTTTTAATGTTACCTGCGGCGAAAATACTTTAACAAAATGGTTATATATTTTACAAAAATTATTACAACATATCAACCATTTTTTTTATATTATAATTTTTGTTGATTACTTTCATACCTCTTCTTTTTTACATATATAATTGTTCATTGTATTGTTTACTTTTACTATAGATTTCGGAATTATATTTGACCGAGTTTAATTTTGTAAGATCTTGAAAAATCAACTCTGCAAAACCCTCTGCACATCGTAGTTAATGCACATCACGTCACTGCTCAGACCATTAAAATTCACTCACTAATCTGATACACCACTGCCAAGTGTCACAAATGGAATGTTCCGAAATTTGTAGTGGAAGACAGGTGTCCGTGTGTGAGAGAACGTCCGTTTGACTTGGGAAGAAAACCAATTTTCTGAAAAACCTTCTTCCCACTCTCTGCATGCACTCTTCTTCTTCCTCAGAACTCAACTTTTCATTTTCTCCACCTTCTCTCTAGAAAGCCTTCAACTTCTCTCTACTGTTACTCACCCATTTCTTCTCCGTTCAACATTCAGAATCGTAGGAACGTTCCCTGCGTCGTGAGCTTTATCCTGGACCGAACAGCTCCAGATTCTGAAAAACCGGTAAGTCTCTCGACTTAGACGCTCATTTCTTGATGACATGCGAAACTAAGATTCAGTTGCATGCAAGGGTATAAACTAAGTTCTCTGAGTTTTCTTTTGGTTAGACTTAGTGGAAGAACGTAAGAAAAATCGTGGAGGGTAGAAAGCCATAGTTGGTCAAGTCAAAGTCATACTCTTAGGACGTTCATTACTGATCCAGGTAAGGGAAGCTTATTAATTTAATTGATACTTGTATGTTGTATGCAAGCATGATATGAACTGAATGTTTGAGATGTATGCTGATTGAGTATGCATGAACGATCGCTGTTGTACTGAATGAATAGAGTATATGTTGATTGAAATGTATGTTTATTATTGATACGTATGAATATGAGATGAGTTATTACTTGGAAGTATGAATGATTAATGTGAATCATATAAAGTTTGTAAATTGATATGAAGTTATAAAGTATGAACTGATATGTTGAAACTTGATAATTGAAATAGACGAAAATCTGAAATATGAAATCCTTACTATGATAAAATACGTTCGTCATCGTACGGTCTTATACCGTTCGGTTTCTAGTAAAATGCTTAAAAAGGAATCCTTTCATTTGGAAAGATTTCTGATCGAGAACGAACGTCCTGTGAAATACTATGTTTGAGCGTTAGGCTCAACCTAGTCTTACCGCATACCTTAAATTAAATAATAAAATATTCCACACTTATACTTTAAAATGAGTAACGCTCGGTCTTATACCAAGCGCTCGTCATAAGTAGCGCTTAGTCTTATACTAAGCGTTCGTCCTCATTAGTACTCGGTCTTATACCAAGCTTTCGTCCTAATTAATTATCGGTCTTATATCTAGCGTTCGTCCTAAGTAGTGTTCGGTCTTATACCGAACGCTCGTCCTTACCTTTGATTCTAAACGGGCGTAAATAGCGTTCGTCCAAATTATTAGTAAATGTATATTATCGCGTTCGGTCATTGACTGGCAGTCGATCCCTTTAAACAAATTGTTCTCAGTATAATTAATTATTTGTCTTGTTGTATCTTTATCCATTTGGATTCGGCCTAGAGTCTTTGTACCTAAATTATTCTGAACATTGATTGTATATCTCTAAGAGTCGGTTCATTCAACTGATTCGAGTAGTAGTGACGTTCGTCATATAAGTATGTGTTGACTTATTCTGATTGGCAACAAGTCTTTTTAAATCTAGTCTTTAGCGTTCGTCTTCGTTCTTCATAAGTATGAACGTTCGTTATTTTATGCCTTTAAAACTAAAGATAAAGATGATGATAAATTATAAGATTTTGAAGTGTGAACACTATATTGAGTGATTATACGATTATGGATTTTGGACGAGCGTTCCAAGGAGGAACGACTCATATATATTGAATATTGGATTTGGTAAAGTATGACTGTGGCTATGCTAAGGCTGGTTGTCCATCCTGATGTTCCGTGAGTACTCATCCTCATGTAGAGGGGGTATGTCATGTGTGGGAACGGCAGGAGGTTCTTAGTCCATAAGTTAACATGGGCGACGTGAGAACGGACTAACCTCGAGTGGCAGCTGTTGAGTGTATCCCAGTTACTACATCACTCGGGTGCAAGGACGCCTGTAGCTACGCAGATTCATACAGTCCGGACGGTCGGTCTAGTATATCTATTCCGTATGATGTTATATTGAATTATGTGCTTGTGTAGATCGAATTGTTTATTTTATATGTTGATGTATAAATTAAATTACATAAGCTTACCCTGTCGTTTTCCTTGTGTTGTCTGTTGTCTCTGTACGTTCGTCCTGTCGTTGCAATGATCATCGGTGTGGATGTGAGCAGATGGAGGTGCGTCCCTGGAAGAAATGCTGGAAGAAGAAAATTTGGAAGACGCTAATCTGGTTGAAGTGGAAGTTAAAGCCGAGCCCTAGAGCGCTCGTTAAGTTTTAGTTGTTAGTCGTTCGGTTTTGTTATTTTCACGTTCGGTTAACGTTTTGTAAAACCGTTCATCCTTGAACCTTTCTTTACTGCTGTGTTTGTATTTAACTCTGTAGTTTAGCCGTTCGGCTTTGGAAGTTTAGTTAATGTTAAAACTGCACTGTTTGATTATTAAATGTAATTAATTCTAATTACGGTAATTACTGTGTTTTGGGATGTTACAAATTTCATGATTAAATTAATTGTTGCAAATAGGGATTTATATTATGCTTAAATTAATGGTTGTCAATAGAAGATTAATAGGATAAAAATATTTTTAATATTCTTATAATAATTAGATTTTTTTTAGATTTTTATTTTTATTTTTTTATACTGTTGGTTATTACAAACAGAGATAATTAACAAGAATGTAAATGGTATGATTGATATTAATTAAATAATCCTATCTTTTTATGTTAGTATAATAGTTTCTCAAATTTTGATAACTATTAATTTCTGTTGTTTTGTTAATTATCATCATTACTATCATAGAGTTAAGGTTAGAGGTGAGACAGAAAGGTGTGTTCACCAAGGTTTATTCTCCCTTCGTTCTCTCATTTGTTTAATAACAAGGTTGTTAAGTTCCTGTAATGTAATATTTATCAATTGTGAAAATATTGTGCATCTTATCTTTTATATATATATATATATATATATATATATATATATATATATATATATATTGTTATCTTATCTTTTATATATATATATATTGTTATCTTATCTTTTATATATATATATATATATATTGTTATCTTATGTAATCTCTTAAAATATAAAAAATACTATCGTATATATAATTAAAATATCTTATTAAAGTATGTCATTTTTTATAAATAAAATTTTTTTTCATTAAAATTTGGTACACTTTATTTAATATATTACTTAAGTTAGTATATATATATATATATATATATATATATATATATATATATATATATATATATATATATATATATATATATATATATATATATATGATAAAGTGAGTAAGTTTTCATTTAATTTTATTCATTCTGATTTTTAAGGACTTATTTTAGAATCTATTTTTAGATAAAATTGTTTTGTTATTTTTATTAATGTTTGTATATTATCAAAAGAATTAGCCAGAAAAAAAATATTTAGAGTTTCTTTTTTTGTATTAATTCGTTTGTTTTCTATAAATGGCCTGTCTCCTTTAACACAAGATTTTGAGATGGGTGAGGTTATTTCAGCCGAACTTATTTAATTCAAATTTTCTAAATTCTTATAGTTTTTTTTTTCATCCTAACACAAATGTAGTAGTGTCAACTACTTTGAAATGAAAACTTGACAAAATTTAAGAATTAATATGCGTGTGTGTTTATAATATATAGTGTATTCTGTTTTTCTTTAGGGTAATTTATTATTGAAAACTTGTAGATTAATCTCTAAGACAGATATCTCAAAATACATATTAGTGTACAATTTCCATGGTTTAGTGGTAAGTTTTGCATTTTGGTTTAGAAGAATCCTGGCTTTTATCATATGTAATATTGTTCTTTGGTTATGGGATACAAATATCCATTAATTATTGTCGCGGAATTAATGCATTCGGTAACAGTAAAGTGCATGTTCACTCACATGTTGGTGAGTTGACAAAAGAGAATAAAAACAAACACAAGAAAAGATATGGCGCTGTTTTCGCTCACTTTATCATAAAACTTTTTCCAATCAGCCTTTTCAACGCCTTAAACAACGGGATTCATTATTAGGTTTCGTATTCGGTTGTGTTATTCCTATAAATATCCCTCCAATTCCTAACAAAGAAATAAGAAAAGCTTACATTCATATAGCCATGGCAGCAGCTTCCTATTACAGCCCCATGATGGTTGCCCTCTCTCTGCTTCTTCTGTTGGTCTCATTCTCGAGTGTAGCTCAGGTACATTAGATTACATAATGTAGATAAGCAGAATGATTAAATCTCTGACAAGTGTGTATGTGATGTTTGAATTCAGGCTTATACGCGCAGCGGAACACTTGGGCCTTCAGGTATGGAGTGGTGAAAAAGGATGATGTTGGTTTTGGGTTAATTTGTATGATGATGATGATGATAATGATAAATATGCGATTGAATAACAGATTGTAAACCGAAGTGCACATACCGTTGCTCGGCAACTTCACACAAGAAGCCATGCATGTTTTTCTGTCAGAAGTGTTGTGCCAAATGCCTATGCGTTCCTCCTGGTACATACGGCAACAAGCAACTTTGCCCTTGTTACAACTCCTGGAAGACCAAGGAAGGACGACCCAAATGCCCTTAAACCCATCATACCTTCTTTCGCAGATTCTACTTTCTGTTCCTACAATATATATATATATATATATATATATATATATATATATATATATATATATATATATATATATATATATATATATATATATATAGTCTTAACTCTCCCTTCAGGGTTGAGGGACTCAACGAGATCTTCACTTTGATTCTCTTCATTCATATTTTTGTCAACTTCAACAGGAACACACTGTTTAGAAGACAAATCATTTTTTATTTTCTTTTTTTTATCAATCAAGCACTCAAGGTAATTGGTTCTTGACACCACTTTCTTAACAAATAAACCTTTATGTGAATATAAGTATATATCAAAAGACAATTTTTATCTAATAACCAATACAATAAACTCATTATCCTTACATTTTAAAAGTCATACCTAAACAATTAATTAACCATAAAACAACTTATTTAATTTTGTTACATTTAAATTTCACTAACAAATATAAAATTTATTTGTATACTAAAGTAAATCTTATTTAACATTTTTAATACCTTCAACACTCATTGGTAAAGTCTATTATTATTCTTTCAGCATTTAAAAGTTTGTAGTTTTTTTTTCTTATTATAAATACAACATCCACCTAATATAAAACTTAGTAATATAATGACTAAATTTATGATATGTAAGATGTAACATCCTAAATTATAATTTTAATATTATAAAAGAAATTATCACACATTTCATAGTTGAGAAGAGTCAACTATCAAAGGACATAAAAAAATGATTATAGTTATCCGGAATATAGTCATAATTCAAACTTTTATATACAAGAGTTTCTAATTCTAATATCATCTAAACTTGTAACTAAAGATTGAACAAAAATATCACAAATTAAAACTATACTAGGCTAACGAGCTATACATCTATGTTTCGGTGGGGTTTGTGAGACCGAGACACTAACCTTCGACTTGTGTGCTTCGCTTGTACGTTCTAGTTTAGATCGATTGGTTGTCACTTTGGACAGGAGGGGGAGGTACCTGCAAAAGACACTCCGACACTCAATTTAGGAGCGGTTTAATGAACTGGTTTATATTTGATTATCATAGATCAATGTGTCTTTACCTAGGCATTAACCCTATATTTATAGGGCTTATAGCAATCAAGCTCATTAATTCATATTTGATATGACAATAAATCCAATAACACTTGCTAATATACCTGCTAACTGTCCATTAATACCATATTATTGTTCAATATGACATGTCAATCACTCATAAATAGCATATATTCGCATTTAATATGGTCATTAAATGTATTAATTGGTCATTAATGATATTTACCTTTCCTGATTGGTGTTTGTCTGACAGTCGGTTGGTTGCCTGTTTTGGCTCTGAATTCTCCTTAGCCAATCGGTCACTAGGTATTGTACAATCTACATTCTTTACTCCCAGCACCTGCTCAACTGAGACTTTTTTCTCTGTTCAGACCAATTAAGTGATTATTGCCAAGGAGAAAATCAAACAAAAACACAAACAACAACACAATGCTAGAACTTTCTCTTCTATCATACATACATACTCTCACAATTGGGTGCTTGAACACCACCTTGGTGTAGCTGAGTGCTAAAGTTCTTGGCTTTTTGGCACTAGGGCACCATTAGGCACCGCTGAGCGTCACACCAGAAGCTTTAGAAACTCCTTAATTTGATCCAGATACCCCCAAAACTCATTCTAATGACCCAACTTGTATCTTTAACAATAAAAATATATTTGGAACATGTTCATCTTTCAAATTTGATACTAGTTGGCTCACTTGGTTAGAGGATTGACCTATTGGATAAACCTAGCTATCCAAAAACACCCAAATAAGATTTTACACTCCATTAACCAGATTTTAGTGAACTAATTAGTTATACAAGTTTTAAATAACCTACTAACAGGTCCTTGACCTTAGTTTTACTCATTCAACCCCCACTTCCAATTTTCACATCTTAAAATCCCTTTTTAGATTAAAACCAACATATCATATTTCACTTACTACTTTATCTTCCACCACATCTTTATACTTCATTAAACCTCAAACAACAACTTCAAGGATTCAAGCAAACACAAAGTCACAATCAAACATAGCATTATGATTCAATTAAACATCATTCATTCATCAATACACCATTTTCACTCAACATTCATCATAACATTTAGCTTAGTCAATTAATTATGAATCTCACAGCTTTTCCAACCAACATTCATATTCCTAAACACTAAATTAAAGACATTATTAGTTTTCCTTACCTGGTTAGGAAAGCTCAGAGACGACTCTAGAAAGCAATTACTCTAGCTTGAACTCAGAAAACTCTATTGATACCTACATACCGCCAAAATTTTGATTCAAACAAACCATTAAGACCAATGATCCTCGAAGAACACACACAACCTCAAGAATTTAACATGCGATCAAGAAATTCTTCTCACATGCAAGATGTAACATCCCGATTTTCGGGATGTCCCGATTATGAGTAAAGTTTAAAAGTTTTAAAATCATAATATCATCGCAAAAATCCGCTTATATAATACCAAAATTAGTAAAATAAAAACGAAATAAAATAAACTCGATTACATTGTCTTTAACACTTATAGTACAAAAAATTTAAATAACACAAGTCTTTTTCCCACTCTCGCGCAAGGAAATAAGAGAGCATTCTTCTCCTTCTTCGTTTGATATTTCCATCTCGTGCAAGGAAGATGGTCTGGTGGTGGAGAGAATTGACGTGCGACTCAAGCGTGTTCTCGCCTTCGATGGCGGCTCGCGATGGACTTCCTGGGTCCTTCGTTGCGCAGATAGACCTTCTCCTTTCCAGTTTCTTGTTTTGGCTCGTGATGTAATAGGAGATGGCGTTCTCGTGGTGGTGGAATCGCGGAAGCTTTCCTCCTTCAAAGTAACCCGCGATGTGCGATCAGTGTCATAGTGGCGAGAGAATTTAATTTAATTGAGAATTTGATTTTAATGATTGATTAACGTAATAAATGATCTATTATTTTAGATTGATATTGAATTATATTTATTTATTGTTTGTCATTTATTGGTTGAGTGAAACTCATTGAGCACTTGTTTCGTTTAAAATTACGATAAACTTTGACTGATGATTGGAATGAGTGAGTGTTGGAGTTGGAATGGGTGAGTGTTGGAGTTGTACCTGAACATGTGGTTGATCGATGAGCATAAGAGTGAGGGATAGATTCACTTGTTGTACCTAGTAAATCCTAAGACTATCGACTAGTCGAGATAACAACTTTCTTTAGCCTTGTGTGCAAAAAGGGAGTGCTCGAGTATTGAGCCTTCTTTGTATGGGGTGATTGTGTTTGTCTTGTCCTTGTGTGGCAGGAAACATGTTCCTTAGCCAGGTAGGCGCTCGAGCAGACCTGTAGGAGAGGCTACAAAGGACTTATAGGGGAGGTTACATGTTTGAGGTAGGGTAGAGGAGTGTGACTAATTCTTTTCACTATGGAGTTATGGTATTGTGGAGGCTCATGGTGTTATTGATCATGAAGAAGTTATTTCTAATGGAGGTACATCTGATGATGATTCGTAGTGACGATGTGTTTGGAGACGATGTTGATAAAGATGACGTTGATGGCATAATCATGATATAGTTAATGAGGATGTTGATGATTATCATGGTGTATAAATGATTCTGTTAGTAGGATAGCGTTGTAGATGATGATCATGGTGTATAAGTGATTATGTTAATAGGATAACGTTGTAGATGATTGGTTTGTTATTAAGTTATGTTTGCTTCCTATGTACAAATTTTATTGTTATTAGTTGTGTTTTGGTAGCTTACCCATATTTGTTTGTGTTGTGGTTGTGTGTGTCTTGCGATGATCATATAACTTTTGGTTATACGGGAGCAGATGTTGCAGATGCATGATAGAGACTCGAGAGTGAGAAAAAAACTTGTGTTATTTAAAGTTTTTGTAATGTAAGTGTTAAAGATAATGTAATCGGATTTGTTTTATTTCATTTTTATTTTACTACTTTTGGTATTATATAAGAGAATTTCCGCGATGATATTATGATTTTAAAAATTTTAAATTTTACTCATAATCGAAACATCTAAAAAATCAGGATATTACACAAGAAGGAAACTCAAATAAGAAAAAGGTAAAAACTAACTTATTCCTTTTAGAAAACCGATCGGATAAACTCGTAGATATCATTGTCTTCATCTCTTGAATTGTCAACAAGATGACTCTCGAGTTAGAAAGTTTAGAAAAAAAGGGAGAGAAAATCTAGAAAAGAAGTTATAGAAATATGATACGTATTTATGAAATTCTATTTTTATTATTGCATTATTTATACATTAAAATATTCAATCTTCATTTTATAGGTTATCACATAAAATATTTTATCTAACATTTTCCTTTCTTCATTAGTCATTATTGATTTAGAAATTTAGAAATTGTTATTTAAATTTTTAACACCTTGTCTCCCTCGTTCTCTGCCTCTATCGTGTCCACTGAATTTGTTGGAAGGAGTACTATATAGAAGTTTTCAATATTATTCATAAACTTTTGGGTATTTAATTTTTTATCCATGCACAAGTAGAAAAACTTACCATTCATCAAGTGAAAAACCATGAATATCTTTAAATTCTTTTTTAGCACATACACCAAAATTAAATTTTAGCCAAAGTTTGAAGTAGATTCTCAACCACAATATTTATTTCTTCAATTTAGTCACCTATGTGTACATCTAGTTGACTCAGTCATCAAACGTGAAAAATAATTTGCGATTGATTTCCCAAACTTCACTTGAATTGTTTCACACTCAGCTTAGAGAATGCTTTTTTTTTTTTACTAAATCTATAATATAGTTGGCTGTTTATTTATTGACAATGATTTAAAATACACCAATGAATAACTTAAAGCAAATAGTGTTTTGTATGCAAGTCTTTTAACTTTTCTTTTGATGTGTGTTAAAATCTTTTCACTATTTAAAATGATATTTACTTTTTGAATAGGCATCTTTCATAAAGAAACGAAATTATTCTAAAGTAAAATAAGTACAACATGAAAGTTGTAACGTTTGATATGTAATAACTTCCTAAATATTAGACCACCAGAAACTAATTCAATTAAAAAAATACATAAGTATTATAATAAACTATATATACATTAAAAGTTAAACAATTTCACGTTAACTTTAATAACTGACATTGATAAATAAATATGAGAGAATTTGTATATTTTATAGTTGAAACATATGTTTTGAAGGTTACCTTTATATAACGCTATTTAATATATAAAATAAACTATGTTCATATATAAATTTCTGTACACTTGTTAAAAAGATACATAAGTATTATAATAAACTATATATACATTAAAAGTTAAATAATTTCACGTTAACTTAAATAACTGACGTTTATAAATAAATATGAGTGAATTTGTATATTTTATAGCTTAAACGTATGTTTTCAAGTTTACATTTATACAACGTTATTTAATATATGAAATAAATTATGTTCAAATACACCAATATAAATATTTATTTGTACCATACTTCTTATTAAGAAATAGACTTTAAATCTAACTTAATTACATAAAAAAATAAAATTTGTATTCATTTTACATTTAGATAGATTTTAAACTTAATTTAATTTTACAAAACTTACTTATTTTATACTTATTTATATATTTTAAATTGTTTTATCTTTAATCTATGTGTGACTTTTAATAACATTTTAACATTGTTAAAAAAAATTTAACAATGAATATTTATATTAGAGAATTCTTAAAATTATCCAGACAAAAAAGAAAATGATATATTATTGTAAAATAAATGAGTATTTTTAAATTCATACAAAGTTTAATTATATAAAGAATTAATTTCCACAATTACTTCCAGGTCCTCCAAACTCCAAACTGGAGAACACTTCCTCTGTATGCTTCTTGATAACCATAGTATTTAACACCATAACAACGAGTATTATCAGTAAAGGATGCAGTTTGAGATGGTTTAGGTCCAAAAATGTCTCTTGATGAATCTTGAACCAATACAGATCTAAAGTAGCATGCATGGGTAACGTTACCATCAGGAACATAGCCAGATCCCATGGGAGGACTAGGACTATCAACATTAGCTTTTGTTCTCCCACCCCACCCTACTGTGCGTGCTGACCCCAAGTTCGAGAACATTGCTGGATAATAACCAATGTTTATATTTCCTAAAGTTAACAACCAATTTTTTGTAATTGGATCCTGAAAACAAATGTCAGCTTTTCTGAATAACATATTTATAATTATATTTAGGTTTAAACCTTTCTTGATCCTAATTTTTATATGAAAATTTTAGTTGGGTCATCAATTTTTTCAACTATATTAATTGGGTTATATTTTTTTGTAAAAATTGAATACATCTTATTCTAACCATTAAGTGCTCTCTAACGCGTTAACAGTTAATTAAGAGTCTTTTGACGTGGTTCATCCAAATTTGGTCAGATTCCCTTCACCACCCACTTCACTGGACTCACTCTCCCATGGACCTCGTTGGCGGAGCTTCGTCGACGCAAGTCATTAGCAGACATACCATTGATTGGGTAATTAAAAAGATAAAAACCATTGAGCGAGTCCTCCTCGTCGCGCCTTCATCGTCGATCGTTGCCGCTATGCCGCATCAAACGATCGCTGGCGCTATGCCGCACCGAACGATCGCTGCCGCCATTTGTGAGAGAATTAAATCTGTCATGGTTGAGCAGTGCACCGATGGAAAAAAAGAGCAGAAACAGAACGTGAAAACAATGGCGAGACCTGATGTGCGAACTGTCACTGCTTGTGCCTTCACGACCTGAACCAGGAAGAAACCAAAAAATTGGATTTTCCTTAGGGTTCAGGAGCATTAGGGTTTCAAATTGGGAATTTTCCCAATTTAGATTTCAGATTTTAATTAGGGTTCTTAAAAGAGATTTTCTGGAGGATTAAATTCCAGAAACATAATTGGGATTTTAATTTCCTATTTTATCATAAACGTTAAAGTTTCCCGAATTGGATTTATCATTAATGCTAATTGGTTTGGGTTTCATATCCTGGAGAACCAATTCGATCCACCAAGAAATCAAAAACGGAAGAGCATCATCTTCCTCCATTCATTCATTCATTCATCATTCGTCCCTGCATTTTTCTCCCAACAAAGCTGTTTGAAAAGCCTGGGTGAAAGGAGAGGGTCTAACACCACCAACAACAAGGGAAAATTTTTTGGGATATAATACCAGCTGCAGGAGCAACAATATTTTTGGTAAGTGTTGGAGGAGGGGTCGTGGGAAGTAGCCGCTATGTTTGTGGAGTATATCGATTAGGGATGGGAGGGAGGAGAGGATGCGAGAGAGGTTGCAGAGGTTAGGGTCGGAAGAGAAGACGGCGTGAGACTTGGCTTCGAGGTCGAGGAGCGTGTCAATGGCAGTGCTGGGTGTGAAGGGCTTTGGAAGCTTCTTTGACACCTTCAATTTTGATAAGCCATATCATGATTCTTTAATTTAAATAAAATTTCTATATAATCAAACAATATATGTTAGCATAAACACGTCAGCTATATTTAACGCCTTCAGATAGTACTTAATGGTTAGGATAAAATATGATGTTCATTTTCACAAAAAATATGACCCAATTGATACAGTTGAAAAAATGATGACTCAACTAAGATTTTCATACAAAAATTAGGATCAAGAGAGAGTTTAAACCTTATATTTACTTAAAAATAACGTAATTAAAAAACTAAAATGAATAAAATCATGCATTTAAAAGTCATATTCAATTCTAATTGAAGTGAAATTTGATAGCATGCTTGCTTACCTGAGTAATAACAGTGCGAACCTCATAAGTTACTCCACCATACACAAATATGTTAGGAAAATATCCACCGAGATATTTACTTCTGTCAACTTGAACAAAACCTCGACATCTAACATTCGTGCATCCTGTCTTCTTATAATTATCTGACTGTAATTTTTTAACATCGATTTAAATTTAAACCAATGGAACATGTAGCATAAAAAAACTGAATAATGATATTTAACAAATAAATAAAATTGATTTTTATTCAGAAAGTTTATTATAATCTTCTATCAAACTTTTACCATAGTTTCGAACATCCATTTGTGTAGAGAAAAAGTGGAAAGAGAATATGCATCACCTGTACTTAAAATTTCTTAGAGTATATTATGTTCTTTTCACATATTAAGACTAAATAAATTCGAGTTAAATATATTTTTGTTTCTCAATTATATTATGTAAAATTAAAATTGATTTTTATTCTAAATTTTAGTTCTGTTTGGTTTTTTAACTTTTAAAAACAATAAGTTTATTTGTTTTACGTTAAATGTTTTGTTGAAAGGTTAGATTTTTCTCTTGTTATGATTTTAGAGATATGTTTTCTTAAAGTTATCTGACTAAACAAAATTAAAGTTTTGAGTAAATTTCAGTTTTATGTTATAATTGAATGATCAAAACATATTTAACTAAATAAAATCTAATAATATATATATTCTTACCGTCCATGTTGCAAACAATCGGGTTCTTGTATCACCATTTAATTGTGGATCCACCTATATCAAAGTAAAAGATCAATTAGAAACTTTTTTACGTTCCATTTTGTTTATAGTTTAAAATTATTTTCACAAGAACTAATAAATATATAAATATATGATAAATTCTCTTCATTATAATAAAATAACTATATAGTTCTATTTTTCTTAAGATAGTAAATGTATGGGTATAATACACAAATTAAATGACTTAAATTTTGCAAAGATCATAAGTGCAACCATTATAATTGACATAACTTCAATTTCTTAAAGAAATCAGAAATGAAACAATTATAACTCACATGCCATCCAAGTGCAATTTTGTTGGCGGATTGCGTGGCCCATTTTCAACCCATATATGAGAGATAGATATTTGATTTTTTGTAACATTGTGTGGATTATAAACACTGTTGATTCCGCTAACTTTGTAAAACGGACCCACCTCTGACCTCAGAAATACTTCTGCAAGCTACAAAATTCAATATATTCAAATAATTAATTAACTTCAAATATAATTTAAATGAATAAACAATTAGCTTTGTATAATATATCTTACGTGAAGACCGGGATTCTCTTTAATCAATATATTATCATTTAATAATATTTTTTCTTCAATGAGATCATCTTCATATTTTGTTGTTCTCTGAATTGGAACCGTTCCTATGGGACATTTTTCCTTATCAAGCCCAAACATAGATTCAATTTCTGAATTATTCACACTTGTTTTTTCAATTAAGTTTTCAAAGTTGGGTTTTATCTGTAAATACACAAAAAATAATTTAAAGATTAGAAAAAATATAATCAAAGAAGGGTAAAAGTTAAAACCAAAACATTAGAAAGATTTTAAACTTGAACTTTTTTTTTCTATATAATTAAATATTTTTTATTATTTACCTGTAATGTATGATTCTTTAGTAAAGGATGATGAAGGCTGATTGTTTGTAAATATCAATACAATCAATAATATTTCCAAAGTCTGTCTATAAAATTCAAAATAAAAAAGAATAAAATTAGTAATCATGCATGATACGAAATTGAAAAAAATAATATAAAAAAATATAAAAAATTATCAAATACATGAATAATCTTAATTGGAGAATTCTTGATGAACTTTGATTTTGTCTCAAGCTCCAAATTTCTCTTCAATGTATCTTGAATACCATTAACATTATGACTAATATGAGTAATCGTCAAACATAAACACAAGACAAAAAGAAATATATTAATCATCATTTTCTCAACTCTATCATCTAACAAAATGACTTGATATATATATATATATATATATATATATAAAGAAACAAGTTTTATTATTTTATCCCAAAAAAAAAGGTAAAAAATTATACACATTCTAATCTTCACATCTAATATAATGAATATAAAATTCTTGTCTTATATTCATTTCTAAGTAACATATATATTAGTTCTCATATTTCATATTATTTCATATCAATTAATTAATTTTTATATAAAATATTAATTAAGAAAAAAATTTAAACACAATTAATTTGGTCAATAGAACTAAAAGTTTAAAGGAAGCTTTCAGTTTCCAATATAATTTAATACCGGATTCATAAGTAATAATAATATTAATACTTATAGTTCATTAGTAACTAATGATTTGAATAACTATTGCAATAAATTGTTGAATATATAACTTTCAACAAGGTTTTCAAATTCTAATGAAAATAAAACGGTCAAATAAATGCATAATATACTTGCAAACGTATTTGTGAATTCATTATTGAAATTGATCTTGTCAATAAAAGTAATAAATTTGAAATTTTCTTTACCAATAAAACTGAATACTAAATTTGTAAGTAATAACCGAAAAAATTAAATAATAAAAAATTTTAAATAGAAAAATATAATTTGAATGAAAAAAAAAAAGAAACGGTAAAGAAAAAAGTTTGAAGGTGTGAAAAACAGTAAAAAAAACTTAAAAAAGAAAGGAAAAAAACCCAGATCTTAATGAAGAAAAAGAAGAATAGAAATTGGTTACAGAAAGAAAAAACTTGGAACAAAAATAGTTACTGAAGAAATTTATTTTGCTTGTTGAAAGCCTTAATCATATTCAGACCTATATAATAAAAAAAGTCAGTAAAGTCAATATTTGAACACTTCAAATATTTGAAATCGTAGTTATAAACAACACCAACTTGAACAACTTAAATAAAAATTACAAGAAAGTAAAAAAAACTCAAATTGGAGTGAAGAACATCCAAAGGTTATTAAAGAGAAAGCTTGATGTCATGAGAAAAGAAAAGATGAAAATTGTATTTCTTATTCCATTGTCTAGAGGCCTGTTTGAATCCATATGAAAACTTCAATAACTTGCAAACTTATCCTGGTTTTTCAGTTTTATAGCCAAGAGAAAGAGACATGTATACTTCTTCATCTAGATCCCCATGTAAAAGGGCATTATTTACATCTAGTTGATGTAAATACCAATGTTTGGAAGCTGCTAAAGCTAGAACCAATCTTATTGTGTGAGTTTGACAATAGGTGAAAAAGTCTCAAAGTAATCTAAACCTTGTTGTGTGTAGTCTTTGGCTACTAACCTTGCCTTGTATTGTTAATACTCCCATCAGCATGCCTCTTTATTTTGTATACCCATTTACATTCGATAGGTTGCTTTCCATTAGGTAGATAAGTCAAAACCCAAGTTTTGGTATTTTCTAAAGCTGCAATTTCTTGATCCATG
This sequence comes from Vigna angularis, assembly GCF_016808095.1. Classification (NCBI taxonomy): domain Eukaryota; kingdom Viridiplantae; phylum Streptophyta; class Magnoliopsida; order Fabales; family Fabaceae; genus Vigna; species Vigna angularis. The sequence continues at coordinate 26,381,805 of NC_068976.1, forward strand.
ACATTTCTCTAACAGTCATGTTTGATGGCTTGGTTATAGGTTTTAGGTTCACTAACTTGGGAAAGATTAAGAACATATGATTTATGAAGAAATGATAATACATCATATGAGAGATACATGTTGCAATGATAGTCCTGCATATAAGACTTGAACTGAAAAAAAAAAATAATGTTTGACAAAAAAAAAGTAAAAACTTTACAAATGAAAGGAAAAAAATCTTACTAAAATAAAGAAACTTGGTAATTAAATGCCTGGTATCCAGGAAAAATCGGAATAGAAACAAATTTGGAAAAGAATCTTAATCAAAACACCTTAAAACATTTCAAACGATGATAAACTTAACCAAAAAAGCATTGTAGAAAAAGGTTGAAGAAGAAATGCATTATATTTATATTGTGCGCTTCGGTAACAAAAAAAACTTAACAAAGAAAGAAAGAAAAATAAGACCTTACCATATTCAATCAATATCTCACAATAAAAACACGAATTTCAATGACTTTAAGGCTTGCAAGTGAAAAGAGCATTAAACAACTAGAGGATCCCCGACTAGTCGTCTCAAGAGCTAAGCTTGCTCAATGAGCCACACAACTTGTCCAATTAAAATAAATTTAAGGACTCTTTAGAATTTAAGTTTCAGTTGGCGCTTAGTGGCACAAAGCAAGCACAAAGCTCACAACCAGCAGTCCAAGTGTGTCCATCGACACTCGGTTCGCACCCAACAACCTAAACTCCTAGAGCTTAGTAGAAAACAAATTTCACTTATGCTCGATGACCTTGATAGCCTATCCAACGATAGTCAGCATTTTAGAACACTGATGTGTGTATCATATTGGCCCATTGAGTCTTTATGAGTCATTTTACTCTATTCTTATACCAAAATAAGTCTAATTCCATTCAAAATCTTCTTAGGTAACACCAGAAATAACATTTAACGTCATGCGTCTAACGAAAAAAAATCCAACATAAAAAATGACGGATGACAGTTTTATAAATAAAACGACATTATAAAAGTCGGTTAAATGAGCCCTCGACGTCAAATAAGGTATAGGCGTCAACTCCTTCCATTTTCAGACGTTAAATGGTCTGGATACAAGATTGAAAAGTCACTATTTTATTGCCTTTAGACGTCGGCTACAAGCCCCCTGATGTCTAATTTCCCCTACGTCAGAAAATATCTCATTTGGGCGCCAATATTAACTTTTCTTGCCACTTAGACGTCGGCCCCCTCCCCGCAGACCTCAAAAAGGTTTGAAATTACCTCATTTTGGATACCAATATTAATTTTTTTTACCACTTAGACGTCGGCTGGAAAGGGGGGCCAACGCCTTAGAGCACTTAGACGTCGACCCCCGTTCCCAGTCGACGTCAAATACTCTACATTTTTACCCACTCCAGAACGCGAGCACTAGTTAAGCGTTTTCTCTCTCGTTGCATTCAACTTGTTCCTTTGCTTTCTCTCGTTCGCCATTAACGTTCAGGTAATTTTTCTTCCACTTTGCACCGTTTAAATAATTTTACATCGATTATATTACATTTGGAACCATTGTCGTTCATTTGCACCGATTAAAATTCGTTTTCATTGGCTTTTGGTGTAGTTCTTGGGCGAGTTCTAGGACAACTACGACGACAATTTTTGTCTGTTATTGTGTGCATTTTTCTCGTCACCCTCACAACGACACCTGTCTATTCCCTCACCTTCACGATTAGTTTCATTTTTGGGTTTTTATGTATATTAGTTGTTGCATTTTCATTGGTTGTTGCACTTTTAATTGGTTCTTACTACCTCTAAAATTATGGAAAATTTTGTTGTGTATTCTTGTGTTTGATATTGATTTTTCACGGTTTTAGTGGAAGAAGAAAACATTGGCGAATTGTTTTCTAAAAAATAGTCCAAAGATTGACGTATGTTGATAACAAACGTCAATATAATGTCTCCCGCGATGACGTTGGACATTTAACCGACGTCAAAAGCCTAAAATAACATAACGTAAGGATTCAGAGATGACAAAGAGAAAAACAAAGATTTGTTATCAGTAATGTGATCTGTGGTTCCCGAGTCAATAACCAAAGAACCAAGAGAAAAAGATGGACTCAGACCAATAAAAGAAGTTAGAAAGTTATTGATCCTTATACCATTTGAGAAATTTACTGAAAATAATAGAGTCATCAGTAATATCTGATGAAGGATGATCCCTAGTAGGTGATTGTGACAAAGAAACAATCTGAACAATAACAGAAGATCTAGAAGGACGACCATGTAATGCATAACACTTGTAAATCATGTGGCCTAGCTTGCCATAATAGTTACACTTGAGATTCAACATACGTGTTGTTTCTCTTATATTAGATCTTCTGTATAACTATCTTTTGAAAAAGATATTATTTATATTCTTAGTTGTTCTTTTGGTTTTGTAAATATATAATAATTTCATGGTTAGTTTAGATAACTGTATAAATATTTTATATTTTCTTTAAGTTTAACTGTTGTATTTTATTTGCAAAGGTGTTTCCTATTAGTAGCAATACTAATTAAATGAGATATTTATTAATTATTACCAATATTAATAAAACACATAAAAATAATACCTTATATTTTTAATTAAAATAAATATAAATTTAAATATACTTTTATTATATTTCTGATCTGTTTAAAATGTACTAAAAAAATTCATGCTTGTATTAAAATTACATTTATAATAAATTTCTAAATATAGTTAATTTATTTAAAATTTATGGTAAAAAAATAAACTTGTGCGTTTAAAAATTAATTGTCAAACTGAATGTTTTATTATTTATTATATAATTATCTATAATATTGAATTAATATTTTAAATAATTAAAGTTTATATTACTAAAAAATTAAATTTAGGTATTATAAAGTTAATTAAAATATGAATGAGCGTTATCAAAGTTATTAATTTTAATAAAATAAGGTAAGATTTTTATTAAAATGCTTATTTGTGTGAAGTGCTCATTTAGGATTTTCATAATATTCTTCCTTATAAAATAATAATTATTAAATACAAAGATGATAGAGAAAAATTGTAGAGAAATAATAATAATTTTCTCAAAAAGAGGTAATTGCTTTCATTATCCAATTAATTTTCTCACTATATATATGATAGATCATCAAGTCATTTTTGTTATGAGAAGAGAATGATGAATATGTTATTCTTTATTATGTGCTTGTGTTTAGTGATTAGTCATAATGTTGATGGTATTCAAGATACATTGAAGAAAGATTTGGAGTTTGAGAGACATCCAAAACTCAGAGATAGGTCTCCATTCAAGACTATTAATGTATTTCATAATCTTCTTAAATCTTTTCATATCATTTTTCTTTTGCCTTCATATCATATTTCATAGATTACTAATCATATTATTTTTATTTTGGATTTGATAGTCAGAGTTTCAAGAAATTATTGATTGTATTGACATTTATAAACAACCGGCCTTCGACCATCCTTTACTAAAGAACCATAAATTACAGGTAAATGATAAAAAACCTTAAATTATATAAAAAAAGGTTCAACTTTAAAATCTTTAAGAGTTTTAGTTTAAAGTTTCAATTTTTCTTTGTTTTTTATTCTAAACATTAATTTTTCTTCTTTGTTTACAGATGCAACCCAACTTTGAAAATTTAATTGAGAAAACAAGTGTGAATAGTTCACAAATTGAATCCATGTTTGGGATTCACAGAAAAAAATGCCCAAAAGGAACTGTTCCTATCAAGAGAGAGCAAAAGATGATCTCACTCAAAAAGGAATATTTAGTAAATAATAATATATTGGTTAAAGACATTCCTGGTGTTCATGTAAGATATCTTAATGTTAGTTTTTTTATTTTTATAAATTATATTTATTTGAAGTTGATTATTTCTTTTAATATGTTGAATTTTATAGATTGCAGAAACAACTGTCATATATGACGATGTAGTAGGTCCTTATTATAAAGTTAGCGCAATAAATAGCGTTTATAATCCAAAAATGACAGAGAAAAATCAACTCTCTTCGTCTCATGTATGGGTTGAAAATGGACCTATAGAATCTGTCAACAAAATATCTGCTGGATGGCATGTGAGTTATAATAATTACATTCATTATTTCTTTGAAGTCATTTAATTTGTGTCTTAAATATCATTAAAAAAATTAAGTATTTTTAATTATGTTCTTATTAAAGATTTTTATTCTATACATGAAGTATTTAAAATATTTTTTTGTTCAATACCTGTTTTATTTAAAATAATAGTTTTATTTTCATTAAATTTACGAGATATTTAAAATTTAATTAAGCCTGTGATTTTTTTATCTATCATTCTATAAATTTTAAAAAATATATTTTTTTCCTTTTTATTATACCCATATATTTACTATGTTAGATGTAAAGAAAAATAAATAAAATAAAAACAATACAATTATTTTATTACAGTAAAGAAAGTTTATCATATTTATGAAAATAATTTTAAAGCATAGATAAAATAGAGCATAAAAAATTTCTAATTGACCTCATTCTTTGATATCAGGTGTATCCTGAATTATATGGTGATACAAAGACTCATTTTTATGCAGCATGGACGGTAAGAAGAGATAGCATTATATTTAATCTTAATTTAATTATAGAAATGAAAGATGGGAGAGAATGCATTTTATGAAATTTAAGTGAATGTCAAAACATTACAGAAAGATAATTTCAAGAAGACAGGATGCCACAACCTTCAATGTCCAGGTTTTGTTCAGACCGATAGACAGTATTCGCTTGGTTTCTCTTTCCCTAAAACATCTACCTATGGTGGACCAATTATTGAGGGTCTCATTTCTATTGCCCAGGTAAAAATTATGCCTTTAATTAAAATTGAATATGCTTGATTAGTATCATCTTACCTTTTTTAATTACATTTTTAAGTAAATATGACTATGGATTTGTAATATTTTATGATACATGCAGCAACATATAGGTTAATGATATGTTATTCACAAAAAGCTCTTGTATGTTCTCAGGATCCAAAGACAAAAAATTGGTGGATAAATGCAGGAGAGATAAACATTGGTTATTATCCAGCAGCATTGTTTTCGAACTTAGGATCAGCAGCGATGGTTGGATGGGGTGGAAGAACACAAGGTAAAGCTAATGGTCCTAGTCCTCCAATGGGATCTGGTTATTTTCCTGATGGAAAGGGTATCCATTCAGGTTATTTTAGATCTCCTAAGATTATAGATAATTCAGGAGAGGAGTTTACACCTAATCCTATTATAACTAAAACCTCCACTGACAATAGCGATTGTTATCATATTGAGTACTATGGACCACAAGTAGGGTTTCCTGGTGTTATCCAGTATGGAGGACCTGGAGGAGCTAATTGTGGAGATTAATTTTTTATAATCAAATATTATATCAAGTTTAAAAAATAGCACTCAATTTACTTCTATTTATTTATAAAAATGTAAATTATTAAAGTTTAAGTGAAATTGTTTAACTCTTAATATAAGTAATTTATCACAATACTTATCTATATGTTTTAATTGAATGAATTGAATTAGTTACTTCAGAAGTTATTACATTAATTAAAAAGTTATAATTTTCTTGTTATCTTTGTTTCTTAGTTTTCAATTTTTTTTTCTTAGATGGTTAACTACTTTATAATGTTTTCCATTTTGTAACGTGTCGATTCTAAAAGTAAATGTTCTTGTAAGACCGAAATGTATTTAGAAGCACACAAATCTTATCATTAGATCGAGATATCACATTGGTTGCACATGTTCGTCTTTCTTTTTTCACAGGAACTTTCCACTATGCTATGTTATTATACTATTCTTATATACTCGGAGAGTCTCAAAGTATCTCTCAGAGTGTCTGCAAACAGAAAGAATAAGACATTATGTTACAAAAAGTTTTTTGTACCTGTTTTCGAAACAATATACAATTAAGCATGAGAAATAGAAAATATTCGACTTTTTGTACTATTTTTAAATCAGTACAAAAGTTTCCATTTTTAAACTGGTTATTGCTAGAACATGTATAAAAAGTCTTACTTTTTATATAATTTTAATAAGTATACTTTTTATACCTATTCTGACAATAATTAGTATAAAAAGTGACACTTTTTTTTGATACCAGATATGTATGTATCACTATCTACATGCAGACATACATAAAATTCAATTCCAGAATACAATCCATATATATACAATGAGCAAAATAATTAATATTGTTTTTACTATTTATACATCAAAATAATTCATAAACTCAATGTATAATGAATACATTTAATATATTACCTAACATCATCTACAAACACTTAAAAGAAATGCAACCCGTTGCTCCCAAACATCTTTTATGACTGGTCGTAACATAGGAGACATATTACCCAATATCTACTCAAGGAACAATTTGAGTTAAGTTATACTATTAATGATTTAAGATATTAGTTATAAAATGTTTACATTACCAAATCTCACGAGTCAACGACATTTGTAGATATAATTTTTTGCATGTACCTCAAGACATAATATCCGTAGTCAAAGCTCTTTGATTGACGCAAGCATTATAAGTTAAATTCATAAAGTTTCATAAAATTTATAATTATATTTTAATATTATGAATGATTAGTTACTTACATGTGGTACAATAAACTATAATTTCTTTTTATAATTTCTTTTTGAAAGTGATGTGTTCCTTGCAACCTTGAATATGTCGCAACCAATGCTAGAATAAAACTCTTGCAATCAAATAATCTAATTAAGAATTCATCATAATTATTTATTAAAATTCCAATTTGTAAGCTAAAGCAAACTTGGCCAACCATGTTATTAGAGTGAAACTATGAAAGATTCAATGATAATGGTGTATATATAACATTGAAGCTACAATTAAAAGAGTATATCAAAGACCATTGAAGTTGAAGTTAACTTAGAAGCACAAAGGAGTGAAGTAGAACAGATATGAGACAAGCTGGTGTATATTCAAGGTTACTGTGTGGAGGGGTACTAGGAAGGACAGGGCCTCACTCTTTTCCCTTGACAAGGATCGAGAAGATCATGAAGAAGTCAAGGGATGATGCTAAAATGATATCTGGGGAGGCTCCAATTATCTTCTCCAATGCTTGTGAGCTCTTCATTTAGGAACTTACTAGAAGGTCCTGAATCATGGCCATCCAAGGCAAAAGAAGGACTTTGCACAAAGAGGACTTGATCTCTGCAGTTATAGCCACTAATAATTTGACTTTTTTATCACTTTGGTTTCCAATTCTGACAGCATCCACTTGGTGGCACCACCACTACCACGGAGGTAGAAACTATATATTAGCCTTAAGCAACCTAAACACAACAGCAGCTATAGAATTTGAGTTCATGTCATTATTTTAATATACATATGTGTGTGTGACTTTATCTGTTGGTTATCCATCACTATACATAAATCCATTGCATTCATTTAAAATGTTGATTCAAGTGTAATTCAATAAAATGGTTTACCTTTTTTCTGTGCGGTAGCTGAGATTCCAAGATCAATTTCTGGCCAAACAAAATAGTGCCCTACAAAGTTTACCTAACAACTATGGAAGTATTTGCAGTTGGAACGCCCAACACACACCACACACTGCAACTTACAAACTCATCACAACAGTGTAGCATTGGAGGACCAACCACGAAGAGGGATTCATCCACCATTGATGAGAGCTTCAACCACGGTGACAAAAACAAAGATAACTTCACTTATCCACCATGGCGATAACTTCAACCAATAATGGCAACCAGTGACTAGGAATATAAAAGGTTGACCCATCCATCATGGTGAGAGCTTGAACCAACAATGGCAACCAGTGGCGGTGAACAACAACTTCATCCAACCACCATAGCGACAATTTCAACAATAACAACTAGTAATGACAAAGAACGAAAGCAAACAGTGAACGAGAGCAATGGTAAGAAGCGTAGAAGAGAATGAATGTGAAGTGCGAGAACAAGAACGAGAATAAAGGAGAAGAATCTCAAAACAGATAAAGTGAAGTGTGGAAGGAAATTTAGGGCAAAATGTTAAATAATCTATATCGATTATAGTGTCTAACCGATATAAAAAAAGTTCTCCAATATGTTATAAATTTTGAATATAATATTGTAAAATATCTATTTTTGAATGTTGATATTGTTCCACAAGTCTAGTGCAGCTTAAATGTTGTTGTCAACGTTCTTTGCCAAAGTTCTTTCTTCATTTGCAACCTTCTTATTTATTAAAATAATTTTTTTCTCAAAAAGATATTTTGGATCATGGGCCTGGTTCGTCACCTTTATAAATAGAGTACATCATTCACTCCAAAACATAATATCAAAAATTACTCTTCTCTCATTCTTCTTTCTTCTTTTAGTTTTAAGGACAATGATCTACACGCCTCAGGAAATCATTATTCGTGATCTTTATTGTTTTATTGTCAGCTCTTACAACAATCTTAAGGACTTATAGCTGACATCAACAATTCATCTCAGAGGATCAAAAGTTTGTTTCTAGAACTCAAATGGTATTTGCGAAACCAATTACATAGACACATGCCACTGTCAAAAGTAAAAAATGTATGGAAGCTTACTTTAGTTGTATGATGATGTGAATATATTCTTGAAAATTTTAGGAGTATGGAAAGCTAATTTTATTTATTTATTAATTGATAATTTAGCTATGAATGTTTCCTTAGATGTTTGTGTTTTGTTTGAATGATTAGTGATATTTTTAATATTCTCTGTAATTAATGAAAAATTGTTCGAAAGTTGTTGATTATTTCCATGAAATTAATTTCGGATGTGAATCTTTTAAAGAGAAAAATAGTTTAAATGATAGGTAAATATAGTGGCTGTAACCTAACAATGCTACGTTAGGCAATCAATTATGCTTAAAGTATTTTGAAGAAAACAAAAACGTTAGTATTAAAGCCAATTAACTCTGATTAGTTGTTTCAACAATTCTAGAGGAAAAAAAGAGTTAAAATAACTTATGTGGCTCGTTGGTTTCTTTTAGTAAATAACATTTTTTATTATCTTTTTTAAACTTGAAATCCTAATTGAACATCAACCCTTAATTTAATCCCCTTTTCCCAGCCTCAATTTTTTGATCTGCACCAAATTCTGAAAATTTTTCACTAATTATTTTCCATTGTGGTGAATCAACAGGGTGTCGAAGAAGATTATCGCACTTTCTTTTGTCAAAGTGTCATTTAAGGTTCTTTGCATCTTCTTTAACAAAGAACATACATTTGACCATCATTACCTTTATTAGTAGTATTTTTGTCAGATTTCTTTTTAAAACAGGATAAACTACATGTTGGACAATACTTTAGCGAAACAAACTCCTTTTTGTACAAAACACAATCATTAGGACAAACATGTATCTTTTGATATTCAAGACCCATTGGACATAAAAAAAATTTTTGCCTCCTAATTACGAATAGGTAGAGTATTATTTTCTAGAAGCATCTCCTTCAACAACTCCAACAACTCGGTGAAACTTTTATCGGTCCATCCATTCCTTGCTTTTAAACTAAACAACTTTAAAGTTCCAGACAGACCTGTAAAGTTCGAGCATCCTAGAAACAACGATTTCTCTGAATCATTTATAAGAGAATCATACAAATTAGCTCTTCCAAAATTATCTTCACCGACATCACGTATCATGTTCACTGACATCACGTATCATGTCCTCTAAATGATCACTCATCAATTCTTCCACATCATTTGTTCCTCGTGACGTGGTAGGCTGGTCCAGTACTTCTCCATGCTAAGTTCAAACGGTATAAGTCTTCATTATGCCGAACATGAATAGATGGTCACACACATTGCCTAAGTCTTGCCGTATTTGATTAAGACAACAAACACAGGGACAAAAATATGTCTCGTTCATAGACTTAGCATTTTGTTCAACGTATTGCAAGAACTCCAAAACACCCTTATCATATTCTTCACTGATGCGACGTTCATTCATCCAGCTTCGATCCATACTATGTTCGTAAAATCATCAGTATAAGTTTTTTAACTTTCACAAGGTTAGGCCCTACCCATTCAAAAAAATTATTTTTCATAATCTACATCATAAAATTGATAAGATTTCGGCAGCATTTCACATTGGTCTCCGAAATACACGAAATAAGAGTAGTCAACGATGAGCATAATCAAATATGCATCCGGAGAACAACACAAATACTGAACCGAAATTTTATCAATCTTATCCATAAACTCCAACTTACATGTTATTGCAAATTATGAAAATTATTTTTCTCAAACTGTCCAATCGGACAATTCAAAATTTAACACAAATGATTAAAAGATTAATCGTTTGTGTTAAATTTCAAATGGAAACAAAGTGTCACTCAATGAATTGATACTTATAATCTAACATAACAATTATAATAACACAACTAATACATGCATATTCAAAAGCCAATAACACATGCAGACCTTAAAGTAAAAAATATGCATACACAAAACCCAATAACATGCATACACAAAATTTATCAACGAAGAAGCTAACCTGAAAAGTAGATTCCAAATGAAATGGAGGGAAATCGAGAAGGATACGACCTAAAACGTAGGCCAAAAACAGTCAAAAACGATGCCCAAGAACACGCAAGAAACTGCACCAAAACGCACTGAAAACGATTTTTAATTGGTTCAAATCAAAGATATTTCATCACAGAAAAATTTAATCGGATTAAAAGTAAATTTAAATGTTCCAAAAGAGAGAAAACGCACCTAAAAATGCAATGCCGCAGAGTGAAATCGCGGGGAAGACGATGAATAGTGAGCGTAATTCCTCGCGGGTTCGCCATTTTAGTATAAATGGCACTAGACGTCGGCTACTGTGGGGCCCCGACGTTTATAATATTATAGACGTTGGGGCCATAACTAATATGACGTGTTTTGGATTTAAAAATTGATATTCGCGGGGGGTTTTAGACGTCTGTTGGAGGGGCCCCGACATGTATGATATTATAGACATTGAGGCCCCTCCACAATGGACGTTTAAGAGGCTGAAACAATTAGCTCTTCAACTACCCTGTCAGTCGCTTAAACGTTCGTTGTGGAGGGACCCCGACGTGTATAATATTATAGACGTCAGGGCCCCTCCAACGAACGTTTAAGAGGCTGAAACAATTAACTCTTCAACTTCCCTATCAGCCGCTTAAACGTCCGTTGTGGAGGGGGCCCGACATGTATAATATTATAGACGTCGGGGCCCCTCCAACGGACGTTTAAGAGGCTGAAACAATTAACTCTTCAATTTCCCTGTCAGCCGTTTAAACGTCTGGTGTGGAGAGGTCCCAACGTGTATAATATTATACACGTCGGGGCTCCTCCACAACGGACGTCTAAAGTCAAACTTATTTACAAAAATGTCACCGGTCAATTATTTATGTTGATGTTTTCGTGAACCAACGTCTATTGCGTGACGTGAAAGACAAATTTTGCACTAGTGAATCCAATTAAAATAAATTTATAGTTTTTTTAACATGCTTGTCTATTTATTCTTCCAATAATTATATATTTATTTATATATACAAAACTAGGTATTTTTGTTGTTTTTACACAATAAATAGTTAAACAATTTCTTGTTAACTTCAATAATTAACTGTTGTATATAAATCATTTCTTGAACTTGATTTAAAGAAAAACAAACAAGAGAAAATAAAGAAGAACAGAAGAAAAAAAACAAGAGAAAAGAGAGAAGAAGAGAAAAATAAATTGTACTAAGCAAAGATGCTTATTCTTAAAGTGGATATAAAACATAATTATAAAGATTATTTTCCACAATCACCTCCAGGTCCTCCAAATTGGAGAACACTTCCACCAAACTCTCTTTGATCTCCATAGTAAGTAACACCATAACATTTACTGTTGTCAGTGAAGGACACGGTTTGATCAGGTTTAGGTCCGTAAATGTCTCTTGATGAATCTTGAATAAATACTGATCTAAAATAACATGAATTGAGACTATGTCCATCAGGAAAATGTCCAGATCCCATTGGAGGACTAGGACTACCAATATTAGCTTTTGTTCTCCCACCCCATCCTACTATGGCTGCTGAACCCAAGTTCACAAACAATGCTGCTGGAAAATAACCAATGTTTTTATCTCCCAAAGTTAACCACCAATTTTTTGTCTCTGCATCCTAAAAACACATGTCACCTTCAGTAAATAACATACCATACCCTTATGCATTTAAGACTATTATAATTAAATTGAAATTTAATAAGATAACAAGTTATCAAATTAAATATATTTTTAGTTTTTAAATTATCATCAAAAATTATATTTAGTTTTTAAATTAAATTATCAACTATTTAGCATCTTTATTTTATAAAATTTAATGAAAAATATTCTTTCCAAAAAATAACATATGAATATTATATTTTATTTCGTTATAAAACTCTTTTTATCACATGAAATATACTTCATACATTGATCGTTGGAAAAAATAGTTTACAAACACTCTTATAAAATATAAAAACTACATATTATATAATTTAATTTAAAAAGCAAACATATATTTTTATAATAATTTAGAAATAAAAATTATTTAACCATTATTTACCTGGGTAATCGAAATGTAAATCTCATAACTTGATACACCGTATACCGATACGTGAGGAAAACGAGAACCAAGGTAAATATTTCTGTCAGTCTGAACGAAACCTGGACATCTAACGTTGTAGCATCCTGTTTTCCTGAAATTATCTGACTGTAGTATACAAAAATTGAAATGAAGCTTAGTTATATTCATTCTTCTATCATAAAATTCAGAAAAGCTAATACAATAAAGAGGAAAGAGAATATTATATCTGAAAATATATTCTCTTCCATGTCTAGTTTCTATAAATTAAGGTAAAACAAAATGTAATGATATCTGTTCTTACCGTCCATGTAGAATAAAAATGGGTTGCATAATCACTATTTAATTCTGGATGCACCTGATATCAAAGTACAAGAATAATTAGAAACTTTTATGTTCGTTTTCTCTTTTTGTTTATAATTATTTTCCAAAAACCAACAAATATGATATGTTTTCTTGATTATAATAAATAAATTATTATTTATTTATCTTTATTTGCTTCTAACAAACATATGTATGTATATAATAAGAAATAAATAATAGATTAAAAAAGGACAGAAATAATTAATTTTTAATTACTTTTAATTAGTTTTTAATAATTAAAAGAAGTATTTCATCCCCTAATCATTATATTCTCATTTTTTTCATCATCTCAAATCACTCTCAAAGGAAGAATGAGAAAGTTGACATAGGAGTTAAAAAAATTAGAAGGAGAAAACTTACCAATTGATTGATTACTAGAAAGACATTTAAAAGTATTCACATTTTTGTTCAAATTTAAAACATAAATTAAATTAAATTGATTTGGTAGGAAAATAAAAAATGCAATTGTAACTCACGTGCCATCCTGCAGAGATTTTGTTGGTGGTGTCTACAGAACCTTTTTCAACCCAAATATGAGACATAGAAATTTGACTTTTCTGATTAACTTTCGGATTATAAATGTTCATTATTCCACTAACTTTATAATAAGGACCAGAACGTCGTTTGAGAGATACTTCTGCAAGCTACAAAATTAAATACGTTTAAATAATCAATAAACTTCAAAATTAAATGTATATAATTTTGAGTTATAACATTATATAAAATATCTTACATGAACTCCTGGAATGTCTTGAACCAACATATGATCATTTGATATCAAATTTTCTTGAGTAAGATTATATTTCGTTGTTCTAAGAATAGGGACGGTTCCTTCTGGACAATTCTCCTCCTCAAGTCCAAACATAAATTCAATTTGTGAACTATTTTCAATTGTTTTTTCTATTTCAAAATTGGGTTTTAGCTGTAAAGAAATAAACAAACAAATTAAAATTTATTGTGAATATATATAATCAAAGTAAGATAGAAAGTTAAAAGCAAAGCATTAATATATCATCAAAAGTTTTTATTATATACCTGCAATTTATGATGTGCTAATAACGGATGTTCAAAAGCTGGTTGTTTGTTGATGTCAACACAATCAACAATGTCTCCAAACTTTGTCTATAAATTCCAAAATAGAAAAATAAAAATAATATCAGTAATTCATGTAATGTGATATCATGTTCAATGAAAGAAAAAGAAAGCATATAAAAAAAATATTAAATATTATGAAATACATTAATAGTTTTGAGAGGAGAATTAATAGTAAAACTTTGTTTTATCTCAAGCTTCACATCTTCGTTCAATGTATCTTCAATGCCATCAACAATATTATCTATGACTGGTCACCAAGCAAAAGATGAAAAACAATATATTCATCATCTTTTGAAACTGTATTACCCAGCAAAATGATCTATTATCTACCTATCAAAAAGACTTGATATATATATATATATATATATATATATATATATATATATATATATATATATATATATATATATATATATATATATATATATATATATATATATATATTAAGGTGATTAAAAATGTTATAAATATAATTTAAAAGTAATTAACGTACAAAATATACCTTATAGTAAAATATATTAACATAATAAATTAATTAAATTGTGAAACCTTCTAATTAATATATTATTAAACTCCTTTTTTCATTATATGGAAACTAATTATTTCATGGTTTTACTGTATAGTATTGAATGTCCTATATTTTTATTTATGGTTTCTGTTGTCTATCATTTTTTTAATCGTTGAACAATTATGGCTAATCATTTTAAAATTAGATATTCTTATTAAAAAAATTAAAATACTTATAGTATATGAGAAAAGTTAATTAATTTTATTTTGGCTTAATACCCTATTTTGTCTCCAGTTTTGCTCGAAAATATCAAATTAGTCCATCCTTTATAAAATGCGTCAATTACGTCCTCACATAATAAAATTTGTATCAATAAAATCCCTTAAAGAAAGAGAAAATTCAGTTAAATTTGTACAAACGACGTTAACTAAAGAAAGAGAAAATTAATTAACGCCGTTTGTACGGATTTAATTGATGCAAATTTTATTAAGTGAGGACATAATTGACGCATCTTTTAAAGGATGGATTAATTTGACATTTTCAAACGAAATTGGAGACAAAACAAGGTATTAAGTCTTTTATTTTCAATGTTTTTAAATAAATTTTAAGATTTTAAAGATTTTAAGTTAAAGGATATGAACAAAATAAATAAATAAAATGGATTAAATATGTTTTTAGTTTCTAGATTATATTTTATTTTTCGTTCTTATTTTAAACTTTATATGTTTTGATGTCTCCGAGGAAACCATAATATTTTATCCGTGTTAAAAATTAAGTGAGTTTTTGAAACTCTCTATGCCATTTAATATTTTTTAATGGAAAGTCAGTGGTGAGAGACGGAGGTAACGTTTTACACAGCTCCAGCGTCAACACCCCATTCACAACTGCGACCACCACCAGGATTACCACCGGGAAAATTACCAGCAATACCTCCGATTTTACATATGTCCGCTCCCCAGAAGAGCAACCTTCCGTCGGTGTCTCCAAGCTCCTTCGGTAATAATAGTACAGGACAGATTGTTCTCGTCGGGGTTTTCATCATTGCCTTTCTTGCTGCGGTTATTTTCTTTTTATTAAGGAATAAGTGAGAGAACAACTATTTCGCGCCCTCCCCTGGAAAATCTAACATAAGAGGAGCCGATACTCCAGAAGGTAAAGCTTATATCTTTTGCAATCATCTTCGTTGTTATTGGTGTTCTAACCAGTTCCCTTCTGCACAACCAAAATCGAAAGATGAACATCAAAATTAATAACAAGAAAAGTTATTGTCTTTTACAATTACCAGTGATATGTTTTATAATTTGTAGCAGTTCTTTAACTGTATATATATACTAATTTCAACTTTTTCTTGGAGAAACTCATTCCATTCTTCTTTATTATTTTTTTTTAGAAATCTTTACGGAGAAGAACCCAAACATACATGTTGTTATCATGTCTAATGATTTTGGTGTGATAAAGTGCAGATGTGCATTACTTTGTTGAGGAGCCTGGGTTTGGGAATGGAGCACAACAAGGTGGCATGCATATAAGATCTCTTTCAGATCCGGCTCTGAGCGGTAGTCAGTTAGTTTTTACCTACGAAAAGATTGCGAAGATCACTAACGGGTTTTCCAGCGAAAACATCATAGGGGAGGGGGGATTTGGGTATGTTTACAAGGCTTCCATGCCTGATGGTAGAGTGGGGGCGCTTAAGATGTTGAAGGCTGGTAGTGGGCAGGGAGAAAGAGAGTTCAGGGCTGAGGTTGACATTATCAGCAGAATCCATCATCGACATTTGGTTTCACTGATTGGTTATTGCATATCAGAACAGCAAAGAGCGCTCATCTATGAGTTCGTTCCTAATGGAGGTGTGTTGAAGTTCGTCTGTCACCGCTAACTTTGTATTAAAAAATAGGAAAACGTTTCTTCGACAACGCCCATTTGACAACAAATTAACAACGACACGTGGGTTGCTTTGATTGGCTGTTTTAATTGCAATTTTGAAAAGGAGAAAACCTGATTTGGAGGGCATTTTTGGAATAACCTGTTCGCGCCTAAGAAACCCATTCTCTTTCCGAAACTGTCTGTGTCCAAGTTATTCATTCGAAACTCTGGGTCCATCATATGAACTCCCAATCTCTGCCTCCACCATTCTGAACTTTGGCGACGCCACCGAGATGGTCTTTGTTGACCTCCGAAATCGTGTTTGCAACTACTAAAGTCCGGCATTGAAGTCGTTTATCTCCGTCCACCATTGAAGTGTTGGGAGGAAGTGTATTGAAGGGGTAAGCGTTGTGACATTTTCTTGAAAGGAGTGGTTTTTTGCCTGTCGCCCTGGTTCTTTGGTTGGTTGGATTGACTGTTATTCGCAAGGTATATTGTATGTTGTTGTTGTTTGCTTTCATTTTTTGGAGATTTGACCATGGTTTTTTGATGGAAAAGCCGTGTTTTCCCCTTTATTCGTTTCGCCATTTATGTATGTGCTTGTTTCGTTTTCCCGTTTTTATTGTGAGTTAGATTGTGTAATCTATGTGTTAAAGGAGTTTGAGTAATAGTAAGTTTATCAGCCTTTGGTATTGTAGGTGAATATTTGACAGACGCTATTATTAGAGTTCAAAATGGAATCCTGTAATAACAATGTAAGTAGACCGTAAACATGAACGCTTTCTTTGTTGTTTTTGACAAGTGAATTGATTGTTATGATTTGGAAACTGTTTTATAGTGGCGCCTTCGAGCTTGGATAGATACATCGTACATTGCCAACATGAACTCCTTACTGGCAACGACACATAAGATGCGCATTTTACAAACTCCGTTTAAGTGGTGTTTAGAAATTGTAGATCCTTTAGAGGTGAACCTAAAATTGTTGAAAAAGATGGTTCGTCGATGGGTTCCCCACCATCAATCGTTTAGAGTTAGCCAACATCTGGTGCCTTTCAATGTGCAGGATGTGGTCATGACTTTAGGGTTAGGAGTAGGGGGTTTGGATGTTCCTTTTGATGAATCAGTTGTGGGTAAAGTTGGTGAATCCTTTAATTCAAAATGTACGAAATTGAAAGACCTCATAGATATGTTCAATGTGCTTGTAGGTAATGATGATAGTGAGGTAGATGTGGTGTGTCGCTTGTATGTATTAGTTTGTTTTGTGGTGTTCTTTTTTCCTAGGAAGGCAAGATATGTGTCCAACATGCCTTGTTTAGTCTTAGATGACTTAGACAGTTTGTCTAGTTATGATTGGAGTAGTGCTATACATAAATATCTTGTAGATAGTATAAATAGATGTAATAAGAAACTACTTTCTGGATGGATTGCTGATTCATTGAGCATAAGTGGGAATGTCGTTGTTTTGCAGGTATGATTTATATTGGTTGTTTGTTGTATTAAGTCAATCCATAGTAATAACTGTTGTGATTAGTTTGATTGTTTTAACTGTAGCTTTGGGCGTATGAACGGCTTGGTTTGCATGATGATTGTTCTGCCAAGGAATTTCTGCGCGTTAGGCGATTTTCTTCGTTAAATTATACAACAAAAAAAATAGATGTTATGTTTAGGACTGCCGAGGTAAGTAACTTTGTTATGAACTTATGTTGTTATTTTTTATGATTTTTGCTGTTCTTATGTGATTGTTGTATATTTATTGTCATTGTCAAAGGTACAATTTGATTGGTACCTCAGTGAGAATGATTGTTTAAATCCCATCATACGTCGTGCTTTCAATTTGGATGAGGGATTGAGGCGTGAAGGTTCCAAGCGTGAAGAAAAACCAGCTGAAAATGAATATGATGAAAATTGGCTATTAGCCACTTTGGAAAAACTGAGAACAAACAACGCCAGGATAAGAAAAGTCAGAGATGAAATTGCGGCTGTTAGGAAGGTACTTGGTGATCGTCTAAAGTATCGAAAGGTGGAACAATCTCCTTCATTTCATGAACAACCTGCAGATGAAAAAGATGAAGAACCTGCAGATGAAGAAGATGAACAAGCTGCAGATGACAAACCTGCTTCTACAACTGTTGAAGAAGAAGAACGAGTACCCCTTCAGCATGCAGAACTTTTGACTGACATTGGCGATGGTGTTCATCATGGCGAAGGAGATGTCGTTGTACAACCATTTTGTTCAGGTCCTGAAGGTGTTGGTCATGTTGAAGGTGAGGGTAATGAAGGAGGTGCACATGTAGATGAAGAAAATGAAGAACCTGGACATGAAGAAAATGAAGAAGCTGGAGATGAAGAAAATGAAGAACCTGCAGATGAAGAACCAGCTTCTACAATGGTTGTACAAGAAGAAGGAGTAGCCGGTGATCATCCAATAGTTGTCATTGACGTTGGCGATGGTGTTGATGATGGTGAAGGAGAAGTGGATGTAGAACCCTTGAATGTACTGCCTTTGTGTTCTTTTGTTGGTGATCCAAAAACAGTGGTGGATTTGGATATGTTGTACCACGCAGTTACGCGAAGAGACATTCCACGGAGGTTTGTCAATAATAATTTTTTATAAGTTGTTGTTATCGGTAGTTGAATTTATGGTCAATGATATTGGTAGCTGATTTAATGATGTTTTTTTCAGGTACGTCTCTGAAATTATGTATCAACTGTTGAGCACAAGTGAATGTAGCTCTTTAGGGCCAAGGCAATGTGTAGACAACATGGTAATTATACAGTTGACTTTAATTACTGCTGTCATTCTATTTAGAAAGTTCATAAATTTGATGTTCAAGTTCTTAATTGTTGTGTAGGCTTTAATTTTTGCAGCAACAATGTTCATGTACTTTGAAAAAAGGTTGACTAGAGTCATAAAGAGGATTGTATTCAGTCCTATCTTTGGGGTAAATGGTTTAAGTAGATGTTGTTGGTTTTTGGTAGGCTAGAATTTAACATTGACATGGTTGTTTAATGATGTTTTAATGTGAAATTGAAGACCCATGTCCTGCACGACTATAGGAAACGACCAGTGAATCAACATGTGTGGCAACTTCTTGACTACCAGCCATATTTTCGATACGATCTGGTTCGACTTCAGGCCTTATTGTCTGCTGATTGGGTGAGTAAGATGTACTTTGTAAGGAGATACTTGTTTTTTAATGTGGGTTACTATTTTGACATATTCCAAACAATCTGTAGGTGTTCATCCCAATTGTAAGTGATGGTCATTGGTGGTGTTATGCACTGAAGGTCTGCACTTTTCAGTTTTATGTCATAGACTCACTTGCCAATGGTATCAAAGGACGTTGTCGGATTGATAGAAGCATTGTAAGGTTTACCTTGATTAAAAATTTGTTTGGAAAATGAGTGTTGAAATCGTACTTTGTTTAAAGTCAGTGTTTTCTTTATTGTAACCGTACAGGCTCAAAATATTCAACGCTTTTGGGGTTTGTTGACGGATAAACTTGAAGAATCTAAGTGTCCTTTGTTAGTTCAGAAAGCCAACATCCCAGTCCAACCAAACACGTAATTTTATTTTACCAATGTGTTCAAAAATTTTGTGATTCCATTGACAAAATTAATGCATCTGTTTTTTAATTTGAACAGATACGATTGTGGTGTAATCATGATGAAAGCTATTGAAATTTGGGATGGAGAGGAGAAATATGATGGGAAAAGCATGCCTGATTATACAAATGTATGTTAAATTATGAATTTGTCAATAATACATTATTAGACCCTTGACATTGGTTATGAATTCCAATATGTTAATTTCAGGAAGAGTTGGCTGCGTTTAGGAAAAAGTATGTATGTGACTGGATCCTAGACGAGGACAACGTGCGAAGATTGGAGACGCTGCAACATTTTGGATTACTGTAGCATTAGAAATGTGTCCTTCGTTTAGATTCTTCATGACTAGTAAAAGAATATACATTGTAGACAATTATACTATTGGAAGTGTATTACTTGGATTTATGTACATGTCAACTTGTTCGAGTAATAATGAATACAGGTGAACTATTCGTAATATTCATTTTGGTTGTGTTTGTTTTTAGTTGGAGTGAGTTTATTCATTACCGTAAGTTCATCGCTGCTCCCCTATTTTCATTGAACAACTCCCCATTTAGTAGGTCGGATTAATTTGTTCCATTTCATTGAGACAGCATGAGGTGGTAGGTGGTTTTTTTGGCAACTTGTACCTCTGGCTGTAGTTATAAGGCAATGGGAAGGCAGGGGTGGGAAGGCAGTATTGGCCTTCTGTAATCGATTACAGTGACAAGTACCGAAAGTGCGTGGCTGGTCCCCTCTTATGACTGAGTTGCTCCCCACTTATGGGCTGGACCTAAGTACTTTGGCTTCATTGACACAGCATGACCTGGTTGCTGTTTTTCTTGGAAACGTGTACGTATGGATGTAGTGATAAGGGAATGGGACAGGATTAGGGTGGCCCGAACATTGTCTTTTGATGACTGCATGAAGGAACTGGCTAAGGCAGGGGTGGGAAAGCAGTATTGGGGTTATGTAATCGATTACAGTGACGCTGTAATCGCTTACGATTGAAATGTACCGAAAGTGCGTGGCTGGTCCCCTGTTATGAATGAATTGCTCCCCACTTATGGGGTGGACCTAAGTCCTTTGGCTTCCTTGACACAACATGAAGGAACTGGCTAAGGCAAGGGTGGGAAGGCAGTATTGGGGTTATGTAATCGATTACAGTGACGCTGTAATCGCTTACGATTGACATGTACCGAAAGTGCGTGGCTGGTCCCCTGTTTTCAATGAATTGCTCCCCACTTATGGGGTGGACCTAAGTACTTTGGCTTCCTTGACACAGCATGAAGGAACTGGCTAAGGCAGGGGTGGGAAGGCAGTATTGGGGTTATGTAATCGATTACAGTGACGTTGTAATCGCTTACGATTGAAATGTACCGAAAATGCGTGACTGGTCCCCTGTTATGAATGAATTGCTCCCCACTTATGGGCTGGACCTAAGTACTTTGGCTTCCTTGACACAGCATGAAGGAACTGGCTAAGGCAGGGGTGGGAAGGCAGTATTGGGGTTATGTAATCGATTACAGTGACGCTGTAATCGCTTACGATTTACATGTACCGAAAGTGCGTGGCTGGTCCCCTGTTTTGAATGAGTTGCTCCCCACTTATGGGCTGGACCTAAGTACTTTGGCTTCCTTGTCACAGCATGAATGAGTTGCTGTTTTTCTTGGAAACGTGTACGTCTGGATGTAGTGATAAGGGAATGGGACAGGACTAGGGTGGCCCCAACATTGTCTTTTGATGACTGCTTGAAGGAACTGGGTAAGGCAGGGGTGGGAAGGCAGTATTGGGCTTCTGTAATCGATTACAGTGACGCTGTAATCGCTTACGATTGACATGTACCGAATGTGCGTGGCTGGTCCCCTGTTATGACTTAGTTGCTCCCCACTTATGGGCTCACCTAAGTAGTTTGGCAACCTTGACATGTACCTAAGTACCCCATTGTATTTTGATGAATGTGGTAGTCAATCTACGCATTACAAAGTACGGTCTTTTATAAACACGAATAAAAGATTTTGTTTGAATTTTTATTAATTTCATGAATTTATTCAACAAGATTTATTCATTATCATTTAATGTTGTTGTGACTTTGAAGCGTCATAATGAAGGAGTGTGGTGTATACCTTTTCCCGCTCTCCCATGCATTTGGAAATCTTTTATCTTAATTAATCAGAGTTGCATTTAATGTGGGGAAATGGGATGTGACTGCAACACTCCATGTCTTGCCACCTGCTACGTAGTCTATGACAATGCATTAAATGCTCCTTCCTTAAACACTATAATTCTTACCTTGTGCATAACTTTTGCTCCATCATGTACTTTGCATTAAATGATCCTACCTTAATCCCTACCGTGTGCATTACTGGTGCTTTTTCTTCCCCATTTGGAAGTCCACTTTCATTTGTCTTTCTTCGAACTTTGTTAAACTACACATTAAAGGCAATGTTTCCAGGTTGGTATGAAGCAGATCAAGATCATTAAAGAAGGAGTAAATTTCTTCCAACACCTTGTCTGTAAGTATACATGGTTGTAACGTCCTTTAAATATTTCTTGTAACGTCCTTTAAATATTTCTTCATTCGTCCTTTTCAGTAGGGGAAACCCTCGTTATTGGTCGTCTTTCTTACATAACCATGTATATAACACGTCTGAGTTAAATAAAACAACATCAGACACTTCATTAACACTGTTAGTGATGTCTGTACTGTAATAAGTTTGTTTATATATTGTAACAAAACTGCTTTATTATTTTCAATTGTATTCATTAACCAATGTTTGCAGGGAATAAATTATTTTGATGGCCACTTATCCCAACAACGTCAATGTGGTTGGACAAACCATTGACGATGATGACAATTGTATAGAGTTGGTTCCTACTTTAAACATGTGTTTTGACACAATGGACGAAGCAAAGAAATTTTATTCCAATTACGGGAGAAGATGTGGTTTTGGAGTCCGAACCAGAACTTCTAAAAAGGATGACAACAACGAATTGTACTACCTCAGATTGGTTTGTTCTAGGGAAGGTAAATATGTTTCCACCCTTCGTCCAGAGGTGAAAACTCTGCCTAGTTAGACTAATCAATGTCCTGCTGGAATAACCATTGCACGAAAAGAGGGGAAATGGTTTGTAAGGACTGTCGTTGTAGAGCACAGTCATGCCCTGTGTCCACAAACCTCCAATCTAATCTGTTCTAATAGACAATTGAACATGCATGCCAAACACACTTTGGGGGTGAATGATGATGCCGGTGTACGTATTAATAAGAGTTTCCTTAGCATGGTTAGTGAAGCTGGTGGATATGAAAACATGGAATTTGTGGAGCAGGATGCAAGGAACTTCATTGGTCAACGTAGACGGTCACTGTGTAAGGAGGGTGATGGACAAGCATTGCTACATCACTTTTCAATAATGAGACAGCTCAATAACGAATTCTTCTACGAGATACAAATGGATCAATATAATAGAATTACTAGTGTATTTTGGGCAGATCCTCGTAGCCGAGCTGCATGTGAAGAATTTGGTGATGTCGTCTCTTTTGACACCACCTACTTGACAAACAAGTATGACATGCCATTTGCTCCATTTGTAGGAGTTAACCATCATGGACAATCCATTCTACTTGGTTGTGGATTGCTCTTATCTGAGGACACTTTGTCATTTGTATGGTTATTCAAATGTTGGCTAAGATGCATGGGAAACAAGGCGCCTTCCAGTATTGTAACCGATCAAAGTAAGGCGATGGCTAATGCAATTCAAGATGTCTTCCCTAAAACAAAGCATAGGTGGTGTTTGTGGCACATCATGAAAAAGGTTCCTGAAAAATTTCAAGGGTATAACAATTATGTTGGGATCAAGTGTGATATAAAATCGCTTGTCTATGACTCTGGTAATGCAGCAGACTTTGAAAATGGCTGGAATCGACTACTTATCACACATACCTTACAAAATAATGAATGGCTATGTAATCTGTATGAAGAGAGACAAAAATGGGTCCCTTGTTACTTGAGGAATCATTTTTGGGCTGGTATGTCCACAACTCAAAGAAGTGAGGGAATGAATGCTTTCTTTGATGGATTTATCAATTCCAGTACCACACTTCAACAGTTTGTAGTGCAATACGATAATGCTCTTAAATTCAAGGCCCAAAAAGAAATTGAAGCTGACTTCTCCTCTCTTAATACCAATATTGCATGTGGGTCTCAATCACCAATTGAGAGACAATTTCAAGTTCAGTACACACATGCAAAATTTGAGGAAGTACAAATGGAGTTTCGGTCCAGGATGAATTGTTTCATCAAGAACACGGTCAAGGACTGTATTTTCAACAAGTGCACAATAAAAGAAGAGTACATGTCGGATGAGAATTGTGACGCAAAATATTACGTCGTTGAATTTGATCCTGTTACAAACGATACAAGGTGCTTTTGCCTACTGTTTGAGTTTAGAGGCATCATATGTCGCCATTCGTTATTGGTTCTGGGGCAGGAAGATGTACAGAATGTCCCCTCCAAATATGTTCTTCGTCGTTGGAGCAAACTTGTTCGAAGAAAGCACACACTTATTATAGCATCTTATAGTCAAGTGCATCAGGAACCGAAGATGCAAAGATATCAATCGTTGTGTAAGCGGTTCTATGACATAGCTGAGGCTGCGTGTGAATCTGAAAGTGCTTCTAATGACTTGGAGAAAGAATTGGAATGTTTAGCTCAAAAATTGGGTTTCACTCCATCACTAAAAAATAACATCATAAGTGAGGAAGGACAACTAAGGTATGAGAATCCTTTGACCGATAATCCATCCAACCATACATGTGGAAGCACTGATGTACTTGTTCGAAGTCCAGTCGCGGTTAAGCGAAAAGGCAGACCGAGAACTAATAGATTGAAGTCAGCTGTTGAAAAAAGAACTAAAAAATCAAAATCGGCTCCAACAAAACATTCTTCAACAACATCTGTTCAACCAGCGGTGAGTACTTCAAATATTGTAATAGTAGTATTATTGATTACTTTTCTTACATGTTGGTAATATGTGTTCCTCTGTGCAATCAGGAAACCACAACAAGTACTGTTGCAGAACTGCATCACCGCGTGGAACATACAACCCAAAGCAATGAAGTTTCCCAACTATCTGAAGTTCCTCCAATTGGATTTATCCAATTGTTATCTGCTGTTCATAACAATTTCCATAATTCACAGTGTTGATATATATGGGTTTCGGATGATATGGTTGTACATCATCTGTTACTGGAATGATGTCCAAAACCTCCAAAGGTAAAACCTTCAATATCAAAGAAAGCACATGCAAGGCAGTAGTAATCGAATACAAATTTTATGTAATCGATTACATCACTGTTTTTGACATTTAATTTGGGTCCTGACGGTTCATATCAAAATTTTTTCTGTTACACAGGACAATGCGCTGACAGTTACTGCTGTCACCCGACAGTTACTGCTGTCACCCACTACCACAATTTCATATTAAATACAACTGTAACCTACTTCAGTCCTTTGATAACCCTCTACCACATACCATTTAACCTCCTACCCCCTTTTGAAAGCGTAGTAACCGAAATGGTAGATCGGGCTCACAAGAAAAACAGGGCTTCTTCTTCGACAGGGGGGCCTCCAAATCGGCCACCGCCATCCCCACCAGTCTCTCCACCCCTTACGAGTAATGAACTGTTCTCCAACGACGACCAATATGAAAGGTTCTCTACACATTTCTTTGAGCGTCCAATCCTGCAAGGGAAGTATCTTGATGTTGAATTTTTTGGTGATGGTACATTCGAATTCTTCGACATCTTGACAAAAGCTGGGCTAAATGATTTTGTCGCTTGTAGACGCCACAACTACCCTGAATTAGTCCGTGTTTTCTATAGCAATATGCGGGTTTTCGATTCCGGAGTAATAAGAACTGAGGTCAAAAAGGTGAAAATCACAATCAAACCTTCACTTTCTCATAAACTAACTTCCATCCCTTCTGTTGGTGCTCCTTTTGAAGGAAATGTTGTTGACGACTGGAAAGATCAATACAATTCTGTAAGTGCTAGGCAATTGATCTGCAAACCAGGTTCAAACATACAAGGTAGAATACTGGCCGGCACTATGAAGTTTCAAACTAGGATACTACATTATGTGGAAGTTGGTAATGAAGAACATGAAGTCGGAGAACCCTCCCACAATCCACAACCAACCTCTTCTCAAACATTGACTGAAGTCATCAATCAAATACAACAACTCCGCACTTTCATGGAAGACAGATTTGACACAATTGAAAATCGTGTTGGAGTCCTTCACGAAGAAGTCATTCAATTCCGCAATCAACTTGAGAGACAACCACCTGCTTAGATAACATTTATTCTATTTTGTTATGTCCCTTTTAATTTCAAAACTTTTTCTCTGATGTAATGTTGTTAAGTCATTCTCTTAATGTACGTGGTTTTTATTATTGTTATCAAGTACTGCAACAACTTCTTACGTCACTGAATACGTTATTAGTGTTATCAAACACTAAAAAAAACTACTGGGGAGTTATTCAACCTTATGTGGGTAGACCAGGCATACTTTTGGTACAGAATGAGATTATTGTAGGATTAATCGATTACGAGTCTCATTTAATCGATTACACCAACCTTAATTTGTCCAAGGTTTCCCTGCCACCAACTCTGACCCTGGCAAACACTAAAAAAAACTACTGGGGAGTTATTCAACCTTATGTGGGTAGACCAGGCATACTTTTGGTATAGAATGAGATTGTTGTAGTATTAATCGATTACGAGTCCTTATTAATCGATTACACCAACCTTACATTGTCCAAGGTTTCCCTGCCACCAACTCTGACCCTGGCAAACACTAAAAAAAACTACTGGGGAGTTATTCAACCTTATGTGGGTAGACCAGGCATACTTTTGGTACAGAATGAGATTGTTGTAGGATTAATCGATTATGAGTCCCATTTAATCGATTACACCAACCTTAATTTGTCCAAGGTTTCCCTGCCACCAACTTTGACCCTGGGAAACACTAAAAAAACTACTGGAGAGTTATTCAACCTTATGTGGGTAGACCAGGCATACTTTTGGTACAAAATGAGATTGTTGTAGTATTAATCGATTACGAGTCCTTATTAATCGATTACACCACCCTTAAATTGTCCAAGGTTTCCTTGCCACCAACTCTGACCTTGGCAAACACTAAAAAAAACTACTGGGGAGTTATTCAACCTTATGTGGGTAGACCAGGCATACTTTTGGTACATAATGAGATTGTTGTAGTATTAATCGATTACGAGTCCTTATTAATCGATTACACCACCCTTAAATTGTCCAAGGTTTCCCTGCCACCAACTCTGACCCTGGCAAACACTAAAAAAAACTACTGGGGAGTTATTCAACCTTATGTGGGTAGACCAGACATACTTTTGGTACAGAATGAGATTTTTGTAGTATTAATCGATTACGAGTCCCATTTAATCGATTACACCATCCTTAATTTGTCCAAGGTTTCCCTGCCACCAACTCTGACCCTGGCAAACACTAAAAAAACTACTGGGGAGTTATTCAACCTTATGTGGGTAGACCAGGCATACTTTTGGTACAGAATGAGATTGTTGTAGTATTAATCGATTACGAGTCCTTATTAATCGATTACACCACCCTTAAATTGTCCAAGGTTTCCCTGCCACCAACTCTGACCCTGGCAAACACTAAAAAAAACTACTGGGGAGTTATTCAACCTTATGTGGGTAGACCAGACATACTTTTGGTACATAATGAGATTGTTGTAGTATTAATCGATTACGAGTCCCATTTAATCGATTACACCAACCTTAATTTGTCCAAGGTTTCCGTGCCACCAACTCTGACCCTGACAAACACTAAAAAAAACTACTGGGGAGTTATTCAACCTTATGTGGGTAGACCAGGCATACTTTTGGTACACAATGAGATTGTTGTAGTATTAATCGATTACGAGTCCCATTTAATCGATTACACCACCCTTAATTTATCCCAGGTTTCCCTGCCACCAACACTGAACCTGGGAACACCTTCGTTTCGTCTTCGAAACGCATACATCTCGGACGTTTTGAAATATGGTTCAGAAAAGCTTGCACAATGACCAAGAGGGTGCGCCCCTATTGAGAACACCGAAAAAACACCAGCAAACACTACTGGGGAGTTATTTACCCATTTCTGGGTACCGCAGACATAGTTTTCGTAAAAATTCCGATTTCTGTACTAGTAATCGATTATAACTCCCCTGTAATCGATTACAGCTTCCTCATACCTGGACATTTCATATAAGTACCACAATTTCAACTTCCCACTACGACCAAAAAACAAATGGAATTAATATAACATTCAAAACTGAAACAACCACTTTCTTTATCAACAATACTAAAGAAAATTGTTCCAAATACAACTATCCATAAGTAAACATCATCCTAATACTGGAATAATCAGAAATTACATTAATCAATCAAGTTTCAGACTATATCCGGTGTACGGAGTTCTACAAACTTGGCTTTTGTAACGTTTTCTATGTACTCTTTCCTTCATAACGGTTTCATGGCTGTAAACTCCTCCCTCACAGTCAAAGTTATTGTAAAAATCATGTTGGTTACACGGTGTACTGTCACCACCTTCATCTTTATTATTTCCTTCAAGCAGCTCAGCCTGCAATCTAGATAACTCTTCTTCAAGTTCTTCAATTACACCATCTTGTTCCTCTAAAGCATCATTAATACCTTTTATCAGTTGATTTGTCTTGTTTATTCAATTCCTCTCCATTTGAATTAACTGATGCTTTGACACATGTTTCACTATGTTCTGTCCTTGATGCACCATAATCATCAAGCATCTGCAATTTCATCACAATTACCATTAAATCAAACATTCATTCAAAGAAATGTAATAAAACAATAAAGTACATACCACACCCGTCTCCATTGCACGTTTAATGAACTTGTCACCTACATTTATATTCATCCAATGCAAAAATCTTGGATATTTATGTACACAAACATTCGAAGGAATGAAACGATCACAAAATCATACCTGAAATACATCATATACGTCATAATTAGTCATCTCAATTAACAAACAGCAAACAATCCATGGAACAAATTTACCTGGAACACGTATACACAACCATCCACATAAACAGTGGTTGCACCTTTTCCTCTATTCCACGTTGTACAAGCTTTGCACAGACTGCTAAGTAGATAATGGTACACTATGCGAGCCCAACAAAAAGTTCTCAAATCACTGATTCTATCAACAATTTCAAACAAAATTGGGAATATTGTTCTGTTGCGATTAGGAAACAGAACCTCACTAATTGCTACCAAAATGTACAACCTACAAACATCTATTGAAGGCAACTTTTTGTGTTGCTTCAAAATAAATTCATATACCAAATCCAATTCATATTTTCCATTAGCAAAGTACTTCCGACAATGACTTTCACTGAGTTTGTTTTCATTCAATTTAATCTGCTCACCAACCAAACCCAACCCTAGGCTTAAACTCACATCTATTTCCTTGAATTCAACAAATTTATCTCCAAAACTAAAACCACCTCTGTCATCATCCCATCTAATCAGTAAATCGCTCAGAATATTCCTTCCAATCTTAATATTATCATGTAATTCTAAAAACCATCGAAAGTGAGTCTTGGAGATTATGGACTTCTGTTCCTCACTCAAAATGTCATTCAAAGAAGCAATACGTTTCGTTTTCAATGAGTGACGAACAAACAACTGCAAAAAAATTAGTTTTTTCGTCAAAATAACCAGCGTACGTCGCAACCCATTAACCAAAAAACACCAAAAATATTTCCAACACATGCAACACCAAAATCCCCTCCCCAAAATACGAATACGAGACAGCAAAAAGTTCATACCTTGTTCGAACAACCACTGTCACCGGACGAACCCATTGCACAAAAAAGGTAACAACTTCCACCGAATCCACACCGAACGACACAGAGATTGAAACGATAACAATCGTCATAGGGAAGCGGGACACACAGATGTTGAAAACAAACGAAACCCTTAAGGATAAAATGGAGGACGAACAACAGTGCTATGAACACAGATGTTCAAATGAAATTTCAATCCCTCAAATGGAGAGAGAAGACACTGATAAGCAGAGAAGATAGACTTCGAAAACGAAGAGGGCAGTTTCGGAATCCAAACTTCAACCCATTCCAAATGACATTTTAAATTCACAAAAAATTTTCAAATTGGACCACTAAAAACTTGACACGTGGCGTTGTCAAATTTTTGTCAAATTAGCGTTGTTAGAATATCGGCTTCCTAAAAAATATTAAATGTTATAGAGAGAGTTTCAAAGTTTTCACCTAAGTTAAACGTTATCTACTTCACCTGATCCTGATTTTTAATGTTGTTTATTTTGAAAAATAAAAAATTATAATTTTTTTAAAAAGATAGATCAAAACGTAAAAAAATTAAAATAATAAAAAAAATAAAATCGCAAGGAAATAAAAGTATATTTAATCCAAACATATTTGATTTAAAAATTAACTAAACTAACATCCTTTAAGAATTAGAAAATAATTGCGTTTACACGTATAAAAATATTGCAAAATTATGTGCACGGAATTTGGACCAGGAATATGAGAACAAGCCTTAAATGAGTAACAGTAATCTACTGTTCTCAATTAAGAAAATAATAATAACATTTAAAAAAAATAAATTTTTATTTCATTTAATAATATTTTCCTAAAATAATATAATTTTAATTAATATATGATATTCATTTACATTATCATAATATTTACTTTCAGTTTTAAAATACATTTTAATAATAATATCAATATTAGTAAAACTGAATACAATTAATTGATCTTTTTATACAAATGAAAATACAGGTAGTAGCTGATAAAGCTAGAATTAATGTTGTGTTATGTAATTAACTTTTCATATTTCTTGTATTATTCCAAAATAATTCATGGATGCTGTAATTGGATTTATGTCTTTAGAGCTAGCAAAGTGCACAGCCTCAGCTTGTAGTGTGACGCCACTATTTTGAACTCTACTTTTGTCATCTTCTACCTTTGTCTGAAAAGAAATATTGTTTATATAGTATCCACCATATGTAATGACATTTGTGTTCAGCCCACGAAATAACCTCAATAAACTTTCAGAAACATGTGGAGTCGCATAAATCTTTTTCTTAAACCATTGTAAGAAGGTTTTGACATGTTCATTAAGATGCCATTTTTCACTCATTCTTGGGTGT
This sequence comes from Vigna angularis, assembly GCF_016808095.1. NCBI lineage: Eukaryota > Viridiplantae > Streptophyta > Magnoliopsida > Fabales > Fabaceae > Vigna > Vigna angularis. Next base: position 26,413,077 of record NC_068976.1, read on the forward strand.
GATGCCTTTATTTCATTAACGTATTCAGAAATGTAAGGAATCACATCAATAGTGTTGTTTAAGATGTACAAATGAGCTTGGTCAACTTCTTTTCTACTAACACTTTGAATTCTCACACCTCGAACACCCTTACCTTCATATTTTCCTTCATGTCTGCTCTTGGGAAGACCCACTGGTTCACAAGATGGCATATAACTTGAACAAAATTCAATGGCTTCTTCTGCAATGTATCGCTCTATGATTGAAGTTTCTGGTCTATACTAATTCTTGACATATCCTTTTAATATCTTCATGTATCTTTCAACTAGGTACATCCACCTTAAGAAGATCGGCCCACATATTTGAATTTCTCTAACTAGATGAACAATCAAATGAACCATGATATCAAAAAAAGAAGGTGGAAAATACATCTCCAATTCACATAGTAGTTTTATTCCTTCATTTTCCAATTGATCTAAACCTCGAGGGTCAACAACTTTCTTGCAAATGGCATTAAAGAACAAACCCAGACATGTCAGAATACCCCTAACAGAAGGAGGTAATATGCCTTGAATAACAATAGGTAACAATTGTTGCATCAATACATGACAATCGTGAGACTTTAAACCAACTAACTTTAACTCTTGCATAGAAACAAGGTTACTAATATTTGAAGAATAACCTTGTGGAACCTTCACACTTCTTAAACAGTTACAAAAACTTTGTTTTTCTTTTTTAGAAAGAGTGTGACAGGCTGGGAGCAGATAGGTGTGTCTTCCTATTATCTGTGGATGTAACTCAGATCAGATTCCCATGTCAGCCAAATCTTGTCGTGCTTTTATTCCATTTTTGCTCTTTCCTTTCACGTTTAATAAAGTTCCGATGACACTGTCACAAACATTTTTTTCAACGTGCATCACATCAATACAATGTCTAACATCAAGTTTACACCAGTATGGAAGTTTAAAAAATATTGATCGTTTCTTCCAAATGTTTTTTGCAAAGGTACTTTTATGATGTTTTCATATAAGCAATGTCAATGTTTTTGACTTCGTTGTACACCTGTTCACCATTCCGGGGTCTGGACACAACCTCATCCTCAGCACTTCCATTAAATGCTTTTATCAATCTACGATAAGGGTGATTACGAGGAAGGAATTTTCGATGTCTTGTATATACTGTCTTCTAACCATGCTTCAGTTGAAGGTAACTAGTGTTTTCTTCACATATGGGACATGCAAAATGACCTTTAACACTATAACCGCTCAAGTTTCCATACACTGAGAAATCATTTATAGTGTAAAACAACATTGCACGCAAATGGAACTGTTCCTCAACATGTGAATCAAACACTTCCACTCCTTCTTCCCACAACAATTTCAAATCATCAATTAAAGGTTTTAAGTAAACATCAATGTCATTTCCAGGTTGTCTAGGACCTGATATCATCATGGACAATATCACATATTTTCTCTTCATGCACAACAAAGGAGAAAAATTGTATATCATCAACATAATTGGCCATGAACTGTGTTTGCTCCTTAGGTTTCCATAAGGATTCATACCATCAGTTGCAAGTGCAAGTCTTAAGTTTCTTGGATCTACATCAAATTCTGGAATTTTTTCATCAATCTTCTTCCATTGTGGTGAATCAGCTGGGTGTCAAAGAAAATTATCGCACTTGCTTTCGTCAAAGTGTCATTTAAGGTTCTTTGCATCTTCTTTAACAGAGAACATAGTTTGAACCTAGGTATTATAGGCAAATACCACATCACCTGAGCAGGTGCACCATCATTACCTTCATTAGCAATGTTTCTGTCAGATTTCTTTTTAAAACGGGATAAACCACATGTTGGACAATACTTTAACGAAGCAAACTCCTTTATGTACAAAACACAATCATTAGGACAAACATGTATCTTTTGATATTCAAGACCCATTGGACATAAAAAAAATTTTGTCTCGTAGTTACGAATAGGTAGAGTATTATTTTTTGGAAGCATCTCTTTCAACAACTCCAACAACTGTGAAACTTTTATCGGTCCATCCATTCCTTGCTTTTAAACTAAACAACTTTAAAGTTGTAGACAGGTGTGTAAAGTTTGAGCATCCTGGAATAACGATTGATCTGAATCATTTATAAGAGAATCATACAAATTAGCTCTTCAAAAATTATCTTCACTGACATCACGTATCATGTCCTCTAAATAATCATTCATCCATTCTTCCACATAATCTGTTCCTCGTGACGTGGTAGGCTAATCCAGTACTTCTCCATGCCAAGTCCAAACGGTATAAGTTCTCATTATGCCGAACATGAATAGTTGGTCACGCACATTGCCTAAGTCTTGCCTTATTTGATTAAGACAACAAACACAAGGACAAAAATATGTCCCGTTCATAGACTTAGCATTTTGTTCAACATATTACAAGAACTCCAAAACACCCTTATCATATTCTTCACTGACGCGACGTTCATTCATCCAGCTTCGATCCATACTATGTTTGAAAAATCATTCATCAGTTTAAGTTTTTTAACTCTCACAAGGTTAGGCCCTACCCATTCAGAAAAATTATTTTTCATAATTTGCTAAGACACATGCAAAGAAGTCTACATCATAAATTTGATAAGATTTCGGCAGCATTTCGCATTGGTCTCCGAAATACACAAAATGAGAGTAGTCAAGGATGACAACAATCAAATATACATCCGGAGAACAACACAAATACTGAACCGAAATTTTATCAATCTTATCCATAAACTCCAACGTACATGTTATAGCAAATTATGAAAAATAATTTTCTCAAACTATCCAATCAGACAATTCAAAAGTTAATACAAACGATTAAAAGATTAATCGTTTGTGTTAAATTTCAAACGGGAACTAAGTCTCACTCAATGATTTGATACTTATAATCTAACATGCCAATTATAATAACACAACTATCACATGCAGACCTTAAAGTAAAAAACATGCATACGCAAAAGCCAATAACATGTATACACAAAAGCCAATAACATGCATACAAAAAAATTATCAACAAAGAAGTTAACCGTTTTAGCAGATTAAAAAAGCAATGCAGGGAAATGGAGTAATGTAGGCCAAAAAAACGTACACCAAAAATAGTCAAAAGCGCCGCCCAAGTTAACAAGCCAAAAATTGCACCAAAACGTAATGAAAACGAATTTTGATCGGTTCAAATGAAAGATATTTCATGAAAGAGTAATTTAATCAAAGTAAAAGTAAATTTAAACGTTCCAAAAGACAAGAAACGCACCTAGAAATGCAATGTGTAAGAGAGAAAATGCGGGGAAGACAATGAACAATGAGCGTAACTCCTCGCGGGTTCGCGTTTTCAGTATAAATGGCTGTAGACGTTGGGGGCTAGGGGGCCCCAACATCTATAATATTATAGATGTCGGACCCCCCTAACAGACGTCTAAATGGCTGGAAAAAAAAAACTCTTCACCTAACCTGTCAACCACTTAGACATCCATTGGAGGGGGTCCCGATGTTTATAAAAATAAAAATGATTAAAAAAATATTTATAACATTCAATTGCTTCAAGGACCTAATTGCTTCAATTTTTAAAAAATAAAAATCTAATTGAGAGAGAAAAACAAGTGAGGGACCTATTTGAGTAAAATCACCAAAAATAGAAATTATTTGTATGATTAAACCTATTATTAAATAATAATTTGCAGATAATATTGCATGTGTAAAATATATTTTAAAAAAGATATTTGTACCATACACCTGTGCGGGCAAGTGGGAGACCGCCTACTAGTGTAAAATAGGCTTTTTATAGCTATTGTTTATACCTGTTGAAATTTATAAGGTATAGAAAATGATGAAATGACAATATTGTAAATAAGATAAACCCTTTTACACCGATTACACTAAAAATAGGTATAAAAAATAATATGATAGCAAAATCGTAATAAATGATAAATAATTATAAACGGGTTAGATTGAAAATAGGTATAAAAGTTCATTTTTTATACCAACTACATCTAAAACCAGTACGAAATATTTTTCATTTTCACGCTTCACTTCCTCTACGCGCGTCTTCACTCTCATGTTGCATTTCTAATTCGTCTGCAACATTGCGGCCCTTTCCAGTTAGCCAAATTACTGCTTCACTTCCTCTGTGCGTGTCTTCACTTTCACGCTACACTTCTTCTCCTTTGCTTCTAAATTGCCAAATCACTCATCAAAACCCTCGTGCTCTTGGACCGCGACTTCCTAGAAGGGTTAGATCCTCTCTTTTGCTATATTTGGGCGATTAGGGTTCCGCGACAACACAAGAACGAAGAAGGTGCGTGATTAAGAGGATGAAATGTGTTTTGGAAGGGTCTTTCATTGAAACTCAGGTACCAAAGCTCACCTCATAACTCACTTTTACATTGAATAAAAGATTATTGATCCACTAGGGTGTTTATAACCATCGTTTGGCTTTGTTGCCATCATCATTTTGATTTCAATGTTTCTTATAATTGCCAACATTTGTTCAAACCGACCTCACAATTCTCCAACCAGAATCTATGATTACTTAAATAAACTTAAAGAAATTATCAGGAAACTAGAATAAAACAGAGGAGAGAAAGAGAAACGTAAGAAAACCAATGCGGTTGGTGTGGGTTTCCTTTCTAAGAAAAACATAAAAACAACATAGAAGGGAGGGAAGCATGTAAGAGTGTGCTATAGAAATTTTCTGAACCTCTGAGAAAGTGAGAGCAATCAAGGGAGGAGGCTTGGGATTTAGAGCACCAAGAGTAGAGTTTTCTTTGCTGGAAAATGAGGTAGGGGAGCATTAAAATATTTTATTTTTATTTATGTTAGTATTATCATACAATAAAATGATACTGGTTAAATCACATCACAATTGAGTAAAAACATGTTGTTCTTGATTTTAGCTTGAACAAGTGGCTCTTAGATTGTAGTTAGTTTTAATAAAAATTGTTTCTAGGCTCTTTTGTTTGTTTGAATGTGTTTAGAAAGTAGCCATTGGCCATGGTTGTTGTAGGTTTTTGTGAAACATCACCACCAGCTTAGTAGATGAAGATGAAAATAAAAGTTAAATTGAGTTCTTTGAACAAGTGGCCATCTGCCTTTTGTCATTTAGAATTTCGTTATAAATCTTTGCATGAAAGGTTGGGGTCTGGTGACAGGATCAAATCAAGGTAGCAATAATTTGACTTTGAGAGGGTGGCCACTCACTGTGAGTAATTCTGTTTAATTTGTTTTTTATGTGAATTAATATTACTTATCCTAGTGAAGGCCATATTATGTCCTGTTGAATGTGATATCATATTTTGACAATTATTTTCTATTAAAATCACATGATTATAAATTTATGTCCCTGAATTTGATCGACCTGATTTTTGTACCATACAAAGAGTAGTAAATAGATTCCTAACATGATTATTTGAATGCACCTTCAGGTTTAAAAAAATAAATTGGTAACTTATTATTAAGCCATTAATATTATAATTAAGATATTAAGCCATTAATATTATAACTTGATTCAAAGTATTCATTGTGTAGATATTTGATGACACATTTCCAATGGAGCAACATGTCATAAAGGATGTTCGGGAGCAGTGGACTGCATTTTTTTTAACTATTTGTAAATGATTAGATGTTTCAATATTACATTTTGAATTTAGGGACTATTTTATGTGTAATTATATTAAGTAACTATGTTAGGTAAATATATTTAGAAATAATATTGATTATTTTACTCGTTATTGATTATTTAAATTGTATTCTGGATTGAATTTTATGTAGGTCTGAATATGGATAATAGTACATACAAATCAAATATTAAAAAAAACGTCACTTTTTACACCTGTTAAATCTATATCAGATATAAAAAGTCTTGTTTTTTCACACCGATTATAGTACCAGCAGGTATAAAAGTGATATTTTTATACCTATTCTAGCACCAGTAGGTATAAAAAAAGGTTTTTTCTTTGGTGTAATTAGACTTTTATACCTATTATAAACATAATAGGTATAAAAGTAAAACTTTCTACATCGGTTCTAGAGCAGGTATAAAAATCGAAAACTTTCTATATCCTCTACTTCTATACCTACCCAAAAGTAGGTATAAAAAACTTTTTTTTGCACTAGTCTCGACCATAGAATAAGGCGGCCAAGCGGCCCTAACACTTATGCACCCTTAAGCACAATTTTTGATCAAGTTTACTGGTAAGTTTAACTTATTAGGTATTGGATCGTGATTACAGTTCTGCTAATCATAAGCTCATCCTGAAACCTATAAATACAAGTCTAAGGTTGGAGGTAGGTCATTGCATTTATTGTGAATTTAAGATTTTATTGTAACCTTCGATCGATTAAATTACTAACTCTAGTGTCAGAGTGCCTTTGACAGGTACCCGTCCACACTGTTTGTAGTGTAGACATTGAGGAAATAGAAGAATTAGATTAAGTATACTCAAGATAACCTAAGCGGATCAAGAGAAAAGTGTAAAGGAGTGTTTGACAGTGATTCTCGACCCCACACTAGAAACATTTTAGCACCCACCAAAGGGAACGATTTGTAGAGGATGAGGGCGACTAGGCTTGCTAGGAATGTGGACTGCCTAGCTGGAAGACGTCGAGAGGGGACCCGAGACTTTGGAGCCTCAATGGTTTTCTTAAACTTGGCGGTGGCGGCCACTTCTTCGAAGAGGCTCTTCTTCTTCGGTGGAGGGGCGATTATGATGCCTGAAAGAAAACCAAAAACCTAGCCAACTTAAGACCAACCACCTAACAAAATTAATATAAAACTAAGACATCATATCAAACGCCTCAGCACTAAAGTCCTCATGGTCGAGGCACTCAATAAGATGGTTGATCCCGATCGCTTCAATCTCGACCATTGTCGTAGAGGTTCGGGACCAAGAGGTCACCTTCTGGGGACACTTCGTCCAACAAAGACGAAATTTTGAACACCTAACATCATAAAAAAAAAATTTGAGCGCCTAGTCTCCTTTATTGCGACTTTGAAGTATTTGGTCTTAAACCCTTTGAAAAATCTCAAACAATTTAAACAACACTTCTTCTCCATTGAGATAAGAGATAACCAACCTCGCTTGACGATCGAACACACACAAAAGTAATGGAGGAAGATGACAAGGGTGAGAGTTAAGTCCAAAGCGGAGCATATAACCGTAAACACTTGCATACACACCAAACCGTTCGGATGTAATTGGGAGGGAGCCACATTTAACTCCCTCAACACAGCCGCCTAAAAAATGGTAAAGGGAACTCGAACGAATATTTTAGTGAAGAGATAGGTGTACACGAAGAAAAATCTTCAACATTATTCCCTTTACCATGATATACCCGCTTATTCCCCTTACAAACTGTGATCTTAATTAAAGCAATGTCCTCCATGTTCTGCATGATACAAACTCATTCGGCCCATTCCTTTAGGTCTTACTTCAAGCTAAAGCAAGTGACTTAGTCACCTAATTCACGAGACGTCTAGTCATAATTCGAGATCACTGGCAAGGTTTGCTGAAACTCATTCCCTTCATTTTGCCCATCAATCTCCACCTTTCCATAATGAAGACCAATCGCTATGCCAGAAAAGAACATATCACTATATACATCGGTTGAGCCGTCAGTCGAACTGCTATCCTGCTCGGTTGTCTTAAAGATAGAAGAAGACATAAAGCTCAAAGACGAGGACAGCGAGTCATTGCCAATAAACCCTCTATTGCCCTTTCTTAACGACTCCTCAAATGAAGATAGTTGAATGATAGACATTTTATTACCTAAAATTAAGAATGAACCGTGCAGTAGGTAAAGGAAATGAGAGGAATTGGTGAAAATGATAGCCAAAGTTCACTCTTATATATAAGAGAATCCTACGTAACTACCAATACTCATCCACCGCTGGATTTAACCATGATCAACGGTAGATCAAGTGCCTCTGCCACTTCTTCGAGGCACAAACCACGAGGCAAGGCACACGTTCTCCCGCCAGTGCCCATCCACAACCAGGATTCAACATCAATTCGAGAGGTAGAACATCTATCTGAGCGAAAATCGAACACCCACGAGCATGGCCTTTGTAACAAACCCCAATACTAGGGCTTGGGGGACCTATGTATCGTACACCCATACAGGTAAGTGGGAGACCGACTGGCCATAGAATAAGGTGCCTAAGCAGCCCCAACTTCCATGTAACCTTAAGCACAACCTCTAATAAAGTTTACTAGCAAGTCCCGCTTATTATATATTGGCCGTGATTACAACTCTACTAATCATAAGCTCATCTTAAAACCTATAAATACAAGTCTGAGATTAGGAGGTAGGTGATTGCATTTATTGCAAATTTAAGATTTTATTGTGATCCCCAATCGATTAGATTAGTGATTTAAGCATCAGAATGTCTTTGACAAATACCTACCCGTATTGTTTCGAGTGTAGACATTAAAAACGTAGAAGAATTGGATTAAGTATACTCAAAATAATCTAAGTGCATTAGGAGAAAAGTGTAAAGAAGTGCTTGACCATTATTCTTGATTCCATATACAAAACAATATTCAAATATATTAGCACAAAAATAATAAATTAATTAAAATGTAAAAGTTATGTGAGCAATGGTTTTTAATTAATGTATAGTAAGAAACCTTCTGCGTTTATTCATTAAACTCGGTTTTGAAAGTTTAGGTTTATTCTTTTGTTAGTTTACATTTCTTCTGCCAAACCTAAGAAATACATTTATTGGCATTTATTACAAAGTAATTATTTTACAGTTTTATTCTATGTCTTTAACGTCCAATATTTATTTGTAGCATTTACCGTATAGCATTTACTAATCATTGAAGAGTTATGATTATCTTTCTTAAAATTCTATATTTTTATTGATATGTTTTCAGCATATTTCTGGTACATTAAAAATTAATTAATTATATCTGCAAAGCTTTTGAAATAAAATTTGATATTCTAAAGATTTTAAGTGAAAGGATATAAAAGAAAGATATAAATATGTTCGATTTCATTATTTTTTAAATAGTACTTATGTTATTGATATAAATGAGTAATAAAATATTTATATTAGTAAATTAAGTGCTCCATCTAGTTATAATCACAAATAGAATCGTCGAAATCTCTTAAATATTAAGATTTTTTTTAATAAATGAAAATAATGGGGATTACAATTTTATTATATTTATTTATGTGTTTTTCAATATTTTGTGTAAGAGTTTATAAAAGATAAGATTATATTTACGGGCTCTTTTTCTTAACATGTTGGGAATGTGAGTACAATATAGGGTTTGGAACTTAAGTCGAAAACAACCTAAAATTAGAATTATCATAACGAGAACTTAGTAACGCATATTTCACCTATGAATAAAAAAAAATCCGTTAATAAATTTACTAATTGTATTGTATGATATATTGACCAAGCGGTTATCAAATATGACCGATCGATTTATCGGTCATTGGTCAATCTGGTCAAATGATTTTCAAGAGCATTGAACCGTAATTGGGCCCACAACGTTAATCAGCTGCTTCAAATGATATTTGAACCAACATTTTAGTTTTTACTGGGTGAAAGGCCATCATAAATTAAAATGATAAAAAAATAATCAAGAATGTCTGATTAAAGATATTAGTGAGATTTTTTGGTAAGTTTGTTAATATTTTATTCTATTTATATTTTATTGGGCTTATGTCATTTTAAGGTCCATGAGATCACCTATAAATATAAGACCAGGACAAAAAGTCAAAAAGTAAGGAGGACACATCAGAAAATGTTAGTCTCTCGGTGAATTTTGCATTAGTGTGAACTTGATTTAAAGAAAAATTAAGAAGAGAAAAGAGAGAAGAACATAGTAATAAATTGTACTAAATAAAGATGCTTATTCTTAAAGTTGATAGAAAACATAATTATAAAGATTAAATACCACAATCACCCCCAGGTCCTCCAAACTGGAGAACACATCCAAGATGATTTCCTTGATCTCCATAGTAAATAACACCATAACATTTATTGTTGTCATTGAAGGTTACGACTTGAGAAGATTTAGGTCCATAAATGTCTCTTGATGAATCTTGAATCTCTACTGCTTTAAAATAGCATGCATGGACACTCTTTCCATCAGGAAAATGTCCAGATCCCATGGGAGGACTAGGACTGCCAACTTTACCTCCTGCTCTTCCACCCCACCCTACTATGCTTGCTGAACCCAAGTCGCTGAACAATGCTGCTGGAAAATAACCAATGCTTTTATTTCCCAAAGTTAACCACCAATTTTTTGTCTCTGGATCCTGAAAACACATGTTACCTTTTGTATTTAAGACTATGCATTTAAGACTACTAATTAAATTTAAATTTAATAATAGAACAATTTATCAGACTAAATATATTTTAATTCTTAATTTATCATAAAAAATTGTATTTAACTTTTAAATTAAATTATAAAATATTTAGTATCTTTATTTTTATAAAAGTTAAGGAAAGAATAATCCTTCCAAGAAATAACATATGAAGATTATATTTTATTTCATTATAAAACTTTTTTATCACATGAAATATACTTGATCGATTGTTGGAAAAAAATAGTTTACATACACTCTTATAAACTATGAAAACTACATATTTTATAATTTAATATAAAAAGAAAACATATATTTTTATAATAATTTAGAAATAAAAAAATATTTAATCTTTATTTACCTGTGTAATAGAAATGTAGATCACATAACTTATTACATCGTATACCGATAAATGGCCAAAAGGTGCACCAAGGAAAACAGTTCTGTCAGTCTGAACGAAACCTCGACATTGAAGGTTGTAGCATCCTGTATGTTTGTAATTATCTGTCTGTAGTATCCAAAAATTAGAAAAGCTAATACAATAAGGAGGAAAGAGAACATTATATCCTAAAGTATATTCTCTTCCGTGTTTAGTTTCAATAAATTAAGGAAAAACAAGATCTCATGATATCTCTTCTTACCGTCCATGTAGAATAAAAATGGCTTCGATTATCGTTATATATTTGTGGAAGCACCTGATATCAAAGTACAAGAATAATTAGAAACTTTTTATGTTCGTTTTCTCTTTTTATTTAAAACTATTTTCTAAAAACCAACAAATATCATATGTTTTCTTGGTTATAATAAATAAATAATTAATTATATTTTTTATTTGCCTCTAATAAGAAATAAATAATAGATAAAAAAGGACAGAGTTAATTAATTTTTAATTACTTTTAATTAATTTTTATTAATAAAAAGAAGTATTTTATCCCCTAATCATTATATTCTCATTTTTTTTCATCTTGAATTTGACCATTAATCTTTTTTTTTTCTAACTCAAATCACTCTTAAAAGAAGAATGAGAACATAGGAGTTAGAATGAAAACTTACCAATTGATTGATTACTTGAAAAAGATTTAAAAGTTATTAACATTTTTGTTCAAATTTAAAACATAAATTAAATGGCTTGATATATGGTAGGAAAATAAAAAATGCAATTGTAACTCACATGCCATCCTGCAGATATTTTGTTCATGGTTTCGGCGGATCCTTTCTCAACCCAAATATGAGCCATTGAAACTTGATCCTTATTAACTTGTGGACCATAAATGCTCATTGTTCCAGCAACTTTATAATATGGACCCAAACGTGGTTTGAGAGATACTTCTGCAATCTACAAAATCAAATATGTTAAATAATTAATAAATTTAAATATCATATAATTTTGAGTTATAACATTATATAAGATATCTTACATGAAGACCAGGAATTTCTTTACTCAACATATGATCATTTAATGAAACAATTTCGTCTGTTCTAAGAATTGGGACAGTTCCTTCTGGACATTTCTCCTCGTCAAATTCAAACATGAATTCAATTTGTGAACTATTCTCTGCTGTCTTTTCAATTTCAAAGTTGGGTTTTTGCTGTAAATAAAGAAACAAACATAGAAAGTTAAAACCAAAAACATTGAAATATTATAAAGTTGAACAAATTCTGTACTATAAAAAAATTTGTTATATACCTGCAATTTGTGATTCTTTAATAACGGATGGTCAAAAGCTGGTTGTTTGTAGATGTCAAAACAATCAATAACGTTTCCTAACTTTGTCTACAAAATTCAAAATAAAAAAAATAAAAATAATATTAGTAGTTCATGTAATATGATATCATGTTCAATGAAAAAAAGAAAATATATAATAAAAGAATTCAAATATTATGAAATACATGAATAGTCTTGACGGAAGAATTAATTGTAAGATTTTGTTTTATCTCAAACTTCACATCTTCCTGCACATCTTCCTTCAATATATCTTGAATACCATCAACATTATGATTAATATGACTGATCACCAAACAAAAGATAAAGAACAATATATTCATCATCTTTTCTTCAACTCTATTCTCTAAGAAAATGACTTGACTATACATATATACACATATATATATATATATACTAAGGTGATTAAAAATGTTATAAAAATAACTTAAAAGTAATTAAAATATATTAATGTAATAACTTAATTAAAATGTGAAACCTTTTAAAAACTATAGTCAAATATATTAACATAATAAATTAATTAAAATGTGAAACCTTTTAAAACCTATAGTCAAATATATTAATGTAATAAATTAATTAAAATGTGAAACCTTTCTAATTAATATATTATTAAAATCAATTTGTCATTGTGGTATTTATTATCACTAGTGCAGTTAGGGAAAACAACAACGATTATTTTCGTTCATAGGCAGCGGTTCTTGAACTGAGACATATAAAGACGAAGCAAAAAGTCTACACTTGTATGTCTCGGTTGTGATTCTGATCGATTAGATTACTGATTTAAGCGTCAGAATGTCTTTGACATTAAGAACATAGAAGAATGAGATTAAGTATACTCAAAATAACCTAAGTGCATTGGGAGAAAAGTGTAAAGAAGTGTTTGACCATTATTCTTGATTCCATATACAAAACAATATTCAAATATATTAGCATAAAAATAATAAATTAATTAAAATGTAAAAGCTATGTGAGCAATGGTTTTTAATTAATATATAGTAAGAAACCTTGTGCGTTTATTCATTAAACTCGTTTTTGAAAGTTTACGTTTATTCTTTTGTTAGTTTACGTTTCTTCTGCCAAACCTAAGAAATACATTTATTGGCATTTATTACAAATTAATTATTTTACAGTTTTATTCTATGTCTTTAACGTCCAATATTTAATATTTATTTATAGCATTTACCGTATAGCATTTACTAATCATTGAAGAGTTATGATTATCTTTCTTAAAATTCTATATTTTTATTGATAAGTTTTCAGCATATTTCTGGTACATTAAAAATTAATTAATTATATCTGCAAAGCTTTTGAAATAAAATTTGAGATTCTAAAGATTTTAAGTGAAAGGATATAAAAGAAAGATATAAATATGTTCGATTTCATTATTTTTTAAATAGTACTTATGTTATTGATATAAATGAGTAATAAAATATTTATATTAGTAAATTAAGTGCTCCATCTAGTTATAATCACAAATAGAGTCGTCGAAATCTCTTAAATATTAAGATTTTTTTAACAAATGAAAATAATGGGGATTACAATTTTATTACCGATTTATTTATGTGTTTTTCAATATTTTGTGTAAGAGTTTGTTAAAGAAGAACTAAATTGTTTATAAGCAATGATGAGATTTTACTCATAAAAGATAAGATTATATTTACCGGCTCTTTTTCTTAATATGTTGGGAATGTGAGTACAATATAGGGTTTGGAACTTAAGTTGAAAACGACCTTAGAATTATCACAACGAGGAGTTAGTAACGCATATTTCACCTATCGATAAATTAAAAAAATTCGTTAATAAAAATTACTAATTGTATTGTATGTCATATTGACCTAATAGTCATCAAATATGATCGATCGGTTTATCGGTCATTAGTCAACCTGGTCAAATAATTTTCAAGAGCATTGGATCGTAATTGGGCACATAACATTAATCAGCTGCTTCAAATGGTATTTGAACCAACGTTTTAGTTTTTACTGGGCCAAAGGTCCAGCATAAATTAAAATGATCAAAGAATAATCAAGAATATCTTATTAAAGATATTAGTCAGATTTTTTGGTAAGTTTGTTAATATTTTATTCTATTTATATTTTATTGGGCTTATGTCATTTTAAGGTCCATGAGATCACCTATAAATACAAGGCCATGGCCAAAAGTCAGGTACGCTTTGCTCACACACTCTGCTACTCTAAAATACTCACATAATGATAACTCTTCACTAGCGGTCAAAGCTTGAAGTCCACCAAATGAACAAGACTGAAGGTAAATGAGCGGTCCACACTGAATGCCGAGCGGTCCAGGCTGAAGGAAGGCAGGCAATCCAAGCATTCAGAAGCAAGGAAGACACGTCAGAAAATGTTAGTCCCTCGGTCCTACCAAAGCATATATTTTGAATAAAAAATATATTAAAACATAAATGCATTCAATCTAATCATAAATCAACTTCCTTGAAGCATAAATCAATCCAATGTAATCATAAATCATATTTGAAGCATAAATTGATCCAATGTACAAAGTTAAACTAATAATAATGTACAAAAGAATAAAACAACTTAGAAGCATAAACTTATAACTTACTATATCCTAATATCTACTACATAGTTGAATTATATTTAGCCAATGCTTTCCTCACGAGTTTAAGTGACTTCTCTAGAATTGGAGTAGTCATATTGATCTTTGCATAAAACACACTGATTTCAATTAGTGTATATGAAATCTAGACTATAGAGAAAAAAAAATCAAACCTAAATATTATCGTTTCCCATCCACGGGTGTAACGTGCACGAATAGTGGTCATCATCCAATACATGATGTAGTAATCACACTCATATGACCTGGTTTGTCTATTACAATATAATATATCATCATAATTATAAAATGTTAAGTAACATCATTGGAATGGTACAAAATGTAACAAAGTATGGATTAAAATACCAAACCTTAAGGGGAACCTATGCAAGCTTTTTAGCTGTAGTAGTAGATCTCCCAGACAACATCATATGTGTTGCAAGGGAACTATTAAAAAAATGGTTTTAGCATACATTTATATAATAAAGAAAGTTGAAACATTGAGGTTCTTACCAATCTACTACATGTCTAAGAGGGCTGGGAGGAGACTTGTGCAATGAACAAAACCAGACAACAGTGTTCTCCAATATGGAGATCACAAGTAGTTGTCAATGACGCTTGAAATTGGTAATAACTTAATTGTCATATACCAAAATTCATAATTGAAACTTTAAAGTTAACAAACTTCACTTACCCAAGTATATAAGGGAGAAAATATATGTCGTTCCCCATTCCAAAGCAGGTGGTGATGTATGTTTGAATTTCATCAAATTTATTTCTTTCATGAGTCATATAGGGGTCAATGAACCCATATACATCATTGAATCCCCTCTTGTTACTGACACCAAACATATACCTGAAATAAAGAAATGATCTGATATAAGTAACTTGATAAAAAAAATTTATATAAAAAAGTTCTCATAAACTTACATCATCCACAGTTGAATGATTGTAATATTAATTTATTCTCTCCCCGACGCAAACTCCCTAACATCTTGGGCATGCAAGTACAATGGGATCTCAATATCTCTTCTAAATGTAGTAGAATCGCATGGAACAATCATCGACATATCTGAAATGAAGTTAACAACCTCGTCTAACGCTCCAAGAGGGTCGTCCTCAGATAAATGAGTCTTCTTCGGTGTAGAACTTCCCTCTTGAACTGTATGTTGTAACATGAAAAAATGGTTATGTTCTAACGTCAATAAGAAGTAAATATTAAAATTTAGAAGTATATAGTAGGAGTGTTTATCGGGAGGTCAAATACATCACCAACCAAATGTCTAGGCCAGGCGACGAAGGACTTTAATGCCTCTTCCACAGTGAAAAACTCCTCTGTAGGCACAAGAACAAGGGCATCTGGTACGACAACTTCATCCACCGTGACCTTGACCTCATCTTCTGCTAGTTGTACACCATGCACTATAGTGGTCGTCTCATAGACTGTGCCACGAGCCACTAGCATGGTCCCGGTAGGAGAGATAATATATATATATATATATATATATATATATATATATATATATATATATATATATATATATATATATATATATATATATATATATATATATATATATATATAAGGCAATTGTAACATCTCAATATCTCACACTTAAAAATTCATAGTTGATATATGTCTATACATATTTTAAACTCAGATTTCAACTATAAACTCCTAAATATACCTCGAATTCTTCTAACTTATTCTTCGATCTCTTTCTTCATTGGTATTGGATCAGACGACATTCCTTCATCTACTCCCGTATAACGAATTATACGATCATCGTACATACCCAAACATAAACAAGTAGGGTGAGCTAACATGCAACAAATCATTTATAAAACATGCATAATTGCTTTGATACTAACATCATATAATAATTTTGTCAGACACCCTCAAACCATCATATCACAATTCATATTAGACACTCGTTCCATAATACCCAATGAACAACACAATACCCAAAAGACACTCATCCGGATGATACGTTGATGAGCGGTCACGGGAGGTTATGCATTTGTGATGACTTCTACTTTTTCTTACAAATATACTTCCAAAATACTCCATACCATTCAGAAGGTAAATCCTCAACACTATGTCCAAAACCGGCACATAGACCAGGACCTCCTGCTCCTCTCACCACATAATTCATCCCTCTCTACTTGAAACTAGATGATTATTAGAGTATCAGGATAACCTCCAACTACAGGACCCTCAACATCAACATATACACAATTACCACATCATTACAGAATCTCTCCACGAGATTCATACAATGTTCATATTCTTCAACTCATATTATACCATTACGAAATTTTCCCATAATACTCATATCATGTTCAGACGCATAAATTTAAATCCAATATAATAAATTACAATTATCACAATTAAAATTCATAATTTCGTATCTACCACAATAACATGAATTCATTCCAACGAGATATATTGCACAATAGTTTAACAGTACATAATCTGTTCAACAAGAATTAAGTTAAAAGCTTGTCGAGTAGACTTCCAGGAAAGAGAGGTGCGTCACAATGGACAACTTAAGTACCAAGTCTTTCCTTAGCCAAAGTGTTCCTCAACTAGTTTTAACAAATTTCTTATCTACAGATTCGAAATAACAGCATATAATATTAACACATAAATTCAATATAAATAAATGTACAGTAAGCATTAACAGTATTCACACAGAATTTCAAGACATGAATAGTAATAAAATAGTACTATATCATAACATAAAAGCTTAGAAAGGTTAGCTCCCCTACCTCTATTCTAGACTTCTCTTGCTCCGAATTTGTTTCCCCAAAAACTTTTCAGAACCTCTACTCTAAAATTTCTTCCTACTCCAAAAACTTCCTAATTTCTTCTTTTCTCATAATTCTCTCTACTTCTTGGTGCAAAAACTCCATTCCTCATATTTCTATTTATAGGCCAAAATTTTGGCACTATTTAGTTTTTTTTTTTTACTATTCAAAAATTAATATTTTAATTATCCACCACCAAATCTTCTTATCTGCTTCATCAATGCATCGTAGGAAGCCTTATCCACTGAACACTATTCATTTTTTTTTACTATTCACTTTTTACTATTCACTATTTACTATTCATTTTTTTTTAAAATCTTCTAAAATAAATTCTCAAAATTTTAAACTCCTTCCTCTGAAATTATTATAATTATCTATCATAAATTTTAATTTTTCTTGCCATAATTTTATTAAATTTTATTTTTATCCGTAAAAATTAAAAATTACTACTATTTATTAAATCTAAATATTTATCATGGGTCTTACAGCAATTGTTGACATAAAATTGATACCAAAACAGAGACAACAATTGTACTCATTGTTTGCAAATTTTCATTTCATTAAACAGCTGAAAGTGATACATTGCAACTAATACACTAAACAGAACTACATTAACATTATCAAGCCTACAATACCAAAACAGACCTACATTAAACCTACACATACATTATCAAGCCCTTCCCATCAACATTGCAAATATAATGATGTTCATTACACATAGAACACTGACAACCCCAAACAAAAATTTCATTGACCTTTGAACATCCATCACAGCTTTATGCACACCAACTATCTTCTTATCACTTTCATTTTCAAAACTCTTCAGCAACCTCTCGTCATTTGCTTCCAACACCTAACAGCTAACACTTTCGTCAATTCCCCAATTACTGGACCATCTAAAGTAGTTGCATCCAGCATTTTCACTTCTACTCTTATACCTAGGGCAACCCCAGAATTGCTTGCCTCGAATCTGTCAGAGCGGCTGCAGCGGAATGGTTAGCGTAGGATAACAAACCAAGAGGGGGGGTGAATTGGTTCTTACTAAAATCGTGTGCCTTAAAAATTTCTACTCAATTAAACTTACTTAGCAAATAATAAAGACAATAAAATAGAGTAAGGTTGAGAGAAATTTGCACAGTTGATTTTATCCTGGTTCGGATCTTACCAATCCTACGTCCAGTCGCTTATCTCAAAAACAAGATAAACACTTCACTAATCACAAAACTATTACAAACTACAATCACACAGATACAATTTGTAAAAGTTTAGAAAACACCTCTCTTGAAGCCACAAGAGATGAAACAACACCTCCTTTGAATCTTCACAAAGGATGAAACACTTCCTCCGATATCTTTTTAAAATATCTTTTATTTCTGTTTAATGTCTATAGTTTAATTATCAATATCAATAAGATGATATGTTTCTTACTTCAACTCACTAATTAACTGGTTTATTTTTCAGTCCTTTCAACTTGTCAATTAACTCGTTCCTTCCCTTGAGTTAGTTGAAAGAGACTAGATCAAATAACCGAATTGATAAGTGAATTAGAAA
This sequence comes from Vigna angularis, assembly GCF_016808095.1. NCBI lineage: Eukaryota > Viridiplantae > Streptophyta > Magnoliopsida > Fabales > Fabaceae > Vigna > Vigna angularis. The sequence goes on from NC_068976.1 coordinate 26,432,055, forward strand.
CAACAAAACAGAAGTAACTATTCCATCATTTTATTGATTAATAAAATCAAACGATATATTCTTAATTAAATTAAAAATATTTTAATAAAAGGAAAATGTATAATAAGAATTAAATTGAATATACGCAACTTTATGAGATATTTAACACTTAATTAAACTTATTCTTTATCTATCATTCTATATTTGTTAAAATATACTTAATTTTTTTTCTTATTATACCCATACATTTACTATCTTAAGAAAAATAAAGAAAATAAAAATTATATAATTATTTTATTATAATGAAGAGAATTTATCATATATTTATTAGTTTTTGTGGAAATAATTTTAAACTATAAACAAAATGGAACATAAAAATGTTTCTAATTGATCTTTTACTTTGATACAAGAACCCGATTGTCAGAACCATTAAAAACGCATCCAAAACCTCCTCTGAACGGACGTCAGGTGTCAAGTTGAGGAGAGTCAGAAGTCAGATAGTGGAATGCAGGTGCCAGCAGAGGAGCGAACGTTCATTTTTAGCAAAACTGAGTTTTTGAAAATTCACGTCACTCTCTTCTGCATGCACCCTTCTTCCTAGATTCTGAAAAATCTCATTTTTCTCCTCCTTCTCACTACATCTCCTTCATCTTCTCTCTAAGAAATCTCACCATTTCTCTCCTCCGATCATCATTCAGGCACCGTAGAAGCACTACCAGCATCCTGAACTTCATTTTAAACCGAACAATTTCAAGTTCTGAACTGGTAAGTTCTCCTTGTATTTAGACGTTCATTTCTGGCACATGCAAACCAAAATCTGGTTGCATGATTTCATATTGTCTGAGCCATTGTTTGGTCTCCTGTTGTCTGGTTAGTTTTTGGAAGAGCTGTTGAACGTTGAGGGTAGAAGGAAATCGTAGTCAAGCGAAACCTTATTTTTGTCTCTAGGACGCTCGTTCACGCTAGAGGTAAGGGGAGCTTATTAATTTAATTTACATGATTATGTGCTGTATGAACGTTCGTTGTGTGGTTAAATTAAAGTGAAGCATGATTGCTGAGATATTTGACTATATGAAATATGTGTGGTTGTTATGATCTGACGTATGAGGAATATGAAATGTACTATGATAAGAATGTATGAAGTTATGGAGTGATATACTAAGAAATGAGTTTGAATATGTATGGATTCTGAATATAAAATTCCCCTAAGATAGTATGTGTTCGTTACTGAACAGTCTTTGACCGTTCGGTTTTCTGAGTGAACTTGGTTAGAATAGGATTCTTTCATTTGGGAAGAATCCTAGTTGAGGGCGAGTTTCTTTATGTTGTAATGTTATGTTTGAGCGTTCGACCAAAGCATAGTTATGTCTTTATATTATGTGATAAGCTTAAGTATATATATATATATATATATGTATATATGTATTTGTATATTTTACTTATTCTTAAACACTACTTAAATAGTATTTTTATATATTTATCAAGCCCCTCTCTTTAAGTTTAGTAGCACTAGGTCTTATACCAAGTATTCGTCCTAAGCAAGTGTTTGGTCTCACTTCAGGTACTCGTTCTAGCACCTTAAGCTAAATTTCATAATCAGAGCGTTCGTTCAAGCCCACTAGGGTTCGCTCACTATAGTGTTCAGTCTTTAACAAGCATTCGTATTTCTTGATACTAAACCTAAATAATCTAAATTTTCATAAGCGTTCGGTTTCTTCATGGGAATTCCTCTACGTATTGTTCTTTGAATATCTTGAAGTGTTTGTGTCCATTGGTTCCGGCCTAGAACCTTAGTGCTGAGCTTGGTCATTTAGATGTTCGGTTAAAGCTCTTAAGAGTCAGTTCATCTAATTGACTCATTTTTGTAAGTTACGTTCGTTCTATTTGTTTCTTGTAATATTAGATTATACTCGGTTTCTTTTTCAAACCGCTAGTAAACCTCTTGGTCTAAATCCATTCTGGAACTGGAGACCTCTCGATCTTGCTCCAATTTGTTCAGTCTCGTTCTGAGTCAGGGTTGAACGTTCGGTAAATTGTATCCGAACGGATCTGTGTGTGAAATGTTTAAGTGAGATGATTATTAATGAAAGATGAAGAAAATGTGGTATGGAAAGGTTGTGGTTTATGGACGAGCATTCCGGGGAGGAACGACTCATGTATGAATATTGGAATTGGTAAAGTATGACTGTGGGCATGCTAAGCTGGTTGTTCATCCTGATGTTCCGTGAGTACTTGTCTTCACGTAGAGGAGGGTAGGTCATGTGTGGGAACGGCAGGAGGTCCTAGTCCTTAGGGGTACTTTGGACAGATAGGGCTAACCTCGAGTGGCAGCTGTTGAGGGCATCCTAGTTACTACATTACCCGGGTGCACGAACGCCTGTAGCTACGCAGATTTCATACAGTCCGGACAGTCAGTCTAGTAATAGGTTTTGTATGCTACGTATGTTGAAATTTATCTTATGTGTTGGATTGTTAAAATGTATGTTGATGCATGAATTAAATTACATAAGCTTACCCTGTGTTTCCTGTCTTGTTATGTTATGTACGTCCGTCTTGTCGTTGCAATGATCATCCGTGTGGATGTGAGCAGAGGGAGATGAGCTGTTGGAAGATACGCTGGAAGAAGAAAATTTGGTCGAGGTCGAAGTTAAGACCGAACCGTAGAACGTTCGGTCAGTAGTTTAGATTTGTAGTGAGGTGGTCGTTCGATCACCTTTCCCTTTTGATTTTGCATGACCGTTAGGTATTTTTGTAAACCGTTCGGTCAGACTTGTATTTCTGTACAGTTTTAATGTTGTAACTCTTTCTGTAAGGCCGTTCGGCCAGACCGTACGTTCTGGTATAGTGCAAGACTGATCTGTTATATTATTAAATGTAATTATTCGATTATATGATTCATTGCTATATTTTTGGGATGTTACACCGATTGTTTGCAACATGACCGATAAGAAGAGATATTATTAGATTTTATTTGATTAAATATATTTTGATCACTGAATTATAATATAAAATTAAAATTATTATTTTCTCAAACTTTGATTATATATCTAAAAGAATATATACTTTTAAAAAATATAAATTTTTTATATTTATTTGATATTATCTTTTTTTTCAAAATATATATATATATATATATATATATATATATATATATATATATATATATATATATATATATATATATATTATAATCATTTTAGTTTTATATTATATGTTAAATAAAAATAAAAATGTTCCACTACCATTTATGGACCTAAACCATCTCAAACTGCATCCTTTAGTGATAATACTCGTTGTTATGGTGTTAAATATTATGGTTATCAAGAAGCATACAGAGGAAGTGTTCTCCAGTTTGGAGGACTGAGGTAATTGTGGAAATTAATTCTTTTTTTATAATTAAACTTTGTATGAGTTTAAAAATACTCATATTTATTTTACAATAATATATCATTCTCTTTTTTGTCTAGATAATTTTCAGAATTCTCTTCTATAAAATATTTATTGTTAAAAATTTGTAACAATATTAAAAGTATTATTGGAAGTGTATCATTTGTTGGAGATAAAATAATTTAAAATATATAAATAAGTACAAATCTCAATTTATAAGTAAATTTTATAAAATTAAATTAAGTTTAAAGTTTATATCGATGTCAAATAGATACAAATCTTTTGTAACTAAGTTAGATTTAAAATCTAATTCTTACTTACAAATAAATACTTTTTTATATATTACATGTGAACCTAATTTATTTCATATATTAAATAACGTTATATAAATGTAAACTTCAAAACATACATTTATAGCTATAAAATATACAAATTCACTCGTATTTATTTATAAACGTCAGTTATTAAAATTAACGTGAAATTGTTTAACTATTAATGTATATATAGTTTATTATAATACTTATATATTTTTTTAATTGAATTATAGTTACTGGTGGTCTAATATTTAGGAAGTTATTACATATCAAACGTTACAACTTTCATGTTGTACTTATTTTACTTTAGAATAATTTCGTTTCTTTATGAAAGATGCCTATTCAAAAAGCAAATGTCATTTTAAATAGTGAAAAGATTTTAACACATGAACATCAAAAGAAAAGTTAAAAGACTTGCATACAAAACACTACTTGTTTTAAGTTATCCATCGGTGTATTTTAAATCATTGTCAACAAATAAACAGCCAACTATGTTATAGATTTAGTAAAAAAAAAGCATTCTCTAAGCTGATTGTGAAACAATTCAAGTGAAGTTTGGGAAATCAATCGCAAATTAATTTTCACGTTTGATGATTGAGTCAACTAGAAGTACACATAGGTGACAAAATTGAAGAAATAAATATTGTGGTTGAAAATATATCTAAAGTTGTGGTGGAAGATAAAGTAGTAAGGAGTGAATATGATATGTTAGTTTTGATTCAAAAAGGGGGTTTGGAGATGTGAAAATTGGAAGTGAGGGCTGGATGAGTAAAACTAAGGTCTAGGACCGGTTAGTAGGTCATTTAAGATTTGTATAACTACTTAGTTTACTAAAATCTGGTTAATGGAGTGTAAAATTTGAATTGGATATTTTTGGATAGTTAGGTTGGTCCAATACGCCAATCCTTTAACCAAGTGAGCCAATTAGTATCAAATTCCAAAGATGAACATGTTTCAAATCAATTTTTATTGTTAAAGATACAAGTTGGGTCATTGAAATGGGTTTTGGGGTATTTGGATCAAATTAGGGAGTTTCTAAAGCTTCTGGTGTGGCGCTCAGCGGTGCTTTTACACCAAAGAGTCGAGAGCTTTAACGCTCAGCTTCATTAAGGTGGCGCTTAGGCGCCCAATTTGCAAGAGGGTTGGCGCTCAACGACAAGAGTGTGTTGCTCAGCGCCACTTTGTTTTCCTGGTTTCACTTGTTTTTGAACTTCTCTTAATTATAGGGTTTCACTTAGTTGCCTTATAATGTATGTATATACAAAGTTGTGATAAAATGTGAATGGTTTTGAATGTAATAAATAAAAATGTGATTTGTTTAAGTATGTGAAAAGGGATTCCATGGGAGAAGATCCTTATGTGGTGCTTGTGTAATGTATTGTTGTAGGAGCTTTGAAATGGGGGAATATTTTTTACTCCAATAGCTACCCAATCTCAAGTAGATAGGGGTTGCTATATGGTGAGGAGTAGTAGAAGGTCTTTAGCCTCGAGTCAATTGACCATAGACATTTGACAGACTAACCTTGTGTAACTGTTTGGGTGGTATGTTGCTTTCACCACACATGTGCAGATTCCCTAATAGTTCGACACCAATACACGTATCTGAATGGACATGTCTAGAGTCTAGATATTTACGTGTCAAGTTGTGCTTGGTTTTAATTGATTTGATGCTAGAACTTTATGTTTATGAATTGTATTAAAGTATGTATGATTCTTTTAAAATTAGTTTAGTTTTGCATGTGTTTTTATTTGATTGGTCTGAGCACAGGGAGAAAAGTCTTAGTTGAGCATATGCTAAGAATAGAGAATGTAGATTATAGCTCGTTAGCCTATTTAGATGATATTAGAATTAGAAACTCCTGTATATAAAAGTTTGAATTATGACTATATTTTGGATAACTATAATCATTTTTTTATGTCCTTTGATAGTTGACTCTTCTCAACTATGAAATGTGTGATAATTTCTTTTATAATATTAAAATTATAATTTAGGATGTTACATCTTACATATCATAAATTTAGTCATTATATTACTAAGTTTTATATTAGGTGGATGTTGTATTTATAATAAGAAAAAAAAAACTACAAACTTTTAAATGCTGAAAGAATAATAATAGACTTTACCAATGAGTGTTGAAGGTATTAAAAATGTTAAATAAGATTTACTTTAGTATACAAATAAATTTTATATTTGTTAGTGAAATTTAAATGTAACAAAATTAAATAAGTTGTTTTATGGTTAATTAATTGTTTAGGTATGACTTTTAAAATGTAAGGATAATGAGTTTATTGTATTGGTTATTAGATAAAAGTTGTCTTTTGATATATACTTATATTCACATAAAGGTTTATTTGTTAAGAAAGTGGTGTCAAAAACCAATTACCTTGAGTGCTTGATTGATAAAAAAAAAAAAGAAAATGAGAATGATTTGTCTTCTAAAAAGTGTGTTCCTGTTGAAGTTGACAAAAATATGAATGAAGAGAATCAAAGTGAAGATCTCGTTGAGTCCCTCAACCCTGAAGAGAGAGTTAAAACTATAGAGTTATACATATAAATATATATATATTGTAGGAACAGAAAGTAGAATCTGCGAAAGAAGGTATGATGGGTTTAAGGGCATTTGGGTCGTCCTTCCTTGGTCTTCCAGGAGTTGTAACAAGGGCAAAGTTGCTTGTTGCCGTATGTACCAGGAGGAACGCATAGGCATTTGGCACAACACTTCTGACAGAAAAACATGCATGGCTTCTTGTGTGAAGTTGCCGAGCAACGGTATGTGCACTTCGGTTTACAATCTGTTATTCAATCGCATATTTATCATTATCATCATCATCATCATACAAATTAACCCAAAACCAACATCATCCTTTTTCACCACTCCATACCTGAAGGCCCAAGTGTTCCGCTGCGCGTATAAGCCTGAATTCAAACATCACATACACACTTGTCAGAGATTTAATCATTCTGCTTATCTACATTATGTAATCTAATGTACCTGAGCTACACTCGAGAATGAGACCAACAGAAGAAGCAGAGAGAGGGCAACCATCATGGGGCTGTAATAGGAAGCTGCTGCCATGGCTATATGAATGTAAGCTTTTCTTATTTCTTTGTTAGGAATTGGAGGGATATTTATAGGAATAACACAACCGAATACGAAACCTAATAATGAATCCCGTTGTTTAAGGCGTTGAAAAGGCTGATTGGAAAAAGTTTTATGATAAAGTGAGCGAAAACAGCGCCATATCTTTTCTTGTGTTTGTTTTTATTCTCTTTTGTCAACTCACCAACATGTGAGTGAACATGCACTTTACTGTTACCGAATGCATTAATTCCGCGACAATAATTAATGGATATTTGTATCCCATAACCAAAGAACAATATTACATATGATAAAAGCCAGGATTCTTCTAAACCAAAATGCAAAACTTACCACTAAACCATGGAAATTGTACACTAATATGTATTTTGAGATATCTGTCTTAGAGATTAATCTACAAGTTTTCAATAATAAATTACCCTAAAGAAAAACAGAATACACTATATATTATAAACACACACGCATATTAATTCTTAAATTTTGCCAAGTTTTCATTTCAAAGTAGTTGTCACTACTACATTTGTGATAGGATGAAAAAAAAAACTATAAGAATTTAGAAAATTTGAATTAAATAAGTTCGGCTGAAATAACCTCACCCATCTCAAAATCTTGTGTTAAAGGAGACAGGCCATTTATAGAAAACAAACGAATTAATACAAAGAAATACTCTAAATATTTTTTTCTGGCTAATTCTTTTGATAATATACAAACATCAATAAAAATAACAAAACAATTTTATCTAAAATAAGATTCTAAAATAGGTCCTTAAAAATCAGAGTGAATAAAATTAAATGAAAACTTACTCATTTAATTAACAAAGCAATGAAGATAATTAACAAAGCAACGAAACAGAGATATCAAAATCTCAGAAAATATGATACCAACATAAAAAGATAGGGTTATTTACTTAATATCAATCATACAGTTTACATTCTTGTCATCTCTGCTTGTAATAATCAACACTGTAAAAAAATAAAAATATATAAATAATTTTTCTAATTACTATAAGAATATTAAAAGTATTTTTATCCTATTAATCTTCTATTGACAACCGTTAATTTAACCATAAGTAATCTCAATCAAATAAATCGCTATTTACAACAATTAATTTAATCATGAAATTAAACTCGGTCAAATATAATTCCAAAATCTATAGTAAAAGTAAACAATACAATGAATCATTAGAATCAGTTTACATTTTAACAACTTGACATGGGAAATCTAACAAAAAACATACAAAAATCGCTAGAAGGAGGGGTTGAACCTCCGACCTTGTGGTTAACAGCGACACGCTCTAACCAACTGAGCTATTCCAGCTGGTTAATCGAAGGAAATATCCATATCAATACAAATATAACTGAAAATATGACTGGATTCTTAAAAGATTTGAATAGTCTGTGTGGAATATTGATAAGAAGATAGTATTTACAATTAAACAACGTTATAAGTAAATCATTTGAAAAAAACAAACTAGTTTCAATTCTTGTAATTATTCATGAAAAAATATTTATATAGATTTTGTATCTTATGAACAAATATTTTCTTTCTAATTTTAAAACAAAAAGTTTTTTTTTCCTTATATGTTAGAATGAAATAAATAAGAAACAAGATTAATCACTTTATAAAATAAGAGTTTAATGAATTCGTCAAGTGTTTACAAGTTACGAGTTATATAGAACACTCTTTATACTACAAATTAAAAGAAAGATTAGATAATATAATATAATACTTGATGAATAAGATAATATGCAAAATTGTGATTAAAAAACCTTTAAAACCAAAAATTATGAAATTAGTTTATTCAGGTCGTATATAAGTATTGTTATAATAGTAATATATTGTTTTTTTTTACTTTTTATTATATTGATTTTGCTAGATGTATATTAAATCAATGCCCTTAATGAACTGTGTGACTATTTTCTTCTTACAAGTTATTTTTAATTGCACATAATTTAAAATATACAACAGGTCAAATCTTGTGTCCGTCTACTAATATAATTTTTAAGATGAACATGTTTTACCCTAACTGACGGGGTAGTTTTTGTCTTTAAAGAATTTTTTTTAAATAATTTAATTGATATTGATTGACAACTTATTCACATGCATATTAAAACAAAATTTCTAAATAATTTTAATTTATAATTGGTTCTGCAAAATTAGTTTAAAAGTAATGAAATAACAGCAAGAAATGTAAGAAAATAAAGTCAGAATATATGAGAATTATAATATTTCAAAATTAGCATTCAAGCACAGCTTAATTCCACCTTCATTTGCATTTCTATAAAGCCATTTGGCACTTTATCTAAAAATCAATATATAACAAGCCACTATAAAATTTCTTAATAAAAAATTGTCAAATTGACCTAAAATTTGAGAACACACATCAATGCCTATATAAATGGCCAGCACAAGCTTCCATGCTTTTGTTTCTATTTTGGTTTGATTTCACTAAGTTGAAGACTAAAATAAATTAAATATTCCTCACACCTCACTATTGGCTTAAGTGATTCACGCCGGGAGTAAGCACCGACTAAGCCACAGGATAACTCTGGCAACCTAGGACAGGTTCAACATTTCTGTCAGTTTATTATAATCCCATAGATGCATGTTCTGGCACATGTAAACGGCACCAACAGCAAGTACGACAGAAAAAACTGCCATGCTCTTCAAGCATCCATGGCCTTGTGACAATCGTCCCAAAATGACCTTGCAGTATTTGTCTGCATCCTTTAATAATGCATGGCGAGAACCATCATCCATATTAGCAAACGCTTTCTCATTCTACAAAGACAGATTGAGTGACATGTCATAAGATAAAAAAATGTAGTTAAATTAGGTTCAAGATAAAGTGCATTCTCTACAGTGATGCTGGAACAATGTCACACCTAAGATAACTACGTTATTTAGATTCTACTCTCGCCTAAGGATTTTGAGAACGTGTTAAGAAACATTAGGATATGCTGCAAGAGATTAAACAGCCTAAATATACCATTGTCGACAAATTCATTAACTCATTTTGGGAGCCTTTTGAAGAAACTTTTCAGAGCATTTTGGACTTATCATTGAAATACTTAGGTGGAAAATTTTTAAGGTGTTGGATTAATCATATGAAAGTGGCTAATGACGCCCCTGTGTTAGCTTCTTTTAATGAGTTATGATGAGGAAAGAGGATCAAGGTCAGCCACAACCTTTTTTAGCATATTAAAGGAAAAATAGAAGACGGTGGTGGGAAAAATAACAGAAGATGGTTGGGACAGTTGAGTCAGTTATGACAGCTAGAGAGGAAGGGTATAGATAGAGCGCACTTCAGGGTTTCTGGGGATAGGAAAAGATTACATTGTTGTGACAAGGATAGGCCCTTGTCCAAAAGGAGAGCAGCTTCCTTTGTAGAGCCTCTGTACTATATATTTATTCCATTAAAGTTTCTAACAATTGGTCCAACCTGCCGAGTTCGAAAGAAAAATAATGGATAAACAAGAAAAAAGGTTATCTACTTTGAAATCAAGGGCAAAAATGTTGAAGTAGACAACCGGTGAACAAGGGGTACACATCGCCAAAATAAAGAAAAGCAAGAAGACATCGATGGGATCAAAGATTTGCTTAAAGACTGGATGCAAAGGCAAGGCATCACTCATATTGGATAACAAATCGGCCATGAAACTGCAGTGGGAATGAAATGCTCGAAGCAGAGGGAGACAGTGATCGCCATTAGAAGAAGGTGAAATTACCCATGTTTGAGGGAAACAAACCTTTAGATTGGATGGAAAAATGAAATTGGCTTACATTAGCGTGGAGGAAACGGATAGAAGATTAAAAGTATCAGAAACGCTGTTCATCGGTTCTATTATTGGACCAATCAGTAGTGATACGACAAGAATTGGTGACAAGATATTAGAGTCAAGCCGTCATGATCCAAAGGAATTGGAGACAGCTAAGGAATTAGCTTGTGACTTGGAATAAGCGAAGATTTTTGGGAAGGCTCAAAATCATAACTGGCAAATTCGAGATACCATGATGGTGGACGAGTGATAGCTCTTGCAAGTGGGATACACACTTGACTTATCAAAGTAAAGGTTCACTGAGAGGAACTACAACCATGATAGCCGTTCATAACCAGAAGACAGAAATTGATGAAAACAACAAAGTCATATTATGCAAAATTTACCATATCTATAATATGTTAGAAGGAGGGATCAGAAGTTATGTTTCCGGTGTGGAGCACCATATGTAACAGGACGCAGATGTCCAAAGAATAGTCCGAGAATTGTAATTTTAGCAAAGGATGAGCATGTTTATGAAGAAGGCAAAATTACAAAATTAACTAGTGACGATGAAGAAGGCGGTTCCGAAAGTTAACTTGTTTTCTGCTGGTTTGACATAACCTCGAAATATGAAATTGGAAGGAATAATTCAAGGAAAAAAGGGGTTAGTTGACAGTGGCGTGAGTCACAATTTTTTTTCTTCTAGATTAGTACAATGTTTGGGATTGAGGGTGGAGCCAACTTAGTACTATGCAGTGCGGATAGGAGATGGGAATAGAAAAAGAGCACAAGGTTGTTGCAAACATATTGCAGTAATGATGGGAGAGTACGCATTGTTGGAAAACTTTCTTGTTTGAGATGATGACAAGGGTGGACTTGATTTTAGGAAATGCATGATCAGCTGTCGAGTAAGTTAAGGTGAATTGGAAAACTTTAGCAAAGACGTTTGTAAATCACACCAAACACCAATAACATCTGAGCCAACTATATAAGGGATCGACACCACTCTTTACCCAAAACCTTAAGGCAATGGGTTAATGGGTCTTTCATCTTTATATACTGCTCTACTTTCTTATTTCTATTCAATGTAGGACTTAGACTCACACTTGGATACCCAACAGGAGATCCAGGCTTATCTAGAACCTTGGCTTCTTCTCAAGCATTAATGAAGGTAACAGAGGTGGAGGTAACGCCATTATTGTAGGTGGTGGAAATCGAGGATGACACAAATTCAAATATACCGAGACAGAATGAAAATGAAGAGAAAAAGCAACTACAACAAATATTAAGTATCAACATGCTTTTGCGGAACCCCAAGGTTTGCCGCCAAGTACAGAAATTGACCATAAAGTTCTCATAAAGACAAGGGTTGGTCCAGCGAATTTTTGACCCTGCATATATCCTTACAGTAAAAAGAATGAGATTGAAAAACAAGTTAAAGATACGTTGGTCCCAGAAATTATTACGCCTGGCAATAGTCCTTATTCAAGATCAGTTATTCTAATTAAAATGAAGGGGCAGTTGCGTTTTTACAATGATCGAGTTCTCAACAAAGTGATTACACCAAATAAGTTTCATACTCCTGTTATTGAGGAGTTACTAGACCAATTAAATGGGCCAATTATCCTTGTCAAGATTCCAACTTCTATAGTAAGTGATAGAGAATTTGTATTTCTTAGTCTTTTTTGGCAGGAACTCTGTAGAAGACAAGGCACTACATCAAGGATGAGTACATCTTATCATCCAGAATATGGACAAACTTAGGTACTAAATAGAACATTGGAAACATATTTCCAATGTTTCACTTCGAACAACCAAAGGCTTGGATGGAGTTCATGGGAAAAATATTGGTAAAACACAAGTTACCAAGGGGGCAAAAGTGTACACGATTCAGGTGGTATATGGAACACTAAGAGCCAGATTTATTCCAGGAGAGATTTTGGTAGAAGCAATAGCACCATACCAAATGGAAAGGGGTGAAGCTTTAAAACAGTTGAAATATCATTTAAGGGTTCAGGATCACATAATAAGATTACTAATGCTCATCGAGTAACATCTAAAATAAAGGTGGGAGATTGGGTGTATTTAACAATTCGTCCTCACTGACCAAGTTCAATGCCTACAAGACTGCATCCAACACTAGCAACCAGGTACTATGGGCACTATAAAGTGATCAGGCAAATAGGACTAGTGGCTTTTCAGTTATAGATTCTAGTGCAGGCGAGAATTCACCCAATTTTTCATGTTTCTCAACTCAAGTTGGCAATAGAAGATGATCCAGTAGAAGCAGAATTGCCAATAGGATTACAAGACCATTTCACGGGATTACGATCATATCAAGTATTAGGAACTAGGACTACAATCGGCACATCAATTGTTGATTGAATAGCAAGAGACATCACCAGAAGAGGCAACGTAGGAAGACAGAACTAATATACAACAACAATCTCCGAAATTCAACCTTGAGGATAAAGTTCTGTTTGGAGGGGTACATATTGTTAGGAAAGATGATCAACGTCAGCCACAAGCTAACCCAAAACCTCGGCTAGTATATCAAAGGAAAAACAGAAGACGGAAGTAGACAAAAGAACAGAAGGTGGTTTGTGACTCTCTTGGTGACAAGCTCGTATTTATTAAGCACTCAACTAAGTCATTTATCCAAAACCAACCTCGATCATACAATAACATACTGTACAATATACAGAAGCTTCAATGTGCATAACAATGTGTTCATTAAAGTTTACATAAAAAGCAGCAGTACAGTTTGAAAGGTTAAGTGTATCAAAACATTGTGCAAGGGTGCCACTGTATTTACTAAAAATGAAAATAGTTTACCTTTTTACAAAAGCTCTCAAGAGTTTCCCTCAAAGGATCAAGTGTAGTATGTTTGACAAAGTATTCCTTCCTTTTACCAGAAAGTCTTCTCAATACAACAATACTTGCTTCAAGGTTATCCATATATAGCAAATCCTGCTTCCCAGAATAAAGCACATGTTTATGTTAGTAAGTACAAAAGGAGTCCCAAGGGAAAAAAGTGTAGGAAAGGAATGAAATAAATTGTCAAATAGCATTCCCTTTTACTCACCCATTGCTTGTAACACTCAGGATTCTGAGTCAAGCACCAAATAAAGATGTCACTTGCCTCCTTTGATAGGTCCGGATTAGCTGTAAAAGATTCAAGCATTTAAGTTTTCAAACAGAAGTACAACACCAGCACCTTCAACTTTTAGTAATAAATACTTAAAAATATTCGAGAGACAGCAAAGAAAGCAAATAACTAGTAAATTGCAATATATATATATATATATATATATATATATATATATATATATTAGTGTTTGCTCTGAAATAGGGTGTTTCTTTGTTTTGAAACAATCAATTATAGGATATTTCCGAGGTTCTGGAATAACAAATTATTTCTGCAAATAAAATGATTTCAAATTGCATTTTTTTTATAAAATTGAAATTGGTCACTCACTTACAACTCAGCTCAAACCTGTTTGGCTCACAGGTTAAGCGAGCTATGTTGATTGAGAGACCCATGACCCACAATAAAAATTCTTAGCTTTTTCAACCTAGTCCAGTTAGATAAGCCAGGCCCACTCACGAATTGCAACCCATTTTTACACAGCACTACCACCTTCAGAAACGAGGGTAGCAAACTATCTTTGTGAATAGAGAGGGCAATGGGTCTCATTGCCTAAGTGGTTGTATGTAATGTGGGCTTGTCATATAAAAGTCAGATTGTTTAACACAATTACTATGATGCTTTGTGTTAAATTACATTTATTAGCAAAGATATATTAGTACAGTATTTATGTATGTAATACTATGGAATGTTTTAGAAGAATAGCGGTATGTGGATACTTTGTTTTTCCAGTTACCGAACCAGCTGAAAACAATGCTTTTGTGAAATCTTTAAACGTGTCCTATGGTCACTAAGATTAACTAGAAGCTACCTTCTCCCGCAGCTTTAATTGCTAAACTAAGCATCTGCTGCGCAAGATGCTTTAGTGCTTTACTTCCAGGGGAACCAGCAAGGGCAACTTCCTTTAATGTTGGATAAACGGCTTCAAATCTTTCAGTGGCCTAAATAAAATATACAGAAATACCAGATGAGTATCTTAGCTAAACCAATGATTGCAATGCAAGTGATTAGAAAATATACAGGATTCTCTTAAAATTCTACCTTGATCCGGGCTGAAGGAAGAGGGAAAGTAACTCTCAATAGTGAATCAAGTGCCCAGGGGGGCACAACACGCTCCCCTTTTCTGACAGCCCCATTTAGTAAAATAGAACGAGCTTTAGGAAATGTGATAATTCTGTTAAAAATAAAGAACGATGAAGATAAATCAGTAAAGACAAGAATGAGCAGCTAGGAATTCTGCACTAGTTACAATCAATAAATCACAGGAAGTTGGTGTGGAATCAGAGGTTCCTAACCTCTCAACCAACTGTAATATCAAGTCTCTTGAATGTGGATTGCCACCAGACTTCACACTCAGCATTGGTAAAAGAAGGGATACCCACAAGTACAACCCCATGACTAGATCTCCTTGAGAAGCCTACACAAATCCTAATCCAGTTACAAATCCATATAACAAATTTTATGTGTTCAGGATGGGGGCACTATATCATGTTGAAAAAGGCTACCTGAGTTATCACCCAAACCAACACAGGGAGTTTATCCTGTCCTTGATATTTTTGACTCTCCTTGATTATTGGCAATAAACTAATCATTACATCAGGTTTTCGTCGAAGCACCATTGCTAAAACCAAAAATATGGCAACCTGTAGTTCAAGTAGATATACAATATTCACACCAAATATTCAATGAATTATATGTAAACAAGTTACAGAATTAAATTAACATTATAATATTTTTTAACTGATATTTCAACAAGTTTATAAATATTCAATCAAATTTGGAGGGCATACTGCAATCATCAATAAGTAGAAAAACTAAAAAAAAGTATACAAATTTCGTTGTAAAAGTCTGACATGAGCCAAGTTGATCCTAGAACACCAATAAATTTATTGAAAGGTCCACATTTACGAAATCTCCTTATTAAGATGGATATCTGGCTACATTTACAGAAAATCAGATGCACAACCATTCAAAGCTAAGGATCAGACTGTAATAGATCACTGTCTGAGAAGGTATACCCCACGTCCAAACTTGTCCCCCTACATCTTTGCCATCCTTAAATCTCAATGCATTTCAGACTCATAGGAGAATTAAATAATTAACCAACATTTGTGCTGTTTGAAAAACTAGTCATTCACTAAGCTAAGGAACCATAAGAAAAATATCAAATCTAATTCAGTTCGACAAATGGTCATTTTATTTTGAATATTTCCATATTTCATATTAAATAGAAAACAATTTGGTAAAGAAACTAAGAAAAATTCAATGGTAATTAAAATAAGAAGTTTTGAAATTCATCAACATTCAGAAAAAGTTATCATTATCGATGACATCCAAAAAGGTTAGAACAACAATATCCAACCAAGCTTTAAGTCACTAAATGGTGCCAGCAATGCAGATACCATCTCTCATATAGAGATACTTGCCCATATGGAGTCACAAATCAACAAAGATGCAAAGTTTATTTCTGTACTATAAAAATGCAGAAAAATGTAGTGATGCCCTCATCAACACAAAAATTTAAGAAATGCAAATCTTTTACAGAACCACGACAAATTGTCATAAAGTCATGATGTGATTTCAAGGGATACCTGAGATTTCGATGATGATATTTGGACGACCTTCTTAGATCCCTTAACAGTTCCCTGATGACTTGTAATGTCTGCAAGAATGCTGTCTAACGACCATATCACAAAGGAACCAAGGGCTTCATATGATCGATGACTGATCCAATCAGTTGATATTTTGTAAATATCCTCAGAAATATGCAAAAGAGGGATCTGTTGAGAAAGGCAAAAATGATAAGAAACACTAACAATTATCACCGACCAAGGACCACAAAGCATCCAAACCATCAAAAACAACAATGACTATAAAAAGGTGACGCATTAGGATAATCATTACAGAAATTCAAGACACATAAATCAGCGACATTTTTCACAAGCAACACAAAACAACAATGATCAGATCGAGTTCATTCGCGCAATTCAAAATTCTATAACCATACTACCATATATCACGCGCATCACAAAACAATATAACTTTAGGTTCCAAATTTTTAATCCGGATTAAAAAATAAAAAGGAACAGAAACAACTCACATCAACAATCTTCGCAACGGTGGACTCTTTGAACGTCTTCAGCCACGGGAATTGAGCTCCACTCACCGACGAGAAAGCGCGACCGAAGTAATCAGCAAATCGCATCATCATAATATCTTGTTGCGATTCATACGAAGCCTACGGAAACAGGATTCATCTTACCTATCACATACAGCTAACAAAAACGAAACGCAATTACAGCAGATCAGTAGTGAAATCAAAACACTCACGGTAATTTCAGCGAGAAACGCGTCGAGTTCATCGGCGCTGATTCTGGAAGCAGCTTCAGCCACAGTCACCTTCGGCTTCTTCGGCTTCTTCTGCTTCGCCTTCTTCACTTCAGAAGAACCGTTCTCGACGACGCCGGCATCCGGCTCTGCATCGCCGTCGTCTTCGTCGTCGGAATGCCGCTTCGATCTGCTCGAAGTGGCTTCCGCATCCACAGCAGCGGCAGCTATCTGAGACTCGAGGAGGCGGCGGCGGCGCTCTTCGGAATGCCGCTCGACGGAGCTAAAGACGTCGGAGGAATGATCGACGGCAAAATTGTCGTTGACGAGGGGCTGCTTGGAGGAGGACTTCTTGTTGTTGCGGTTTCGCTTCTGATACGATACAGTTTGCCATTCGTTAGTGTTGTTTTTAGCGGCGGTGTTTTGCGTGGTGCGGGTTCTTCTTCTGTGAGCTTCTTCTTCTTCCTCTTGCTCCCTGAGAATGGCTTCGATGAGAGCTGAAGTCTCATCCATCGTGCTCTGTTACGATGCAGAGGAAGAAGATCGAGACGGCGTCGTTGGAGACAGATCGGAGCAGAGAGAGACAAATATATAGAGAGAGAGGGTAATTAAGTAGAAGATGATGACAGAGAACACATACAGAGGGACTCTCATGTGTGAAAAAAAAAAAATACACGTGGGTGTTTCCTTCTTCTTTTTAAGTTTGACATCACTTCATCACTCAATTATAACACTGTATTTGCATTATCCGTTGCCTTGTTGTCACTTTTTTTTTGTAGAAGTTAAAAAACAAAATTAACAGATAACACAAAAAACAGAAAAGAGTTTAATTTTTAACGCCAAGTGTAAAAATTTTAAGGTTTAAACCCTCCATTGGTCCTCATTTTTGTATAAAAATCTCGATCCTCATTTTTTCATCTGTCTCAAATGGGTCATATTTTTTGTAAAAATGAATACATTCTACCCTAATCGTTAACTGGTCTTAGACGGCGTTAAATTTAGTTGATGTGTTTATGCTAATGTGCATTGTTTGATTAGATGGAATTTTTATTTAAATTAAAAAATTAGGACGTGGCAAAAATTGAATTGGTTTATGTTAAAATAATATGTTAGGGATTGAAAAGGGTCAGAAAAGGAAAGAGTGAATTGAAAAGGGAATTAAGGATCTGGACATTAACCACCGAACGTTCTTCATCAAGTCAGGCCATGGGCCTCCCTGCCGGTCACGGTCAGAGCTTCGTCAGCGGCAATCTCTCTCTTTCTCTCTTTGAAGTTCAGATTCTCTCTTTCGCTCTGTGTTGGAATTGGGTCTCTCCCATCATTGTTGGTGTTCTGAGTGATGGGTATGCCTTGCCGTTGTTCCCACACCTCACACATCACCGAAATCATCATCACCGGTCAAATGATAATGTATAATCCATTAAAACCAAATAGAATTTGCCATAGTCAAATAATCTTAACTTCAGATCTTAATGAACCAAGGAGTAAAACATAATTCTCAAACCAAAATACTGTCAGGGAAACTGTAAAAGAAAGGAGTCAATGAGTTATTTTGAAGATTTCCAAAATCCAAATTCAAATATAGCAGATGCAATAGTATATCAGAAAGTAAGACAAGATCAAACTAACAAATGTTAGTGGTATATCATTCATCGTAGACATATCAGAAGAATGACAGTATCTCTTTCGGTTTCACGGGCACCACATCAAACATGGCTAATTGCATTGAGAAAAAAACATCTCCCATGGAAGTCATAGGTCAATCCTGTACTTTAGAGCAAATTGCTTTTAATTTGAGACACCATTAGAGGTGGCATAAAAAAAGAAAGGAAAGAAAAATCCCAAAAATCGTTGGTGACGGTAGTCTCGAACTCGAAAAAGAGGGAAAGGGTTTCCCTGCTTGCGAGTGAATAGGAGGAGTCAGCATTGGTGATGTTGACGCGGTGACCGACGGCGAGCTTGGCGACGAACGGTGGCGCTGGTGGCACCCTGGCTCACGTCTCGTGACGTGCTTCTGAGTTTGTCTAGGTGTGGGCGTTTCTGAGTTGTAGTGAGTGTGAAGCGACAGAGAAAATAATCGTAGAGAAGAAAGAAGGATTGCAGCGATGGCGACGCATCACGCGAAACCAACGAAGCTGCGGTGGGGCGAGCTGGAGGAGGATGACGGCGAGGATCTGGACTTCCTCCTCCCACCACGACAGGTCATAGGGCCAGATGAGAACGACGTCAAGAAAATAATTGAGTACAAGTTCGACGACGCCGTCCACGAAGACGTTGGCAGCCGCCTCACCATGGTCTCCACCGAAGAGATGCGCATGAACGGAGGAGATGAGCGCTTATGGGGTTCCTTTGGTTCCCTTTTGGTTTCAAGTGAAAGATGTAGAGACTAATTGGTCTGGTGGGAGAGGCGAAAAACCCTAATGGGTTTCGGATTGGGAGAGTGAGGGTTTGAGGGTGGAAGTTGGAAGGAAGCAGTTTGGGCGGAGCAGCGGAAAAGGTGAAGGGTGATCAGTGGTTGGAGGGAAGAAGAAGCACCATTGCCACGTGGATTTGATGATTATAAAATATATCACCAATTCAATTTAATGCACAATGCCACATCATCAAAACATAAAATACAGCTAAGCTAAATTTAACGTCGTCTGAGACCAGTTAACGGTTAGGGTAAAATGTGTTCATTTTTACAAAAAATATGACCCAATTGAGACAGATGAAAAAATGAGGACCGAACTGAGATTTTCATACAAAAATGAGGACCAATGGAGGGTTTAAACCAAATTTTAATATAGTTAATAGCGTCCTAAAACTAAAAAAGAAAAAGACATTTTACAAGAAAAAATAAACTGTAGTGGGATTTTATTATTTGAATATTAAAAAAATTTAATATTAAAAAAAATATAAATAGTTTTTTTATCAACATGATTTATTATTTTAAAATATATCATGTTTTTAGAATTATTTGATATCTCATTAATTAATTTCTTTATTTGGGTAAGTTGAATTTTATTTATATTTTTAGTTTTTTTTTATTATTTATTGCATGTGAGTTTTTTTTTCATTTAAATATGTCTTTTTAGTTGTTCATATAAGTTTCTACTGATCAATGATCATGTCATTATCGTTTTTGTGATGTTTCTATGTGTAGATAGAACATCTTACAAATTGTGAGGAATTTCGTTAGTTAGGTCTTGTAAGCGGTTGGTCAGGTAAGAGAAGGTAGTTGCTTTAATGTGCGTGAGTTTAATAAATATGATGTGTTTGCATGTTGATTGAATATGATTGGTGTGTATGTCTGAACTGAATTGTATGGTTTGAGGATTGAAATGTGTTTGATTGTTGTTTGGGTCTGTGTGACTAAAAAAACTTAGGATCTGAGCAATTGCACATATTGGTATAAGTTTTAATGTGTAAAAATTGTTTTGAACCAACTCATTGAAAATAAAAGGTATCAATTTGAACAATTGATCAGGTCCAAGTTCATTTAAATCACAAAATGTGTTTGTTGTCAACTGATATAGCGTTAAGCAATACTACTTGGGCATTAAGCACAAGTTTATTTGTACAAATTTGGAAGTATTTTAGCTTTAGACTGTTGATTGTCCCTTTTCACGATTGAAGGTTCAGTTTTGCGAATGCTTTGGCGTTGAGTGATAGTAGAGCTTCGTTGAGCACCATCATGCACTATAGGTCTAAAGCAATTGTTTTCCAGAACGTCGGGCGCTAGAAGTGTGTCACTAAGCACAACTTTTTGCAAGAAGAATGGTGTTGAGCGCCACTGTCGTTGAGCGCCACCTTTTGCGATAAGTTTGACATTGGACACCACCTTTGAGTGCTAATGTGTATGTTTGTTATTTCCTTCTCTTTTGGTTGTTTGAAATAAATTTGTGATGGAATGGTGTATGTTTATAGTATTGATTATTAATATTTTGGTGATGATTATGGTTGTGGATAAGTATGGTGATGGTGTTGAGAGAATTTCAAGGAACTGATGTATGTTTATAGTATTGATTATGAATATTTTGGTGATGATTATGGCTGTGGATAAGTATGGTGATGGTGTTGAGAGAATTTCAAGGAGATATTCTTTATGGTGATGATCTCAGTGTATGTATGGACATTGGGGTTCACTAAGGATGTATCTTTATATTCGACCAACTATTCAACTCACATGAAAGAGAAGTGGTGGGAGGAGAATGGTAGGAGGTCCTAGTCGTTGGACTGTTTTGGTCCTAAGTGCGAAGAGGATTAACCTTATGAATTATAGGGTGATAGACTCTCCGGAGCATAGATACTACTACAAGTGTGCTCCTACGTGAACTTCAATGGCAAAGGCATGTATCTAGATAATTGAGTCTAGTGTCAATAGTTTATGTGTCTATATTATTTATGGTATTTAATCTATGTTTAGCTTATATTTAATATGATTTAATTATCTTAAATAATTATTTTGCATATTAGCTTACCATGTCATTTCTTTTGGTGTTTCTTGTGTGTTTTTTTGTTTCTTTTGCGATAATTACCTTATTGGTATAAGCACATGATATGTAAACATTCCTTGTAAATGTGATGATGCCGTTTTTCTAAGTTATCTTAGATATATTTTATTGATGTGTTATTTATTTTAAATAATTATATTAATAATATATATTTATAATTTTAGATAATTTGCTTTGTCTGTTAATATTTTAATTTCTTATTTTATCAATTGTAATTTGTTAAAATTAGAATGTTAAACATAATGATTTGAAAAATTAATAAATCTGTATATGTTAGTCACGTTAATAAAAAAATTAAAAGAATAATAATAATTTAGAATATTATAGTTTTTCTAAATTTAATTGTTTAGAAAATGTATGGTTACTTATCTTTTATCATTATTTATATTTATATATTTGGTACTTTTTTAACACGCAATCAATTGTAATCTATTATATTTATTTTATCTTTGAATAACTTATTTCTATATTTGAAAAGTAAGTGATAATTGAAACTTTTTAAATATGATAATTAAAAGTTATTTATCTTTATTCTTTAAATATTTGATTAAGTATTTGAGTTTTTGATAAAATTTTAACCAATTTTTAAATATGCTCAGGAAACGGTTCTCAACTATGTTATCAAATTATCATTAGTTAAAGAAATATTCCACTATTTAAAGAAATAAAGGTACATCTAAATAATTTTATTAGTTAAAGAAATGAAGGTACATCAAAATAATTTTTTAAATGTTAAAATATTTATTTAGAGAAGAATATTTAGAAACTAACATCCTGAAAAACTGTTTTCGAATTTTTTTTATATTTTTCATAAAGAATACTTTGATGGAAAGTGAAAAAAATTAACTTTCTTTTCAGTTGACGAAATACGACAATAAAAAAAGTTCGCCTTATTCTCGGTGGATGAACTAATGTTTTAATTTATTAGAAAAAATATATAAGTGAACGTGAATATCTTTCGTTTTCAATAATTGTGATTTTTAAGGTGACTATTTAAACTTTAAAATAACTTCTTTATCTTCGTTATTATTTAGTGATAAAAAATATTTTATTTATAACAATAGTATTTTAATAATTTTAAAAATATCTTATTAATCATTTTACCTATAGTTGTAGTAACAATAATTATTATTATCATTATTACCACTGTTACTATTTTTCATCATCATTATTAACATAAGTTTGATGATTATGATGATGAATTTTTTTTTGGTTTGAATGTAACCATAAACAAACTCATGTACACTTTATTTGATTAGATGAAAGGTTATTGTTGATTTCTACTAAATGTATGTATAATAAATTTGATATTTTTTACTTCTTCAATTGAATTTTGATTATTAGAAAATATTTTTAAACTTATAATTCTAAGAATATCTAATTAAAATTATTATTAAGAATATATTAATTGTGAAAACCTTAAAACAAAACTAGTAATTTTTCCTCCTTTTTTTACATGTACAAAATTCTACTCACAAACTTTTTTTCATTATCTCTTTATCATCTCATTTCACTTTCACCAAATCTTTTATTAGGAACCATCATTGCATTTGTGGCGTAAAGCACTACAAAATCCAATCAAACAAAATCTTAGTTAAGATAAGTCTTCCTTTTCTCCTTTTTGGGTCAAAATTTATGGAGATGTTTTGCATGTGAACAAAAATTAAGTGTATGAGAATCAATTTCTCTCTTCTTACCTCTCTACATGTTTTTATTACACGATAGGTTCATATCATTAGTTTGATTTTGTTGATATTCATCCAAAACTCACAAATTGAAGTCTATAGAAGAAGAAAAGCTTGATGATTGTAAGAACTAAATAGAGGTAAGTGTAATTAGTATCATTTTGATCATTTGATTGCATGTGGCTTGCACGAAAATTTTAGTGTTCTAACTAAATTAATTTGTACAATTTGTGATTTTGATGTTGTATGTGAGTTTAATGATAAATGGAAATGGATATTTTGATATTTGGTACCTTGAAAACTACCAAAATAAAGAGTATATATATATATATATATATATATATATATATATATATATATATATATATATATATATATATATATATATATATATATATAAATTCAAATTTTTAAAGTTTAGCATTTTTAAATGAGCTAATAGAATCAAGAAGTCATCAAAGTGGCTTTTTTTTAGTATCTTGGTAGTGAGAAATGTTAAATATTTATGTTTATCTAAATGAGTATTGATCGATCCAAAGGAAGATTAATGTTTGGTCAAATTGCATACACACATATGATGGTAAATGTGTGATAATTGTAAAGTTTTGTTTGTCAAAGATAAATCAAGCTAAAGATGGGTTTATGGTTGAACATGTTGTATTATCAATGTTTGATCATTGTAATAAGATACCCTAACAATTAATATTAGTCTAGAGTCTTGATATTAATGGTGTATTAGATATCATGAGATGGGTTAGGATATTATTTGAACATATTGATTATTAATAATTATTATTATGTGAGCTTAATTACATTATTTGTTTTGTTCTAAATTTAGCTACTATTGATTTAATATCTGTTAATCTGAATTCGGTTCTGGTTCTTAATGGAACAAATTTTATGGATTGAAAAGACAACATGTAAATTGTTTTTGCTTGAATGGATCTTGGCCTTACATTAAGGAGTGAGAAACTCATTTCTCTTACGGACTCTAGTACCCCTAAAAAGAGGAAAGATTATGAGAAGTGAGATTGCTAAAATCACATAAGTCTTATGATCATTAAGTGTGACATTCTTGAGGTCTTTAAGGGTGTTATATCTGAAGAGATAAGTGCCAGATATTTCCTTACTGAAGGCATGTTTCTTTTGGTCTACTCTAAGGTCAATTTAGTTTCAATACTTAAAATCTCTTGATGGTTAGATTATAGTGTCACTACTAACCTCACTGTTTTAATAAAGGATTGTTTAAGCTATCAAAAGACAATTGATTCTAAAATATGGATATATGTTGGAGATGGAAAATCGGTGGAGATGGAAGTTGTAGAACATTTTAGATTATTATTATACCTTAGTTTTTATTTGAATTTGAAAAACACTTTTGTTGTGTCGTCATTTAGATAAAATTTTGTTTTAGTTTCTTATTTGGACAAATTGAGTTATTTAAGTTCATTTCGAGACAATGAGTTCAATTTGTCTTTTAATTCAAATGTTGTTAAAACTAGTTCACTTTTTGACTTATGATAATTTATATATGCTTGACATTGTCACTTCCTATGATGAATCCTTAGATACGGAATCATGTGATACTAAACGTAAAATTGACAATACTAGCTTAGGAGCATTATGGCACATGCGTTTAGGTCACATATCTAGAAATAGAGTTGAACGACTTGTGTCAGATGGGATATTGAATTTCATTGACTTCATAAATTTTGATATTTTTGTTGAATGCGTTAAAGATAAACAGACCAAAACAAAGAAATTAGGTACGTATAGAGCTACAAACATCTTAAAATTAATACATACAAACATTTGTGTTCCATACACCATCATGGAATGGTTAACAATATTTTATATCATTCATAGATGATTATTCTAGATATGCATACCTATATCTTATACATGAAAAATCTTAATCTTTTGACATGTTTAAATCATTTAAGGTTGAAGTTGAGAATCAACTCAACAGAAGAATCAACTCAATATTTTAGTCATTATCGTCCTCTTGAATATTGTATTTCCTTTATTTTAATGTAGTTAATATATTATATGGATCGCGTACTCGAATCTCTTATTTATTAGACTCCTTTAAGGTAGTACTCGAATCCTTTTGCATCATAATTGAGTTTGTGCTAATGTGATTTGTTATGGTGAAGTCGGTCATGTTATGATCGCTTTATTTACCTTGAGAATCTTTTAACCATAAGCATTAATGATTGGTTTATGCTTCTCATTGCCTCCCACTGATTTTGAGACTTTGATCTATCATGAGTTTGACTCCCACTATATTCATATTTTGTGGACTTACCTCTAATCATCATCAAAGCTCTTGCTTGTTTTAAACATCCCACCCTTTTTCACCTTTTTTTTTTCTAGATTCTTCTTCAAGAATAGCTTCGACAACATCCTCACAGTGTAAGTGTCAATATATTATTTGTTATATTGATGATAAGTTGATAGTAAGAATCAAGTAAACTCTAACGTAGGAGCTCCACATGTTCATTTCAACTATGTTGAAATTTGTTATTGTACATTGTGCAAATAATATATTCAAAATGTTTATATTGTTAATTAATAGGATGGACTTACTCATTCAAAGAGTATAAAGTTTTCTCTCCAATAATATTCTTGTGCAAAGTGACTTCAAATCATAGACTTTGATAAAAGTGTTCTAAATATTCTTTACTATAGTCTTTTTTATAATGTTGGATAAAATTGTCAGTGCTAAATTCAAATTTGTAATAGCATTATTATTAATTTCTATTCAACCTTGATCCATGATGTCTAAAGGTTCTTCTTCAAATGGTTCTTCACAACTTTTTTTTTCACACAATTGTTTTCATCTTCCGTTTTCACAACGAAAAATTATTCACATTGAACTTTTCTATATCATATTTTGTCGTCATAAATTTAAAATTAACTTGCATTTCTCACTATGAAAGTATTATACATTGGAACAACAAAAAGTAAATCATAAACCAATAGGACAATAGGTAAATTCTTAAGTGTTTTTGCTGAATGGGACGAGGATGACTCCTTCTCAACTCTCCTACCTGGACGAACATCTGCTCTCCTTTGTGCTTCGGGTGACCGATCGGTTTGGAGAGGGGGAGACATGCAAAATATACTCTGACACTCAAGTCAGAATTTTTCTCTTGAGATCTAAAGTAATGCGATTATGAAAGCGTAAACATTACCTCGAAATCAAATATATGTTTATAGAGTTTATAAAAATATAACCAACTAATTTTCCTCTTAATGGTCGTTAATATCTATCTTAACCAGTCATTAATAGTCGTTACCGTATTGATTGCACTTTAACCCGATCGTTCGATCCATTAGACTTGATACACTGTCATGCCTTACCGGTGAGTCTACCCATATAGTGACATTAAGAAAAACATATGGATCACTAACAGACAAGCTTAAATATCAATTATTTTTTAGTCATAACTTTTCTAGACTTAAATACCAATTATTTCCGTCATAACTTTGCTAGAGTTGCATTCTCATCTACCATATTACATCCACTAACAAAAATAACTTTTTTTATGTGAAGGATCATACTAATTCTGATCACATACTTAAATTTTTTACAACATTTTAGTGATAATATTAACAAAATATAATCTGAAATTAAACTCATCAAGTTTTGATACCATTATTAATTATTGACTACTAAAGTAACAATACAAGTACTAACAACTAAAATAAATGAGATAAAATTGGCAATAGACATAGACAATATTGTAATTTTCCTAAAAAAATTGCATACCTTTTTTCTAATTCAAGAAAACAATAACTCTTTCTTAAAAATATAAAAAATAACTAAAAAAAACTTTAAACGATAAATTACTTTTTTTTTCTTAATTATCTCTAAAGCATTAAAACACTAAAAAAAGGGGATATTTTTCTAAAAAAAATTGTTCGTTTATAACATGAGAAACAAGTTCGTCGGTATGACACTACCTTCTCACGATAAGAAGACAAGAGATCTGTCACTCTTTTGATCCTTTTTCTTTTCTAAATATTTTTTTATCATTGATTAAAAATTTTCAAAAATTAAAAACTATATATTAATGGAATTTATCAAATAAGAAGTGAGTTATATAATTTTCTAATTTGAGAGAGAGTAGGAAAATATGTCATTAGCATTAGTCAGAAACTAAATATAAAGAAATAACTCATCCTTTAGTTTGTCAAGAGGAGGGTGATGACTAAAAGGAATAATATTTCGTGAAACAAGAGGAATATGACTGGCCTATACTTAATTTCAATTGGTGTCCTGCACAAGTGTATTTATTGTATCATGAATAAAAAAAATCATATTATGTATTCCAATAAATCCAAAAAACTGATCACTTGGCTGACTTGGGATAAATAAAAAGGCAATATTGAATTAATAAAGTTGGTAAAATACACAATAATAGTTGAATTTGAGTGAATTATAATTTTGAGTATTTAATTTAATTTAAAAGTAAAGTTTCAATATTTAAAATTTGAAAGTATATTTTAAATTTTAAATTTTATTTTTAGGATGATGTTTGTTATTAAAATTTAATAATAAACTATATATCGTTATTAAAATCATACAAGCTTTTTAAAAAAATATATATATTTATTTCATTTATTTAAAATTAAAATAGAAGTTTTAAGAAAACTGATCTAATATCAACCTGTAACTCAAATAATCCATCAAAATTAATTCATATTCGATTGACCTAATAAATCAAATACTGAAATATAAAAGTTAAAATATTAAATTTGGATTAGTTATGTTGGAATCAAACCAAAGCTTAAGTATAATTTTGTGCATTATCTTGCTTACTCTTTGGAAACTTCCACTAAATCCTCCCACGACTCATTACCGTGATATTAGAAAGAATTATGTAAAACATAAGGTTATAAAATCTGAGAATAGAACATCGAAACAAATTTTTAAGGTATTGTGCTCTTCTTATTTATAGTCCCGTTCTGTAAATTATGTTAAACTTTAATGCAAGCGACTCCCACATGCAAGACATTTTTAGATTAAATTTTAATTGCCATAAATAAATTTTATCATTAATCATACAATATTTGGGGATCAAATAAATCCATCACTAGTAGTACTAGAAGATTACGGGAAGTTTCCTAGTAAAAAATCAGTTTTTTTAAGTGATTGGCAGTTCTATAAAAGTTTGATACATTATTTCTTATTTTCTTTTTATGTATATTATGATGTGTTCGTGTTATTTCTCTTTTTTGGGCATGTTTATCCTGCTTTTATAATGTGTAATAGAAAATAATGAATATACGTAATTATAGGTAAATTGTTAACATTCCATCCAATTAAATTAAATTTAAATAAAGTGAATTATAATTGAACTGAGTAAATTTGTGAAATAGAGACAACATCCTTAGAAAATAGAATAATCAGATAATTGAAGTATGACAAAATATTTTTTATTACTTACATAAATTTAGTAACACTTATTCATAATATTTGTTGTTATCGTGGATATCTTAGAATATCTTTAACAAGGTGCTGAAATATTTTGATACAAAGTTTTATATTTTGAAATCTTATATTAGTTTTTATTGAGTCTTATTGTGCAAGATAGTATACAAAATTTCATGTAATTTGATCTCCAATAGTAAATCTCTTTCTGAATTTTAATTACATTTTTATTAGTTTTACAATTTAATATTTGCTAGTATAACAATACACAAAATATTTTTCTTCAGATGTTGAGAGTCCTTCTACAAGAACTCTTTTTCTCCTTGAATGTCGCTTCCATAGGAAATCTTGTAAAAACCATATCTTATAACAACTCAAGAGAATATCTTGCATTAAATGCACTCTAACATTTCAATTAAATTTATTAACTCATTCATTCACAAACAAACAAATTTAATGAATATATATATATATATATATATGGGTTTGCTAACGTGTGTAAGTCTATTTTTCAGTTGGTACATTTTAGCAAAGTGTACCGGATTTTAGTAGACAAAAATACTCTTATATATAATGGATTCTAAGTTTTAAGGTTATGGGTATTTTAATAATTTTCATCATCAAAACTAAAAAAAATCCAAACCCTTACTCACCTCTGTCATCCCTACCACCATGACTCTTATATATAATGGATTCTAAGTTTTAAGGTTAAGGGTATTTTAATAATTTTCATCATCAAAACTAAAAAAAAAAATCTAAACCCTTACTCACCTCTCTCATCCCTACCGTGACTTAATTTAAAAATAAAATTTAATAATAATAAGAAGGAAAAATATATAACAGAATCCTCCAATCAAAAATCAACAATCAAAAATCAACATCAACATCAACATCATCAATTATTTTATTATTAAAGTGAAAAACAAATGAACGAACATAACAAGAACAACAAATTGCGGTATCGCGGGTTGTTATATGTGGATGAGAGAGAATATGGAGATGAAAGAGAAACAAATTGGATAAGTGAAGAAGATGGATTAGAGTTTGGCAATTTTTTCAATTAGGGCTACAATAGAGATGACAGAGAAAAAGGTTGAAGTGAAATGAGAGAAGTGAGTAAGGATTTGAGTTTTTTTTTAGTTTTGAGAATGAAAATTATTAAAATACCCTTAACCTTAAAACTTAGAATCCATGATATATAAAGGTATTTCTGTCTACTAAAATCCGGTACACATTGCTAAAATGTACCACCAGAAAAACAGGCGTACACAGGCGTACTCGCGTTAACAAATATATATATATATATATATATATATATATATATATATATATATATATATATATATATATATATATATATATATATATATATTCACTTATTTTAAGGAAGCCCAATCATCCATTTTTCTCAAAATATTTTTTTTGTTTTTTCAAAATATTAAATTACTTAGTTTTTAATTTTAAAATGAGTAGTTTCATATTTAATTTTTAACAAAATAAAATTAAAAAGCTTAAGAATCGGATAGAAAAAAAAACCAAGAAAAGTAAGTTTGAAAAAGTGAAGAGAATAAGCAAACATAATAATATATTTGCGTGGAGAATGAATGAATGAAGACTTAAAATGAATTAGAGTCGTAAAAAACAGAAAATCTTACATGATTACACGGTGAGTTAGAATTGATGTTGGACTCCATGCCGGTGATGGAACTGGCATATTCTCGAGATTTATTGTTCGGCTACAGCAACATTAAAGAGAAAAACCGTTTGGCCTATCAAACTGATGTCGATTTATTCTCCAAATCCTATCGAGCTCATTACACTGTATTATCAGGCAGGCTGTCCCTACACGTAGTAGCATTCACATCTATTAAATGTTAGCGGCTGATCCAATGATGTATGCTATCATATGCCAAAAGAAAGTATAATGAATGAAGAGGATATTAAGAGCACTTATTGCTCAAATTCAATACTAATAAACGATTATGACTATGCCCAATCAAATGTTGAGCGAGAGAAGAGATTCTCTCTCACCATCATAAATGTTGGTGTTGCTATTAGGACATTGTTGATTGGCCTAATCCACAAAAATTATCAAAGACAATCAATCACTTACACATAGGAACGTTAAAGCACGCGCGTGAAGTAGAGCGTGATTGAAAGATTGAAATAGAACGTAATGTGAACAGATACTGTGTCATCTCCATCAGCCAGCATCTTTCGTTCTTAGCATTGCGGTGCTGTCACGGCTCTTGTATAACCCTAAAACAAAGCTTCATTTCTAGCATACACGTATCATCACATTATGTTATTATTCGCACATACACCGCCCAAAAGTAACAGTATTTAAGATCTGGAGAGCCAAGAAAAAAACAGCATCAGCAACAGTTTCTCTGTTTTTGTTGTTTTCTTGTTTTCCTGAAGCCCGCTTAGTAAGACGAAGTGGGAAGGAATGGGAGACGCAAGTGAAGTGAAAGGGGAATGTTCAGGCAGTGGGAAGGGGAAGAAGATGTTTGAGGAAGAAGAAAATGAAGACAAGTTGTTGGCAGGCGTAGGATACAAAGTGTGTTCCTCGGACATGGTTGACGTGGCACACAAGCTCGACCAATTGGAGATGGTAATGGAGGAAGATGGGATTTCCCATCTCGCCTCCAACACTGTGCATTACGACCCGACCGATCTTTACGGTTGGGTCCAGAACATTCTCAACAACGCGCCCAATCACACCATCACCACCAACAGTAACAACGCTGTCATTCCATCGCCGTTAATCACTGTCCCCGAGAACGATCTAACAGCGATTCCATTGCCATACGTCGAAGATTATCCACAAACAGAAAATCAGAATTGCCACAAGCGATTCAAGAGTTCTTCATCTCCGTTGTGGCCCGCGATTTCATCGGACAACATTCTTCCGGTGGTTCTGGTGGAGGAAGCCGGCGTGTATCTCGTCCATGCACTCATGGCCTGCGCGGAGGCCGTTCAATTAGGAAACGCGAGCCTCGCGTCAAGCCTTGTGAAGCATGCAGGAACCCTCGCTGTGTCGCAAGGAGGTTCAATGGGGAAGGTTGCATCGTTCTTCGCTCAAGCTCTCGCTCGAAGAATCTATGGATTCTATCCTTACGAGACTCTAGACTCTTCCTACTCCGACATGCTTCACACACATTTCTACGAATCGAGCCCGTACCTGAAATTCGCGCACTTCACGGCGAACCACGCAATCCTCGAAGCATTCGCCACCGCGGACACGGTGCATGTCATCGATTTTGGCCTGAAGCAGGGGTTGCAGTGGCCGGCGTTCATGCAAGCACTAGCGGTCCGTCCGGGGGGTCCGCCAGCGTTCCGCCTCAGCGGGATCGGACCGCCGCGGCTCGACGACCCCGATTCCGACACGCTTAGTCAGGTCGGTTTGAAACTGGCGGAACTCGCTCGAAAAATTAGGATTCAATTTGAGTTCCGCGGATTCGTGTGTAACAGTTTAGCTGATCTAGATCCGTCCGTTCTCGACATCCGAGCAGGAGAATTCGTCGCGGTTAACTCTATCTTCGAGCTTCACCGCTTGCTGGCGCGACCTGTTGACATTGAAAAGGTGTTAGCCACGGTTAAGAGGATTAAACCGGAGATTGTTACCGTGGTGGAGCAAGAAGCGAATCACAACGGTCCGGTTTTTCTGGAGCGGTTCACGGAGGCATTGTACTATTACTCTAGTTTGTTTGACTCGATGGAGGGATCGGTGGCGGCGCCGAATGAACAGGCGTTGGTGATGGCGGAGATGTACTTGGGGAGGCAGATATGTAACGTTGTGGCGTGTGAGGGAGATGAACGAGTGGAGAGGCACGAAACGCTGGGTCAGTGGAGAGCGCGGCTCGGTTTGGGCGGGTTGGAACCGGTTCGCATGGGTTCGAACGCGTTTAGACAGGCGAGGATGTTGCTTGGCCTATACCCTGAGGCGGGAGAAGGGTACAGAGTGGAAGAAAACAATGGGTGCCTCTTGCTCGGGTGGCACACGAGGCCACTCGTTGCCTCGTCCGCGTGGAGACTCGCGCCCAATGGTTTGCACCCAGTTAGAGATCAGAATGAGATGAACCAAGATTCCCGATACTGTTAAGTCAAAGTAGAGTGACTGAATCGTAAGAGAGTTCCAGAGACACAGGAAGGGTAAATAGAAAGGTAAAAAACCAACTAAAAGATCTTAATTATAATTACTCTGCCATAGGTTACCCTTCCTAGTATATTTTTTTTGTTTACCTCTTAAGTTAACGAAAGACTTTCAATATTTTTTATTCACTCTTAAAGCGTTCCCAAATATAATTTATTTGAAGTTACAACAATAGGAACAGAAAAATAAAATCCATTAAAATTCAAAAAACAATCATTTTACCCATTTTGTAAAAGTAAAAATTTTGCTATTATCATGACCGAAATTGAAGACTACAAAAAACTATATTTAATCATTCAGATCATTTATATTTATGTTGGATTTTTTCTAAAAGATCTTTTTCTTCTTTTTTTTCTTTTCTAAATTTGATCATAAAAGTAAAAAATCAATACAATTGAATCTCTGTGTTAAATTGAGTTAACATAGTTAAAATGAAGGTGAGGTGAAATCATTAATTAACCTGAGTGCATGATCATCACATTAAGCTGAGTTGTCACCACATTTTGTCACGTCATCATTTTCAACCTTTTCCCTAAACAAAAACCCTAACAATCCATGAGAGCCACCGAAAAATGTCACCATTAGCCTCCATGCGTCGCCACACAACCATCACCATTGCAAAACCATCTTCTTCCTTGAGCTAATCAGAAATTGCAAGTTCTTTCATGCTTCCATTGCATCAATCATCTCACGCCACCATGAAAACCTGTGAAGAAACTAGATTCAAAAAACTCAAAAACAGCGGCAAGCCTTAGTTGCGATCATCATCATCACGAACCTCAATCCAAAAAAACAAAAGCTCATATAACAAAAACTCAATCGCGACGCCATAATAACGAGTCTATCCATCATTGCACGAGATCGAACCACTCGCAACAACCATGGCGAACCCATGAGTCCAAAACTCAGGTCAAACGTAACCATGAGCATAAACACCTTCGCGAGCCTCATTTATTCTCCACCATGGGTAACTCGCACTTCATCGTGATGCAAACCAGCAAGAAAAGCACACTAGAAAGCGAAATCATGCACCCTAATTATGTTTTCTAATTCGCACATTCAAATCATGGACTCAATGGAAACCCAAATCCCTTTGCGTTCTTCGCGTTCCTGTAAAGAGAAAGTCCAAAAACATAGAAAGCTTCAAATCCCTAACAACCATAATCACATAAATCTCGTTCTCAATTTGATTTTCAGAAATCTCGTTCCCAATTTTAAAAACCCTAATTTGATTTTTATAAATCTCATTTCCAATTTGATTTCCAGGAATCCTAATTTCGATATTTAAAATTTAATTTCCAAAAACATTTTTATTTAATTTTTTAATCTAACCTATTTCACGTAACATATTTTGATATCATTTGAGAAGCAAAATAAAAAAATGATCTATTTGAAAAAAAAAACCCAAAATAAATAAGAAGTATAAAAATATTAAACCCAAAAATTACTGTGTAACTTTTGAAGAAAATTACTGTCCTACCCTCCAAGTCACGGGCTGTGTACTCCTTTTGGCTTTTGCTATTGGTCAGAGTAGTTTGGTAAATGAAAATTTTGGTCAGACCATGATTCAAGTTGGGTGAGGTTCTGCGTTTTCCTAAGAAATCGAAACGTTTAGTAAAAGTTGTAATTTTGTTTGTACGATACTTTTATTCTTAAATCAATCAAATCACATCATTTTGAAATCATCTCGCCGTTTCATTTCTTTTTTATTTCTATTCAATCAAATATGTTTCATATTGAATATTACTTTTTATTTATTTTTTTTAATCAACTTATTTTTCAACCAAATGAATTTCATATTTAATATTTTTCTTACTAATGTCTCTTTCTCTTCAAAGTATTTTTGCATACTGAAGGTACAGTGTGGTCAAATAATAACTTCAAAAGAGTAATGTTTCAGTACAAAGTATCACCAGCTTTTTATGTTTAATCATTTCAAAATTCACCAACATGTACGTAAATCTCAAATCGTTATAAATGAGTTTGATGTAGCCCACAAAATAAGGCAATTAATGGCACAGCTAGGTTCAAGTTAAGCCTTAAAAGTTTTATTAATTGTTACTTTACCTGTTTACGAATGCAATAAATGATACTTCAAGGATAAAAATGGACCCAAACATAACACATTTATACAGTTTTGCTTTTTCGCAGGGTTGTTAAATACTTTATTATTATTTATATACATAATACAAAAGATATAATCAATTATATATTACTTTTAAAATTTACTTAATTATTAAAAAAATTATTTGAAATTTATCTGTTTTATAATTTACTTAATTTATTAAAAAAATTATTTGAAATTTATCTGTTTTATAGTGGGTCGAGAGATTAACTATCTTCAACACCAAATTTTAAATAATTTTTAAACTGTCTAGTAATTCAAATCTTCACTCCAGGACTCCGTAATACTATAGGGGTTATCTGGTATTCCAATGCTTAAATTAGTAGATGATCATACTGTGATCAGAGTTAATTTTTAATCATGCAATAAATGTGATCACTTACATCCTTACCTTAAACCTGCATTTATAGATTTCAAAATATGTTTTTAATTAGCATTGACTTAATAACGACTCAAGAGTTGATAAACATACTTTACATGTAAACATATTTAATTTACAAGTCTGATCAATCATTAGGGTAACTACCGATCAGTAAATGATTTTTCAATAATAGTAGTTCGGTTTTTGGAGCTAACTTAGGGTATAAAGAAATTGATTGCTCAATCTACTACTAACTGAGTAGTCATACGGTACACAAGCCTCCTAAGCCCGAGCTTGAAACAACTGGCGATGGGGTTTGTGAATGGGTGATGGCGTCTGCTCGATTTGGTGGGCATGAATAGTACTAGAGGTCGTTCATCCTATTGTAAAAATGACCATTGGAAAAGAGGCGTTAAACGCTTCGTGATTTGTAAGACCCTAGGTCATAGGTGTCCTTGAATATGTGATTGCAATTTTATCTAATAATAAAAGAGAATATATTTTATGTAAGGCTTAAATTCTTACTTCGTCTCCATGTTAAGAGGTGAATTTCTGTTTAGTACCCAGTTTTAAAATGTAGACATTTGGTTCCTATGTTTTCAAATTTGTATCAATCCATTCCTATCCGTTAAGTTGGTAGAAACGGCGTTAACTTCACGCTTACGTGACTGCACTTTTTTCTCTCTCATCTACTCTTCCCTTTTTCTCTCTCTTTTCTATTTCTCTCACCGTTAACTACCTGCCACCTTTTTCTCTATCTTTCACCATTAACTTAGGAAAATGATTCTTTGACAACAAATTTTTGCCAACTATTTGACAACGCCATGTGTTGCAAAATGATTAGCTTAATTTTTAAATGGAACCGACTTGTTCATGAGGGCATTTTTGAAAAGAAACAATATTCAGAAACCCTTTTTGGCGGATTGAGTCTTCTTCTTTCGAAGTTTAGCACATTTACAAACTCGGTTTCCGTTCTCTGCCACTCTTTCGATTCTCCGGTGTGAGTCTTCTTCTTTCAAAGTTTTGCACTTTTGCGAAGTCGGTCTCCGCTCTCTGTCACTCTTTCGAATATCCTGTTTGAGTCTTTTTCTTTCGAAGTCGCTCTTCGCTCTCCACTCTCTTGAGAATCTCCGTCAGTCTTTTATGACTTTCAAAAATTATTCAGAAACACCCGTATTGTGTTTTCGCATTGTCTGACTTCTATCATTTCCCCCTATTTGGATGTTCGTCGGTGGCAACGTTTTGGTATTTCGTACACACC
The DNA here is from genome assembly GCF_016808095.1 of Vigna angularis. Taxonomy (NCBI): domain Eukaryota; kingdom Viridiplantae; phylum Streptophyta; class Magnoliopsida; order Fabales; family Fabaceae; genus Vigna; species Vigna angularis. The sequence goes on from NC_068976.1 coordinate 26,468,593, forward strand.
GGCGAGGTGGAAGTTGGTTTTCCGCGCACACCGGCGAGGCATGGATTACTATGTTGCTACTTTACTATTGTAATGTTTTTAATACTCAAGTGCTTTATGGAAATTTAAAGTTCTCATCATGAATGTATACATCAACCTTTTGCGGATTATTATTGATAAATACGTACTTGAATAAACCAAGTTCTGTAATAGACTTCTGAACAAAAAAATCGACAATAAAACAGTATTACTTTTGTGAATATTGGGGTGTCTAAACATGACTTTCCAGCCTCTGCTCACACTTAAACACTAAAATCAAGTGAAAACCAAAGGATTTATGCCAAAAAATTAAAAATTTTGACTATGGCCACCTAGGTTACCACAACTGACTCCTCTAGTACAAGTTTCTGTACAAATCTTGGATTTTGTTCGTGTAATCGTTTACCAAGCATCTATAAACGATTACAGGTGTATTCTTTGGTGCAAAAGTTTCAAGACTTCATCTAAGTTGTTCATCTCATTAAAATTGTTCCTTTCCAAAATCATGGGGTGCCCAAACATGACTTTCCATCCTCTACTCACACTTAAACACTAAAATCAAGTGAAAAGCATTGGATTTATGCCAAAAAATTAAAACTTTTGACTATGGTCACCTAGGTTATCACAACTGACTCCTCTAGTACAAGTTTCTGTACAAATCCTGGATTTCGTTTGTGTAATCGTTTACCAAGCATCTGTAAACGATTACAGGTGTATTTTTTGGTGCTGAAGTTTCAAGACTTCATCTAAGTGGTTCATCTCATTAAAATTGTTCCTTTCCTCAATCATGGGGTGCCCAAACATGACTTTCCAGCCTCTACTCACACTTAAACACTAAAATCAAGTGAAAACCATTGGATTTATCCCAAAAAATTAAAAATTTTGACTATGGACACCTAGGTTACCACAACTGACTCCTCCAGTACAAGTTTTTGTACAAATCTTGGATTTTGTTCGTGTAATCGTTTACCAAGCGTCTGTAAACGATTACAAGTGTATTTTTTGGTGCAAAAGTTTCAAGACTTCATCTAAGTTGTTCATCTCATAAAAATTATTCCTTTCCTCAATCATGGGGTCCCCAAACATGACTTTCCAGCCTCTACTCACACTTAAACACTAATATCAAGTGAAAAGCATTGGATTTATGCCAAAAAATTAAAACTTTTGACTATGGTCACCTGGGTTACCACAACTGACTCCTCTAGTACAAGTTTCTGTACAAATCTTGGATTTTGTTCGTGTAATCGTTTACCAAGCGTCTGTAAACGATTACAAGTGTATTTTTTGGTGCAAAAGTTTCAAGACTTCATCTAAGTTGTTCATCTCATAAACATTGTTCCTTTCCTCAATCATGGGGTGCCCAAACATGACTTTCCAGCCTCTACTCACACTTAAACACTAAAATCAAGTGAAAACCAATGGATTTATGCCAAAAAATTAAAAATTTTGACTATGGTCACCTAGGTTACCACAATTGACTCCTCCAGTACAAGTTTTTGTACAAATCCTGGATTTTGTTCGTGTAATCGTTTACCAAGCATCTGTAAACGATTACAGGTGTATTTTTTGGTGTAGAAGTTTCAAGACTTCATCTAAGTTGTTCATCTCATAAACATTGTTCCTTTCCTCAATCATGGGGTGCCCAAACATGACTTTCTAGATTTTACTCACACTTAAACACTAGAATCAAGTGAAAACCATTGGATTTATGTCAAAAAATTAAAAATTTTGACTATGATCACCTAGGTTACCACAATTGACTCCTCCAGTAGAAGTTTATGTACAAATCCTGGATTTTGTTCGTGTAATCGTTTACCAATGAGTTGTAATCGATTACAACTGTGTTTTTTGGTGCAGAAGTTCTAGGACTTCACCTAACTTCATCATGTCACAAGCATTGTTTCATTCCTCCATCAAATACATCAATACTAATCAAAGTGGTCACTTTATTCATTAACAATTCAAACAAAACCTCATTTCACAATGACAATAACAAAGGAAATTCAATTAACATTAATAATATGTACAATTTTGTATTACTTTCTCTTAACATTGAACAAAATATATTCCAAATTACAAACATTTGTTCATCTATGTACAATTTTGTATTACTTTCTCTTAAGAAATCTATACAAATATCACTCATATTTTATTCTAAGAAATCGAGTGTAAGGAGTCCTAAGCACTCTGCTCTTGTAATACCTTCGTGACCCCATCCTCACATAAGTCTTCATTGGAGGTGGGTTGGTGGACATGCCTCCCGGGAAAAAAAATCTAGTGTTCATGGACGGTTCTTCACATAAAACACTTTGTCCATCATCTCCGCAATTAGTGATCGGTGCTTCTCTGTCAAATGCTCGTTCAAAGTAGAAATATACTTTGTTAAAAAGGAGTGACTAACCCTCAACAACAAACAAAATAACCAAAACATAAAAGCCCTAAAACAAAAACAACAAATAATTTAACAAGGAAAACCCAAAATCCAAACCGAAAACGCAATGTACAAAATGAAGGAAGAATGCATTTACCTTGCTCGTCGAAGGACCATGGTTACCGAAACTTTCCATTTTGCACAATACACTCAACAAAGAGGACGACATTGACCAAAACGAAGAAATGTAACGAAAACGTAGAAGGAGAACGACAAGGGAAAGCGACAACCACAAGGAAGAGGAAGACCGAAAAGCAAAAGGGAGAGCTAGAATGAAGATGGTGAACGAGAAGGAAGAAAGAGAACGGTGATTTCTAATGAAATAGGACAATGGGTATATTTAGAATCTCAAATTTTCTGAAGCTCTCAATAATTTCGATGTCACAATTTCAGAAATAAAAGAAAAAGAATTGGACCAATGCAGCAATGACACCTGGCGTTGTCAAAAATGTGTTAAAATTTTGTTGTTAGAATATCACGATCCATTAACTTATGCTCTTCGTCCCACCATTAAGTACCATAAATTGCACTTTCTCTTCTCATTTTAAAGTACCCTACTTCCATTTCCCTCCTCTCCTTTTTCATTTAATTGATTTTTCCATGAAGGTTCAGTCTTCTGCGTGTCCGCTTGAAGAAACTAATTTACTTGGTTCTATTTTGGTAACACTTCACTCTCTGTAACGATTAAGATAAACAGAGAACGAACCTCATTCAACGAGTGACACAAAGCTTCCTCTCCCAATGACGAATATATGGTCACAACTGTCACATTCCTCCTGAAGCATCCCTGCATAAGAAACAAAACCATGAGAAACACAAATATCGAACGAAAACTCGTCCGAATCAGAGAAGCAAAAACCTGCAGTGCAATAAACCAACGATCTCTGGTTTTAGCGAATATAGCCACACGCTCTTCCTTGCGATGAACGAGCAACGCCAAACCGGAAGCGAAACTCGTGACGGATTCGAAGACTCTCCCGTAAGTAAGCTAGTGCTAGTCCCCCAAGTGAAGCTTCTCGAGTCTTATACCATAAGAGTAGTCCAGTTCACACGCGATCTCCACGCTCGTGCCATGTAGCACACAGTCATGATGCTCCCTGCATGCGCCCTCGAAGAGCTCCGCCAGCGTGGTGACGCTCTCCCAGGCAGAACTGAGTGGTGAAGTGAAGCGGTGGTTTCGTAGCGCGAGGCCGCGCTCGCCGCCAACGTCGGCTGGGAGTCCGTGGCGCTTGGTGGAGCCGCGGCGAGGAACAACGATACCGAAAATATAGGCATTCATTATTCTCGATCCAGATAGGTCAATTCAATTGAAAGCAATGTGGTATTATTTTGTGGTGGCGATCGGAGGAAACAGTGAGGCCCGAGAATGGCGTTTGGTGCAATCAATAATATGGAGGATCGATTAGTTTTTGGTTTCAGTTTTAGGTTGCATTGCGATCAAAGAACAAAGGAGTAAAAATGCATGAGATTTTTTAGAGTACTGTGATGGCCACTAAGGCGGAGAGACCAAAGGCTATTCTGGTTTGGAATTTCAGAACTTCTTATACAACTTCCTTTTTTTTTCCTTTTTCTTTTCACAATAAATGCAAATGCATTTACGTGTTTGAAATATATGCTGCAACCATATTCAACTAATAAATTATTCCAAATTTATGTCAAATTTAAAAAAAAAAATATCATTATTATTAAATAACACTACTAAATTATATAAGGGTTAAATATGTTTTTAGTCCCTAAACTATTGGCCGTTTCTGGTTTTCGTCCCTCTTTCAAAATAAGATACAATTTGGTCCCCATTCTTTTCGAAACGTTTGTTTTAGTCCTCGAAAACTAATACCGTTAAAAATTTGGTCCTCATTTAGTCAACAAAACGAGAACTAAAACCAAAGTTTCGAGGACTAAAACGAACGTTTTGAAAAGAATGAGGACCAAATTGTACCTTATTTTAAAAGAGGGACGAAAACCAAAAACGGCCAATAGTTTAGGGACTAAAAACATATTTAACCCATTATATAATTGCACTAGATTAATTTTTTAATCGTAAAATCTTATGCTTAGATGATTTAACTAGTGATTCAAACACGTGTGGTGTATCTTGGAAGAAAATATTGATTGTGAAAGAGAGTGTTGGCTTCCACAATAACCATGTGGAAAAATTAGGTATCTATATTTGCCAAAATTAGAAAAACTGTGGCACTGACATGTAATGTGTAACTATAAATAGGGATATCACCCTTAGTGAAATAAAAGTGACATTCCCATATTTAATCTCAGTCTATATCATTTTATGATACTTAACGGTGGCAAGAGGAACAAAAGTTAATGGTGGAAGAGAGAGAAAAAGGTGGCAGGTAGTTAATGGTGAGAGAAATAGAAAAGAGAGAGAAAAAGGTGGTAGGAAGAGAGTAGAGGAGAGAGAGAAAAAGTGCAGTCACGTAAGCGTGAAGTTAACGTCGTTTCTACCAACTTAACAGATAGGACTGAATTGATACAAATTTGAAAAAATAGGGACCAAATGTTTACATTTTTAAAACTGGATACTAAACAGAAATTCACCTCTTAACATGAGGTCAAAGTAAGCATTTAAGTCTTTATTTAATTACCATGTGATTATTAGCTAGGCCTTGTGGTGGTGGGGTAAAGATCTAGTGTACATGTATTTGAGATATGTCGAAATTGTTTGTTTAACTTAAAATGTGAAATTATAAAATTTGCAAGAAAGAATAAGTTAAATACAAGTAAAAAGAATATGATATTAGTGAAATAAGCTTGGCCTAGTCGTGTGTTTTACTTGTGTTCATGGTTGAGAAGTGTGATTTCAAACCCTGTTGAGCAAGATAGTAGTTTTTATTTTGTTTCTTACATTACTTTTTTTACCAACGTGCTTTATATTTTTTAATATGTTTGTTTAGAGCGAGCAAGTGGCTCAACCATGTGAGAGGGAAAGAGGCTTATGCGGAAACTTGTGAGACCAAAAAGCGGAGAACCTTACTTCTTTCTCCTCTTCTTTGCCTGCTTCACATTTTTTTTATCCCTTTTAGGATAAAACCCTAATAACTAAGAGCATGGGGGTTGAGAGGCAGCCAAGAGTGATTTTGCATGAGAATGGTCGTTTAAAGGCGCGAAGGGGATCCTAGGTAAGGGCATCGAGAGTTTACAAGTGGAAGTGAGGCATGAGTGTGGGTATTTAAGGTTTAGGAGGAGGTGAAAGGAGTGAAAACCCACACAAACATTCCTTCTAGAGCGAAAACAAGTGAGAATTGTGTGTGTATGTGTGTGTGTGTGTGTGAGAGAGAGAGAGAGAGAGAGAGAACACATGACGTGGTAAGAAAGGGAGAAAAAGCGCAATAGAAAGCTAGCCTAAGTAGAAAAGGAAGGAATGACCAAGGTATAGGGAGTTAACCTTGTGCTTGATTGTTTATTGTTTGAGAATCCAAGTCTTCACTTCAATACTCAGTAATATTGTTCAACGGTTACCTGCAAAAGCTACTATGATGCTTAAGTCAGTAAATGATCATTCGGTGATCAGGGTCAATTCTCAACCATGTAATAAATACGATCACCTACCTCCTTATCTTAAATATGTATTTATAGATTTCGGAATGAGTTTTTAATTAACATTGGTCTAATCATGACCAAAAAGTTGATAAACATACTTTACCTGTAAATATGCTTAATTTACAAGTCTGATCAATCATTAAGGGAATTACCAATCGATCAGTAATTTTCTAGTAATTGAATTATTGGTGTATTGTATGACAGAACTCCCAAAGGATTTGGCACCACAACGCCGACCAGGCCGACCACCATGATCAGATTATCAGCGATAATGACTCATTAAGCCCATAAGGAAAATTAAGGTGTGATTGGGCTGTCATTAGGCCAACAAAATGTAAAGGTCCATCACAACTACTACAAATAAAGATATCATATATGGCTTCACACATCATGCACACAATATGCATTTTTAGCCATTTGAATGGTCACCTATTGACTTAAGCATCAAAGTGTCTTTTGTAGGTACCCTCCACATGCTCTAGATGAGTGGGACAAAATGTAGTCAAGCTTCCCAACAGCTCAAAAAGTCTCCTTAATAGCCCATCTAGTTTGCTACAGTGTTCGGTCAACCTCCTATACATCCTTCTTGGTCTACTACAAGTGTTCGGTCAGCCTCCTGCACTTCCTTCTCCGTATGATACAGTGCTCAATCAGTCTCCTGCACGTCTTGTCCAGTTTGCTATAGTGCTCGGTCGGCCTCCTGTACGTTCTACCCGGTCTGCTATAGTGCTCGGTCACTCTTCTGTATGTCTTGTCCGGTCTGATATAGTATTCCTTAAGCATCTCCTGTAAGACCCTTGAACCTCATGAACTTACCTAGTTGTAGAAAGTTTAAGTTATAATGTAAAAATAAAGTGTTGTCAGACTTGACATGGTTCACTATTTTAATTATAACTTTTTGTGGAAAATATCAATTTAGCTGATTCTTCTTTTATTAGATAGTAGACTCAAAGAGCTTCGATTTGAGTACTCATATGCGTATTTTCGACTTCGGTAAGGGGTCAACCGGACTGTCAAAGTTGCGATAAATTTTGCTGCTGGGGATTTGCGTGAGCAGTAAATTTTTTTTGGATTGTAGACAATGTGAGCTGGCTTGGCTGCGGTTCCTTTTGTGGGAATAATTTTAGGGACCCTTTCAGACATTCTCTCCATGTTTTGGGGCTGGAAAGGAGTATGGGGCATTGTTTTATTGAATTATCTTTACTAAATAACAATTCCATGGGTCCTTGTGTGTCTAGGAATCATTTCCTTTAATTCCAAAGCTGAATGGGTGTTTTGGACATAAGAGTAAGGCTCTTAGTGTGAGTATTTCGAAAATTCTAAGTGTGCTAAGTGTGGAGGTTGTCTTGGCTTGTGCAAGAAGAGAGGAATTCAAGGAAACTAGAGTTCTACCAAGGTTGTGGAAGAGATCAAGTTAAAGTGGTCAAGGCTAAAGGTAAGGGGGGTTTAACTTGGGATATAACATAGTGTATGATGGGTAGAAGGTAACCATATGAAGTTGTTGTATGCTTTCTTCCTTGTGTGTTGGGATTAAATTTAACATGTTGAAGCATGTGTTTTTCTTCTTGGTTGTAAGTTTTATGAGTTTGAGTATAACATGAGTTTTGAATATAAAACGCAGAATCTAAAACTGAACTGTTGCGATTTTTCCCAGATTAATTTGAGACCCTTCCCGATGTCCAAAATAGTTGTAAGAGTAGTCAAATTAAAGATATTTGAGTCTAGTTTCCAGAAAATCAAGAATCAACTCAATTGGAGTTTGATAGAGAGAGTAATGAGTAAAACCGTAATCAAAGGTCAGAACTGAGAAGACCAGAGTGTGGTTAAATTTTCCGCTTTTTAATAATTTTACTGCAGTTAGCCCTGTAGTCCACAAATTTAGATTTATATGTCCAAAGAAAGATATTTGAGTCTAGTTTCCAGAAAATCAAGAATCAACTCAATTGAAGTTCGGTAAAGAGAATAATGAGTAAAACAGCCATCAAATGTCAAAACTGAGAAGACCAGAGCGTGGTGAAATTTTCCGCTTTTTAATAATTTTACTGCAGCTAGATCTGTAGTCCAAAAATTTAGATTTATATGTCAAATTAAAGATAATTGAGTCTAGTTCCCAAAAAATTAAGAATCAACTCAATTTGAGTTCGGTAGAGAGAGTAATGAATAAAACAGTAAGCAAAGGTTAAAACTGAGAAGACCAGAGCGTGGTGAAATTTTCCTCTTTTTAATAATTTTACTGCAGCTAGATCTGTAGTCCAAAAATTTAGATTTATATGTCAAAATAAAGATATTTGAGTCTAGTTTCCAGAAAAGCAAGAATCAACTCAATTGGAGTTCGGTAGAGAGAGTAATGAGCAAAAGAATCAGCAAAGGTTAAAACTGAGAAGACCAGAGCGTGGTGAAATTTTCCGCTTTTTAATAATTTTACTGCAGCTAGCCCTGTAGTCCAAAAATTTAGATTTATATGTCCAAAGAAAGATATTTGAGTCTAGTTTCCAATGAAAAAGAAATGAACTCATTTGGAGTTATGTACAGAGATTTATGAGTAAAATAACAAGCAAAGGTCAGTGTGGATAACATTCAATTTTTACTCGTTGGGAATACTTATCTACACTCTTTGGCCAAGAGTGTGGGTAAGAGGGTATTGTGATTTCTCTTCCATTTTTGGAAGAGGAAAGAATGAATTATGAGAATGAGAGGAGTGAAAGAGATGTTGGGTGATGTTTGTGAAGGTAAAATTGTGCGAACAAGCGGTCTGTCATTTCCTTAGAATTCTTGTCGAATCGATGGTGTTCGTATTGCGATATGATAGTGTGTTGAGTCTCTGCGGAGACTGAGATTCGAGTGTCACCCTTTCCTCGTGCGCGGGGACTAGAGAGGGTTGAATGTCTCGCCCAATGACTTCGGCTCGTGTGAGTATAGTGCTCGGTGGGTGCGCCTAACCGAAGTTTTTACTCGTAATTCCTTGAGAGGTCGGGGAGATAGGTCTGAAGTTGCGATGGAAGACGGCTCGAATCGCCCTGTTTTGCGAAACAGGTTTGGTACGACAAAAATTCAAGGAAACAACAGAAGCTTGAGTAAATGATTGAGTCGTGAGTTTAATACTGTGGTGTATTGTAATATTGTGACCTTGATAGTCTGAGTAGTGATGATCTGAGTTACGAGTTGAATATTATGTTGTATTGTAAGGTCGTGAATAGGATAGTCTACGTTGTGATATTTTGATACTGAAATTATATACTATGTTAGGTTCTTCGTTACTCACCCTGAAATGTTGTGGTTCTGGTTTCCACCTACGATGATCGTACTTGTACGGGAGTAGATGGCGTTGCAGATGAGGCAGAGATGAAGTAGCACGACGAGAGTTATGGGAATAACTATGGGGAATTTATCATGTTTTAATGTAATTTTATGTCTTTGAATAATGGATTTGATATTTGTAAGGTTTTAACCTTATGTTGTAAGACGCTAAAACTTTTGATGGTTTAGTTTTGTGACGTTAATATAAAAAAAAATTTGATGTAAAATTTTGGATTTTGTTATTTTTTAGTGGCACTCCGTAAGGGGTGTTACATCTCCAACCTCGAATTTGGCATAAGAGCCACCGAAACAAATGGTATTATATTTCTTTGTCTAATTTACGTGTTCTGCTTATGCAATAATAGTAGTTATGAGTTTTTTAGAAAAGGAATTATATGTATTTTTATCTTTATTTTGCTGTAGAAAGTTTAATGATATTTAACGAAAATAAATATCATACTATATAGAGATTAAATTATATAAGTTATATAAAATATATTCATAACTATGCAAGCTAATTAATTATTTTGTTTATAGAGAATGTAAAACTTGAAATGATATTTAAGAGGATTGATGTCTATTAAAGAGAGAAAATAATAGAATGGAAACGAATAAAGTTTTAACTTGAATATGTAAATTGGAGAGAGTATCCAACTACACTTCCCAGATCTCCATAATACTCAACACCAAAACACTTAGGATTGTCATTCTGTATGCTTGTCTGATGTATTGGAGGTCCATAATCTTGTCTTGCATTTTGAAAGAAGACGTGTCTAAAATAACATGCATGACTATAATTTCCATCTGGAAAATATCCGGATCCCATTGGAGGACTCGGAGTGTTAGCATAAGTTATTGTTCTTCCACCCCAACCCACTTCATCATCATCAGCTGAACTCATGTTCGAGAACAATTTCGATGGAAAATGTCCAATACTTTCACCCTTGTAATTTAACCACCAATTTTGTGTCTTTGAGTCCTGAAATATATAACCTTTATCAATTATGTCTAACATTACATCTCTTCTTATAATGACACTTTTATGCCATCGAAATCACCTGTGAAATAGAAATTAGAAGCTCAATCATTGTTCCACCATAGGTAGATATTTTTTCCAGACGAGAACCGAGATATTTTTCTGGATGAGTTTGAACAAATCCTGAACAATAAAGATTGTAGCATCCTGTTTTTTCTTTTAATTATCGGACTACATTCCAATCAAATATATACTATATTAGATTTTTAAAAAATAAATATGTTTAAGATTAAAAAAAATGTAAATAAATTTCTTCTTACTGTCCATGCTGCGAACATATAAGTTGCCCTTTCACCATAATGTCCTGGAGCCACTTGTGTAAATTGACACACAGATTAAAATAATAAATATATAAACTAGAACTTGTTTTATATATGTAGAATTAAAATAATAATAATAATACCAAATTAAAACCCACATGCCATTCGAAAGCGATTTTGTTACTAGCCTCTATAGGTCCATTTCGAACCCAAATATAAGAAAAACTTATTTGATCCTTTGTCTTAACTTGTGGATTATAAATGCTATTAGTTCCACCGACTTTGTAATAAGGACTAAGAATTGATACGAGATAAACTTCTCCAAGCTACATAATTTGGGACATTCAAATAATTATTCAAATTAAAACGTTAGATGGTTAATATGAAAACAAATTAACATTTTCAATTTTATTATACAAGAAAAAACTTACATGAATACCAGGAATATTTTGAAGCAAGACATGATCATTGAATAATAATTTGCTTTGAATGAGATTATCTTTTATTGTTCTTCTTATTGGAACACTTCCGGGACATTCATCTTTCTCAAGTCCAAATATGAATTTAGTAAAAGAATTCTCCACACTTGTATTTTCAAATGACTTTTTTGAAAACTGCGTTTTCTCTATTATTAAATAAATTATTAAATATGCTTTTATCTCATAACTTTAATGTGAAATTAAAATTTTTCCATGTTTGAAACTTAAATTTTGGTTACCAAATTTTACAAATAAATGAAAAGAATTACGTTAAAAAGAATTAATTATATTTATTTATTTTTAAAGTTTTGAGACTAAAATGTGTCAAAATTTTGATCACTCACAAATTTTAATTTTGTATCAAAGTTTAAAGACTAAAAACATATTTAACCTTTAAATGAAAACAAAAATAAATAAAAATAGATAAATAAATCTAAAAATTAACTAAATTTGAAAATGTTCAAAATAATGTATACCTGTAACTTATGATTATTTAACAAAGGATATCAAATGCTGGTTGTTTATAAATATCAATACAGTTAATAATGTATCCATATTTTGTCTACAAAATAAAAAGTGCAACATATATGAATTTTTTTTTTCAAAGCAAACAACAACATCAAATTCAACTAAAGAAAGAAAAACATTAATGAAATGTATGAAAAAAAATATAAAATATATGAATGCTCTTCACAGGAGATTTGTTAATGAGTTGAAATTGTCTTTCCACCTCCAAATCTTCTTCTTAGAGTGTGCGCTGAATGCCATGAACTCTATGACTATCATGGCTATTCACTAAATAGAAAACAAAGAATAATATATGGATCATTTCTTCTATCAAATATAATGAGTCATGTTAGAAAAAATCATGGAATTGTCTATTTTTATAGTAATACCACAAGATAAATAATAAATATGAAATTCGATAAATAAAGTAAAAAATAAGAAAAATAAATAAGAGGAAAAATTACTTAAATTAGCCATATAATTAACATTCAAAATATTAAAAAAATGGTACAGAATTTATAGAGATAGAAAAAATATAATTTTTTTAAAATTGGAAAGAAAATAAAATGAATGTTTTATTTTTTTTCCCATATCTTTAACTATACAAGAAATAATAAAAAAAACAATTATATATATATATATATAAACAACTCAAATTCACTTACTAGTTAAAGCTTCATAAAATTATTTTAATTAGAAATTAATAATTAGCAAATTGTGTTCTCACTTATCAATGTTTTAAATAAGAGATCGACAAAATCATTTCATTTTGGTCTTTTCATATTGTCTTTTAAGTTTTTTTATAATTTTTTTAAAATCTTTCTTTAATTATGTGTTTTCTAATATGTTTAACGTTTTTTTAGAATTTGAAATGTTTTATGAGAAAATATTATTTTGAATTAGAATATTTAAAAGAAATTAAAATTTTAGGATTTCGTTGGATTACTTAAAATTAATGACTTTCAAATTCTATCTAAAAAAGTAACAATTTAAAATTCTTTATATTCTCAAATTCAAACAAATATTAAATAAATTATTTCATTTATTATTAAATGTAAAAAATATTCTAATATTAAATTATTGTTAATGGTGAAAATATATTAATATCGATAATAATATTTTTAATTGAATTTTAATTAAAGTTCGTCAAGATTTTTTTAAGTGAAATTGACAAAGTTTGTTTATTCGTTTAATGTCAATTAAAATTATTTTCAATTAATTTTCACTATAATTATTTAGATTAATATTAATTGAAGTTATTCTTATAATATTATAGATTTCAGTTTTCTTTTGTCAATTTTTTTCATCAACATTTGTTCACTTTTTTAATTGATATTAAAAAAAAGAATCCTAATTAATATTGATAGAAAATTTAAATAGAAAAATTCTAGATGAAATTTATAAAGACTTAAAAAATAATATAAAGACTTAGAATTTATACTAATTTGAAAATAGTAACACTCGATTATTTTAATATTAAAAGAATTAGTATAAATAGTTTTGTTATAAACTAGTTTTATTATTTTAAAATACATTATATCTCTATAAATTACCTTTTTAGAGTCCTTTCACTTCTTTCTTCAATTTCTCACTCTCAGCTTGTTTGATTGAAGAATCGAGACAATAGATTGATTATCACAATGAAGTCTTTAATTTGGACTGACCAATTTCTCGGTTTGGGTAAGTTGAGTTTCACTTCTTTTCTTGGTCTACTTTGGTTTTGGTTGCATATGAGTCTTCTTCATTTTGTATGCATCTTTTTAATGTGATGATAACAATATGTCTTGATTGTCTTTGTGATGTTTCTATGGGTAGATAGATAATCTTGTGGGGAGTTAAAGGTGTTTTGGTTGTTTAAAGCTATTTTTGCAGGTAAGGGAAGATAGTTTGTGTTTTTAATTGTTGTGAAATTGTGATTGAAATGGATATTGCATGAAAATTGTGAATTATAATTTTGGTGTTATTTTTGAAATCTAAATGGAATGTGCTAATATGGTGTAGCAGTGTTACGATAAATTCTAACTTTTTGCAACTATGTGTTGTTAAAGATTTGACGAGTTATTAAATAAGAGAGCTATAATACGAGAAATTGAGGAAATTAGTACATATTAGAATGTGTTTTAGAACTGTGTGAATCAAAGGAAAAGTAGAAGGTACTAATTTGAGCAATTGAGCAGGTCACACTCCTTCCTTCATAACATTTTTTGTTATGGCGTTGGGTGGTAGTAAAGGGGAACTGGGCACCAACTTCATATTTCGAGGTCTATGAGCATTTCGTTCCAGGGCATTGGTAGTAGGGAGGCACCACTAGACGTGCTTTGACAATAGCGTCTGACTTGGTTTTCACTAGGTGCGTATGTACTCCATTGGGCGAAAAGTCTATGAGCTCATTGACTTTGTGTCGTTAGGCACCACCTTATGTCGTTGGACTCCATTTTTATTTTCATCCATAGGTGTTTTGGGGTCATTTTCTCGTTGGGCACTAATGTTTCTCGTTAGGAGCCAAGCCCCTAGTGGTTGAGCGTTGGCCGCACCTCTAATACTGTTGAGTGCCATTTATTTTGCCTTTTTTATTGGTTATTTTCCATGTTTATATGATATCAATTGTTATATAAATGTTGTATCGGGTTATTATAGTGAAATATTAGTATAAATTAATGGATTGTAGTGCATTTTTAGGGAAGAAATCTCATTGAATGTGATAGGTCTTGGAAGGTTTATGTCAGAAAAAAATAGAAAGAACAGTTAGTAAGTGGAGGTTGGAGGAGTTTTATAGCAGTTAGCAGTAGTTTCTTTGTCAGTTGTGTTTTGTTTATGTCTTTTAAGGAGTTTGGGGTGTATTGGGTTGGTTGTCGAGTGTTTTATTTATAAAACAGGATCTGTGTTGTGTAAGGGAAAGTTTTTCCCTTGACTATTGTTGATTGCTTTCACTATTTCCCATTCAGTAAAACTGTTTTTCCCTTCTGAGAATTCATAAACTTGTTGTGATTATTGACTCTAAGATAGTATCTAGGTTACTTGATACCAAGAAACCTAACAGAATGTGTGTATTTACTAAGGTGTGCCTTAAATTAAGGACCACTCCATTTTATGTAGTCATCCTGAACTCTACTAATCATTCATGTCTATGTAAAGGAAAATTATTAGGTGGTGAGAGTGGCAAGAGATCTTGTCATAAAGGACGAGTGCAAGGCTTTTATGACTGTGATGGAGTCTAATCTTGACGCTTGATAGAGCGGTATTTCTACCACCACAAGTGCATGGTTTCACTAGTCTGACTCAATGGCACATGTCCAAATGTGGATAAATTGAGTTGTATAAGAGTTTGGTTGTATGTATCATTTATGTGATAATTGAATGACTCATTATATTTTAGACATATGTTATCTCTTTTTTCCAACTAACTTATGTTGTGTTGTTTTCTTCTCTTTGCAATAATCACTTTATTTGTGTAAACAGATGAAAATGCAAGTGTAAGGGAATCTCTTGTGGATGAAACAACTCTTTGAGTCATGAGGTGATACTAAATCACATTAAATATAATTTTAAAAAGTGTGATACCTTGAAAATATATATGTGTGATATTAATATAGTTTTATATTTTAGATAACTATATTAATATATTAATATATGATATATAATGAAATCTGTTTTTCTGAATATTCATTATAATATATCTTATTTTAATAGTATTATATTATTAAAATAGAATGTTACGATGATAGTTATTTTTCAAATAGACATCAATTTTCAAAATATCAATAATTTTAATTTTTTTAGTTTTATGTAATTTAACTATTATAATGAAATGTTTTTTCTTTAATTCTTTACTTAAAAAATATATTCTATTATAAGTTTTTTTTTCAGAAATAAACCACTCACTTAAATTTTTATATATAAACACATTATTAGTTATTAAGGAATTTTGTTTTTAATTTCTTTTTACAATTTTGATTTCTTAATTTTTAATTATGAGCCATTTTGATATCCAATTTTTTTGCATAGTTTTTATTATTTAATTTTAAATTAGTCTTCATGCCGTTCAATTTTTAGTTTTAAAAATATATTTAATTTTGTAAAAAAAAAGTCAAATAACATTCTCTTCCGAAAGGTCGTGTATAAATTAACAAAAAAAATAACTAATAATGAAATAAAATTACCTATAATTAAAATTTACGAGATCAAAATTTGCGTAACAAAAGATTTATAAATCAAAATTCCATATAATTACAAAAATTAAGGGATTAAAATGAAGAATAAAAATTATGGATTTTTGCAAAATATATGGAACTAAGTTATAACTAAGCTCATTGATATGTTAATTTTTAAACTAAAAAAATCTATTAACAATTTATATTTGTCAAGTTATAGTATTTCGCTAGATAGATAATGAACAACGTACTTCATCTATTATGTAATATCACAATTGAAGGATTTTTAATTCTATAATCTTTTATATTTCAAGGAATTTTTTATGCAGATTTCTTACAAAATTTTGAAAGAAAAATATTTATTGCTGTTTTTCTTACAAATTTTAATTTTGATAGGTAATTACAGTATAATTTAAAAATTAACAAGAAATGTCTTGCAACATTTTCTATGAAAAGAATCGTAACAAATTTTCATGAAACAAAAAATTATAGTAATTTTTATTGCAAAAAATCAATTTAAAATATAACAAGTATTTTTTTTTAAATTTCACAACTAATTTTCTTATACATTTTAAAATTTTAAATTCGCAAAGTAATTTCTTGTAAAATCGAATTTGTAATTATATTTTTTATATTAATATTTTGCAAACAATTATACAAGAATTTGTTTTATAATAAATTTAATTATTCTTCAAGGTCTAAGTCCTGAAAAAATACAATTGTAAAATAATGAAATGATTAATTAAGTTTAAAATATAATTTTTAGAATGAGCAAAATGATTAAATAAGTTATATAATTTATTTGGTTAGAATACTTTGATAATATATTAGATTCAATATTTACCATTCTTTTATTGTTATGATAGAGCATTCTAACATAAAAGTATGCTTAAACTTAAATAGTAATTCCTAAACTTAAAAGAATATTAAACAACATTAAGCTTAGATAAAGAAACTAAATTTTTAATGATACTAAACATGTAAAAAAGTATCATTAGGTCTAAAATGATATCCCATATCAAGATTAAACAATAAGTCCCAACAACTTTTATTGAAACTTTTTCTTTATTCTTTATGAAGACAAACTTCTCATTTGGGTTTATGATTCGAGTTGAAAAGAATCTCCCACGTCACATTAAAAACACAAGTTGTACATTCAAAATAAATATACAAAATATTAGGGGAAACTTTAGTTAAGTTTAATTCAATACATTCGTAAGCATTATCCTCACCTTTCTTTTCGAACCAAGTTCTACGATTTAGGCTATCCTTTTGAAAATTTCCAGACTTCCCTGCAGAAATGACATTTGTCTTTTTTCTTCTATCTAGATTTTGGTAGAAGACTAGTCAATTTTCAATGGTCATTTACCTTTTCCATGTTTTTTTACAACTTTTTTTCTAGCTCATTGATTCCTCACATAATGAAGAGAGTGGCTTCCTACGTTCTTGATTCTGGTCTCCTCTTGAACAAACATACATGTAATTCATGCACATTCCACTTGTCATCCATGGTGTTATAGTTCATCTAGAACAAACCATACTCAAATGGTAATGAGTTCAAAATAAATTGCACAAGAAAACTTTCATCCATTGCCATTCCCAGAGACTTGAGTCTTACTACGACGTTTGTCATCTTGATTATGTGTCTGTGCATAATACAAGAACTATCAAACCTCATGGTTGTCAAAGTACTCATTAATGTCCCCAACGAGAGACTTATTAACGATTTAGGAGTTCTCTTCCATAAATTTCATAAACTCTTTTGCATTCTCAATATTTAGAAGAGCATACTTAATGTTGTTTGCTATGTTCATTCGCATAAACATAAGGTAAGTATGTTTGACCTTTCCCTAACTTTATAATGAACTTTCTCTTCATTGCTACTAGCATCGGTGATAGTAACCAACTTTTTAACTTGAAAAGCTAAATCAAGATCCAACACACCTAAGTGAAATTGGACTTGTTCACTCTAGTAAGGACAATTCAACCCATTAAAGACCAAAACAGATATAGTGAGAGAATGTAATGATTAGGGATGACAACGGGTCAGGTCGAACACAGATAGTGCATACCCGCAACCCGACCAGCAAAATTAAAATCCGACCCACAACCTGTCCATTATCTACGTGGGTACCTGTTTAAAAAATATCCGTAGGTAGTTTAAAGCTCGTGGATACCCGCAAAAATTTTAAAAAAATATTTTATACATTTTAAAAATAAAATTACAAAATATATATATATATATATATATATATATATATATATATATATATATATACATACATACATAATATAAAATAAATTAAATTAAATATAAATTAAAATTTAATTTTAATTAAATTTAACCTAATAAAACATAAATTAATTTTATTTTTAATTAAATTTAATTTTGAAAAATATAAATTAAGTTTTTTTTGGGTAACAGATATCCACTGGTCGGATAGTATAATACACACCCAACCCGTTTAAAAATGGATATTAAAATACCTAATACCCGTTATCCGCAAATAATAAATATTTATTGATAATAACTATCTATCCCTAATTTTATTCACGGATACCTGCATCTGTCCATTTTTTTTTTTGTCATTCCTAATAATAACACCATAACATATACTACAATTAACACATTTAATATTAATACTTTGAGTTATAAAATTAAATATAAATACAAATTCAAACATAAATATTCATTCTATTCTATGCATACTAATGTTCTCATCTAACATTAAAAAAGCTTTTCATTCAATTCCAAGCACATGTTCATCACGTAACAGGAGTTTTCACTTTTCCAATTATGCCATTAATTTGCAACCCACGTCATATCAAACTTTTATTCAGTGAAATTGCCTTCCAATTTCCAATTCAAGAATTTAAACTTCAAACGTGATGCGTTAAACTTTCACCTATCGTAAATCGGATATTTTCAATATTATCAATACATTCAATATTTTCAATTCACGGAAAATCGGATAAACGTAACTGGAAAATTATTTATCCTTCAAAGCATTTAGTTTTGGATTCCTGTCACACTTACAAATATTTTACAATTCAAGCATACGCATTCTCAACCCAGCGAAATTAACATGATTTGCAATTAAATTTCAATTGGTTGTATCTCACACATTAGAAATGCAGCGGAAAGATATAAAATTCCTAAATTCATAATTGAGATTTATCTTAATTAGAAAAAAAACATAAATCAGGGTTCATATATCAATTTCGTAAAAGAGTCTCTAAATTTCTTAGGTTTCATACTAATTTAGTAAAAAACTTAATTTAGAAGAAACCTCATAACAAGATAATTATAAATTTAACAACATATGCCATGATAAACATAAAGTTATAATTTTTTTAATTTTATTCCACAAAATTACTTTAGGATATAAAGATTTGTTATCCTCATATATTAATATAAATCATAGCAATGAGATACTAATTTTATTCATGATTAACTATAAAAAACCTTATAGTTTAAAATGACCATAATTTCTTTTATTAAACAAGTACATCAGGTTGATTACTGTTTGTTTTTATTTCATTTTTATTATGATTTCTTATATTTACTAATAGGTCCTTGTATTTTCATTAAATCACACTTGTTCTTATCATGAGTCACATAATTAATTCTAACAGCAGCTACATTTATATGATTACTACTATAATTGAAATAGTATTTAAGAATTGTAATTGTTCTCAAAATTTGTTTTACATTCGAGTTTAACTGACCACAATAATTTAGTGACCTAATAATACATAGTATAGGCAAATCAACAAAATTACTGGTGTTATAGTACAAACTACATCCCTTACTCCATGTCCTGGCTTAACTACATCCTTAATTAAATTTTTTAAAATAAATAGGTCATTATAAAATTCATTCGTTACATATAATAATTTCCTGTAAAATATTACTAAAAAAAACCTGCATACAAATAAATGAATTTCTTACTGCGTAAATTATTATCTAACAATAATTCTAGTTTAAAATGGTCAACTTATCATTATTTTTTTGTAATCGAAGACAAGACAATTCAAGAAATAGTCATTGACATCGAATACGTAGATGACGTATAACATAGTCTCGGTTTAAGAGATGAAATTGTGTCACATCCAAAACGCAGCACAAAACACAAACTAATCCTGTAAAAGCTCGTCAAAAGAACATCAATAACCATAACAATAAAACTAGTAATAAAACCATAACATTCAACCTTAACATGGTTTGGCCTTTCGTGACCCCAAGTTTTAATTCCAAAATGTGACTGAGCAGATCCATTACACTGCTGATATTACCAATTTACAGTTAAAGCTGATGGAAAGATAACACGCACTAGGCTAGTGGTCAAACCATGCCAGCCTATTACCCCCCTCAAGGAAACAACAACGACTTCACACAACACTGGGAGATGTCTTATCAACACAGACGTGGGAATATAGATTGTGTCGTACGAGGTTCTCCATAGGTTGGTGTCCAGATATCAAGCATAGAGTCAAATTTATTACATCATCACTGTTAGCTTCACCCTTTTTTCTGTCTCTGGGACACCACCACAGGTTACCCTCTCCATTCCCTTGTTTAAAATCTACTAATGGGTTATCAAATTTTAGAATGATACATATAAACCTACTTTCCAAAAATATCTATTACAAATTTTAGGTTCCTTCTATATCATTGTGTAATTCTACCATTTTCCATTAAAATTTTACTGAGATCCACCGAGGATAATGAACAAAATTAATGTCTGAAACAAAAGCCCGTTTTTTTTTCTTTCCTTCCTCCGTCACGGTTTGCAAGTTAGAAGATGACACCACAACATAAGAATTAGTCCAAGTCACTGTTCTCTTTGATAATTAGAAAGGAAAACAAACAAGAAAGCCTCGTAGTAAGTCAGCTACACTACATAATTTTACAACGAGATTACATCAACACAGAATCTAAAATCACACCCACCACTTATACAGAGTAGGAACACTACATTTGCCACCCAAATAAAGAAACAATCCTATAAGTCAACACTCACTTCTCTCAACTGAGGCTTTACCTTAGGAGGCCTACCCCTAGGCCTTCCGCTGGAGACGGTGGCCGGCGCCACCGTCGTTGCTGGTGAGCGAGGAATTTTCCTGGGCCTGCCCCTTGGCCTGCCACTTCCCGGGGTGGGCTTAGGCTTCGGGGACTTTGGAGGAGCATTCGGGTCCTTTGGGGGACGACCCCTTGGCCGTGGAGGGGACACAACGGTGCCTGGTGACACAGGGGCCTTTGGCTTTGGTGGCCTTCCACGGCCCCTCTTTGGTGGGGCACTTGGGTCAGCCTTTAGGTAGTTGTTCTTACTGAACACAACTTCTCCACTGTCTTTCATCTTGTTCAGTTGATTCCCCAAAACGGTTGAGTCTGGCAACTCACCATAGGTCGATTCTATGTACTTGGATATTGCTGATTTGCTGGATCCACTTGGTTCGTTCAGAGCTTCAAGCGCTTTCAGTATGAGCTACATCAACACCACCCAAAGTTAACAAAATACAATTGTCATAAACACCAAGTCTCTATCTGTAAATCATAGCTCGTGTCTTGACTTTGCAATAATACAGACCAAATAAATTAAAAACCCTTTTTTTCCTGATTTGTTAAGTTTCTCAAACACTTAATTTCTTTTCCAAAAGTGCTAAAAATGGAGCAGGGTAGACAAAACAAGAAACCCAAGTCGGTTAAAATGTATAGATCAGTTAGATCAGTGAGAAATCTACCAGGTTTGCTAGGAAATTTGTTCGAAAATTTCATTTAGGTAAGAAAAAACTGAAAAGTAGAATCTGAATTTTGGTGTAAAATTACCTCGGGGTATGGAGGAAGTGACTGAGGCTTATTAACCTCTTCAGTGGCCATTGATGGTGCAGGCTGTGAAGATGTTGAAAAGCTTGCACAGTACCCTCAACGAACCCCACCAAAAATCTGCAAACTTTAACAGAGGATGGTTAAAAAAATTTAAGGAAAGTGAAGAGTATGATATGGATGACTCTTTCAAAGATCTGAGAATTGAATTTAAAGGAAGATAAATAAATTAAAAATTGGAAAGAAATTTAATTAAAAAGATAAAGGAAAAAATTTCATGCCTCTTTTACAACTCCCTTTGTTCATCTTTTTTAGAAAATGGACGGTTAGGAATAACGAAAAAGATGATTATCCGACGGCTGATGATATATTATGCTGAAGGTCACTCGGATCGATGACGTGGCAGGAATGTGCTAGTTCGCAGAAACATTTGAAGGTAGCCCGTTGTCTCTTGCTTCCTTCTTGTTACCCATTAGGTTTTATGATGGAGACCATCCCAACTTTTAACTCTTTTTCATTTTTTTATTTAAATTTTAGGAGAGTTGAGAATTGAAAGTCTACCAGAACTTTTTTTGTCTGTTTACAGTAATTATATTTTAAATTTAATATTTTACATCCGTTGTAAAATATATATATATATATATAATAATTTTCACTAACTTATTGATTAAAGATGTTTTATAGAGTTAACTCTAGGTTTTACTATATAAATAAAATTTATATTTTTTTAGAAAAAACCTATCATTCTATCATCTAAATTTTAGATTATTATAAATAATTAAAATTTTATTAACCTTTAGGTGTTAGAATTTATTTATTTTTTAATATTATTTTTTTATTTAAAAAACATTTTATTTAGATTAATTTATTTAATGACTACTTAATAAATCTTTTTTACAAACTTATATTATTTAACTTCAGTTATATAAAAAGATTAATACTAATATAGAAAATATTAAAAATGGTATGTGCAAGACTTTTAACAATGCAATTGTTAGTGCAAGGACTAAGCCTATAATAAACCATGATGGATGACATTCGATTTTACATGATGAAAAAATGGACAAAAAATAGAAAGAAGATAAATTCATACTAAGGCGTTATTTACCCTCAAAATTAAGAGTAAATTGTAAAAGGAACCATAAAGAACAAAATATTGAACATCAAGGTAGCAATTACATATGATAGTGATTTATTTTTGTGGCTATCATAGTTATTTCATATCAAGTAATTGTATATAATTGGTATTGTTTGTGATTTATTGATTATGAGTTTTGTTTGATATGATAGTTGGGCAAGACACAAATTGTTTCAAGTCAGACACACCTCAGTAATTGAGGAGAATTTTGTGGTGAACATGGACAATAGGGAATGCAACTGCAGAAATGGAGTATAACAGGAATTCAATATTATCATTCACTAGGTGTTAAGAATTTTTATAATATGAATGAAGAAGACTTTACCCCTCACTAGTTTAGGAGATTAACATATGAAGAAACATACATTTCAATTATATACCCATACATTTCAATGATATACCCTATGAGCGATCGACACGTGTGGAAAATTACTTCTTACCTTAATGTTTTGCCTCCAACTAACAAGGTATTTCCTAGAAGACCAAAAAAGAAAAGAAAACTATAGCCTTGGGACTTAATGAAGGATGAAACACAATGGTAAGGTGGTTCACGCAAAACATGTGGGATCTGCAAAGAACTTGGACATAAAATTAATTGTTGCCCATAAGCCACTCACTTAGAACAACCTTTAAGCACACCAACTCTATAACTTGAACCAACTTCAACAGACCCAACAATATCACCTCAAAGAGGTTAGATTACACCCACATCACAACTACCACCAACTACAACATATTCTCTTAAACCATGCCATCTACCAAATGAACCATCACACCCTTCTACACCACATCACCCATCACAAGACAGACCCAATATTAGGCAAAAATTGACATATATGAAAGACCCAATTTGAAAGTTATGACACTTGAATTATCTACATTTTGGAGTTTCAACCTTTGTTTACAATTGACATTTGAAAATATAATTTGGAACTTAATTATGTATTTTCTAGCTTATTTTTGTTTAGGACGTTGAATAATGTTGTCTTTAACCAAGTCGTTTTGTTATGTAATTTTGAAGAACAACATTTTCTTTTTAAATGTATTTGCATAATATTTCATATGTATTTGCATAAAATTTGAACATATATTGTTTCTTTGCATATAACTTAAAATTTTCATTAATTTCATAAGATTACATAACAAAACACTACAACATTTACATCACAACACAAAAATCCAATACACTTCAACACACATACTACATACTAAGTTAATTACAACCCATCTAACTTTTACAACATATTATGAAATTTTCAACAACATTGACTCGAGGTTTATGTTAATCAAACCAACAAAACAAATCATCCATATTAACAACTTTATCCATTTTTTTCTAAAACCTTAAGGGATTTCTCTAGATTGTATATCTTTCTCCTTTATCTCACAATAGTAACATCCTTTTCATCCCTGTTATCTTCACTGCACCATTTTAAATAATTACACCCTTTAAAATCTCCACTTCCACTTTGCTCTTAAAAAAAATTAAAAAAAACAATTAAAATTTGTTACCAACAACTCTTTTTTATTTTCAAAAACATAAACTAAACAAAAAAAGACCATGAATCTAACCTTGTAGTTAGGCAAACCTCAAAACTATTCTTCGTCATTCTTAACAATTCTAACCATTCTCAACATTGCAACCTCCCCAAATTGGAAAATTGATGTTACACCCACCCCGTAGACCCACCACCATGAGAGGATATGTAGTGGTTTTGTATTCCCCATGAATAGAATGAACATGACTAACTACAAGACATAGCAAACTTCAACAACTAAGAAATTGAGAGGGCCATATTTCAACAACCAACAATTGGGAAGAAGAAGGCGTAGATGGAGATCCCACACCATTCATTAGGGAAAACAACATATTCTTCCTAAAAAGGCCAAAGTTGACACGTAACCTGCTACATTGCACATCAAATTTAAAATTTTTGACATGTATCTGTTACACTTTGCCACATCACAATCCTCTAAACGCCATTTTTGGAAATATAACAGAAAGATCCTGATTGAAGCGTCTTAATAGTATTTGAAACAAGAATATAAGTAGGGAGTTACTAGAAAATTTTCAACCAAAACTTGAGACCAAAGGAGTAATTAGGTCTTTTTACAAATAACCACAACTTAAACTAGTTTGTCTCAAAAGTAGTAATGTAACACACAATTGACAACTTACAACAAGTTTAATTTGTTCAACTATACAAATTTCATCTCAAACATTAAGAAAAGTTCAAACAACACACAACATTCACACAACTCAAGATGTTGCGACTATGTCACCTTCAAATTTAGATCATTTATCTTATAATTCTATTTAAAACACAAATAGTTTTCTAACCTACAAGGCCTATCCTCCAAGCAAAATTTTCAAATATTGGTAAAGCTACTTAAAACTTAAGTACTTACTGTAGGGAGGTTCAACACACATACATAGATCTCCACACTGGTAAGATATTGTCCGCTTTAGGCCAAGCTCTCACGGATTTGCTTTTGGTACCACTCCAAAAACCAAGGGAGATATCTTATGTGTATATAAACTCATGTCCATCTCTTATTTTATCCGATGTGGGACTTTGTTTGTACCCAACTTACATCAAAGTATCTAAATATAACAAAATTTCAATATTTGATCAAAACAAGTTGAGATGTTCACTTTTCTTAACGAACTCTACAAAGATTGATGAAAAAAATCATAAAAAGAAAAATAAGAGAAGAAAAAAAATCTATAAAATAAATAAAAACTTACTTTGTTTGAAAATCTGATAGTAGAAATGTTCTTTAACTTCTCAACCTATTATGAAGTGTCATCAAATTTTGAAAGAGATGGGGATTAAAAGTTATAGTTGTCAAAACGAGTCACTTGGCTCGATCCTACCTTACCCATCAAGGGTTGACCACTTAGTGAGACAATCCAACTCGACTGACTTATTAATGAGCTCAAGAATTCGAGTCCAACTTGACCCATCACTAGTTGGTGGGAACGGGTTGGCTTAATTAATTAAAAAAAAAAATTTTTTTCAACCTCTCAATTTTGAATTCGCAAAACCTAGATCAATAATGGCTGAAATCTCTGATTCTCCATCAACTTCAAAACTCATAGAAGAAAACACATAAACCTCTATGCCATAAATTGACTCCAAAACTATGCGAAACACAAAACCTAAAATCAAATGGCTCATTATCTATGTCTAAGTGATCCTCTCATTCATTCTAGGTCCTTTCTTCACTCTATTTCTCACACTTTTTTCGTCTTCAAATATTTTATTATTTATTAATTAATTAATTACTATCAGTTTAGCTGAGATCTTTGTTAAGGTTTTTGTTAATGAAGGGGATGAGGAAGGTTTTGTTCGCAATGAGTTTATGCATGTTAGTGCTAAGGGGAGGATTATTTTGTGTTTCAGTTTGCTCAATGCAGACCCTCGAGATTGGATATATGATTGGTATGGATTGTGAAGTGGAATTTTAATGAGAATATTATTAATTGATAAATGGAATGATCGAGGTGTTGTTTCTATTTTATAAATAATTGATGTGTGATTTGATTCACTGTGAGTATTGTGCAGTTTCTATTACATTGTTGCTTGTCATTTTTACAAATTAGGTTTTGAGATGAGTTTTTTTATATGCACCAACTCGGTTCATCATGGATTCAATTCGACTCATGTTCATTTTTAATCCATACTTAAATTTGTATATTTCTTTTGGCTTAATACCTCTTTTGATCTCTCGAAAGGGGGAATGTTCAAATGCGTCCTACCTTTTTTAAAAAGTTAAATAGGGCCCCAACTTGTGAAAAAACTGTTCAATTTAATCATTTTCGGTCACGGCGTTAATTTTTTAACGGTGCTGCTAACAGCGTGGACTGAACAGAACGACGTGTCTATTATAGGTGAATACGTGGCTGTCAGAGGGTAAATTTGTGAAAATAAATAGGGATAAAGTGGCAGTGGTTAAAAATATAGGGGTTAGGGTTTGTGTTGCAGAGAATTCGTGAATTGGGATTAAGCATTGTGGAGGAACTGTGTTCAAATTGGGGTGTTCTAGAAGCTGAAATCTGTAGAGCGAATTGAAAAGCGCAAATCAGGTTAGTGTTTATGTTTTATAATTTATGAAATTGTGTTATTGGATATGGTATATGTGTCATTGTCGTGTTTTGGGGGGTTTAACTACGGGTTAAATTGTTGTGTGTGAAAATTTGTCTTCTTTTGATGGTTGATAGTGGTCCCATAGGTCTTAGTTTAACTTAATTTAGTGGTCCCCGTTTGCATTTGCTGAGTTCGGGTAGGGATGTCTGATGACATGTTTTAGGTAGTGGTCTACCACGGTGAGACCTTGATCAAAGAAGTCCCCTTTAAGTATATAGGCGGGGAGATAGTTTATTGGGACGTAGACCCCGATAAGTGGTGTTATTTTGGAGTATTAGGTTCACTTAAACATTTGGGTTACATGGAAGTAAAAGAATTATATTGCAATACCCAACATGTTTTACATAAGCTTGATGATGATAAAGGAGCTATGAACATGATGAAGGTGGCTAATTATTTTGGGAAAGTGAACCTCTATGTTGTGCATGGGGTGGACGAACCAGCTATTGTAGAAAATGATGAGAATGCGATTCTTTAGCTATGTGAAGGTCCTGTAGAGAGTGGTGAGGATAGTGGCGTTGTAGGAGAAGCACATGTTGAGGGTGGTGATCAAGGAATTGGGGACGTAGTAGAGGGTGCAGTGGAGGTTGAGAATGAGTATTTAGTGGATCTTAAGAATGAGGATGCAGTGGAGGTTGAGAACGAGGATGCAGTGGATGTTGAGAATGAGGATGCAGTGGAGGTTGAGAAGGAGGATACAGTGGAGGTTGTTAATGAGACTACAGTGGAGGTTGAGAATGGGGATGGAGTTGAGGTTGAGAACGAGGATGCAGTGGAGGTTGTCAATGAGGCTGCAGTGGAGGTTTAGATTGAGGATGGAGTTGAGGTTGAAAGTGAAGAAGTAGTGGAAGTGGACAATGAGAATGGAGTTGAGGTTGAAAGTGAAGAATTAATGGAAGTGGACATTGAGGATGGAGTTGAGGTTGATAGTCAAGAAGAAGTGGAAGTGGACAATGATGATGAACCAGGAATGGATGATCTGAGTGGAAATGAATACGTGGTTGAAGACTGTGATAATGAAACCCAACAACAATGTAGGGGTTTGTCAGATTTAGATTGGGAGTCTGATGTGCTTTTAACTCCTGAAAACAGTGGAAGTGAGGAGGATGACAGCGAGGATAGAGTATTTGTAGGTCCTTTTTCAAAATATGCAAAACAGAAGTCCATGACAGATTACAAGTGAGAAGTGGGCACCATTTTTAGCACAAGGAAGACTTTAAGGATGCCATTAGAAGGTATGTTGTTCATGCTGAGAGGGGTCTAAAATTTGTGAAAAATGATAACCATAGGGTGAGGGTGAGATGCATGGGTGGTCAAGGTAAGTGCCCATGGATAGCTTACTGTGGGTATTTGCCATCACACAAAATTTGGCAATTGAGGAAGATAATTTAGACGACTATTTTTTGAAAGGTTATTACAAGGGGGAGCTGCTTACTACTGTTGGTAGGGACCCAAACGACCAAATGCTACCCATTGCCTATGCAGTAGTAGAAGTGGAGAACAAAGATAGTTGGACCTGGTTTTTGCAATTGTTAATTGAAGACCTCGGGGGTAGTGAAGTGGGTGAGGGATGCACGTGGATGTCAGACCAGCAGAAGGTAAATGTAGTACTTATATTCATTTTTAGTTAATGCTTTGTTAAAGGATCTGGTTTTATTACTAAATGTAATTGTGCAGGGGTTGGTCCCAGCTATCCAGGAGCTTCTGCCTGGGGCAGAACAAAGATTTTGCCTCAGGCACCTCTATGCAAACTTTAGGAAAAGGTTTGGTGGCAAATTATTAAAAAATCTTATGTGGAGGGCTGCCACATGCACATATCCCTAGGCCTGGGAGAGAGAAATGCTGAAAATTAAAGAAGTCAATGTTGAAGCATATAAATACCTCATAGGCATTCCCCCGAGGTAACCCATTGGCCATTACATGCACTTTTCAGTCACTAATGCATTGTAATTCATTTGAGAAATTTTTGTGCAACAGGTTTTGGTCAAGATCTCGCTTCACGTGTCAAGAAATGTGTGATACCTTAGATAACAACATAAGTGAAGCTCTCAATAGTGTTCTTATTCATGCAAGAGGAAAACCAATTATAACCATGATGGAGGATATCAGAGTTTATCTAATGAAAAGATGGGCCACCAACAAAAGTAAGGTGGCATCCATGGACTTCACAATATGCCCAAAGATAAAGAAGAGACTTTAGAAGGAATCTAATTTGTTAAGATTTTGGGTGCCATGGTAATATTATCATTTATATTCATATACATTTTTCATTTATCTTCATTGTTGATGTGCTTTATGTATTTCAGTTGGTCTACATGAAAGATTTTTTAGGTTAGGCACACTTCAGCCGTTGGGAACAAGTTCATACTGGACCTGGACACTAAAGAGTGTAGCTGTAGAAAGTGGATGATCAGTGGCATCCTATGCTGTCATGCAATCGCAGCAATGAACTACTCAAATGTTGATCCAGAGAATTTTATACCCACTTGCTTCACAAGATCCACATATGAAGAGGCGTATGCCTCCATAATTTTTCCAGTCAATGGCCACCTACTATGGGAAACTACAAATTGCAATGATGTACTACCACTGGTGATGAGGAAGTTGCCTGGGAGGCCAAAGAAAAAAAAAGGAGGTTGGAGGCATGGGAGCTAACTAAGGATGACACTCAAATGTGTGTTGGTGGGCATAGGAAAAAAATGTAGCATTTGCTGTCAGAGGGGGCACAACAAGAATAACTCCCCTTTACGGCCCCAGCCAGCAGCAACAACCCAGCCAGCAGAAACTACACAGCCAATGGACGAAACACAACCATCACAGCCACCTCCAAGTTCCCAAACCCCTTTACCATCATAACCACTAAGTCCCCAAACAACACGTCCACCAATGTTGAGGACAAAATTAGATGTCAGAAGAAAAGATAGTTAGATGAATTGGATGTATTATGTACTCTCATTAAGAACTTCATGTGTTTACTTTGATGGTGATGTATTATGTACTGTTATTTAGACCAATTGGATGTATTATGTACTGTCTTTATTTTGGTCACAAGATGAACTAATATTTTGATCATGTATTGGTAATATTTATGTATGCTAATGAAGGAAAGTGCTTTGATAATATTTTGTTCATAACATGTACTCATAACCTGTACACATATTTTGGTCATAACTTGTACTTAGATTACTTATTTCTACACAAACTGGTAATATGTATGTTTTGTCATCATCATATACATTATTGGGTTGACCTATGTGAATATTTTTAAAGCAAATGGGGGACTAATTCGAACATTCTCCACTGAATTTAACTCATTAAAATAGTCAATGGTACGTAATACATTGCATTACTAATCTTACACCAATCAAAACACTTCACATTGCCAACCTACTTTTTTCAACCATCCTAATACATTACATGAACGTAAACAAACACCCAATTTCCCCATCTAACTAAATCAACCTAAACAGAACCTGAATATCATAAGGTCCAGCGCAATACACACACATAAAGCTACAACTAACAACTTCATCCTTTTATGCAAATCCTTCACTGCATTTTCCAGCTCACTTATCCTCCTCACAATTGTGGAATCTTTTTCATCAACGTTCTCTTCAGACAACCACTTGAAAAAGTTACAGGAGCTCCCAATTGAAGATCCACCCTGTTATTCACCAAGTCAGGGAATTTATCAACAAATCCATCAAGTGAAGAAAACATAAACTCAGAAGGGTATACTTCAAACCTTGTAATGAGGACATCCCCAAAAATTTCTCCCAGCATTCTTCATAGTTCTCGCGACTTTGGTTACAGCAATATCACCATAGTAACAAGTAGGGATTATCCCACCTCCCCTCCAACCACCACCATGGGACGAACAAGAAGATCCTTTGGCCCAACTTTTCGAAAACGAACAATACCCTTGGGAAGAAGCCATTCCTATCTCGCCCTAAACATTTTCCTCACCTCAAAGACCAAGTTCTCTACAACCCAAACCCTAACCCCTATTTTTTTAACCTCTCTATTTATTTTCATAAATTTACCCTCAGACAGCCACATATTCACCTATAATAGACACGTCGTTCTGTTCAGTCCATGATGTTAGCTGCATCGTTAAAAAGTTAACGTCGTGACCAAAAAGGAGTAAATTGAACAGTTTTTTCACAAGTTGGGACCCTATTTAACTTTTTAAAAAAGGTAGGACGCATTTGAATATTCCCCCCTTTCCAGGGACCAAAAAAGGTATTAAGTCATTTCTTTTAACACAACTCGACTTAAATCCATGGTAGATCAAATTGATTCATTAATTTTAACCCATTTAACAATTTTGTTAAAAATAAATGTTTAAAGAGAAGTGAAAAAAAGAAAAAAAATGAAGTAAAAGAGAAAAAGAAAAGGACGGGACAAAAGAGATAGCTTACAAATAAGACTCTAATATGATATATTCTAATTGAATTTAAAATATATTTATATTAATATGAATAGATTGTTTCTATCTTGTATCATTAAAATAAAATAAAATGGTTGAATTATGCTGTTGTTAATATGTGTATTTGAAAATAAAAGAGACAAAATATCATTAATTAGGCTTTATCATCGTGTTAATACATGAATATGAATAAAGGATTTTTGTTTCTAGAATGGGTAGATATGTACAACTCTTAAAAAAGGGAATTTTAATAGATGAAATTATTATTCTAATGTAATGGACTTCTAAAAGATGAATTGGTAATGTTGGCATGTGGCTTAGATGTAGAAGAAATTTAAATTAAAGATGATAAAAATAGGTAAACCTGTCAAGTTTGACTCCACAAAAATGGTTACAAGAGGCTGGCTCAGCGTAGTTGTCAACTTACTAAATTTTTTATTTTCCTAATATATATATATATATATATATATATATATATATATATATTATAAAGTAATATTTTATTAGTCTTTAACTAGTTCATTAATATTTTCAATTAAGATGACACTTCTATATATTAAATTATTTAGTTATAATTAATCAATTAAATTTAATTTATAAAAATTGTAATTATTTATGATTTAAATTATAATATTAGTGTATACTTATATCTCTCAAATAATATAATCCAAAATTTTTAATTATTTAAATTAATTTTAATTTTTAACAAACGAGACAACCAGTCAAGAACGATTAGTGAGTTAAAGTTACGAATATGCTTCGCCAAATTAATGAAAAGCTAACTCAATCAAGTCCCATTAACTTTTTCATCCCTAATTTAGATTGAATAGAAGTTTTAAAAATAGTCCATGATGGGAATAAAAAAATTAGAAATACAGAGTGTAGACTTTTGTGCATTTCTTAGGCCTTCTTAATCATGTTTCTTTTCATAAAATATAAGTTCTTATATTTATTTTATTCTCCAGTTCAACCACATAATATCTAAGAATACAATTGGCATACCTAATTTCTTCTTACTTATTCAGGGTCTTAATCATATCAGGTTTGGATTTAAATTAACTGGATAAGCTAGTGCCAATAATTCAAATTATTCTATAGTAGTATGACTTATCTGAGAATATGAAACATGGCTTACCACAAACCACAAATGTACACCAAAAACAAATAAAAAAACCATAGACAAGATAAGAAATAGATACAGATTATACATCATGATGGATACATGATTTTGCTTTGAAGTTTACAAACCCAAACTTTTAACACCCCATTCTTCACCTACAACTTTACTACTTTCCTTTTCCCACCTAATAAACCTAATATAGGGTAAGGAAATGAAAGAAAAATAAAATATGCAGATATGATGTTTTGAGAAATAGGACCAAGTTGAGGATACCAAATGATGTTCTCCTTAGTCCTGCAAAATTTTGGGCCACACAACTTTTTGCAGATAGCCCATCAAACTGACACCTTATGTATGAACAGACTTCAACTCTCTTCTTACCAAATTAACAAGCCATCATTTGATACCAGAAATTCCTCCCTCCTTTGGAGAAATTTTCTGACTTCTTGCAAGAAAATTTGGTTAAGGTAGGTCTACACAGTGCAGAGTGAGCAATGGCTTCTCACAAATCCTAAATGTGGACATTCATCATGAAGCAACATCTGCATTGAACAAGGAGTGAAACATTTCAGTATTTTGCAACATTGATGTTGGGGAGTTAGGATGATGTTTTTTTTATTGAATATGTTTTTAGTTTGGGTAGTAAAATTAAAATTTATCTATATTCCAAACTTTGATATATTGGTTCTTAAACTTAAAAAGTGAATAAATATACTTTTATTAATCCAATTACTATAATTTTTTTGGATTTATTAAATAATGTTTAAGTTAATATTTGAGCTGGAACGAGTGAAGGTAAATAATTCAAATGTTATTATGACAGGTAAAAAAATTTAACTTATAAAAGCTATACTTATCCATTTTCAAAATTTGGAAACCAAATTGTATGAAAGTTTGAAGCGAGGACGAATTTCACTTTTGAGTCAAAGTGTAGGCAGTATAAAAGCTTACCTTTTTTTTGATGTGCATATTATGCCTCCTTGTTTTTGTTGGTGAATGCAATGTTCACTATAGTGGATCATTTCCCAAGGTCTTCAATCGGAGTTCCACATCCTTAAGATCACGAAGATGCTGTAAGATTTCTTGAAGCAAATCAACTCCTTTCTCCCCACCATTTTGTATGGAACCCATGCAGTGTTGCAGAAACTCCTTATCAGTTTCAAGAGCTTGTAGCCTCTCATAAACGCGATCAACCTCCTCTTCAATGGACGTCTTCATGCTATCCATTTCAAGCAGAGTAACTGAGTTTTGCAAATCAGATGATTCAGACTCCAATTGTCTCTCAAGTGTGTAAGCTTCCTCAGTCTCATTTTCAGCTGCATCTAAATATGGCAGTAGCTTCTTTGCCAAGGAACCTATTGGAGATTGTTTATCATCTGAAAACCCATTAAAATATCCATTCTCATTCAAGTCTCTGTCACCACCATACATTGATGAATGCTCAATCAGTTTGATATCATCAAGGAGTTCCTCGTTATCTCCCAATGAAATAATTTTTTCCTCTAATGCTTTGAGTTGTTCTAGAATGGAAGCTCTCTCTTCCTCAAATTCTGCTAATGTGTCATCAAGAGTACTCACATGCTTTACACAGTCTAGTGCCATCTCCTCCAAATTAGAAACTGTATCTTCAGATGCATTATTGTGACTGCTTTCCTCATGGTTGAATAAAACATTATCTTCGTCACGCACCTCGCGGTTAAGATCAATGGATAGATCATCACTGTAGTTCATGTTGCTGCAAGAAGAAGAGGTGTCTCTACTTCTTACACTTCCATCTTTCATTCTTCTCAGCACCCTCAGTTTCTCTTTTGCTTCGTATTCCATTACCTTCTGCCTGTACTCTTCCAACTCCTTCTCAAGCTCCTGCTTCTCTTTCTCCCTTTTCATCATCAACTCATTCAAAAGCTGTAAAGCTTCCTGATCATACTCTGATTGTTCTTCCATCATTCTCTGGTATTGCAATGCTTCCATCTTCATTGCGGCCTTTTCTTCTTGCAGCCTTGTGATCATTGCCATTGTCTGGTTGGCAGCTATTGCTGATGCACTTCTCTCTTCTTCTAGTTCTTGATATACAGCTGTTAGGGCCCTTCTTTCAGCTTTCAGAACCGTTTTTAGCCGATCAACTGTGGATGCTGGATCGCCACATTCTACCTCACTTGCAACGCTACCATCCATAGAATCATCTGGTACTGGTTCTCTTTTAAGCAGGTACTGAAGGCCATCTACAGATCTAGGAGTCTCAGGAAGTTTATCTTCTTCTACTTCATATGGCTCTGAGAACTTGGAAGATTCATTGCTTGTTTCTTCATGATTTTTCACAACTGCTGTTGTTTTCTCATTCATCTTAGCATTCTCGTTATCATTTGCACCTGTTTTATCTGTACCTACAATGTCACAGTACAATTAGAGTTTAAAGACACTGAACTGAAAAAGGAAATCTTTGCATTTCTTATAGAATTAAGTGCTTCATACCTAGACAAGGTAAAAAGAAAACTGCTATGCTAACCGTTGCTCGCCAAAGAATGAATAAATAGAAAGTTCTTTTGTTGCCAATAGATAGCAAAACTGAAAGCATCACCATCACCATAATATAATAAACGAGGTGCTAGATGCAAAACTTACAGGGATTATTCTGGGTAATGAATTCATCAAAGGCATTTGGAGCTTCAGGGTTATCCTCACTTGTGGTAGATTGATCTTCTGGTATGGATTGAGATGAGCTAGCTGGTTCTTCAGATGGAGGATGATTAGCTGTGTAAGAAAATACTGAAAACATTAATTTTTAGACATTGTCTCTCAAGTATTCTAAACTAATTTCCTTTTTTTCCCACTGCATATGAGGTTATAATTATCGACCTAGCCAACTAGAAGACATGAAACAAGATTCATTCATGTACCTCGTGTATTTTCTGGTTCTTCCATATCTTCTTCTATGCTTTTATAATCACTGGACAAACTTTGAGGCTGAATTAGATGATTCTGAGCAATAAATGCATCAAAGGCATTTTGAACTTCAGTATCATCATCACTTGATGAAGAAGATTCGTCTTCTGATATGCATTGAAGAGAGCAGGCTGGTTCTTGAGAAGGAGGCAACTTAACTGTGTGAGAAAATGTTGAAGTCACATAAACACTTATGATTAAGTATGCTAAGTTTTTTTTCTTCTAAATATGCTATCATTATTAATAAACAAGCCAACTATGAGACAAGAAGCAAAACAATTGCAAAGAGACAATGTTTGATCTTTAAAATTCATGTACTTCACTTCCTTGTACCTCCTGGTGGACTTTCTGATCCTTGCATAGCTGCTTCCACACTGTTGTCATCATTAGATAAACTTTGAGTCTCACTAAGATGATTCTGAGAAATGAATTCATCAAAGGCATTTTGAATTTCAGCATCATCTTCACTTGATGAGGATTCATCTTCTTGTGTGCAATCACTAGAGCAGACTGGTTCCTGAGATCGAGGCAGATCGACTGCGTGACAAAAAAATGTTATTTTTTAAAGTCATAGTGTACATAATAAGATCACCCAACAGAAGCATACTGTGCCTTTTGTTTTCTAGGACTGACTTTAATAATAAGAAAAAGAAGAAACGGGAAACGTGAACAACACTAGTGTTAATAAGTAAAGAAGCAGAAATCCTAAATCATGCACTTCCTTGTACCTTGTGTATCATCTAGTTCTTCAGTAGCTGCTTCAACACTGTTGTCATCATTCAGCGAAGTCTGAACTTCTATATTGGTAATCTCTGAATTCGGTTTCAACCCTTCAAATTCCCAAGTTACAGAATTTTCCGAGCTTTCAATTTCTCTCATACTTTTTTTCTCTGCATTCTCATCCAATGTGAGTAATCCTTCCCTTTCCAAGATACTTGATTGTGCTTCAATTGGTGAATCGTCAACAAAGGTCTGAGTCTGAATCTTTTGTTCCCTCTCCCCCAAATCCTCATCCAGTTTGCATGTTTCAAAATTCAAAGAGGTAACAGAGTCTATTAACTTGACAGGCACCAAGCGGTGGCTATCACAAGCCATATAATTCTCAAAATGCAGATTGATGACTTCAAGTGATCTATCTTCCCAGACTGAACCCTGCATGGTGGAAGTGAATTGACAAGCAAAATTGTCATCACCATTTGGATCCAGCTCAGTAATGGTGAGATCATCTTCCTTCTCATCTTTTTCCGCATCCTTTTCATCCGAGTGCAAGTTTGAAACAGAACTTGAACGATCCTCAGCAACCTCTCTGAGGATAAAACTATCAATATCAGAAAGTATCTGATGCTCATCTGCCACCCCTTCATCATCATGACCCACCTCGTTGTTTCTCTCAAAGTCGAGGTCTTTATCACTTTTTTCATCATCTATTGCCTCTTCCACAATCAGGGACCCTTTGCTCGTGTAATTCTCATCGCCCCATGAAGGCTTCAACAGCAAATAAGGAGGGTAAAGCTGGCTGCTCAAGCTCTCATTGCAGCAAGAGCACCTTCTTATCAAGCTATCTCCACTTTCATGTCTGCCGTGACTACTCACCCACGAAATGAAAGCGATTCGGTGCCTCATTCCAAAGGAATTTTCATGATAGTTTGGCCGAGAGGCCAAACAATCCTCACACATGCTGTTCGTTTCCGCCAGTCTTTGATGATTTGAGCAGTAACCAAGCTTTGAAATCTCAGCTGCATGAGCCTCACACACGAGATCCTTGTGCACATGCGCGCCATTTTCTTGCTGCAGCACGTGATCAACCCTTGAACACCAAACACATGGTGGTTGGAGGCCAACCCATTTGGCAAACTTTGTGATGAGATAACTGAACAAAGAGTTAAGAAGAAGGAGTGCAATCAAGACCCATTCAAGCACTGCATACACTAGAATCACCACCATCTTGTTGGTGTTTCTGTGCAGCATGGTTGCAAACTTACTGGTTGTAGCCATAGTTATTTTTCCAACCTTTGTTTTCCTTGTGACTTGTGTGGTTTGTGACACTGAGAGATTCAGATATTGGGAATGAAAAGTACAAAATAGAAGCGAAAAAAGATGGAGATAAAAAAAAAAGGGTATGCTTCTCTGGTTTGGAGAAGAACAAGGAATGAGTAATTGGCAGGAGAAGCAGACTCTGATAAACGTGCAAGTAGTGGATTGATTCTGTCACACTGTATCAGTAATATGCACCGTTAAAGTGGATCATCGCAGTGACTTTGATCGTAATATTATATTTTATTATCTGAGGTTGTTTCAGTGGCAACCCGACATGATATAATAACCTGTTATGTATAAAAAAAAAATACTCTTTTTCATCTGTCAGCACCATATTCTATTATGCTCATTTATCCATCCAAAATTAATGCACTCTTTCCCATTGCTGAAATTGCAGATATGATTTGAGATTACAACAATGACGCCTCTTTCCACAATAACTATACAATTTAGATTTAATGCAAACGTTAATCAGTGTTTCACATTGTCGGTTTTGGATTTTATTAAAATTGTTGGAACTATATGTTCTTCATGTTTTTTAAATGCACTTTTAACAAAAAAAAATCCTCCTTCTTTAACAAGATCCTGGTTTTGATTCACTGGGTATAAAAAAAAATTATAACTTTAATCATAATTTTTAAAATGGTTTTTCTGTAAATGATAATATAACACTGTTAGTGTATTTTTAATTAAACTTATAATAACTATGGACTCGTACAATGCTATGTAAACATGTATGCAAATTAAAAATCATCTTGTGTACGAGTTTTATAACAGCTTTTATAAAAATTAGCAATTTATTTTACATTATGGTAAACATTAAAGTTAAACCTCGAGATCCTCACCTAAACTATCAACACTATTCATTGAAAAATAAAATTAACTGAAACGAGTAAAAAATAAACTTAATATCTCTATGTAAAGAAAATAGTTATACTAAAAGTAATTTTTAAGAAAATTGTATGAATTAAAAGGGAGAATTAGATTAATCTAATATTCTGATGAAAGGTATTTGCTTCTATCTGATCATCCAACGTACGTGGATGTTTTGGTTGTCCACGCAGTCTCTTAAGACACGACTAATTACTGCAAAAAGCAAAAGAGAAGAAAGAGAAACACTAAACAAACCAATGACAGAGGTTGTTGTTGGATGAATTTGGGTTGGGCCACACCACGCGCAAGATGGTCCCCACCACCATCCATGAAAATGGCTGGTAGGTCATACACATATGTGATGTGTTACTTTGCCCCCACAACCGTTGCTAATCATAAAACATACGCTCTTACCAACGGCATAAACTTCTACAATTCATTATTCAATATCATTTTCTATACAAAATGTATGCTGTTTTCTCCTTAATGTTTCATCCTTTTCATGTTGCTATCATTGCTCTAATGAGGTTTCTTCAGTTTAGGCTCTCTTCACACTCATTCAACTTTTAATTCAAATTATTAAGTTAAGATAAACAAATAGTATAGAAGGAAAAACATGGTTAGGAGGTAGAGATGCAATAAAAATTATCAGTAAATTTTTTTAAATAAGAATTAGTCATTGACAAAGTTGATCGATGTTTTTTTTTTATCAATAAGGAAGTTATCTAAGAAAGATTATGTAAGCATTTAGTTGTTCAGGATAATATACATAATACTCTCCCTAATGAGAAAAGGAAGAAAACATCATAAAGAATCGTGGGTAACTTGGGATTCTTCTATTGAAAATTTTAAAGTGAAGGGCAGAAATGATGGAACTAGGGTGCAACAGTGGTTGGCATGATAAAAAGGCTAAAATGAAAAGAAAAAGTGAGTTGAAAGGAGGGAAGGGATTGAATCAAATTGGGGGGCTGTGACAGTGATTTAAGGTCTTTTGTATGAATAAAGATTGAAAATAATGTAATGTGGGATCACGGTCTTGCCTCACACAGCTTTTGCTTTTTAGGTCCCGGTTTTCTTTAGCTTTTGAAAAGTTCATTCCTGGATTTAAGATGCAAAGACATTGTTAGTGAAATAATCAAATCATATCTCACCAACTGATACCTTAATGAAATTAAAGCATGGTGAAGACAACTTTAGGCCACGTTTACTTGCCCGGAACCATGATTAGGATTTTGTTAAAACCGTGACATAGCATAACAAGGCCTGGCCCACATGAACCCAGAGCAACTCATTCAGGGGTAAGATGAATTAAGTTACTCTAAGTAATAGAAATCAATGATAATTGCATAACATTCACAGAATGTGTAATCTTTTGTGGTCAACTGTTCACGCTGTCTTTCAAGTAATAGTAAATAGTGTATCCTACTGGTGTTATTCATGATCTTTTCAGAAACTATTCTTTCTAGGCTGCAGAATTTTGTTGAAGAGATTCTCAAAAACCTGATATCATTGTTACCCTATCAGCCGAAGTGTCTGGTTATGATTTATCAGCAACGGTGGCAGTCAGCTCAGGGTAATGGTTATTTATGATCAACAATTTTCTTGGGAATTATGTTCAATATTCTTGTTCTGGTTCCCTATGGTGCCAAAGATGGCATCAAAACATCCAAGTCAATGATTATAAAATGCTCAGTAACATAATGAAGGGGTGAAACAAAACCTCATTTTTTGGCAGACATTTATTTCAAGAATGATTGTCCCAAGCATCAATCTAATAATGTTCAAATAATCTAACATCAAGGGAAGAAATTGCTCTGCAATGCTCAAACAACCTTGGTACTGTTGTACTACTAATAATGTCCACTATGCAGCGTTTAAGGTGCCTCCATCATGTATATTATGACAATGAACGGCCCAACCCCAGTGCTGTAGCAGACGAAAGAGCAACTGAGCATTGTGTAGTGTACGGAAAGCTCCTTCATACAAACAAGTATAATCACAAATATGCATCTATGATCTTTGAATATATGAAGAAAGCTCTTCATTTTATGATGCACATACCCAACACATTGCCATCTTACACTAGCAATAGTTTTGTTTCTAGTGATTGCGAGGGTTAATCCTATACTAGTTAGTATATATGGGAGGCAACTATGCTGTACAGTGCAGTGTTTCAATTATTTCTCATTTGTTATCTTCTTTATTATCAGATTCTCTGCTTCCTTTTTCTTCCATGGTGGTGTTTTCATCCATCATAAACCTCCAGCTATCACCTTCATCTATTTCCCATTGTTTTTTCAGTTCATAGATAGCTTTGGATGCTGCAACAGCAATGGCTGGGTTGCTATCTTCTGCCAGTCTCTGCAATTGAAACCAAAGGGAATAAAATGAAGCCATATTGGCTGTGAAAAGTACTTGTTGCAATAAAATTATAATCACTTACCTGTAGGGCCCCCATCCCTGCATTTCCAAGAGTCCACATGGATGGTGCGGCTGCCAGTGCATTGGCTAAAGCACGCCTAGAAAATGCACATGACACACATGCACATATTCAATAAAAAAGCCAACAGGAAAATGAAAATAAACAAGGAAGAGCATAATTAAGGCATTGATTAAGATCGCATTCTTGCATTTCTTTTCTTTGGTAGTTTTATTTTTGCAAGTGAATTTTATTACCCTATATTTCTTTAGAATTAGAGAGAATTCACGAGAAGGTTTGCATCATATATTCATCTTTTTTTACCACTACAATTTTATTTAAATCCAATATTGCATAACTTAATGTGAAGGAAATTTTAGTTCAATATTTGTGAATGTTTGCAGCTAAGATAGAACGGTGAAAATATGCTAAACATGAAGAATACAAAACCAATCATGAAGCCAACCAAATCATCACGGCGTATGGAACCACTAATAAAATAACCTTCCTATTAGTTATACATTGCCAGAAATCCAAGAAGAAAGTACAAAAAAGGAGTAGAAAGTGAAATGATTTTGTATATTGATTAGTGGGATCGAAGGTTAAAGGTGTATGTGTGTGTAAAATGGAATAAGCATCCCTAACAAAAGAATAGAATGTGTATAGATATGGAAAATTGATCCTTTAATTACAAAAGTTGTTTCTA
Source organism: Vigna angularis (assembly GCF_016808095.1). Taxonomy (NCBI): domain Eukaryota; kingdom Viridiplantae; phylum Streptophyta; class Magnoliopsida; order Fabales; family Fabaceae; genus Vigna; species Vigna angularis. The sequence goes on from NC_068976.1 coordinate 26,509,973, forward strand.
CTTCCAATTTCAAAGGATTGAATATATAGGTGGGTCCGACAACTTTTTTCATCATTACCCTTGTAAGTACTACCAAATAATGGAAGAAAAGAAAAATTGGTTATTTCCCTCCCATCCCCTTTTCATTTCTTCCACTTTCATGCCTTCCAAAAATACCATAAAAACAGAACTTGACACAGAAAAACATGGCTTTTCACTTTTAAGTCTGCACATTAAAGAATTCAATCCAATTCCTAGAAAGATTGTAATATCATGTTAAGCATACCTAGTGCTGACATCAGGGGAACTAGAGCACTCTACCAACAAAGATACACTTTGTTTACCGTCCATTGCATCCAGATCTATAAGCGTTCTGATCAACAACTCAAGCTGCTCCCAGTACAAAAGAGTATGTAATTACTTAAATAATGATTGAGATCAGAGAAGCAATTTAATGGAGAATCAAACCTCTTCAGGATCAGTGTAATCTATTCCATCTGCTTCAGAAAGTGCTGATGCCATACTCCAGTATGCTTCCTGCACGCCTTAAAATTTTAGAATATGATTGATGTATTTTTCCTGATTCAATTGATGTATGCGGACCAGGTTACTTATAAACAGAACTAGAGCAAAATGGAAAAGACAAATACCTGAAGAGCAGCAATCCTTTCTGTGGTCACATCCCCTGGAAAGGAATTTGTGGTTTTACCATTCTTTTCAAGCATTATTCGACCTCTTACACTGTTTTCCGAAAGTGAGCCTTTATCTCTGCGAAGTGGACTACATGCCAACATCATATGAAACATTTTAGAGGTTATTATGCATATAAGCAAGCATTCGAAGTTTCTGGACTTACAAGTTATACATCTTGCTCACCATCCTGTCATGGATGTTTTTTATAAGCTGCAAAATTTACAAAAAGTAGAAAGTAGAGTTATTCCTTTGGAGCATAAAAAAATGAGCATGATATTTAGAAATAAGTAAAGAATTAGAACGTTTATTAACTACTATAGCATATGCAGTTAATAAACTACTATAGCATATTCACAAACTCGTAATTGGGAAATTTAAACACAAGAAAGTTCAACACAAAACATTTGGAGAGCATAAACTATCACCTCCAAGGCCATAAAGGCATCTTCCATTGCGCGCTGCTTAGCACGGAAGTCAGCGAGACGTAAATCAGCCTGACAGTTCAAGAGTTATGTCAATAGAAGTCTAGTATTTCCTGGCTATTCATACATATTTTGTGTAATTAAACACTCTTGAATTTTCATGATGTAAACTTGCAAAAGGATCCAGCAATTCATACAATAGGAAGGAAACTAAACTGAGTTTCTATAGTAAGCAGCTCTGCTATATTCAGTTAAAAAAGATAAAAGCATCATTTCATTTAAGATAAATTCCCCTCTAAGGGCCTGCTTGTTTTAACGCCCCCAATCAATTCCTCCCACTCTGCCACCCCTTCCAATGTAAAGACTGTGATTGAGATTAAAATTAATCCCATAAAAAATTCGGGCACACATCTAAATTACATTCAATGTTTTAAAGTTACTCCAATAAAAAAATTCTAGCCAACTTTAAAACATTTGGGCCCAATCTCCTCAAAAATTGATTTTGGTCAATCCGACAAGAACTAACAGTAATTCCGTGTAGATAGTGCATACGTAAGTTAAAAATAAAAATATGCTAGGGATCAAATGGTTTGCTGTTCCTCTTTTCAAAAGGTGCATTATGTACTCAATTTTGTACCTTGATGTGGTCCAAAATATTTTGAACTATAAGTTGAGAGCATGGAAACAGGTTATAGTTGCCCGAGTTACTATAACTGCTATGGATGTTAATATATTATGCACAATATCAACATATTTTATGTCCACATTTATCATATAGCAAAATACCTTGTCTTACATTATCATTTATGTCCACAAATGAATTTAGTTCTTTGTTAAATAAAGATACTAATGTCAACGGAAGAGAAAAACAGGTCCATGTTTAAGATATTTAGCAAAAAAAAATTCAACCATAATGCTGAATGATAACTAACAAATAATAGTTCAAGAAAAAACATTGACAATCACAAACCCTATACGTGCTTCAAAAACAACAATGATAGTGCCAGGGAAACAATAACAATGGAGTACAATACAATACACACACTACATAGATCAAACAATGCCAAAATGTTCTTTTTATCGGCACCAAAATGTTTTAATGAAAATCATGACAAATAATTTTACAATCTTCCCTAAACATACTTCAACTATTTTTTTCCCACAATAGGTGCCGTCTAACTTTCTCTTTATTACCTTTATTCTTAATCTTATCTTGTATGGTCCCAACAAGATAATAGAAAAGAAAAATATCAAATTATGCAAGTTTTACCATTAATGATTTTATACTACCAAACTAATCACAAATAGCATCTTATAGTTGAAAACTATGCGATTAAATGAACAAATTTACCTCTAAAGCCCCATCGCTCCAATGCTCATCAGCAGCATTTTTCAATCTGGACTGAGCTTTATCCTTCAACAACTGCAGAGTAAATTTATAGATTAAAAAATAATTTTACCACATGTCTGTACTCTTATCTTCAACTAGCAAATTTAAAGATCTAGATGATACAGACAGTAGCAATACGACTAAGCCAACTAGCTTTTTCCTTCACATTACGGTCAATTTTTTCAGTATCCTCTCTAGCACGAGCTGTGCATCAAAAGAAAAGTAAATGTTAGTGGACCTTATAATGGGTACATGTGAATAAATTAAATACAAAGTTGCATCTCTTGAACCTTCCACTTAAGAAAAGGAAATCGTTGGAAGACAAATTCAACACATATCCAGTGAAAGAATTACAATAAGTAATCACCCTTCACTATGATCGAATTATATACTTGAACTACAGATGTTTGTTTGATAAACTGCCTATATCGTTTGACTTCTTTGTCACTTCCTTTTTGTTGGAAAGAGAGGAAGGACTGGGAGGATATTACTGTCCTTGTATATGAAATGCAATGACTGACTTGTAGTGCAGATAATTTGAAAATTATCATTACTAACTATGAAAAATTGTTTCATTGCATGGAATAAGTGAATAAAAAGTTAAAGTACAATAATACATTGTTTGGGTAGAGAGCTAACCATCCAGTTTGAGAAATTCGGTTCCAAGAAAAGCAACATCTTGGCGTGCACGAGCATCAAGCCTCATTATGCCTCTGACGAAGCAAGTATTTAACAGTTATTTTTTGCATCAAGACATTAATTTTTACTGTTATTTCTTGAATGAGAAATAGTTAATGGTGTATATTATACAACTACAATGAGAGTCCATGTTACAATTCCTCATGTCTTGATTACTAAAATAAAATGTCTAAACCAGTTAAAACAAGTTCTTTTTTTTGAGTAATTGAATGTATAGTGATGGTTCATAAAAAGCAGAATCATGAGAAGTAGTGGAAGCAAATTTCCAATAAAAATAATATTTTTTGTAGATGACCAAAAACAGGTTAGTGGCAATACCGTGAGAGAAACTTTGCATCGTTACAAACAAATCTACATGCATCAGCCAAGCCATGAACAACAAGAGTGTGATCATTTTTGTCGCCTTTGGTATGTGCCCTGTACACATGAAAGGATCTCTAATATGTAAATTAGATCTCAGAAATTTCATTGTGAGGGTATAAAAGATATATTCTAGTTTGTCAAAATAAAATTGGCAACTGAAAGACATTAATAAAGGGGTACATGTTCAGAATTAGGAAGCAGAAAAAACTGCAACAGATGTACCATCTTTATCTAATTTTCTTACCTAGTTAAATCAGTAATGTCATCATATGTTCTAATACATTCTTTCTCTTCAGTATTATTTGCTCCTGTTGATTTACATGAGATAGAAGATTTCTTGGAGATTAAACCAACTGGTTTTCCATTAATGAACCAAAACCAGTCACTGAATATGGTTGATCTCTGTGTGTGGAGACATCTATGATTCAGATGTCTAAGTTCCACTCTATGCTTTGAAAACTGTATTCTATTGATCCTTGTTGATGGGGAAAAATAATGTTTTTCATGTGATTTACAGAGAGCTGTTCTTTTAGTCACAATAGGACTGCTTGAAACTTTGTTTGCAGCAAGTGCCATTGGAAAGATCAAGGGAAGAATGAGATAGGCCCGGCGTTCATTTCACTTAAATATTTCAATTCTGTAACAAACATTGAGAGAAAAAAGTCAGAATTTAAATAGAAGTAGAGGATTTTACAATGAGTACTCATCTTACCAAAAATTTCACTCAAGTAGGAATATCAAAAGAAAAAGGAAAATAGGTATGCTTTGTCTTTTAAAAAAATGCAATTGAGGATTGATTAACAAAAAAGACAAAATAATCGGAAGTCCATTAGCGTTAATCATGACTGGATCATCATCAACATCAAATCAAGACTGGTATAAATTAAAGAGTTTCATTTCATACATACTTAAGAGTACGTTGGACAGGTTAAAGTATTGGTGAAGTCTATACCACCTTCTAGTGGATTATTTATAGAAATAATAGTTCAATAAAGAGTAATCAAGACTAAGCATGCCTTCTATGGTTATTCTAATGAATTCTGCCTATCCACCTGTGGTATGAGTTATTTCAAACACGATAATATCAAAATTTATGCAACACTCTGCACCCTATACTCCCATAAACACATCTATTCGATAAAGAGGCACGGCTTAATTAACGGTAAAGTCTCAATTCCCATTAATCAATCGTCTTGTTTCAAAGCAACATATTGATAGAGAGGTTTGGTTCTGATCACAAATACCATTATTTAAAGATATTTGCAAATTTAAAGTAGGAAAGAAAACTCAAATGTTTGAAATACAAGGATCTAAACAATTGGATGAGCGCAATTTCCATTTTTTATATAATTATATAACTACTGAAGTCAATTGATAACCAAAACCCTGCAGCAGATGAAAGTGTTGTTCGTCCCTTTTTCAATATCCGGTACTAAATACTGATACTTGAACAATATCAACACTAATGTGATTACAAAGAATTAAGGTATAAAGTTCAAAACTACAGATGCAGATTATATCACTAATTTTCATAAATACAAATCCCACACTCTTCAATGAAATTAGCCCAAAATTGACATGCCCAACAACAATTTTCATCATAGCAAGAGGAACCTCAACATTTCAACATCAAAAAATCAGACAGATGACCAAAAAATAGGGAAATTTCCGACACCATCGTACTCGTCCCCCTATGATGCCCTAAAGTTTTCAAAACACAAAGAAGCACTCACCGTTGAACACATCCCCAAGAAGAAGGGTAAATGACAATACCCAATTGATAAAAATGGTAGAATGCGTGGAAAGGTAGTAACTTACTTGTGTGAGAAAGACAAAGGGGGAACAGGAAGCAAGAATTATAGTGGGTTAAGGCGCACCATCATATATGTATGATATCAGAGTGAGTGATGGAGACTGGGGAGTGAAGGAAGGGCGAAAAGCCATAGAAAAAATAGAGGAGGCATGAGAACCACAAAGTGAGGTTGTGGTCCTTTAAATGCCAACAACGAAGAAACAGACAATAACTGAGAATGGTGTTATAGAGACAACAAGGGATGGAGCAAAGAGTGTTTGAGAGAGAGAGAAGTGAAATGAAGCTCCACGTCATTTGGGTTCAGACATTTTTCATAATTGCCCTGTTTCTTTGGACAACGACCCAACAACCCTATCCATCACAGATGAATGCTGTGTGGAATTTAGATTTCCTAAGAAGGAAAGGAAGGTGAAAAAATTGTTTTACATAAGGATAATTTATACTATTATATTATATCTATACTATTCTATATGGATTCATCCCTTTCTGTAGTGTCTGTATGTATTTTTTTTTAATTTTATAACCATTTTTATTTAATTATTTTTTTAAATTAAATAAATAAAAGTTATTTAGGATTGAATTATAAAATTTATTTATTTATTTTTATAATTATAATTTTGTTTTTTTTACAGTTTAAAAACAGTAAATACATAAACACGAAATGTGTACTGTATGTGTTTTCACTGTTAAATATATAAAGAACCGTAAGTTACATTTGTTAATCAATTTGATAAGATTAAGTTATATTTAAAAATTATTTTTTACAATATTAAATTTGTTTAAAATATATTTTAAAAGATTTAGCTTTTTGTAAAATCCATCAAACTACTTAGATTTATAATATATAAAAATGAATTTAAAGTTTATCTTGTCAATCATTTATTAAATCATCACATCATTTAAAGTTTATTAAATCAAGTTTGAATAGAAAAAGAATTCAACATGGAAATTCAATCAAATTTGAATCAGTTTTCATTTTTTGTTCATTCAAGTTTATACTGGTTAAATTTTTAACCCTGCATTATTGTGTTTGGATATTGGTAAAAAAAATGAGTGAGGAAAGTTAAAACATTTTGGACCAATGTTTTTTTTATACTCAACGTCCTTATCCCATCGCACAAGAAGTAATTGTCCTGCTTTATTAATTGCATAAAAAAACTAAGTTATTCTGTACCTACCGCTAAAAAATTCTTTATTTTTAAATTTATTATGATAATAATAATAAGTTATTTTTTATTATGTGATGTAAAAGAGTTACGTAGAATTAATAAGGATGACATTTATTATCTTTTTAAGAGTTTTATTTCTTTTTTTAATGCTTGATTAGACTCAGATAAATATGATGACATTATTTCATGGACAATATATTGTCTAGCATAAAATTTATTAAACAATACATATTCACTATCTTTGATCTGATTCTTTTATCTTTTTAATTTAGTTAATTGTCTCCTTCTGATTTATAGATTAGAAACACATCAAATATTTCATCTTTATGTTTCATTAAGTACACTTTGGTGTATCTAGAATGACCATTTATAAAGGTTATAAAGTAATTTTTATCGCCTCTAGATATGGTTTGTTTTAAATCAACTAGATCAATGTGAATTAACCATAACAATTCTGTTTGATGATCTACATGATAACAAATTTTCTTTGTTATTTTAGATTTTATACATATATCACATTTAGTATTTTATATATCGTGCATATTAATTAATCTTGATCGTTGTAATTTGATAACATATGAGGAATTCACATGTCATAATCTAGCATGCAACATATCATATGAATCAATAATATAAGCAAAAGGACAAGATTCAATAATATTTTCATAAATATTGAGTACAAAGAAACATTGCTTACAATATCCCTTCCCCACAAAAACATTATTTTTTGTCATTACAATCTTGTCAAACTTGAATAACACTTTAACCACCATTTTTTTCAGTAGTGCTACAAAGATTAAATTAACTCTAATTGTTAGTTGGATATTGATGGTGTCAAATTGGTATAAAGTTGATAAGGAATGAACTAGACTAAGTTACAAGCTATTTTTGGTTTAAAATAGAGGTGTTGATAGGTGAAATTTTGAATTAGGAGTGAAAAGAGAAAATTGAGTTTTCTAAGGTAATTTGGAATCAATTAAGACTTGTTGGGGTTGTTAGTTGATAATAATCTATAGAATAAGGTGTGAGTAGTTAATATGTTGATTTTAGAGGGCTTTTAAGTTTATTTTAGGGGTTTTGACTAGTGAGATTTTGAATTTTAGGTTCTATATCAAAATAGTCATTTTGAAGGGTGTTGGTCAGTCATTTCTGATTTGTTAAAGTTCCTAAGTTGAGCAAAAATGAGCTAGAACTTGTAGAATTTAATTTTGGTCTCTAAGGTGAGGTTTTAGTTGTTTTTAAGTTAAAATCTTGTTGTAAAACAATTAAGAACTAGTTTAAGTTGGATGATACACATTTGTTTAGGTCTATAGTAGTTTAGAATACAATTTAGGAGTGTTAGAAATTGGTAAAAGTGTTTAGGATAAGTCATGAGGGGTTAAGGATGCAAATTATGCAGTTTTGATGTTGCAGAATTATGCAGTCTCATTGAGTGAGTGTAGCCGTTGAGCGAGTAAAATTATGTCTAACTGAGCGAGTGTAGTCGCTAAGCGAGCAAAACCCACTGTTTTTGTGTCGCATAGCAAGATATGAGGCTGAGCGAATTAGTTTGGGGAAGAAGTTGGTTGTAGCAGTGCATGGGCGAAAGTCTCAGCTAAGCGAGAAAGTTTTCTTTTCGCTAAGCGAGTGTGGGTGCTGAGCGAGTAGGACCATATCTAGCTGAGTGAGTATGGGCATTGAACAACCAGTCCAGAACATGTTTTGACTCTTTCGCTCTTTTGTTTTCTGGTAACTTTGAACTATGTTAGGACTTTGAGGATGGAGTAGAAGTATCTATTATATTACATGATGGTTTATTCTTGAGGTTATGTATGTATTTGAAGTATGGTTGAAAGGAGTTTCTAAGGTGAAATTCTTGGTTGGTTGTTTCAAGTATCATTAGTATGAATGTAGAAAACTCAGTCTTGGGGGTTATCCTAACACTCTAATGGTCATTAATTCTCAAGTAGAGAGGTTTGACACATGTGGTGAGAGTAGTAGGAGGTTTTAGTCTTAGGCGCTTCCAGTATGGTCTAAGGTGCGTTACAGACTAACATTGTGACTGTGGTAGGGTGAAACTCTTTGACAATGACTTTGCAAAGCAGTAGAGACCACCACAAGTGCACGACCTACCATAGCTCGACAATCATTCTAAATCTGGATAGTCAATGTCCTTGCACATTAAGATGTTTGGATTGATGTATGTTATATGTGATTCATGTTTGTTATGTTATAAATATTATATTATTTCTTTTGTATCTAGCTTACCCTTTTGTTTGTATATTGTCTTGTGTGTGCTTGTACTTCAATCTTAGCCATGATCATCCGGTGAGTGTAAGCAGAGGGTGATGAGGTGATAGTGGAGCTGGTTCTTAGTGGTGATGTACCTGATGCTTAGATAGAATTGTAGTTATCTATAATAGTTCTGTCTCCTTTTGGTGATTGAGAATATTACTCTTGTATATAGTTTTGACCCAAATATATTGTATATAAAGTTTAATTTATGATTATTTTGGATGGCTGAAAATCTTACTTTACAATCTTGTCTTTAATTGATCTATTATATTAAATTTGTGATGGTTATTATATGATTTAATGTTATATTTTGAGATTTTATAATGATACTCATGCTAAAATTGTCAAGATAAATTATTGATTGTAATCACAAAAATAAAGTAAATTAAAAAAAAAAAAGAACTCGTGTTTATGAGCCTAAAATTTATGGCTTAATTGCTTTCTTGGTCTTCACATTAAGAATTTTGTGTCTCTTTACTACCCGTTTTTAAAAATGCCTATATTTGGTCCCAATGTTGTATAATTTGCACCAATCAAGTTCACTCTATTAAATTGGCATAAACACATAGTTATCAAATCTGATTTTTTTATTCTCTCTCCTCTAATTTTCATGCAACGCTCAACTTTTTCTCTCTCTTCTATCAATATCTCGTTGTAAGGGTTTTAAATTTACCATTCTTACCATATTAATATTTTTACGCATAAATGAACAAAAACAATAAATAGAACTAGGTTAAGGTAATATGACCTTATTATTATTATTATTATTTATTGTCATTATTATTGTTATTATTACTATTATATTAATAATAATATTATTATTACTATTATATTAATAATAATAATAATATTATTATTATATTAATAATATTATTTTTTATTATTATTATTATTATTATTTAAGATTTTGAATTAATCGTAAAATTAGTATAAAAGAGTTTTATATTTTTTAGTGTAATTCATTCAAAATATTCAAATATATGTCATAAAGCAGCTGTTAAGGGAATAATTATAGTCATCCTCTGACCAATTAATCCGATGATTAAACATAATTGAGTTGTTTTTTTTCAAATGGATGCAGCAGAGAAAAGTGAACATCTTTGCTTAAATTATAACTAATTGATGGTTTTATAATGTTAATATATTTGGTAAGATGGTAATGGCTTGACCAATGAGAATTTTTGTCACCCTTTTAATGTTGAGAGGAATAAAGACGAGAGAAAAAAAAAGTGCAGTCAAATTATCATGGAATTAACTCCGCTTATGTTAATTTTTCGGAACGAACTTGATTTATGGACCAAGAAAGAAATGAAGCTAAAATTTATTCATTCCAAAACAAAATGCCTAAGATCATTGCTTTAAATATTGTAAGGCATGAGATGGTCAGAGGTGCCACGTGAGTCTCTACTCTCTCTTTTCCAAAGATGTTTCCAGAGTTCACAACGCTTGGTTTTATTTTTATTTTTTTACAATGTCCCTTCTTATAGAGTTCAGTGCTCAACCACTGTTTTTAACAAAAATGTTTCGGTATGGATGTTTTTCGGTATGTCTTTGTTACTTCCAAATGTTTGGGATGTTCGCTTCTTCTCAATTGTTGTCGTTCGCGTTCCTTCAGCTCGAGCGCTCGTCCACTTTCACCAACAGAGGAGAGAGGTACCTGCGAAGATACTCCAATGCTCAAGTCAGACGTGAGTTATGGAGCCTCAGCTCTCAAGAAAGTGATTATATTATCACTGTAGAATATTATCTAGAGTCCATCTGGCGTAAGTGGAACGTACCTGGTGTTTGACTCTGTCCTTCTATTTATAAGTGTTTCATAAGTCAAATAAAAATAACCTTAATTACCTGAAAATCTAGTTAGTTACTCATAAATATCTTAACCGCTTAAAATATCTAAGATATTTTATCCAATAAAATATCTTACTATACATAATGCCCCCCAAGTCCGAGTTAACCGTTCGGTTTTATGGACGGGTTAACTATAGGACTTGTGAGTTTGAGGGAAGTTGTATCCGCTGTGTTAGGGAGTGTGTTTCCGGTCGTTGCTCATCTGTGGACTGAACGACGGGCTTTATGGGTTCTCTTTGCCACAGGCCGAGCGGTTGAACGTTTTAACACCTGAGGCCAAGGATGACCGAGTGGTGGAGGACGAGTGGCCGAACGTCAGTGAGGCCGAGTGGTCGAACGTCAGTGAGGCCGAATGGTCGGATGCTGGAACGCTTGAGGCCACGGGCGGCCGAGTGGTAGAGCCTGAGTGGCCGAACGTCGGTGAGACCGAGTCGCCGAACGTCGGTGAGGCCGAGTGGCCGAACGTCGGCACGACCGAATGGCCGAATGCTGGAACGCTTGAGGCCACGGGTGGCCGAGCGGAAGAAGACGAATGGCCGAACGTCAGTGAGGCCGAATGGCCGGATGCTGGAACGCTTGAGGCCACGTGCGGCCGAGCGATAGAGCCCGAGTGGCCGAACGTCGGTGAGGCCTGGCCGAACGTCAGTGAGGCCGAATGGCCGAATGCTGGAACGCTTGAGGCCACGGGTGGCCGAGCGGTAGAAGCCGAGTGGCCGAACGTCGGTGAGGCCGAGTGGCCGAACGTCGGTGAGGCCGAGTGGCCGAAAGCTGGAACGCTTGAGGCCACGGGTGGCCGAACGTCAGTGAGGCCGAATAGCCAAATGCTGGAACGCTTGAGACCACGGATGACCGAGTACCTGCCAGGTTCCATAATAGGTAGATTGACTTTATACTGGCGTGCGCCAGGTGTTCCTCGGCGAATGTAACCTAGACTAAGGGATGGTCCTCTAGGTTTAACGTTTTGGGTGTTCTAGGGCGAACATCTACCAGAGGGAGTGTATCCCTTTATTCAATGCGTTTGGGTGTTCTAGGGCGAACATCTACCAGAGGGAGTGTATCCCTATACGCAATAAGTTGGGTGTTCTAGGGTGAACATCTACCAAGTCTTGGAGTGTTTCATTGGTTGAGTGCCTAAGCACAAACGGTTATCTGGCGTCCGTTCTTGTAATTTGTATGCAAGATGTGATTATAATTGATATGAAATTAGATTGTGTTATACGACCGGTTGGCCAAGCAAGTAAGACCGTTTGATCTTCGGTTGATTGTCTCTTGCGACCTGTAAAATAATATCAAAATATAGACGTGGTCGTTCGGTCTTAATTGAACGTTTGAAAAATGCATATTAGAATTGATCATGGTCGGCCGGAATGTAACATATGAGTTTGTAGGTGTCCTCCAACCTGCATAAAAGAACAATTGATAATAATTGTATGGATACACATTGCGCGAGAGGCGTTAAATAAAGGTTGAGAGGCATCCGGTTGAGGCTCGAAAAGGAACTAAGCCTTTGGAATCTAGTTAGGCTGCCACACACTGAAAGGGCGACGGATGATGCGGAGGCGGAACCGAATGGCGAGGTGGATGGCACGGGGGCTGGAATCCGCGATCTGTTTGGCGATCTCTCGTGTGGGAGTCTACCATGCAATCGGCGAGTTTGCTGTCGGTGAGCTTGCTCATGTGATTGGAACCGAGTTCCTGGCAGAATCGTCAGTTAGACCCGGCCGTGACCTTGCGACGGCACCGGCGCGGTTGAAGATGCCACCTAAGGTTTTGATGACAAAGAGGCAGAGGTTGTTGTTTGGGCGGCTCCGGCCTTGCCAGAGGTGTGCGCGATTTTTGGGTTTCAAAGCTTGTTCACGGCGGGTTCGAAGGCGAGGGTGGTGGAGATGAAACCCCTTAACGGTTCTTTCGAGATTGGAATTCATGGTGTTGCCGTAAACGGTGCTGGAAGAAGCCAGCCTTGAAAAGACAATGGAGAAGCTGCTGGTGATGTTGTAGGTGGCCTGAGTGCATTCCATTGCGGCCTTCATGATTTATCATCTGATACGGAGCATGGAGAAAAGAAACCAGATGGAGCATATCGGCCAGGGGCTCGTGATAGCAGACCCCCACGTATCTATGGCGGTTGGCGGCGCATCCAGTAATCAGGAAGGGTGGCGATGGTGGAACGTAGCTTCCCAAGGAGCTATTGACGATGAGGGTGGGCTTGTCGCCTCCTATGACAGCGACTACTGGGTTAATTGATGAAGGCATGGGTATCCAACCCTTAAAAATAGGGTTCAGGCCAAGGTGATGGAGGTGTTAGTTGTCGCGTTCACAGTGGATGGCGGTGACATCGAGTTTACACAAGAGGCGTGAGAAATGATTTCGTGAATCACTGTTACGGAGGTTGAGTGTGACACCCGCGGTGGAATTGCTCGCCGTAGGGGTTGCCATTGTAAATGCGGAAACCGTGGTTATTGGCGAAGACGCAAACCTCGGCGCGGCGGATGACACGAAGACTGTACTGGACGGTGTGGCAGGTGACGTGAGGCTGGACCGGACGGCGCGGCCGGTCCTGTGGACGGTGCTGGAGGGTGTCCTGGCTGATGACGGTGGCGGATTGCGGCAAGGCCGACGGAGGCCATATAGAGGAGAGATCGGATGAAAACCTCCACAACAGAGAAGTAATCATCTGTTCATAGATTCACTCGCCAACACTAAGTTGTCGATGATGTTGGTGATTAAGCAGTGGTGTCCGGAGTTTGACGTTTGGGAAATAGAAATTGGGTTGGACGACGTGGAGGCAGAACCGAACGGCGCGTGGATGTCGTGAGTGCTGCGGAAGACGCGGAGGCTGGGCCGGACAATGCGGCGGACTTGGAGGCGCCGAAAGGGTTTGTCTCTAGGTGACAACCGTCTTCTCCATAGGCAACGAGGATGCGGCTGATAAGGGCATCCAGGGTCTTTCCTCAAACTGCGGATTGACTTTCGTTATGAGCTTTGTTTTGTCACCGAGGAGGTACCAGGGTGACTTGAAATGCTGAAAAGCATCATGAACTTGCTGATGAAACTTCATGTAGAGATGATGACTTTTTTGGTGTAGTTTTTGCCTCGCTGTAGATTCTTGATGTTGATCCGAAATAACGATGTCGAGACCGAGTGCTCGTCTTGGCTCCTTGCAGTATCAATGGGATGACGCTCGACCCCACGGTGGGCGCCAAAATGTTTCGATATGGATGTTTTTTGGTGTGTCTTTGTTGCTTCCAAATGTCTGGGATGCTCGCTTCTCCTCAATTATTGTCGTTCGCGTTCCTTCAGCTCGTAGCGCTCGTCCACTTTCACCAACGGAGGGGGAAGGTACCTGCGAAGATACTCTGACGCTCAAGTCAGACGTGAGTTATGGAGCCTCAGCTCTCAAGAAAGTGATTATATTATCACTGTAGAATATTATCTAGAGTCCATCTGGCGTAAGTGGAACGTACCTGGTGTTTGACTCTGTCCTTCTATTTATAAGTGTTTCATAAGTCAAATAAAAATAACCTTAATTACCTGAAAATTTGGTTAGTTACTCATAAATATCTTAACCGCCTAAAATATCTAAGATATTTTATCCAATAAATATCTTACTATACAAAAAGTATCTACGATTAAGATTACCAAATAAATAAAATCAGAGATAAACAAGGATTTTTAGTTTTCTCTTACACGTAATCCCTCTGAGTTTTATTCCGGAGATGTTGAATGTGGTGGACGTGATTTCTCAATAATGAGTCTCGTCTACGACCATCCTTCTGTTAATTGTGGGCTAAAATACATTTTTGTGACAGATTCTAAAATAGCATTGAACTACAAAATCTTCTATAACACACTGTACATAAGATATCAAATTAAAGGAGCAGAGCAAGGTAATTGGTATAGAACAAGTGAATGTAGCCATCAATATATTGTGCAAGATCTATCACATGCCATCTTCTGGTGGCACTGTCAAAGTATACGGTTCCACCTACGGTTATTCTTGATGACTAAATGTTTCAAATTTCATCAAGGAGTAACAACTTTCCGCTCATCATTGTCTTTAAAATCGCTTTTAAAAGTAAAAGAAAAATCCAACAATACAGAAAGTGTCTCAACATCCCATGAAGTCATTAGATATAAAGAAACCTTATTCTAGTTGTTCTCAAGAGCGCCACAAATATGTTCAGCCACAACCTTTGTTAATATTTTCATACTCAAAATTTCAAATATGATAAACATACGTGAATCATCACACCAAATATGGTATCTGCATATAGTTTTCATGATTGTATATCTGATTTCAATATTAAAATAATGTCTCAGATGGACTCCTGAAGACTGATTTCCATGTATTTTGGAATGTCAAAAACAGTTTCAGAAACTACTATGCAAAACCAGTAATAACCATAAAAAAATTAAACTCCAACGAAACACTTCCTTTCATAATCATAGAATAAGATTAATTATTTTCTACTTTATTAGTGTATAAATATTTGAGATATATATTCTATAAGGAAATATTTAATAAAAGAATAATACCTTCAAAGTACTTTATGCAATTTTCATTATTTCAATATATATCATACCTATAGGTAAAAAAAATTGGAATGTATTCATAGTTATTTATTTTGTAAAGTTAAAATACACACAATCATCACATAATTTATTTATAGAATGTAAACCTAACACCTGTGTTTAACTACCTTATAATGAGTAAATTAACTTCCCGAAAAAATTGGCACGTTATATCAGTGGCTTTCAAGTATTTGTATAGCGTATTTATGGAGTATAACATAGCAATGTAACCTTTTTCATAGATTTAGAAACATCGTTTCAAGAATAGCGTGAACTCCAACGTGAAAATTGGCCTCAACCTTGACAAGTTATCCACAAACGTCAACAAATGATTCAAATGATGTGCTATAGAGTGAATACATATTATGCTACCGTACAAAAAATGTGACTAGAATTATCTTCCGACTGTTTTATCTAACACTTCAAATTAATTTACTCATTATAACAAGCGAACCCGAAGATTTCCCCTGTCCCTCCTCTCCCTTTTGTACTACCTCGAATCGCAAATTAATGAAGTGGACAAACGAGCCACATATTTCCTAAAACATGCAGGCATATTAATGAAATGGACAAAAATGAATCGCAAATTCTCTATCATGTCGTTTCACAGAACAAAATTTAGGTTACAATAGATCTTTAGTACTTCGCTCATTATTTTCATTGATCATTTCGGGGGTTTCTTCACTTTTGAAAGTCCAACCAGCAAAATCAGTCTCTGAAAACAAAGAGGAAGGAGTTGCTTTGTAGAATGCTAAGGGAACCTGCTTTACCCTCCGCGTTATCTGCAATCATGCAATGTGACACATGTAAGACAATGAGCAATAGGCACATTCTCTTCTTTCTCTTACAAGTCTCAAATAATATAAGCCCGTCATGAGAAGCAAAGAGAAAATAGAGCAATTATTATATCACCTCTGCTCCAAGGATTGTTGCATATGAACCACCACTAAAGTCACCGACATTAACTTCGCTTGTTTTGGCCCTCACTGTCAAATCATTCCCAAGAGACAAAGCAAACCTAAGAGCACAGGTAAAGTACAAACATTCAAGGTTAGTATGTCAAGATCCAGATACGACAGTTGAAATAAAAGTGGGGTAAAGGGAAAATAAAAATTATTAATAAAGTAAATAAGTTCAAAACATTTACCTTGAGACTGGAGGACAGTAGTGGTGAAGAATAGTGTCAATTTCCCAAAGAGAACTCCCTGCTCCATCAGATCTCATCAATAAAACCAGTATAGAAAACCAGGAAATATCATGTAACTCTTACCAAGAAAATAGTTGACTACTTGACTTCATTTCCTTAAATACTTATTAAACTAGGGGATTTAATGCAGAATATCATGTGCCCAGTGAAATTGATCCACCCCCATGATGCTCAAAAGTCAGACCTACTATGTATGTCAAAATTTATAAATTTAGACTAATAAAAGTAATATATAAATGTAGAAATTTATACAGGTCATGAAGTTCCGACTAACCCAGAATTTTTCCTGGTAAACCAAATATAAAATTATGGCAATAGAATTTTTAAGTGAGAAACATCATCCTCTGCTGACAATTCAAACCTGACATACCTTTTTAGATAGAGAGAAATGGAGGGGAGGGGAGGGGGAAAGGAGTTTTTTTTCAACTTTTCTTGTTTGGTTCAATTTAAGGGAGGCAAAAGGAGAGAAAAGTATCTCTTCAATTGTCGTTCTCCTCTAATATTGGGGGCTTTGGAGGAAAGGGGATGAGATTTAAAATTTTTCAAATATTTTGTCTAATAACCCTATTTATGTTTCGTAATTCAAAATTAAAATTTTTAAAACATCCCTCCACTCCTTGTAAACCAAACAGGATATCTAATTAAAATCCCCCTTTAACTAAACAAACCATAAAAGTTATGTACACTCACGATAATAGGAACCAGGAAAGGGGGACTATTTTGAAATCGGAATATATCATCAATCCAATGATGCAGAAAATTTAATCTTTGATTCATAATGTCATGCTTAATCTGTTTACTCTAGTATACAAATAAGAAACATTATGCGCTTTTGAATAGTGCGTGTGTTTTATTCTCTAGTATACAATCACGCAGTTTTCCAGCATTCGCAAGGTCTGATTTGGATAGACTGAAGTTAGATTGGAAAATAAATATCAAAGATACTTACTCATAGCAGCTGACTTCTTGGGATCTGTTTCAGTATTGTTAAAATGGTCAACGCCTGGTTTCTGGCAAGGTATGGCACTAGTCTTAACATTATCTGAGTTGGCAGTTGTTTCTTCATCTGTTCTATGGTCACTTTTCCCTTCGTCAACACCATCTTCCTGCTCATATATCAGAAATTATAAATCAAATCAAAATAGAAAGAAAGAAATATTTTTCAACACATTAACAGACATATCCTTACCAACTTCCAAGAGGAAGGAGATTTTCAAATTTGACATGATAAACACACCCTAAGAAAGTGATAAAAAAATGAAATTAAGGTTTCCAACTACTTTCTTGACATGTACAATTCCACTTTGCAATTCCATTCTAAATATGACATTAAGCAAACTGGCTACTGACTATTTTAAAGGTCCAATCCCCTAGGGAAACCCATTGCCGAATTATGACAGCGGAAGTAAAAGAAAACCCAAAAGCATTCATAGCTTCACCCTCAGGCAGTACCATTTTTTATAAAGTCTCTCTTCTTTCATAATCCTCTACATTTCTCTTATAATGTTCGATATAAGACCAACTCCAGATTCAATCACCTAGCCTTGCCAGATCATTCTTAACCAAGAATCCAGTGTCTAAGCTACTCATAAAAGAAAAAGAATTGAGCAAACAAAGACAGTGGCAACCATCTACTATACATACAACCAATCTGGAAGAAAAAAAGTTCATCAAAATATATGGTTGTCCAAGCCAAGCCAAAATTAATTTCAAATGATCATAAGTTATAGGCCACAGCTAACATTTTTCTTTTCCACATCTCACCCATTGCATGGTTAAGCTACAATCCAATCCACAAAGCTAACATAAGACAGCAGTTGAACAACCTCATTGAATGCAATAATAACTTGAAACAAACGGAAAAGTCAGTCCAGAACGTGACATATAGTCATATACTGTCTTTCAAATGAAGAAGCGGTCATATAATGAGCCCAACAGACTTCGATTTCAGTATCACTGCTCTACTCCTTTTCCCTAGCGCCCTAGTATTTTCATGTGATCCTCAAAAACTTCTTCAACTACTGTTTCTAAAACTGAACAGACTGGTTCAACTAGGAACAAGTTCAGTTAGACCGAAAAACTTATTCTACTCAACTAATGAAAACTGGTCCAAAGCCGGTTTGAATTAGTATTCTTTAAACTAAATGCTTTTTTTTTTTAACAAAAATCATTTTAAAGATAAATAAAAAAAACATTTAAAAAGGATAACACATAGGAATGAATTATTTTACCAATTATTACTAATTTTTATTTTACAAAACATAATTTAGTCACTCATTAATTGACAATTTTTTTATATCTTCCTTTCTTTAAATTTTATAGTATAGTAATTTGTGGTCTTCTTTTTTATTCTAGATTTAAATTTGTCATTGTCAATGGACACCACTGTATTTTGATCAAGCATAAACCTAAGTATTAAGATATATTTGATTTGGCCTTTAATTTGTACTTTAAATGTTAGGAAACTATAATTATGTTTTATTTTAATTTAGTGTTAAGAACCATCAAGTCTTAAATAAGTGTCTCCAGCTGTTCAATGATTAATTTGTTTTTATCAACCTGGTCTCTTACACTGAAGATGCAATCAAGAAACCAAAATTTAAAGTATTAGACAACAAATTCAGATGAAAGGAAGCTGTATTTACCCGGTGCACCAAACAGTTGACTGAAGGATGTCTACGCAAAATATTGTGAATCAGAGCCGTAATAACTAATGCCCCTGAAGGAGGAACTGAAAGCAACAACCTACTCAGTTTCTTTGCAAAGGAAGCAGCCAGGTAAGCTGGAAGAAGAGGTGACTTGAGGCAAGAATCAAGAAGCTGCAATTAGGAAGTTGCATATTGTTAGCAAGCAGCTCATGCATATGATTTGCATCGGACAAAACCTTTATAATCATTCACTTAATCTCTACAAATTACGCTTGCCAACTCACTTAATTTCCATCATAGAACTTTAATATCTCCTTCATACTTCTGAACAGAAAGCATTTTTTTATTCAAAATTCTACTTTGTCTATTTTTACCTGTCATAAGTAAAAATAATAATTAACAAAAAATTACCTGTAAAAACCTTGCTCGATGTTTTGCCATGAAGGTGGATGGAACTAAGAGGGCATATAGTTTTTCATAGAAATTTGGATATTCCAAGCCATACTGGGTCATTAGGACAAAAAGGCTGCTAAGAGCCATGACACTGACTACACCACCAACATCATATGACCTTGTTAAGAAATCACTGCACACAATAAAAAGTAACATGATGCCAGATTCAACTTCTTGTTATCATAATAAATTGCTAAAGCTAGTAGAGCAATAGATGCTTACCATAAGATGATGGGATTAGATAGATGAGGAATAACAGCCTGGTGAAGATTAACGAGAACCTGGAAATAAAAGTTATGCACATGTTAATGCTATTGAAAGGGTTAGAGACAAAATAAAGTAACGGAAGAGAGTACTGCTATAGTACCACGTTGGGGTGGGAGAAGTCAAAAAGGAATATAATGAATTTCGTATGTGGGGTACACACATAAGTATTCCTAGTTACAATGAAGAAGAAATACAATAATAATGAATAAAATCAATATCTAATACATTCCTATCATACTCAAGACTAAACATCTATAGCATGAAATTTGTATGATTGGACATTTGCAGTTGGCCCAATATCATATCTGGATAGGCCTTAGTACCATATTAGAAATGGACTGGTCCCAACTCACTTCCAAACGCTAACTCAAAAGAGGAGGATTACACAAGTCTGATAAGAGTATTCTAGTCACATTCTTGGTCAATGTGAGACATCTCAATACAACCGCCTCATGCCCAAGACTAAACATTCGCAACGAGCAACAAACTATGAAAACTACACAGGCTATGACACCACATACGAAAGGGCTGGGCCTACCTCAAATGCTAGCTCAAAGAAGAGTCTTATAAGGAGTATAAACCGTATTCCAAGCATATTTTGGACATCTTAACCTCAAATAATCAAGATAAGTCGCAAATAACAATATTCTATATGCTCCTAGTGCCCATCGTATATATGAAGTACTGAAGTAGACCTTCAATGAACTTGAAGAACGTATTGGGATAACAAAGACAAGCTATTATCAACCCAACCCATGGTTACAATTTAATTGGGTAGCTCATTTAACATTACCTAAGACAATAGCTGATTTAAGAATATTTTTCAATAGCTGATTTAAGAATCTTTTTCAATAGCTGATTTAAGAATCTTATCACAACCGAGGTGTTTGTAACCACAAGAATATATATGATCCGTAGATTAATAAAGGTTCTGAATGAAAAAATTAATGCCACAAACTGAATTAATCTGTTAATGTATGAACTGATGACTGGGACATTGATAGAAAGTTGGTATCATTACTAGAGATGCCATAATTTCCTCACAAATGACAAGATGTCCTCTGTCTTAACCTTCCTTGTTTATAGGCAACACGCATCATTTATTTGATCAACTAACCGAAAATGTTGTAACTGCCCAACTAATGTGTATCTATCAGACATTTAGCTAGCAGTGATTCAGAATCATGACCACTGTACTAAAATTGGAGAGTATTAGGAATAAGGAAACAGAGTACATACAAAAACTAGTGTTGTCAAAATAGGTTTGAATTCATAAGTCAACCCGACCCACCACAGGTTTGGACTGGGTTGAGTTGGAAAAATAATTTAAATTTTTATACGAGCAAATTTTGAGCCCGGTTCATTAAAAACCCAACTCACCCAGGGTAAACCCATGACCGGTTGGCTCACCAACTCTCATAACTTTGCTTTTTGTGTTTGTTTTGGAATATATTTGAAGTTTAAGATGATTTTGGATTGATTATATTTTTTTTATTTTGAATTGTCTCTGAAGTTTATTATCATTTTAGACTGAAATTTATTTAGAATTGAATTAGATTTTTATTTATTTTTCTGGAATTGAAAAAAAAACTTGTAATTAAGTGAGTCAGTAAACCAATCCGTTTAACCCACCAACCCATGGTGGACCGGGCCAGACCAGATTCAAATTTTTTCAACTTCCTAATAAGTGAGTCGGATTGGCTCGCTAAGTGATCAATCCGTGGTGGGTCGAACCAGGTGGCCCGTTTTGACAGTACTAGCCAAAACTATCTTAACAAAAAGTATCCTGAACTAAACCTCTATTGCTTAAAGAATTTTACCATCATGCCTATCAATAAATTAAGGTCCCAGTATTTAAATGGAAGGGAAACCAGAATTTCCAAGGGATGGCATATAAGTAAAAGCGTTACCACACCATTGTATTTATAAATCTTATGTTCATTGTTGTTAAAACTTTAATGTTAAGTGTAGGAACATAGGAGCCAACGACTTTAAACCCATTTTGGTCCTCATTGCAAGATTATCAGGTAAACATGCGAAATCAAGAGATCCACACTTCTCATGTCCCCAGAAAATTATTGGAGAATGGAACAAAAGATGAAAATTAGAGTTCTCTCCGAGGATTTCCCCTTTCACTGGCACAAACTATCAAATTCGTAGAATGCCCCTTATCAATCCAATTTCCCCTTCTAACAGTTGTCCTTTTTGAACTCTTGTTACATATCTAAACAATGAAACCATAGGAAGGTGAGAACAACAATCATTATTTGAATGCTTAAGTACTGGTTGTGATTTAAAGAAAGTTTTTCAGACACACATGTTTCATACTTCTAATAGGATCACACAATCCATGTCACAATCCCAACATTTGTGTTTCTTTCCACTTCTTCCCCTACATTGAATCTCATGACAACCTTGAGATATCTTAAATATGGAATTTATACCATGTTTCAGCAGCTATATTCAAATTTCAAAATCATTACTTTTACATTACCTCTTTGTAAACATCAAGTGGAAGTGGCAATCTAAGATATGCAATCCAAGCTTTTGTAAATTTTAACTTCATCTTCTTGGTAATTTTTTCTGCTGACAATACCTATATACGTGAAACATGAAAATAGACAGTAAAAAACAGTAGACAAACAATGACGAGTGCTTAAATGAGAAGGTTCTACAATATATAAAATCATAAAAATAAAAATAACAAAACTACTAGGAAATCGGAGGATACGTGATGCTCAATAATGAAAAAGGAAATAGAATGGGGAGTAACATTTAACTTGGCAAAGAGTATGGAATAATAACTTACATTTTTGTTAGGCTTCTTGGACTTCAGCAGCTTATCATCAACACTCGCATCTCCAGAATGCTGCTTTTGGTCACTTTCTATGGACAAAAAACCCAAATGAAAAATACAGGTACACTTTTATAGTTCCTTAATCGAAAAGGAAATAGCATTAACTTCAGAGTACTAAAGGAGAAGGGGCATGGAGGCACTAAATATTGTGATACATAGCTTTTTAAAAAAATGTCCAGAAAGTAAATGAGAACTCACCTGAGCTGCTCCACATTTCCAAATCAGATGTATTATTGCTTTGGAGAGGGGGAACGTGCGATATAGTATAGTACATATTGCGGATGAAACATTCCATTCTGAAAATAGTCCATTTTCAACTTATCATAAGAACAAGTTTTTTAAAGTAAAGTATTCATCTCCTATATAGCACTGAGTTGCAAAACTAAATACATTGCCTATATGCTATAGCATGTTGTAAGCATGGTTTACAACCAAGGAAAAAAGAAAACCATGGAAGTAGCTTCAAAGCAACTGTCATAGGTCTTACTAACTTTGAGCTCAATTGACTTTCATTGTTGCCATCTGCACTTGCAATTTTGTCATCTGACAGGGATAAGCAAACAAATTATCCAATGAACTAAAATTCAAATGGTGGGAAATCGAAAATATAATACACAAGTCTCCTGTTTGCAATTTCACACATTAAAACCTAGACGACTAAGACAAAAGAAAGGCTAGAAAAGCACCTGATTCATCTTTGCCTTCCAAAGTACTAGCGAGCTTTTTCAGACTTATAAATGTAAAATAGCTGCACCAAGTAACTTTATAATTCAGCAAACAAACAAAACTCCATAACCAACAACAATTATTCACTAAACACTCGCTCAGGTAAAAATCAACAAGAAAATCGTGTCAATGAATTAAGGACTAACAAATTCATCCCCATCACACAAACTACATAAATTCAGCCTTCCATAACAGGGGCTAAGAGCGAAACAATATATTCCATAAATCATAATAATATAAAAGAACCATGCTAAAAAACGTGAAATGAACGAATAGTTGGTGTAGAAAAACAATGTGAGCATAACAACCATACCGGACATCAATATATCTGAAATACTTCGACTCCAGAAGATCCACAACAAACGTAGCCGGACTAGTGGAGCGAACCTAATAGCACCAGTCCAAAACCAACAAAATCAGATCGAAACAACAACAGCAACAACATTTATCAACAAAATTGGCATGACGTACAATGCTAAGGAGAAGCTTGTGGTACAAAGCAGAGTGGAAGACGCCGCCATTGGCCACCTTCACGAACTCCATGAGCGTGTCCAGCACGAGTTCTTTGAGCGTCTCGTCGGACTGTGGCGAGGCAAGAATGTCGAGGAGTGACTTGAGGAACTCATCGAATTTTGAGCGGAGCCAGGTGAGGTAGATGAACTCGGACTGGTCAGCAGCGGAGGGAGCAGCCGCGGAGGTAGCGACGGCGGAGGAGGAAGGGAGCTTTGGTAGAAGAGGGAGGAAGAAAGAGTGGAGAGAGAGTAGGGATTCGAGGACATGGTGAGGAGGAGAAGAAGGGGAAAGGAATGTGAGAAGAAGAGGGAGGTTGTTGATGTGCGAGGCGGAGGAGAGAAGCTGGTTGCCTAGGGTTTTCAATTCTGCGACGCCGTATCTTCCTTTCTTCTTCTTCCTTGGAGGATCCACGCACGCCATGGTTCGGCGCAGAAGAGGAAGCGCGGCAGCACAAGGTTTAGTATTACTACTATTGACTATTGAGGGTTTGGGTTTTAGACAGAGGGAGTTAGTTAGTTTAATTTAATTGAATTTGTGTTTTTTAGGTTTTGTTTTCGGCCAATACCAGGTTCACTTCAACGGAGTAGGTCTATGAACAAGTAAATGTGAAAAAATTAATCATCAATAGATATATACAAACCAATCAATAAATAAAAAAAATATAGACTTCAATAATGTATAATTGATATTTACGTACCCAATAATTTTTTTCTAAAATTAGATATACAATAGAATAAATGATTTTATTTTAATTCCTTTTTAATTTTTACTGTTTATATATCAATTAAGTTAAAACATATATCACGTAATTTATATTGTTAATAAATTAACTTATTTTTGTTACATGTATCTATAATACACATATAAGATAAAAAAAAACATGTCAGTTGCCAAAAAAATATATATAAGTTAACAGATGAAAAGAGAAATTAAAAAAGAAATCTTAAAACCTAGTTAAAAAATAATATAATATTAGAATTAAAATACAAATAAATCTTTTTATGAACTTAAACTAAAATTTTATAGTCTATTAGATACACAATTTGAAAATAATTTATTAAACACACGAAAGGAAATAAGGGAATATATTGGAACATAAAACTTATTTAGATTGTATTATATTGACAAGTAATAAAAAAGTTTACTTGGTGATTCCATTCTCAAAAATTATGTCTTGGTCTCCCTTTTAAAAAGTATCAACTTTATTCACAGCAGTTAATTTAATATGTATTAATCAAGTTTATTCAGTTAATTTTTCATTGGTAGTGTTAATTGTATAATGATAATAAAAAAAGGAAAAAGGCAACACAATAACATCAAATTTAAATTATCATCTTCTTTATCTTTGCACACATTTATTCTATATTTGTTTCTCCCTTTCACCCACATATTTTATCAATTCCTTGGAGAATCTCATTCTTCTCATATTTTCTCTACAAAAGAGAACATGCATTAAGTTCAAAATTTTCAAGACTATTTCTCATTCAATACAATTAAAACTTATCTTCATTGTGTCAATGTAAAATTCAAGAAAGCAAAATAGCCATAAAAATCATAAATCTCAAGGATCTTGTTGTAGTCCCTTGCACCTATCTTGGTCCAAATTGAATTCTGAGGAGAAAAGTTTGTCTTTTTATTTGTTAAAAGTTATGTTATTTATTGGGTTTGAAAAGAAAAAGAAAGGGTTGGATTTAACTATGTGCATGTGACTGCAAAAGGGATTGTGCGGGTGACTTTAATAACACTCAATCTACTAGTGCTAGCTCGGAAGGAAGAAAAAGAAGAAAGGGAATGGTCTTGTCAATGTAGCGGTGCCTCAAGTCACATACAACATCAACAATATTGGAAATAGGTGAGGATAGTGGCAATTGTGACATTGCAACGTTATTTTGGGTTCTTGTAATGGTGTTTGGTGCTCGAAATTGTTGGCCAATATTTTAGTCCTTGAGCTCCAGTTATGCTTTGACGCCGAAGTGGTAGTGGAAGAGGTCCTTTTCGAACTTAATAAATTTTTTTAAAGCGTAATCCCCCATTTTCACATTAGAAAGCCCTAATGGATCATATATTGCAAATGTCTTTTGTCACATCACTACACTCTTTTGCCACATCACCACAAAAGAAAAATAAGGAAATGAATTTGATTGATGCACATTAAAAACTAACTATAGATAAAATTGATACTTTTTTTTAAAATGAGAACCAAATAGACACGCTACTTATGAACCATCCTAATAATTAATCCTAACAATTAAACCTAATAAAAATAAATAAGCTTTCTCACGTATCAACTTCAGAAAACTTTCAAAGAATATAATTTACCTTTTTAACTGTTTTTTGAAACTAAACTAATATTTTAATAATATTGAAAGTATTAGAATAAATTACACTTTTTTTTAATATGTTTATTAATTATATGTAAACTGTAACAAAACATATGAGAAAAATTGGGTAGAAAAATTGATGCGTACAAATGAAGATAATCAATAACAACCTCTTAGGCGTTAATATTATAATATTTAGGAAGAGGTAAAAGTAACTTAGTTAGCTTTTAAATAATTTTTACATGAAAATAATATTTAAATTATTAAAATTAAATTATATTTTTTACTATAATTTGTTCGTTATTAACTTGTTTATAGATGTATTGAAATATGAAGAGAAAAAAATCATCCTACTACATGTTTTATTTCTTTTTGATCAGGAAGATTATATATATATATATATATATATATATATATATAATATATTTATTATAGAATTTGTGATAATATATATTTTTTCAGTTAAATCAACAAATATACCTACATGTACATGTCACATCAAATAAAAAGAAATGAAATTATATTGAATGGAGTTAAGTATTGTTGCCGGTCAGAATCAAGTATAATAGTCGATACTCCAAGACTACTAGTTATTGAGAAAGATAAATATTTCAATTATTTATTGAATTATTATATGATAAATAGGATTAAAAGTAATTGTTTGGGATCACCTTACACTAGATGACATTGTTAGATGTGTACAATGTCATTTATGTTACAAACACACTAATATGCTCGTATGGGTTTAATGACCCATCATACTTGTCAAACGTCGACATCTTCCAATGGTTTGGCAGTGGAGCATAACCCCTATGGTGAAGGGGTGCGATCTTATCATATCCATGGTGGTCATCGCAGACGATTTATAGTTTCTATTGGCCTTGTCACTCCCTCCATGGACCATCTGCTATTATTCTACACAGGGTTGCTTAGTTGGCCTGGGTTGGGTTGGGTGTGATACCTTTGTTATTCATATGTTGTCTTATTGATGTGTTTTCCTCATGTAGAGCTTGTAGCTCTTTGTGCTATTCTTCATGTTTCTTCTTCATAAGACTAGGTGAGAGGTCCCTATTTCATCGATTACACCCTGTCAACACCACTTCATCGTGTGTTTTAGACAAAGTGCTAAGTGTTAAATTCTTACCACCACCCGAAAAAGTCAGAACTTTTTCGAACATTGATGAGAGTAAGCATTGTCGATACCATCGCAACCTGGGGCACAACATGTAGGAATGTACCATGTTGAAAGATAATAATGAAGAGCTTATCCAAGTCAGGCACTTAAAGAAGTTCATAGGTGCAAGGTGAAGCTCCCAACGTACTCGATAGGAGTCGCGAAGAGAGCAAAGATATAAGAGACCACAAAAACGACCACGTCCAAGATGCAATAATATGAAGAAGCCAAAATAATCCCTTAAGAGGCACGAACCACACAATACATGGTGGTTTGTCAAGGTGGTCACACTTCTTCAACTCAGAAGCAACACATTCGAGTGTTGCAATCAACATGGTGCAAAGACCCTGAAGAAGCATGCCAACTTTAACCTTTAAGGACTTCGATTTTAAAGCTCTTGATTCTAACTAGGGCAACCCCATGGTCATATTGGTTGAATTAGCCAATTTATGTGTGAAAAGACCCACATTAACCAAGAAAGCTCAATCAACATCTTGTATAAGAAAACTTTCTTCACGTTGGACATCTTTGAGGAGTTTATTGTACCACATATTTCTTCTTTTCAAGAGAGAGAGTCGACAAGAGATGCTATATAGACCTTCGTACAAGGATTGTAGACGAAGAATAAAATAACAGAGTTATCAGAGTGCAATATTGGTTGGTGGAGGCAAATGTGTTGTTATGACGATCGTGCTTGAATTCTTTAAGAATGATCGTCTCCACCCACACCTAACCATGAAATTCCCCTCGGGTAGAGAGGACAAAGTGATTATACATGTGGATAAGGAAAATGACAAGGGCATACAACATGATTGAAAGTCAACCCCTTCAACCTTCCTCAGAATAAGAAAAGATTTGGACCACCGATTGAATATTGTCGATCGGTTTGAACCGAAAGAAGAAACAGTTAAGTGAAGGCTAAGATGCCTCGACCTATGCACTAAGGTTGGTAGTGGGTTAACCAAAGAATAATGTTATCTCATAACCAAGGTGTTGGAAAGAAACAAGGATCTGATTGCGTAGACGTCATCAGATATACTCAGAATACATCTAGGTGTCATGTCTCATAAATTATCGATCTGTAGGGTCACTTGGTCTGTGGCACAAAGAAAAAAAAGGTTAGGGAAAGAAAAAAAGAAAAGTCACTAAAGCAAAAGAGAAGACAATGATCTAAGCTAGATTTATCAAAGAAATTAAGTACACCACATGGCTGACAAACCTCGTGCTAGTGAAAAAAATCAAACAGTCAAGGAAGCAATACTGATGGAGGAAAACAAACTGGAACTCAAGGAAGCATGATTAAACAAGAAAGAATGAATTTTAGACAATTATTAACTTCAAAGGCTCTAAAATCACATTAGGGCTACAAACATGAAAAAAAAGGCTCACTTGTACGGTTATATTGCCAATGACCACCCCGAACAACCAGAAAATCACCATTGGGCACTAAGCTGACTCGTTGAGTAACATTGTGTTCGTTTGGGTGAATGGTACTGTTTATGCGTATTGGAAAAGACACATTTGTGAATGAACATGTGTTCGTTTTGGTAATGTAAAAGCGAGTGAGAACCATATTTGAGGAATGCATAAGATTTCTTTATCCTACCACAAAACTCGAATTTGCATGGATTTAAGAGAAAATGTCAAAATATCTCTCGAATGTAATCGATTCCAATACATGACACACAAGAAAAGGAAAATGTATTTTGCTTCACAACCAGGTGTATTCGGTTCCAACTAAGAATGGAGAAACTTTATTCAATTCCAAATAAAGGGTATTCAATTACAATATCTCCTATTGGATTCCACAAGCTATGTATTCGGTTTTAGTTGCAGGTATATATTTTTTCTGTTAGTATCATTAATAATAATAATAATAATAATTAATAACAATAATAATAATAATAATAATAATAATAAAATATATAACTTCGTGGGAAAGAATCTTATATTCAATTATTGTAAATTGTTCTTCCTCAGTACACCTCAACGCAAAGGATAACACTCTTATCCAACTTCTTCCTCTCATCTAAAAAAACATGTTGAAGTTTTATATGCTTTCCCTTGTGAATCAACTTTCCAGTTCAATCTTCACCTTCATGCTCTACCCTTACAAAACTCAGAGTTCATATTCAATTCTTTAACAAAGTTTTTCATGATGCAAAATGGGAAATGCAACAATATTTTTTTAAAGGGTTTGAATGTTAAAAAAATTGCATTATTATGCGAAATTTATCTTGTAATTGATTCATTTGACAATTTTATTGAAACTCCTAACCTTTATAAAAATTTATTTACTAATTTTCTGTCGATGAAAAAGTGATTGGAGATTTAGTGAAATTAATTTGTGGAAAAAAAATATAATTATAGAAATTAATGATAAAATTTGTCACAATAATAAAATGATAAACTACAAAATTATTAAATAACATGTATTAACAAAAACATGATAACAATCACATAATTCAACTAAAAGAATAAGCAAATTTAATTGAAAACTATAATTTTTTAAAATATTCAATAAATCACAACTAATTATTAGATACTTAACTAAATATATCCAAATTTATTAACAGAAAACTTAATAAAAGTTAAAAATTAATATGTATGTCTATTTATTTTTATGACGAATGTAAAATATTAAATTAAAATAATAAATATTATTACAAACCACACAAAAGATTCTGTAGACTTTCAATTGTCAATTATCCTAAAATTTAAATAAAAAATGAAAAGGAGTTAAAAATTGGGATAGTCTTCCTAGAAGACCTCTTCCGAAAGAAGAACGAACCAAAAGACAAGAGGTACCTTCAAATATTTCTGCGAACAAGCACATTCTGCCACGTCATCGATCCGAGTGACCTTCCGCAAATATATCTTAAGCCGTCGGATAGCCATCCTTTGTTTATTCCTAGCCGTCCATTTTCACGAAAAGATGAACAAAGGATAGTTGTAACAGAGGGATGAAATTTTTTTCTTTATCTTTTTAATTAAATTTCTTTCCAATTTTTAATTTATTTATGCTCCTTTAAATTCAATCCTCAGATCCTTGCTAGAGTCATCCGTATCATACTCTTCACTTTCCTTAAATTTTTTTAACCTTCCTCTATTAAAGTTTCCAGATTTTTGGTGGGGTTCGTTGAGGGTACTGTGCAAGCTTTTCAGCGTCTTCACAGCCTGCAACTTCGATGGCCACTGAAGAGGTTAATAAACCTCAGTCACTTCCTCCATACCCCGAGGTAATTTTACACCAAAATCCAGCTTCTAATTTTGAGTTTTTTCTTTCCATAATGAAAATTTCGAACATATTTCCTACCAAAGCTGTAGATTTCTCACTGATCTAACTGATCTATACATTTTCACCAACTTGGGTTTCTTGTTTTGCCCACCCTGCTCGATTTTTAGCACTTGTTGAGATTTTCGAGGAACTTAAGAAACCGGGAAAGAAAAAAATGGTTTTAATTTATTTGGCCTGTTATGATTGTTTTGTATTCGTGCAAACTCAGGACGCGCGAGTCGTGATTTTCCGATAGAGACTTCGTTTTTTGAGAAACTTCTATTTTGTTAACTTTGGGTGGTGTTGATGTAGCTGATACTGAAAGCGATTGAAGCTCTGAGTGAACCAAGTGGATCCAGCAAATCAGCAATATCAAAGTACATAGAAGCGATCTATGGTGAGTTGACAGACTCAACCGTTTTGGGTAATGAACTGAACAAGATGAAAGAGAGTGGAGAGCTTGTGTTCAATAAGAACAACTACATGAAAGCTGACCCAAGTGCCCCACCAAAGAGGGGCCGTGGAAGACCACCAAAGCCAAAGGCCCCTGTGCCACCAGGCACCGTCGTCTCCCCTCCGCGACCAAGGGGTCGTCCCCCAAAGGACCCAAACGCGCCTCCGAAGTCTCCAAAGCCAAAGCCCACCCCTGGAAGTGGCAGGCCAAGGGGGAGGCCAAAGAAGATTCCTCGGTCTCCGACGGCGGCGTATCCGGCCGCCGTATCCAGCGGAAGGCCCAGGGGTAGGCCTCCAAAGGTGAAGCCTCAGTTGACAGAAGTGAGCGTTGAGTCATAGATTTGTTTCTTTATTTGGGTGCCGAATGTAGTGTTCCTACTCTTTATAAGTGGTCGGTGTGAGTTTAGATTCTGTGTTGATGTAATTTCGTTGTAAAATTATGTAGTGGTAGCTGACTTACTAAGAGGCTTTCGTGTTTGTCTTCCCTCCCGATCATCGAAAGAGAACAGTATCTTGTGCTAATTCTGGCGTTCTAACTTGTGAACCCATGATGTAGAAAAAAGGTTGCTGTTTGAGAATTAATGTGGTTATTTATCTGGGTAGATCCGTGCCATAATACATTTAAAGGGAATCGGACAACGTAGCAGGACCCTAGAGACTGAAAAAGGAGAGTCTGGTAGTGATGATGTAATAAATTTGACCGTGTTTGATATATGGACATGAACCTATGGAGGAACCTCGTACGACACAATCTGTTTTCCCATGTTTCTGTGGATAAGACATCTCCAGCGTGGTGTGAAGTCGTTGTTGTTTCCTTGAAGGGGGAAATAAGACGGTCTGGTTTGACCGGCAAGCCTAGTGCCTGTATTATCTTTCCATCATCTTAACTGTGAGGGTGACATAAATTGGTAATGTCAGCAATGTAATTATCTGCTTAGTCACGTTTTGGGATTAAAACTTGGGGTCATGAAATCTTATGGACATTGAAGCTTTGGAATCTCCTTCATTGGTTTGTGTCTAGCATCTTGGATGTGACGTCGTTTAACCTCGCGATGTTGTATAAATTACTGTCTCCTGATTATTGAATTATGAGACCATATGTTATGTGTCATCCATGTATTTGATGTCCAGTATGTTTGTTCAATTGTAATAATCTTCAATCCCAGAAAAAAATTATTTGGGAGTTTTAAACAAAAATGATTTATTAGATGATATGTGTGATCGATAAGTATCGTTTACCTATTTACTTAAAAGAGAACTAATGCCACTTTTCTATAGCTTTACTAATTTATTGGATAATTACTTATAATTAAAATGTATTGGTAACATTTGAAAAGTCAAGTCCCTCTTAATGATTTTAAATAACGTGTTTGGTAATGAAACCAAATTACTCATGAAGACATGTTTACTCAAATTTATGCATTTAACAAATTTATCATATTTTTCTCGAAGTTATCATATTTGTATTTAATTTATTGAAGTTGTGTTTGTTTTTGAAGAGGAATTTATGGGGAGAAAGATCAAAATTATATTATTTAGATTGAAAAAAATAATAAAAAATGAAGAAAAATAACAATTTTTTAATAAAATTTAGTAATTTTGATTGATTATAAAATATTTTAATTGATAAATTAAGTGATTATCAATTTTTATCCTAAAATTTAATAAAGTATTTGTTTATTCTAAGATTCTCCTTTCTTTCGTGACAAAAAAATTATGTTTTAAATGTAACATTGAAGTTAAGTTATGTCATGAAAATCAAGATTTCAAATCTTTTAAAATATATGAAGCATTGCCATCTACAAAACATTTCAATAGTTCTTTGATTGATCCTCCAACAAAATCAATTTTATCTTCATTATCAGTATTGTTTTCTTGAAATGATTCCAAATATTGTAATTTCTCCCATCAAACGGTGACAAAACAAAAACAAATGTAAAACTTTCAGTGAGATGAAGATGATTTAGTGAGACAAAACTTAAAATAAAATAGTTGAAAAGTTAAAAAGAATAATAAATTTTGACTTGTAATCATTAAAATGTTATTACATCAATACAAAAATTATCCAACTTATATATACTCATGCATCTTTCTTTAAGAGAAAAGGTAAAGTAGTTAATTAGCATATAACTAACTATATTTAGTACTATTACAATGTCCATTCCTACTTTATCGTCATCGTTTACTACTTATTTCTAGCTAGTGCTTATTATATGTTGTTATCACGTTCTACGACTAACTACTTATTACAAGTATTTATAGAATACTCCAAAGTTTACTATTTTACTTTCCAACTATATAATTACTCACTTAATTATAGCTATTTTCAATGAAAAATAAATTAGATAATTATAGGATTAAAATTATAGATTATTTGTTATCTGATTGGATGAAGATATTATAATTTGATCTTATTGTTAGTTAATGTGAGACTTCCAACACAACATAATGTCCATATAAATCTTG
Source organism: Vigna angularis (assembly GCF_016808095.1). NCBI lineage: Eukaryota > Viridiplantae > Streptophyta > Magnoliopsida > Fabales > Fabaceae > Vigna > Vigna angularis. The sequence continues at coordinate 26,543,557 of NC_068976.1, forward strand.
CTAGGATAGACTATAACGAAGTGAAATTTAAACATAACTCAAACTCAACCCTATAAAATCGACTTGTAAGTTGAAATTTGCATATACTTATATATTATAAATTGACTTTATCTCTAGTCGATGTGGGACTTCCAACACACCCTAGATATAGACATCTTGAGCGTGAAAGTATAATTAATGGGTGGTCCGATGGTGGCCGATAACGAGTGGAACAGAATGCTCAGATAGATTTCATTAGAAAAAACTCAAACCATAAGTCTGATATCATATTAAGAAGTTCCCACAAAACTAGCGTGTAAGATCTTATACCAATTTCACACCCATCGAAAACCAAGTACGAGAAATATGAGTTTTTATAATTAGAATGGGTAATCAAATCTATACCTACGTTTTATTCTTAATTATATAAGTAATTAAATCTAAGTAAAATTTAATGGTAAAATTTTAAAAAATAGTACTGGAACTAATGTTCATATTAAGGGTGACGATGCCTATTTTGGTCCTATGGCAGTTGGAACATAGTAAATATTTTGAGTTTTTATTAACTAATATTCGTAATTGAATAAATTAAAATAATAACTATTTTTATATTTTAAGTTATTTTATTGTAATTAATAATTAAAATTAAAATTATGAGGCTTAATAATTTAAGCTATAATTTTATTGTATACTTATATTTTTCAAGTAATACATAAAAATTTATTTATTTTTAAATATTATTTATTTTAATTTGTATTAAAATATAGGTCAAATTCCATCTTTACTCTTACAATTTAATGAGGGTTACTCCTTACACCACCCCACATTACTCCCTGCATCACCACATTTTTTTTAAATTTTAAAACTATCTTTTATATTTTAAAATATCCTACACCCCACCTCTTTTCTTAAACGAATGTCGACATTCGTTGAAAAAAAAATTCTTCAACGGATGTGCCACATCCGTTGAGGTTTTTCTTCTTCTAATTTTTAGTTTTTTAATTTATTATATTTTAAATTAATATATAAATATTATTTAATTTTTTAAATTTATTACTTAATTATTTATAAATTAATTTTATTTTATTTAATAAAATAATTATTATTAATTTAATTTATGTATTATTATTTAAATAATAAATAAAATATTTTTTATAAATCTATTAAAACGGATGTTTGTTGAAGGTTTTTTTTTAGTTTTTAATTTTTTAATTTATTTTATTTTAAATTAATATATAAATATTATTTAATTTTTTAAAAATTATTACATAATTATTTATAAATTAATTTAATTTAATAAAATAATTATTATTAATTTAATTTATGTATTATTATTTAAATAATAATTAAAATATTTTTTAAGAATTTATTGAAACGGATGTGGTGATATCCGTTGAAGTTTTTTTTTCTTTTAATTTTTAATTTTTTAATTTATTGTATTTTAAATTAATATATAAATATTATTTAATTTTTTTAAAATTATTACTTAATATTTTTAAATTAATATTATTTATTTAATAAAATAATTATCATTAATTTAATTTATGTATTATTATTTAAATAATAATTAAAATATTTTTTAAAAATCTATTAAACGGATGTGGTCACATTCGTTGAAAGCGTTGAAGGCGAAACGAATGTTGACATCCATTTTATAGCAAGAGCAAATTATATATGAGATGGTGCATGAAATATTTGGTGGTAGAGGGAACAACATTACTTTCAACATCATATTAATAAAAATAATAAATATTATTTTTATTAGTATTTGTCAATTTTTAACGTTTTCTAAGATCGTTCAGTGCTTTCACTAATTTGAAATATCTATGTATTATTTTTCATTATAGCATGAGATATACTAATCTCATGAAAAATTGAGAAAAAAAAAACTAAAACAAAACAAAATAAGAAAAATAAGTGAAAAATGCACTTGTTTTAATTAAGTAAAAGATAGTAAAAATATAAGATAAATTTATTTAATATTGGATTTTTATTTTATTTTATTTATTTATTTTTAGTATTATTTTGAATATAACAATGGAAATGAAGAATTAAAGATATAATCGGACACAATATAAATATACGTAAATTATTATGTAATAAAAATATAAATGAAAAATAATTTGTCTTCAATTCATGCCTTTTATTTTCGCTTTCTTTCTACAATTTGGGTTTGCAGCTTGAATTTACTAGAACTACATTTAGGGTATTTTGTTTTGAAAATAGATAATGAATGTGTGCTATGTTTTTTTTGTTTTTGGTTGTTTGGATGAAATTTTGGTTATGTTTTTTTTATTATGTGGGAAATAGAAGGAAACATGGGAATTGCACATTAGTTTATGATTCTAAGTTGTTTATGAAGTAACGATTAAAGATTTATTTTGGGATTTATTTAAGGAATAACATTTCGGTTTTTGATTCGTGAGTGCAAGTGTTTCATTGTGGCACGTTGCCAACACTGTGCGATGGAGGTGCATGGTGGATGACGATGGTGGCTAGAGTTTCTGTGTTGGGAAGTTGAAGATAATGATGTGACAACGTGAATAATGGACGAGCCACATATGTAAAAAAGGAACACCTTATTGACTAATTGTCCACGTAGACGCTGTGCCGTTAATGATTTCACTAGTGCAAAATTGGCTTTTAACGTCCCCCCATAGACGTCCGTCCACAAAAGCACCAACATAAATAATTGACCGGTGGCATATTCGTAAATAAGTGAAACTGTAGATGTCCGTTGTGGGGGGGGGGGGGGGGGGGGGACGGACGTCTATAATATTATAGACGTCCGTGGGAGGGGCCCGGACGTCTAAGAGGCTGGAAAAATCACCTCTTCAACTCCCCTGTCAGCCCCTTAAACGTCCGTTGGGGAGGGGGCCGGACGTCTATAATATTATAGACGTTCATCCCCCCCACAATGGACGTTTAAGGGGCTGAAGACAATTAATTCTTCAACCACCCTGTCAGCCCCTAAACGTCTGATATGGGGGCCCAGACGTCTATAATATTATAGACGTCCGGCCCCCTCCACCACGGACGTTTAAGGGGCTGACAGGGGAGTTGAAGCGTTCATTTGTTCAGCCTCTTAGACGTCCGGTGTGGGGGGGTGGTCGGACGTCTATAATATTATAGACGTCCGAGCCCCTTCCACAGACGTCTAAAACCCCCTGCGAATATCAATATTAAATCCCCAAAGACGTCATATTAGTGATGGCCCCGACGTCTATAGTATTATAAACGTCGGGGCCCTAGAGTACCGGACATCTAATAGTATTAATACTAAAACGCGAACCCGCGAGCAGTTACGCTCACTGTTCATCGTCTTCCCCGCGAACTCTCTCTGCGGTATTGCTTTTCCAGGTGCGTTTTCTCTCTTTTGGACCGTTTAAATTTACTTTCAATTCGATTACATTGCTCTGTGATGAAATATCTTTGATTTGAACCGATTAAAAATCGTTTTCGGTGCGTTTTGGTGCAGTTTCTTGCGTGTTCTTGGGCGGCTTCTTTGACTGTTTTTGGGCTACGTTTTAGGCCGTGCCCTCCTCGATTTCCCTCCCTTTCATTTGGAATCTACTTTTCAGGTTAGCTTGTTCGTTGATAAAGGTTTTTTGTATGCATGTTATTGGGTTTTGTGTATGCATGTTTTTTACTCTAAGGTATGCATGTGTTATTGGCTTTTGAATATGCATGTATTAGTTGTGTTATTATAATTGTGATATGTTAGAATATAAGTATCAAATCATTGAGTGACACTTAGTTCCCGTTTGAAATTTAACACAAACGATTAATCTTTTAATCGTTTATGTTAAATTTTGAATTGTCCGATTGGATAGTTTGAGAAAATTAATTTTCATAATTTGCAATAACATGTCAATTGGAGTTAATGGATAAGATTGATAAAATTTCGGTTCAGTATTTATGTTGTTCTCCGGATGCATATTTGATTGTGGTCATCGTTGACTATTCTCATTTCGTGTATTTCGGAGACCAATGCGAAATGCTACCGAAATCTTATCAATTTTATGGTGTAGACTTCTTTGCACGTGTCTTAGCAAATTATGAAAATTAATTTTTTTGAATGGGTAGGGCCTAACCTTGTGAGAGTTAAAAAACTTCAACTGATGATTTTACGAACATAGTATGGATCGAAGCTGGATGAATGAACGTCGCATCAGTGAAGAATATGATGAGGGTGTTTCGGAGTTCTTGCAATATGTTGAACAAAATGTTAAGTCTGTCAATGGGACATATTTTTGTCCTTGTGTTCGTTGTCTTAATCAAATACGGCAAGACTTAGGCAATGCGCGTGACCATCTATTCATGTACGACATAATGAGGACATATACCGTTTGGACTTGGCATGGAGAAGTACTGGACCAGCCTACCACGTCATGAGGAACGGATTTGAGAGTATTTGGTCTTCCCCCACATGTGCTAGTTTATATCACATTCTCTGATGCATTAGAGGTGATTGGGGGAGATAGGATGTTGAATATTTCCATCATTCGGCTATGATGCATGTAAGATAGTCAATTTGGTCTTTCATATTACTTTTATTTAGATTCTTATAGTTTCTAACAACTTAACTTTGTTGTTTTAGGTACATGGACACAATCGTTGTAGACCAAGGTTGGTCTTCCATGTACAAATTTGTTGAACCTCAGACCATTCAACCGTCTGGTAACACACTTCAAAATAGACAACATTATTTGCAAACATGGATGGATGAGTAAAAAAGAGACGTATACCTTGTGCCATACATTGATGGGTAGGTGTTGTTATATGTGGTCAGTTTATTATTATAGTTTCCTTAATTAGTTAAATAACTATTTGTCCTTTGTGATAGGTTGCACTGGCAGCTGATGGTCATCATTCCCAAAGCATGTAAAATTATATGGTTTTGTTCGTTGCATAGGAAGATGAAAAATGACTTGAGAACAATGCTTCAAGGGTAAGTGTTTCTCCAAAAATGACTTTGAATTTGATGTTCACCTTCAACTTTTATGATAAATATAGTCATATTAATTATATTTTGTGTTTTCAATCTGTACAGAATTATTGGTAAATCTCGTGGTCAACTGGTTCAAATTTTGTATCCAAAGGTTGTAAGTCATTTATAGTTCTAATTCATTTTCTATGTTATTGAATGATCTAAATTCTTAACTATTTAGTTTGTCATTTTAGTGTAACCAGTAACTAGATTCATGGGAATGTGGCTTCTATGTGATGTGTTGGATTAAGACCATCATTCGAGCTGTCATTACAGATGACTGGAATGAGGTAATGATGTATACCTTGAATACATTACAAATCAAATTCATCTTCAAACATATATGAAACCATAATGAATCTTTCTTGAATTTTGCAGCGCTTCAAGAGTACATCTCCTATACCAGAGGACACAATTAGGTAGATAAGGCAGGAGTGGACCGCTTATCTTCTGCAAAGATGGAGTTAGGAATAGTTTTATTTGTTGTTGAACATTGCTTAGTTTTAGTTTAAGTTTAATCTTGATAGTTTTGGTAGTGAATTATTTTTTACATTAAGTAGAACTTTCTTTATATGAAACGCATATATATATATATATATATATATATTATACTATATTGTTCTGGGACAATTTTTTGCTTTTCAGGTGTGGTTTATTGCAAAAATAAATTAATTTAAAAAAAAAACGGCCAGTAGACGTCTGTTAGTACACTGTCGGACGTCTATAGACGTCTGGCAGTGTACAAACCGACGTCCAACCCCACCTCTAGCACAAAACCATTCAGGCATATGGTCGTCGGGGGATATACCTCGGACGTCTGTGTGTGGACGTTGGGGAAGAGGAGGCGTCGGACGTCTGTGTGGACGTCTGAGGGGTGCACACTGGACGTCTATGTGGACGTCCGAGATCACACACTGGACGTCTACATAGGCGTCGGGGCTGACACATATCGACGTCTTTATACACGTTCGATGTGGACCACCCGACGTTTGAGTAACGTCACCCACAAAGACGTCGGAGGTAGATCGGACGTCAAAAAACCAAAAAAACGGACGTTTAAAGTCCTTTTTACATTAGTGTTTAGACGTTATGAGAAAAAAGAACCAAATTAAATAAAAATTATGAAAATTCAAACCAATTAAACACTCGAAAAAGTCAATTATAAAAAGTTTTTTAGAATTGTCATAATAAGTGTCATGTCTAATTGTGTATATAAATAAATATATGAACAAAAATTGTTTAGATATATAATAACTTTTATCATATAATGATTACCAAGTATATAAAATTATGGTTGGTTCACTGTTGATAAAAATAAATTAACGTAAAACGAATTATTCATTCACAAAACTTTATCATCATCACGAGTGGGAGTTTCAAAACTAGAAAAAACATTCATTATGATTAAACTTTATATTTTTATGAAAAATATAAAACTTGAAAGAAATTAGGGAGGATGAGGAGCTAAAGAGAAAGAAAAAGAAAATAGTAAATAATTAAAGTTTTAGAAGCAAAAGCCAGTATTGATGTTTATTCATGGATGGATGAATTTGAGATGCCCTTAGACAGATCAATCGCCACAGACGCCACCGGGTCCCCCATATTGGAGAGAATCTCCGAAGCCGTGGTTATCATAATAGAAATCGAGATCAAAACAATCAGAATTGTCGATGGATGTCTCTGTATCGTGTTTGTTAGGTTCGATATCTCTCTCATCATCTGTAAATGCCATACCCTTAAAGTAGGCTGCATGTTGAAAGTTCCCATCTGGCAAATTTCCAGATCCCATTTGAGGACTAGGAAGGCCAGCAGGAGTCTTTGTTCTTCCGCCCCACCCCACTCGATCTCCTGAGGCCATGTTCCAGAATATTTCTCCTGGATAATATCCAATATCTCGCCCATCGATATTCAACCACCAATTTTTACTTTGTGGATCCTGAAAATGTATATACTTTTTGTCATTTACATAACATCATTCTTAACATTTCATACTAAAAGTACTACGTAGTTGATTCTGAACTCGACCACAGTAATCGAAATTGAAATCTCCACTGTCGTTCCTCCGTAAACAGATGTCTTGGACAAGCGTGAACCGAGGAACTTATCTCGATTAGTTTGGACAAAGCCTCGACATTGTTGATTGTAGCATCCTGTATGGTTGAAATTATCCGTCTGCAACATTTATCAATATTAGATAACTATGTAAATAATATATCATTTTTTAAGTTTATTAAGGATCTTTTCTAGAAGAAAAACAAGTAAATAAGTCTCTTCTTACTGTCCATATTGAAAAGAGATGAGTTCCAGTGTCACGACCATACAATTCTGGAGCCACCTTTAACACAAATTAAATGATAAGTATAAATTAAAATACATGTAAAGAGTTTTATTTTTTATTAAATATATTTTTAGTCTTTAAATTATTTTTAATAATTGTATTTTGTTCCTAAATGAAATAATAAAATATTTAGTTTCTGTATTTTATAAAATTTATGTAAAATATTCTTTTCCCAAATGACAGGAGAACTCTTTTCCATGTGACAAACAAATATTTCATATGGATTTTATAAAGTGTGAGAATGAAATATTTTATAATTTAGTTTTGGGACGAAAAGACAATTTATTTTTAATAAAAGTTTGGAAAGAAAAAAAATATTTAACTTAAAAATAATTATATAAATTGAAACTTACCTGCCATCCAAATGCGATTTTGTTAGTGCCGTGATCGTTCTCAACCCATATATGAGAAATGCTTACTTGATTTACATTTTTCTTAAGAACTCTTGGATTATAAACACTGCTTATCCCCTTAACTTGATAAAAAGGACCCATTTCTTCTATCACATATAGTTCTGCCATCTACAAAATTAAATTAAATAATTATGCAAATAATAAAAAAGAATGAGATATGTACAAATAAAATTGCAAAATTTAAAATAAAATAAAAAAACTTACATGAACACCGGGATTATCTTGAACCAAACTTTGATTATAGATATACAATAATGATTTTCCTTGAATGAGATCATCTTTTGTTGTTCTCCTAATGGGAACGGTTCCCATTGGACATTTTTCTTTTTGAAGTCCAAATATGAGTTTATTTGATGAATTATTCACACTTGTTTTTCTAAATGAATTTTGGAAACTAGGTTTTCTCTGTAAATAAATAAAACAAGTATTATAACATAAATTATTTAAAAGTCAATCCATTTAAAGATATTAAAAAGACAGAATGTACCTGTAATGTGTGGTTTTTTAATAAAGGATGATCAAATGCTGGTTGTTTATAAATATCAACGCAATCAATAATATATCCAAATTCTGTCTATAAAATTAAAAATGTAAAATATAAAAAAAAAATCAAACTAAAATATAATAGAATAGAAAGAAATAGAAGAAGAATATGTACTTGAATACTCTTGCGTGAGGGTTTGTTAAGAACTTGCAATTGTCTTTCTATCTCCAAATCATCTATGTGAATAGCATTAACTCTATGACTATCATGGCTATTTAACAACCAAAACACAAAGAATAATAACTTGATCATTTCTTATACAGATCCTTCTATCTATCAAATAAAATTAGTGCCTGTTGGATCACCTTGCAGAATCGTCTCTTTATAGCCATTAGCAGTCATGAAGGAATTAAACTATTGAATGAATTATATGAATCAGCAGTAAAAAAAATATATCAGTTATAAATAGTTATTCAATTTATTACTAAAAATATTATTTTTATTAAGAGAAAGGTGTTATAATTACTTATTATACGTCTACATGAGTTGTTATTTAAAATACATGAATTATATCAAATTAATTATAATTAATTGCTTAATTGTTATACTTTGAATGTCAAAGTGGAAGGATGAATTGCATAAATGTATTTTAAATAATTTATTGATTGCAATTTAGATGTTGTTTTGAAATGTATTGTTGCCTAAATTGGGATCATGCAGCAATTGTAGTTAGCTATTATGTTCATGATTACATTCATTAATCTTTATTATAGAGAAATTGTAATTACTTATATTTAATAATTATATATTGATTATAATTTTCTATTGAATTATTATTTTTGTCTTGATTAATAATATTCAATAGCCTTTAAAGTTGACGAGTAAACAGATTTAAGAAAGATATTGATGCGATAGTTAAGAGAAGCCCGGAGTTGATAAGATGAAACTTGAGTGCTTATACACTACAAAAATAACCTAATATAGTAGGGGTTATTTTCTGGGGGTTTTAAAAACATCTGCTAGTTTTTGGTGGTTTTAATAAAAACTGCAGTTAAATTTTAACTTTTCTTCTTGAATAATTTTCTGGCTTTCTGAATAATAAAACATGTAGTTTATTTTTTCTATTTTCTTTTAAATTAATTTCTGGCGGTTTTTTAATAACCCGCCCTAAACTCATTTTAAAAACTCATTTTAAAATGTGATAGTTTTTAGAATTTTTGTAGTGATAATTCAGAATTTTAAAAAGATTTCTAAAAGTAAAAACTCATTTTTCTAACAAAATTCATATAAATGTCAATCATATTATAAGTGCATTTCATAAAATTAATTATGTAAGACTCTTTAAATTTTACATTATTTTTTAATAAGTAATATTTAACATCTACTAACTATAAAATTCAAAATACAAAATATATATATAAAAATCAATCATACCTAAAATATATCAACAAAAATTAATGGTACTTAATGAAAGGAAAGAATATGTATTTGAATCTTTTTGACATAGAGTTTGATAATGACTTGTAATTGTCTTTCTAATTACAAGTAATTGTTATACATTGGTTATCATTGTGGAAGGATGAATTGCAATTATTGTGTTTTAAATAATTTATTGATTACAATTTAGATGTTGTTTTGAAATTTATTGTTGGCTAAATTAGGATCATGCAGGTATGGTAGTTAACTATTTTTTTCAGGATTACATATGTTAATCTTTATTATAGAAAGAATTGTAATTAATTATATTTTAATGATTTTCTAGACATTTGCATTAATTTTTCTTTCTGCTGGGTAATGTTCAAGAGCATTTAAAAAGTAAGTAGAAAGAATAATATCAATTTGAGAAAGATATTCATGTCATCCATAAAAAAAATAAAAGGTTAATAAGATGGAATTTAAGTTTTTATAATTTAGAATTAAAAAAAAAATCTGAAGAAAACTCATTTTTTTTAATAAAATTCGTTTACATACATTATATAGTATGAGAGACTATATTGACGATGATGTTGTACACTTCAAAATGAATAAGAATAATGAATTGGTATGCTATTCTTAAAGAATTCAATGCTGAACTTCTGTCTGTATATTCCTATATTTATTCGCTTACTTGTTCATATCCATGTCATTCGAAAACTTTGCAGATATTTTGGAAGGCTTTAAGTTTAATTCATATTTCAATATTGTTCCTCCTAACAGTCCGATTTTTTGGAAGGATGAATATCTTTAATAATCGAAACTAATAGAACCTCTAATGTTAAAAACATTATATAAATTAGTTTATATATGTATTAAAAATATAATAATAGAAGACAAATATCAATGTTATTTTAAATCAATTTGATCAATCTATTAATTAAATAAAAAATATCATATATTTTATTTTATATATAATTTTGAAAAACATGTTTGTCCATAATATAATAAGTTGTAATAAAAATTATCATATTTATAGATTTAATTTGATGTATTTTTCAATATGTATAGGAAGATAAAAATAATTCATATTTGTATTATATTATGAAATATTTATAAAAATTTAAATTTAAATTATCAAAAAATAATATTTTAAATATCAGAATTTGAGTCAAATATCCATAAATTAAATGATAATTTTATATATTATAATTTTTTTTTGTAGATTCATTTTATATAACAGTGAAATAAAATAATATATAAAATTAAAATAAGTAAAAAGTAATATTTATATTTTAAAATATTTAATATTTAATATATAATGATTAATATAGTATTTTAATATATAAAATTAAATGATAATTTTATATATTATAATATAGTATTTTAATCTTTATTTTTAAAATATTTAATATATAATGATTTTCTAAGAATTCTATTTTAATAAATTGAAATAGCATCTAAGAAAAGTTTATCTTTTAACAATAATAGAAAATTATAGGCATTATTTATTTTTACTAATATTATTCTAATTTGATATTTAATTTTTTAGTTTAATAACATTTTTGTATCTAACATTGAAAAATTATAATTATTCAAAAACAATAGTTTAAATATTCATTAGTTACTTTTCTTTTAGAAAAAGAAAGTATTTTTAACAATACTTAATCCAAATTTGTTTATAATAATTCCTGTTAATTATAAGAACTTAGAAAATAAAGTATCAGAGTATATAGATGTATTAAAATAATGAGATCGATAATTTTATTTTAAAATAAGTTAATAATATAAATTGAAATTCTTAAACTTGTCTCATTACCTAAACATTGTTTATCCCTCTAAAACACTATTTTTTTAACCTCTCTACCATCCCTCTAAAATCTTTTACTCCTAAGTCATCTATTTGACGATCAAGAGGTGTCAGACGATCCTTGCAACAAGGTCTATTAATCTACCCGATCAATTCACTATTTAGAACAAGTAAGTTTTTACTTTTTTTTGTTGGTATCTTCGGTTCATGATCATGCCAAAGCAAAATCTGTTTTGCACGTGTCAAGAACTTCTCTTCCTTCATTCTTGGTTCAATTGAGGTTCTAAGGGTTATCTTTAAACACCAATCGGTGATTTGTAAGTTGTTGTAGAAGTTCTTTGCGGTGGAAGCAACAATTGGTGGTTTTTAGAGCTGTAGGAGTTTTCTAAGGTAATAAAAGCTAGAACCTTTGTTTTAGTTTGTGATTATGTTAGAAGAATTTGTATCTCTATGTATTGTAGTAAACTTTGAGAAATGTTTATGTTTAGTTATATGAAGATTTTATGAAATTGAGGATTTGATCATGTTTTGTTGATATGTTGGAATTGTATGTTTGTGATATGTAAAACTGTATTGAATTATGTGTAATGAAGTTATTCTAATGCTTGGAACTAAATGAAAAGTGATTGATTTATAGAAGGGTCTTTTTGTTTAGGTTTTAAGGTCAAAATTATGGGTTTTAATGGGTGAATTTTATAAGTGAGTGTTGGAGTGATGAAGTAACTGGTTGAGTGTTGTTTTGAGGTCATTTTAGACTTGTAAGCATTAAATTGAAAGAAATCTGGTATGAAATATGTAAGGGTATCATTGTTGAATTTAGAGGTATATTTAGTGTAAAAATAAGGTTTTGACTAGTGAGAATTTGAGGTAGGCAGTGAGGACTGTGTTTGACAGTTGGGAATGTGTTAGGAGACTTATTAGGACTTGCCTAAGCTGTCAAATGAGAAAAGTTTAGTGTAAAATGGTTAGTGTTGTTTATAGGATGATTTTGTAGGTGTTTTTGGCAAAATTTGAGGTTTTGCATGTTGAGATTTTGAATTTTTAGTTATGTGTATAAATGATCGTTTTAGAGGGTGTTAATGAGTCATTTGTTACTTGTTGGAGTCATTAAGTTGTTTAAAAATGAGCTATAACTTGTGAAATTCAATTTGGGTCTCTAAAGTGAGGTTTTGGTTAATTTTAGAATGGAATCTTGTGATCAACTAGTTTTAAAACGAGTTTAGGTTGGTTTAGATATGTTTGGTTAGGTCAATTCTAGTTTAGAATACAATATAAGAGTGTTAGAAGTTGGGAAAGATGCATAAAATAGGTCATGAGGGGTGCAAACTCTGTAGATTTGATGATGCAGAATTATGTAGTCTCACTAAGCGAATGTAGCTACTGAGCGAGTGGAACTATGTCTAGCTAAGCGAGAGGGTAGCCGTTGAGCGAGTGAAACCCACTGTTTCTGTATTCGCACATCGAGCTTGGGCGTTGAGCGACCAATCCAGAACATGTTTTCTTTCTTTCTTTGTTTTCTAGTAACTTTGAACTATGATAGTACTTTGATGATGGAGTAGAAGTATCTGTTGTATTATACGATGGTTTATTCTTGAGGTTATATGTATGTGTTTGAAGTATGGTTGATGGACGTAATTCCATGACTCGTGGAGAGGTTACATGGTCGTGCCTATTGTTGTTGTTGTTGTTGTATGAATGTATCGAGCTTTGGACTGGTGGTCTATTCCGAACTCTAATGATCATCTATTCTCAATTAGAGAGGGGTAAGTCATGTGGTGAGAGTAACGAGATGTTCTTGTCTACAGAATTTGATCATGGTCCTAGGCAACTGAAATGGACTAATCTTGTATGGTAGCTTGTTTTAAGCGAGCTGTATTACCATTACAAGTGCAAAGACCACCGATAGTTCGACATTCATACCTAATCCGGATGAGTCTTGTATAGGTTATGACATGTATAGGATGAACAAATTGTTATGGTTTATTTTTTTTAACTAATGTATGAATTTGTAATATAATAAATGAATTGCCTTGTTTATCTAGCTTACCCTTCTTGTTTATGCTTTGTTATATGTTCTTGTACTACTTTCTTCGTTATGATCATCTGATAATTGTGAGCAGAGGACGACGAGATGTCCATGGAGCAAGCTCTAGAGAAAGGACTAGTAGATACTTAGTTCCTTAATTGTTTGGATGTATATAGTTTTGATTTAGATGTTAAATTGTATATAAAGTTTATATTATAATTATATGATGATGACTATATTAACTTTACATTTTTTCTCTATTATTTTTTCTTGTTTTATTGATTTTGTGATAACTTTATTATAGTATTTATACTATATTTGGGATATTACACTAATTATCATCAAAACTATAACTATAATCCATTGAAGTAATTAACTTAACACATAACATTTAATGAGTTTTACATCAAATAATTGTATATTATTAAAGATGGAAAATCTATTTTTAATTAAATAACAAAATACATACTCCCATAAGACCTATTTTTTACACATAGAGTACGACTTGTGAGAAAAGAGAGAAAACTGTGTAGAGAAAAAAAAATATAAACATATAATTGTATTTATATTAAAATAATCACATATTTAAGTAAGTGGTTTGTCAGAGCAGTATAGCAAGCCATCGAAAGGGCATCTGTTAACATTCTGCAAAACTTGAACATCGCTAATCTGAGTCTTTGTACTACTAACTCACTCCCATTTAATTTATATTTAATTTTAAACAATCACATCTCAATTTAAAATAATTTCATTAAATTATTACTTAATTTTATTTAAACTAATCTCCAAAATTTTATTTCATTTTAATTTCTAAAAATCATATTTTAATTTAATCCATTTTTAATAATATTAATTTTTTCATATTAAACAATCACCCACATTTCATTATAATATAATTTATACTATTTACAATTTAATTTAAATTACTTTTAAATGGTAATCTTATCATTTTATCAATTAAAACACTTTTAATTTATCACATCTATCTCATCACATAACTCCCTATTTTTCAATAAACTTTCCTCTTATTTCATTTCAAATCTACCATCTTTTCCTTAATCTAAACACAATTTTCATTTCACTTTTTTCTTAAATCTACTCAAATTCACCCCAAAAGCAAACACAAGCTAAAACTATATGATGGAAAACAAATTACCAAAAAGGCAAACTACTTTCAATTTCTAAAGACAAATTAGTCTTGAATGTTGGGACTCTTTCAAATGGTGAATACATTTTATTTGGAAAGCATTTATTAAAAGCTTTTCCCCCCACATAAGAAAAACACTAGTATTCAATTTTCCAGACAAAATAAGATTGCTGGACTTCATTTTATTAAAAATAAAAACCACAACAAATGTACAAGACCAACTAATTGGTTGACGGCATAGGATGTTCCATGGAAGATTTGACCTGGTTTGATAACTAGAAACAAACTCGAGCCACAACTAATTAAGAAAAATTAAGGAAAATGTATTCTACCATGTTGCACTTTGACCAAAAGTGAAATACAGGTCAAACCAAAGATCATTTTGCAGTTCTTGAGTGTTTGATGAGCCAGTCAATGACCACATCTATGTTTACAGAGTCCTTGCATGAAATCATATAGCAGCATACCTCCCTTTCTTTTATTGACTCAAGTCCTCTGAAATCACCCACGAAGAAAATGCATGTCATGTTACACAACGAATCAAGACAAATTTCAATATATATGTGTTGTGTGTTTATATATGACAATGTTTGTTTCTAGAGCTTACAGCTGATCAACCAATGCTTGCTTAGAAAGAGCTTCTGACTTGTCAATTTTGTTTCCGAGAACAAGCAAGGGAATCCCACCCAAAGAAGGTTTTGTCAACAGCTCATGTAACTCGCTTCGAGAAATAAGAACACTATCTCTATCAGCAACATCTACAACATACCTGTCTTTGCATCCATTAATGAAAGGAACAGAAGAGTAGAAGCATCGAGGATGGACACTTCAAATAACTTGAAAGGGATATATATAATAATAACACTCCACAAGATGAAGCATGCATGACCAGTCTTCCATTAGATAATCGGAAATAACACAATATGACAAAATAAAGAATTAAGTTTTCCATTCTGTGTTTGAAAAATAAACAGGAAGGAATATAACATTATAAAAAATGCTTTTGGGGTCCGTATCCTCTACTCTAGCTTGTTAGAGATCTAAGCAATATAAATGACAATACCCTGAGTCTTTCCTAATGAATAATACTTCAAGGATGATTGAACATCATATTGGACTAATTCAGGATTTTAGTTCTTAATAATACCATCTCATAACAAATTATGTTTCAGCAAATGCAGTTGTGAAATAAAAAATTTCCACACTTAAATCCTAAAGTCTATTTGTTAGAGGAGACATATTAGAGACCTAAATAAAAACTGTTCCCAAGTATTTTCCCTGATAGCTTAAATAAACTTAAAAGAATAGTATAGGTAATCATTATAAGAGTAGGCTCCTCTAAAATTTTCCTTCTCTCCTCAAAGATCTTGGAGGAGGTCGTGTGTTTCAAGGTATATAGCATTTCAAGAAAAAAATATGTTTATGATTGTTTGGCCAGCATTTAACATTTCTGGGAATGTTTGTTAAAATTCAAGTGTTGGGTATCATAATAATAGCACAAGAATTCACAACTAAAAGGAAATAAAATATAAAAATAAAAGAAACAAAATATATAAATGGCAAAGAATGTAATTTTATTAAAAGAAAGAAAAAATACATACTCTTATCTCTAGTCTCAAGGAGAAAACAATGATAACTTCTCTTTTAGAAATAGAAAAAACAAATACAAGAAGAACCTTAAAGGGGAACCTAACATTCTCTCTTATTTTTTCTCTAAGCACTAAAGCAAAAGAAAAGAAAAGAAAAAGACTTTTCGATGAATTCCTAGGAAAATATTAGGCTTCTTTTATAACATGAAAAATGAAGTCTCAAGTTAAGTTCCACCAATGTAGGACTTCTTTTCTCACAAAAGGTTGGGAGGAAGAATGTGGTTGTAGCTTATGAAACGGAAAGCTGCATATCCATCCCTAATTATGGGAATAAATGAAGTAATGCAAGAGTTATAAATGTCTCACTGGCCAGGTTATTAATAATGCTCAGGAATTATTTTTAAAATTTATAACAGACATGAAAACATCGTATTCCCAAAAATAACTAGCTTACTATTCCTTGAAACAAATGCCCCCTTAGGAGAAGGACAGAGGTGTCATTTACATTGTTGATTCTTTATAAACTTCTCCATGAAACCAGAAAAAGCCCTCTACCGATATGAAGCATGTTAAGTAAAATGGGATGAAATGACACTACTTAGAAAAAAAAAACAATGAAATTGCATAATGCAGACAATTTCTTGTTTAAAATTAAAAAAAACTAGAAAATTAAGAAAACGTATAAAGCCTGGGGTACTAAAAAATCATAAGCCAATGTGTTTAACTCAACTTATTTTGGAGAAAAATAGTTTTTTGCCATTTTGTTGAGAACTTTAGAAGAGAAAGGGGAACCATTACTGTAAAAACTATACAGTCAAATATCCAGTTAGTCTAATACTATATGCAACATGTGATCCAAAGCCAAAACTCAAAAGACAGAATGAAAGACATGCAAGTATATGAATGAGCATATGCTTGCACGCATTAATATATATATATACACACACACACATACGAAAGAGAGCATTGAGAGAGACAGTACACAATGGCAGAGACACCGCGACAGTATCGCTCCCACATGGTTCGGAACCTCCTCTGTCCACCAAGGTCCCAAAGCTTTATCGTGACATTTCCCTTGGTCACTTTTCTCATGTTGAACCCAACCTAGGTTTAATAATAGCAAGAATTAGATTTCAATACAAAGGAAAACATGCTCCCATTTCAAACATGTATTAATAGAAGATGCAATAAATAAAACAAAGATACACACAGTTGGAATCATGTCCTCACTGTAGCCCCCAGTCTGCAGGTAAACAAAAACCAAACATCAATGCAATGTCAAAACGAGGCCACAAGAGCAAAACTTTGTGCCAAAATTGAATTTCAGGGTTTGTAAATTAAGTAAATTGCAATGCAGCAAGCAAGTAACTCACGGCAATTGAATTGACAAGAGAAGTCTTCCCAGCATTCTGAAGGCCAACCAGGGAAAGTTCCATCTCCTGTTTGAAAAACAAGCTGACACAACACGCAGAAAGTCATAATCATGTAAGGGCTAATTTGAAAAGGAACCCTTTAATCAATTAACCTAAGCTGAACTTTTAACAAGGCTATCTGAATCAGAAATCCTCAATCAATATGACATGGAATTGTACAGAATATGAATAAATAGTATTGCAAGAATGAGGTTTTACCTGCGGAGCCAATTGAGGAAGGAATCCCAAAGACCCATTGTGTGTGAATGGAAGAAAGCGAAAAGAGAAATTGAAAGAGAGAGAAAGAGAAATTGAAAGAGAGAGAAAGAGAAAGAGAAAGAGAAAGAGAAGGAGGAGGTAGTTGGAGGAAACAAGAAACTTCGCAGACCAAGGAAGAAGAGGTAGATACGATAATGGAATGTGAAGAATAGAAATGGAATCTAAAATAGGAATGCCGCACACATAATATGCACGTCTTGTCCTTTTCCCTCTCTTTTCTCTTTCTTTCTCTCTTTCTAGTACTAACTTGTTTTAAATTATAAACATAAATGAGGTGTACACACCAACGTGGCACCTTTTAGATGGCTTATTTCAATTTAATTTTTTAAAAAAGTTTAACTAGGTCTAGATTTTTTTTTTTAATTTTATTCAATTTAGGCTTATGAGATTATATAGGTTAGCTATCAATTTGTAGTATTTTTGATATTTTTCTTAATTTAAAAAAAATAATAATATGTTAATATAGTTAAGTTAGTATTACATAATCACGTGATTATGATAGTATTACATGATAATAGTAATGTTTGAGTGTTAATGTTTTAAATTCAATTTAATCTCAAATTTAGTTAATTTTGTTTAATTATATCCCATTTTTAAAAAGAATAACAAATAAATCATGAATTGATACGTGGCAGTTCAGATCTAATCAACTATTTAAACTCGTTTTCTCATTAAATCCTATTTTCACAACCTCTTCTTCATCTATGTTATACACACTTCTCATTTGCCTTTTCACTTATTTTTTTTTGGTTAAATTATGTTATTCGTCTCTTTGTAAGAAAATTTTAAATTGGTCTCACTTTTTTATGTGTCTTAATGTGGTTTTTATTTTAGAAAATCTAATGCAATCAAATTTTTATAGATAATATTGTACATACAATAAAATATCACGTGTCAGTTTTTTTTTATTTCTTTTTTAAATTTGTTACATGTCAAGCATTGTGTTATGTAGAAGTGTCAATATTAGTACATTACTAACGAAAAGAACTTGATTGCATAAAAAATTTAAAATAAAAACAAAATTGAAACATTTAAAAAAAAACACTTATTTAAGATTTTCCTACAAAAATAACAACAAATGATATAATTTAACTTATTTTTTTATTCATACAAATTAATTATAAATAGAGAAAAATTAATAAATCACATACACAAATGGCACAAGAGTCACAGTTTTATTTTATCCTACCATATATACAAGACATGAAGTTATATATTCAGTAAAGGTGAATAAAGAATTAATATATACATATAAATGGTTGAAATTTATTAAAAATGATAAAAACAACGAATTTTGTTAAGAATTATAAATTTTTACGATTACGTGTTTTAATGACCTCTCTTAATTTGAACCGAGATTTATTAAAATCTACGAATTTTATCTGATAAAAACTATTTTAAAAAAAAGGTAATGTCAGCACAAGTTTTTTATTCATACCAAACACATATATCATTTTAATTACGATGACAAAGTAGAATGGATCGGGTTGATCTGGAAGCCTGCAATGAAAAATATTGAATGGATTGAAATTTTAAATCCATGAGCTTGCTAAAGTTTAGTGTCACGGGCCTTAGATTGGGCCTTAATTTTTTTTTCACTTGCAACCTTTACGAGCAATTTATGGGTTGATGTAAAAGATGTCTAACCAAAGCTTTTGTCCCATAATTGAAATTCAAAAAATATACTAAATATTAATATAATAATATATTAGTATTTAAGATTAGAAATAAAATAACACTTGTTTTTTCATACTTCTAATAACAGATTTAATTTTGAGAGAGAAAAGAATCTGAAAAAAAAAGTTACGAGATTTTTTAACAAAAGGTTGGTGAGTGTTACTTTCTTCACCACCACAATGTGTTCCCTACACCTCCCCAACTTTTCTTATTTTTAAAACTAACCTTATATAAATATTTATTTTTTACTTTTACTTATTTTAATCTAAAACCCTAATCTTATTCTCATTCCCTTTCTCACTGACGCAGTATCCCCCACACCCCCACACCCTCACACCCTCACATAACTTTCCTTTCTTATTCCTTTCCTTCCTTAGCTTTCTTATTTTTTTATTTTTGTTTCCTTCTCTATTGCTTCCATTGTCACTTACTCATGTGAAATGACTAACTCTACTATCATACATGACAACACATATTGACAAAATCCTAGTATAAGTCAAATGTTTGCAAGACAAAGATGAGGTGTCCCCGAAAGTGATATCAGAGTTATTTGTGGTTCTCATTCCATCTTCGCTACAATATTTGGCTCCTCATTGTGGCAAAGGTACTCATGGCACAATGATGAGGATCCCGAGTCCTTTCTTAGCCGTCGAATGTCTTGGGTGAAAGTTGAACCAAATGCTCCAATGAACACACTGGACATGGCACATATAGTCTTGTCCAACATAGCTTCCACCTTAAGAAAACAATGTCCACAAGGCAATTTAGCAGAGAAATTTACAAGGCGCACACCGCACATTGCACATAAGGAAACAAACTAAACAATTAAGAGATGCAGCATGATGAATGGAAAAATGATAAAATTAGAAATAATATTAACCCGATGTTAAAAGCGATAGGAAAAAAGAAGGTAATTAATGACATTGACATATAATGCATTGTATTCAGACTTGAGGGTCTCCTTCAATGTGATGCATGTACAACAAAGAGTCCCATTTTTTTGCCGAATTCTGAGGTGGGCGTTTGACAAGTGAAACGTGCTTGTCCTCTCTCATAAGCAATGACTGAAGCAGCCGAATTTCACTATCTCTTATCCTTCGATGGAGGTAATATTCGTCCACAAATGTTTATATCCGTTTAAGAATAAAATGGATACTAACATCTGTTTCAGGAATTATGTTGGTTTAAAAATTTTAATTACAAAAAAATAAATATTATAGAAGGACAAAAGAGGAATGTGGAGGTGCAAAGAGTACTCTGTGGTGGTGGAGGGAGTAACACTCGAAGAAATAAAGCCTTGAAGTATTGTGGGCTTTTCTTGAGTTGAATGAAGCCCCAAATATATTGGGCCGAATTCTGTAGGTTTACTGAATTTTTTGAACGATCTATGATGTTATAATAGTAGTAGCACAAATTAAAAAAAAAAAAAACCTATGGACGAGGACCACCACCAGTCGCGGGTGGAGGTTTTGGCCGTGTTTCTTTATCTTTATTATTTTTATTATTTGAGTTATGTGTTGTAGTACTTTAATTTGTGTGAATTTGTTTTAATTTTACTTTTAAATTATTGTGTGTGAATGGAATAATTTAAGAATAAGTTATGTTGAAATACTATTAAACAATGATTTTCTTGTCTTGTCTTATAATTATCCATATAGTTTGTAACATACAATTATTTTGAGATAATCTGGTATGGTTGTGTCTATTTAGTTTTTGTTCAGTGTGTGAGTATGACTATATTTTTTTTTATATGTGAATGTTGTGAGTTTGTGTTTTTTGAGTGGTAAGGAAAAAAATTATTATTATGAATTTCATGATTCTATTTAATATAGTCAAACAAATTGATAGATAGGATAAAAATAATTTTTTTTGTGATTTATGTGTTTAAGCTACCTGATCAAAATAGTCGTCAATCTTGATACGAATTAATCATTCATTTGTATACCTATTTTTGACCTAATTGATTCATTCATTTATCTTTAACCATGTAAAAAAAATATTTGGTCACACATTCTAATTGATAAGAAGTAAATGTTGAGTAAAATAAGGATATGAAGTCAAACAAAGTTTAAGGCATGGCCTAAACAAATATGAAACCAAGGAATCGAAAATGTGAGTGTTGAATAGTTCTCAAATTTTCTCTCAAATAAAATATAAAAAAATAAAAAAATAAAATGAGACTAAGGAATAGATCACTTGTGTTGAAAAAAAGGTTGTGTTATCAAAATGATAGGAGAAATTATTTTGTATAATGATAGAGAATATCATAATACTTTTAAATGCTATACATTTAGTTATTCTGTTCTTCTAGGGGTGTTTTTGAATTCCTGAAAGACCGCATTTCTTCTAACCAAACCTGTGAAAGACCTTTTGATCTATATCAATTGTGTGAATTGTGTAATAAGATAATGTGCAAAAGTTGTTGAAGTGATTTTATAACATGTTAAATGTAAGTGATAGTTGATAAAAAGTGTGTAGAATGAAACGGTGACTTTTTGTGAGCTACTTTGATTCAATAGTTTGGTTAACATTTTTTATATTTTTTTTAGAATTGAATTAATAAAAATTCCATGTCATTCTATTTTTGAGCTACAAGTGAAAATCTTTTCGGCGGTTTGATTAAGGTTGAGAAATTATATGCTCTCAATTCTAATTAGTTAACTTGATTTTTTTTATAGTTTTATCTTTCATGAATAGATGAAAAAGTTCAAATTTGAGATAGTTTAATAATTGTCATTATCACTGTTTTATATGCTTATTTTTTTATCTTTATTTGAATTTTTATTATGTGATTTTCAAATAATCAAGGTTTTATTATAATTTTATTATATTGAATGTTCTGGAAAATACTTCTATATTCGGAAATAAATTTTGAAACATCAAATCCGGAAAAATATTAAAATAAGGAGGTGTAGGGATTTTTATGATATTTTTAACGAGGGATAATTTTGGAATTATAAATTTTAAGGGAGTGCAGGAAGAAAAAGGATGGTGCAGGAAGTAGCAGTCTAATAAGAAAACAGTAACCCACCAACAGATGGCGTATTATATGAGTCCAAAAGCCCACAATTTCACAATCTGTTTTTATCTTGAGAGAAGAAAAATTATCTGCATATTACTAATTTGCATATTTCAATGATAATTACTTTTTTTTGTGAGAATATAAAACAAAATGCTCAGATTTTCTTGAATTATTATGTTCTCTCCACGCTAAAAACTAAACATACCAGACATAGAGATAAATGATAGACGACACTAATAACGAATTATATGATAAACTTTAATACGGAATAAATTTGTATAATTTGATCATGTTTTTATTTTTTCTTTTATTGAATGGTCTTTATTAATTCATATATATTAATCTTTAGGTTTTTGTGGACTTAAGCTATTGCCAGCTGTCTGGGTGCTTAATTATTTTTGTTTTTCTGCTTAGTCATTGCTAAAACAACGAAATGACAAATACATGCACAAAAGTATTTTTCACTGAACTTGAAAGCTATGGCTGAGATTTTTTTATGAGTTACTTTCCAGCAGCCCTAAAACATGAGCAATGCATTATTTTTCCTTTCTTCTTAGACTTTTCTCATAATCTTTTGTACCAAAATTAGCTTGCGTCTGCGCAATGCTAGATTATTTCGTCAAAACTAATTTAAATATGCATATATAAGTGTTTGATCTGAATGCAACGTTTTAAACACAAGCCACACAGCAATAATTGAAAGCTTAGTGTATTATTATACGTATGCAATGCATGATCCAAAGTCCATGAAATATCTACGAGAAAACGAATCAAAGGAGAAGAAAAAACACCACCCTTTTGTCAATCTTTTCTCTCTAAATCTTACGTATTTATTTTCCCATGGAAAATTTGTGTATTTGAGAGAACCACCTAACGTTGGAGTTGACCGTGAAGTCACCAAAGTCAACTTCTGATGTTCTTGAGCCAATGATGTAAGCATGAAGTGTACATATTGAATAGATAAATTAATATGTTATATTATATGTAAACACCAACAAAAATATGAATATATATAATACATATTATTCACAAATATATTTGATCTATTTTTCAATTAATTTTTACTAAATATTTAAAATAAATTCAATCTTATAAAATTGATTTATAAAATAAGATTTATATATATATATATATATATATATATATATATATATATATAATTTTTTTATTTGTGGTTGATGTGAGATTTTTAATACATCTCTTCAAATTGAGGCATATACATGTTAATTTTAAACATGAGACTAACCATTAATAATTGCTCGATAGCAGTCAAATAATAGTGACATGATTAACATAACAAACAACGAATTTCGTTAGGTTATGTTTGAGATGACTTTAATACCATTTTAAGTAATAAACTTTAAATCTAAGTCAACTATACAAAATTATTGTATATCCAATATAAATTTGTCTTATCTTTATTCGATATGTGATCTTTAACTCATCAAATATAATATTAAACACCTAATAATAAATATAAGTGAACAAATCATAATTGAGATTTTTGATTTGATGAGAGTTCTACACACATGCACTTGTTTTTCCAAAGGTGTTAAGAGTGGCAAAAGGAAGTTGAAAAGAGGACGTTTTCATGCATAGTTCTTTTGTTTATTAATTCTTGTTCTATAAGTTGTGTACTTGAATAATTATTTTCATTAAATAATCCATTAGACATGATGATAAAGGTTTCCAATTAAGCACAACATATGTTGAACCCTAACTAATTGGTGATTCTAAAAATTGTTGTTGCTCCTTCCTTATAGTCAAGAATTAATTTATGTTGTTGAATGATTTTGAAAATCATTATCTCCATGACTTTGAAACTCAAACACTTTTTAACATAATAACACATGCATCGTTCCTCACTTTCGTTGTGTAAGACAATTCTATCTCTCACTGACATGTGAATTAAACCCTAAGGGTGTGTTTACTTTGAAGAGATGATTTGTGGGAGAGTGAGTGGATGAATTTGAGAAGATTTGAAGGTAAATTTTTTGTTGTTTATTTGAGTGGATTTGGAGGTGAGTGAGAGTGGATTTGGAAGGAAAGTTTGTGAAAATTAGTATAGAATTTGACCGATGTGACAGATAAAAAAAATGATTTAATTGATAGAAATTTAAGATTACCAAAATACCCTTAAGAGTAAAAGTAATATAAAATGATAATTATTAATATTATATATAATTGTAAAAATTATTATATAGAAAAAAATTAAAAAAATAATTTTAAAATTCCATTTTATTATTATTTTATTATTATTATTATTATTATTATTAAATAGGGGTAATATTGTAAAATCTTCTTCTATCCCGCAAATCTCTTCTCTTGTGCTAGGGGATTAAACCAATTTCGCAAATCCTTGCTTCACAATCGCCTCAAATCTATGGAAACAAACACACATTTTCTTCGCAAATTAGTCTTTCTCAATCTCTTTGAAGAGTAAATCCTTTAAAGTAAACAAGGCAAAAAAGAAGATTAGTTGTTACACACACTAACCTCACATTACAATGATGTCGATATAAAATAAACTGATTAAAACAAATCAAAACTTAAGGCCACTTTTGTCTAATGACTTATTAGTTGACACTACGAAATCAAGTCCAATATGGATAGTTGTTTGTTGTTCTATGTCAAAGATTACTACTCTACTCAAGAAAATCAATAAAAACATACACACTCTCTACCAAAAATGGATTGTTATAATTAATCAAGCTTTTTTAAGTATAATTTCAATATAAAAATGTGATTCATAGAAATTTTTGTTGAATTATTTTAGCAAATTGATCATAAAAAAATATAATTTTTTTTACATCAATAACATAATTTATATTCGTATATAACGTAAACTACACTAATATACTATAATTAGAGTCAATGCCGTATTTAAGGTGTTATTAATGTCGTTGTCACCGGTTTTGCAATCAACAAACAGTAATTTATGTTAAAACACAACTTAAAATACACAATATAGTATAATTAAAGTCAATCTCCATATTTAAGGTTGTCATTGATTTTGAAATCTTATCACGGTTGTTTCATTCAACAAAGAACAGTTTTGTGAATAATGATGTTTTTAAACTAATCATCCGTACTGATTAAGAGATTACCAATGCAATGTTAATATTATGTTAAATATTTGTATTAAAAATTATAATGAAATGTATGAGTAACCTTGTATACAATTAGTTTTACTTGTTTCTTCTTCCAGTATGTGTATGATTACACAGATAAAGAAACAAAGAATATGTACATAAAATCAACTCTCTTAATAATCTTGCTAACAACTAAAGCTCGAGAAATTTCAACTTAAGGACCTGTAGCGGTTAGAAGAAGCAGGTATTGCTAACCTTTTGGAACCTACATATGGTACAAAATATTTATAATGGAAATTTTTAACTCTATTCAATTGAGCTAATAAGGTAACATTTATTTATTTTTTATTTATATAATATAAATTAATCTTATCCTATGTGTGATTTGTGAGGAGGACTAAAATTGTTAAATGTCAAAATCAGATTCAATAACTCTTATCATATTAAGTTCTAATATCATATTAACATAATCAAATTTAAATTTAACTTCACTAAACTGTAGTAAAATAATGAAGTTTGTCCCACTCATACACTCATATATACTGAATTTGATCTCTGACCAATAACGCAATAATTGGTGTTTTAAAAAATACAAATTAAAAGCAATGTATATACGTGGAAGGAAATCAACAAATAATAACAAAAGAAGTTGTTAGTTGATATAGGCAATAGAAGATTGAATTCAACCTTCTACTGCCTTGATAATCATTTAGGAAACCTCAAATAGTCATGTTTGCAGTCAAACATGTTACGACAATTGCGTGTTCTAGGGAAATTGAATTTCAATCCCAACTTTATTAATATTAATATTAATATTGTTAGTCCAATTTTGGGTATTAGAGTTTTTGTTATTATACTTGACTTTTCTATCATAATTTACCCTTTAAAGGTATCTCTATCATTATGATTTTTGAATGTTAATTAAGTAAAACAACATTTTCTATATATTTAGAAGAAAACTCCTTATTTAGAGTAAGACAAATATGTTTGTGTTTCGCAAGTTATTTATAGGATCAAATTCAAAACTTAAAAATATTTTGGAACTCCTTTTTCTACCGAATCTAACCTAATACACTATTTTGATCGAGTTCAGAAAATTTTACTTACAAATTTTAACAATCATTATTTTGTTAAACCTTGTAGCTTTTAAATATTGTTTTCATAATTTTTTAAATACATTTTACAAAATAGACTATATAATTATTGCAAATAAAACCAAGAAAATTATAAGTACAAATTAAAGATAAAAAGTAAAACAAATAACTAAATTGTTAGATAATAAAATTTTTAATTAAATGGGTCACAAGCATTCATTACTCAATGTAAAAGTTTGAATCGGTTATTGACTTAATCATATAAAAATTAAACTTAGATTGAACTAAATCCTCAAATTATAGTATACAATAATTTTTCGCAATTATTTTCACATATATATGGTTGAACAGTTTTATTATATACATCACAAAAATCGAACATAGTTTAATAATTAAAGTTTAGAAAAAATTTAAATACCTCTTTTAACTCATTAAGATGTGTTATATATATATATATATATATATATATATATATATATATATATATATATATATATATATATATAAATGAAGACAAATTTAACAGGTGAAAATAATATGTTGCATGGTTTTCGAGACATGTTCAGTGTAACTAATAATTCCTTGCCGTGATGAAACGTGATTAGCTTGACTTTCCAACGGATATTAGTGTTTTAAGAAATTAATTCTCAAGAATGTGAATATGATAGGTTTTTTAAAGTTACGTTACCCTCTATAAAATATAAATATATTTGAATCGCGTAAAATTATCATACAATAAGGAATAAGGACACCTTAAATCTTGAGTTAAACTAAAATAATAAAGGGATCAAACGTTAAAATTAAACATTTAGTAAACATGCATACAACAACTTCTATATAAATGTTTCATAATTATATATTCTTAAAATTTAATTATATTTGCTACTTATCAAAATATAAGAAAATATATATACACATTAAATACTTAAAAAAAAAAATTCACTTGTCATCAAGAACCTTCATGAATTTGTAATAAAAAAAATATATAACGATCACTTATTATAAACTTTTAGCGAAAAAAAAAATACTATTAATTGTTTAAAAATATATTTAATTGAAATAACGTATGGTACTTATCATATTACATTAATTGCATAATATTTTGAAGAACGCTAACAATTTTTTTTATAGTTGTTGTTAGCATTTTTTTTATCTGAAATTTGTTTAAAACCATAATTTGGTGAGCATTGATCTAAACGGAGAGAGAATAAATGAAAATAAAACTTAGTAAAAATTTTGACATTTTTAATAAATTTCAGTTAATTAAAAAATGTAATAGTGAAAATATTTAAATTTCACTAATATTTCTTTTTACTTTTTACCGGCAGTTGTATATAGAAAGACGTGGTTAATAAAAAAGTAAAACAACACATACAAACTAATATATTTTTTTTTCTCTCTTCCATTCAAAAGGTTATAACGGCATTTAAAGTTTTGTGTAGGAATCTGAATTCTCTATATAGTTTTTCAACAGTTGAAGCTACAAGTTCTGCCCTCTATTACTTTCTTTTGTTAGCGTGTTTTTCATTTTCTTTTTGAGATAATCAAAGACTTTAGTATATAATTAGTTAATATGTTGAATTTTAGGTCGAGTTATTTAATATTATTAATTTTTATTGAAAACTATTAACAAGCTTTACTTAATTTCTGATCAAATTAGTTTAATACATTAGATGAAACTTTAAGATACCAATCCCCCACATCCAAAAATAAAAGAATATTTTTGGATAAGGTTTATATGAACATGGTACATGACATACATGTATTTTAACCAACCATGATTACATTAAAATAGTGTTCTGAATCATTTATGAACATGTGGGATATATTTAAGCAGACAAAACATCACTCTTGTTTCGCCAGTGAAGCAACAGTTTGGATAAAACAATCACAGTTTAAGTCCATTTACCATACTATTTAGGACGATACTATTTTCATGACACAATAGTCAACACAAACAACAGTGTGAAAATGTCGAATTTTCCAAAGCTCTAACTGTTTACTAGGTTGTTGCTGTTTCATTTTCAGCCAACGTACCCAGGAAAATATAAGTCACTAAGACACACAACACACAAAAAATATTACTATTGCTTACTATTACTTACTATTATTATCGTGTACGTGTTGAAAACTAATTGGTAATAAATGAAACCTTGAATAAAGTTTTTAAAGCTTAATTTCCATGTGTTAAATTAAAATTGATTTGCACTACCAATTAACAAAAAAATCACATTGATAAATATAAATGTGATTTTTAAGATGAAAGTTATAAATATAATAAATTTAGTACAACCATATACAATATATTTGTACGTATTCTTGTGTACAAAAAATTATTCAGAAAAATTAATATTGCATTTATTAGTTAAGAGGTCTCTTCAACACAGCATTTAACATAGTATGACATTTTTTTTTGAGAGCTCTCTTGAACAGTATTTAGAAATCGTAACGATTCTTCATTTCGCAATTATAGACCGTGTCATTTCAACTTGATAAGGTTTGACCGGTTCGCCATTATGATAGCTTATCCGGTTTAACATTCGCAAGATGGCAGAAGTTATGCCATGATCGGTATTACATGTATACTGATGATAGAAGTTAATAATAAAGTAAAGGTTTAATCGATTCATATGTCTCTATAGAGTTTAAATTTTTTGTGTTGTGGCATGAGGTAACATTTAATAACGACGTGGCATAGTAACAATTTATTAGGTGAATTTATTTGATTTTAAATTTTTAAAAACTTTAAAACATGGTAAATTTAATAAAAACAAAACGTTATATTTATTTTTGAAAATGATATTAAAACGTATTAGGATTAAGTTTGGTATTTTGGAGTCAAATTTTGAGTGTGCAAGAAAATTGGGAAAAATAGGATTTTTCGTGGATTCGTTCTGGTTCGAAATTGGGAGAAAATAGGGTTATAATGAGAAATTAGTTGTGGATGAAGTTTGGTTTTACAATTTTGGCATCATTTATCGGTGATTTTTCGGTGGAATCGTCAAATTGTTAGTGGTGAAGCACTGTGGGCAACACCTGAAGTAGAGTCTTCTGAGTTGACTCAAAACCAGCATAGAAACATTGCACGATGTTGGCGACGGAGGAGGTCGAGGAGTTGGGAGGGGGAGAAGTCGAGGGGGAGAGGGTGGTGAGTGGCGGAAGTGGAAGATAAGAGAGTGGAGGAGAATCTGAAGGTGGAAGAGATAGACAAAAGAGAATGAGAAAGGTGTTGTGTGGCGTTGGGTTATTACAGTGTAAGGAATAAGGTGGTAGTAGAGAGAGGATAGTACCATTGAGACAAATTTACAAACATGTGGCGTGCGTGAAGAATTGGTGACCACAGCAGCGATGTCCAGAAGTCAAAACCACCAAAGGAATTGAATAATCCAGTGCAAAGATAAATCAACCAATTCACCAATGAGAGATAAATTATCACAGAAGAAAAATTGGCTCTTTTTTTCCACTTCTTTCTCATCAATAAAAACACACTAAAAGTTCATAAACCCAGAAGCCAAAGCCATAAGCAGAAAACACTATAAAGTAAGGCATGGGAGGTGCAATAGGCAGTTGGATTTAGGGGTAGGCGTGGATGTAGATGTTGAAGAGGTGGGTGTAGGAGGGTGAGAAGAAGGTTTCCCAGAGAGGGGAGAGGGTGAGGAAGAGGAAGGCGATTTTGGAGGTGGAGGAGAGGTGGAAGGTGGTGTGTGGGGGCGGCAGCGCGGCGGAAGAGGGCGAAGGCGTCGGCGGAAGAGGGCTATTAAACCATTTTTAGGTTTTCTTCTTCTTTATGTGATGAGATTGTGGAGTTGATTGATTGTTGAAACGAAAATATAGAGAATTTGTTTATGGTTGGATTTAGAATGGTTAAGACATTTATGAGCTTTGAAATCTCTTCATTTGCGAGGACTATATTTATTAAATATAATTTATTTTAAACTTAAAATAAAATAATTTCATGTAATGAGTTGTTATTGTGTCACATGGTTAGTAAATGCTACCTCAGCATGCCACAACACAACAAATTTAATGCCTTCCACAACAATTAACAACAAGGGCATTATTAACTCAATTTTACATAAATAGGGACCAAAATGAGCACTTTCAAAGTATGAGGACCTAATTGACGCAAATCTGCACAAATAGAGACCTCCAGATCAATTAAACCTAAAGTAATCAACGAAATATACTGTGAAATGTGAAAACTTTATATGAGTGTTAACCATTCTATTATACTATATTTATCGGGGTTAGGGAGTTTATTAAATATGAGATCATGTGACTAAAGAAACATAGTAAAATTCTATATCAAAATGTAAAACATAAGACATCATGACTAACCCAGATGTTGGTGTAGACACCACTAGATCAAAATGTAGATCTTCTACAAACAACCCCAACTTTGCAACACACTCTTCAAATATGAAGGAATGAGTCGCCCCCAAATCAAACAAAACAACACATGACTTCTCAAAAAGTAACCAGCAACTGATAATGATGTTACCTGAGCTAGCTGCCTCTGCTCTAATCAATGCATAAACCCTATCAGCTTCCTGTGGTCTGCCACCACCCCTCTGCACTGATCTCCGTAGGGCAATCCCTAGCATAGTGGCCCTCTCGCCTACAAATATTACACCTCTTGAACCCCGCCATCTGAGGGTAAATAGACTAAAGATATGGCCCTCCACATAAATAACACTTCACTACACTACTCCGAAGGAACTAAAGGCTGAGAGGAAGAACCCCTAGACCCAGAAGAGGATGGTCTAAGATAAGGGGTCCTCCTAGAACTGAAGCTGCCCCTAGACACTGTTGGACCTCCAACCCTCAGTGGTTGGCTCTGCTGGCTCTCAACTTCTCTTTTGGTCTTTTCCCAGACATTTGCTCTTTCCACCATCACTGGAAACTCCTTAATGCAAAGACCAACCACCATAAACTTAATGTCACCCCTCAGCCCGTTCTCAAACTTTTTACACTGCCACTCCTCATCCATAGCTAAAGTATGGAAGCGAATCAAGTGCTTGAACTTATCAGCATATTCTGACACATACATGTTTCCTTGGACCAACTGCAGAAACTCCACCTCTTTTGCAATCCTCACACTGTTTGAAAAATATTCAGTGTAAAATTTCCTCTTAAAGACTTCCCAAGAAATCTGGACTCCACTACTCTCCAATAAAGACCTTGTGCTGCTCCACCAATGGCTAGCTTCCCCAGAGAGCAAGTACTCTGAGAAAGCCAACCTATTCTCCTCAGGACACCTCTTGGCATTGTAAATCCTCTCCACATCTCTAAACCACTGATCAGCTTCATCAGGGCTGCATTTGCCAGTGAACTTGGTTGGATGGTGTTGTAGGAAGCTTTTCAAGCTCCACTCTTGAGGATGGTTGAATGAAGAAGGACCTGCTGTAGCCCTACCAATTAGCATCAAATCTAAATACTACCTCTGGAATGTCTCAACTGACACCCTGGCAGCTTCCAACTGCTGCAAGGCAATAATATGCTGATTTACCAATGTAGTGTTTTGTTGCTACATTGCTTCCAACACATACTCCATCATTCTTATCACGTTAGATGTGTCAGGATTATTGGGTGAAGAAGGAGGAGACCTATTTGCCATCTCCTGCTTACACAGAGAGAAAAAACCATCAGTCTAACTCAAAGAGACAAGGACAACCATTATACATAACTAAGAGTATACAAGCACAAGCAATGCACACTCAAAACCTACAGGATTCCTAAGGAAAGAACTTCTCTGATACCATTAATGTAACATCCCAAAATATATAGTAAAAACTATATAAATAGTAGTCATCATTATAATATTATAGAACAGTTAGAGACTTGCAGATAAAGAGTTAATCTTACAGTCATCCAAAATGGCTATAAAATTTAAAACTTTATAAATAATGGAGTATTGCAAAACTTATACAAATAAAAATGAATAGCCTAAGTAAACTAGACAACCGCATCATCCCCCCAAAACCTACTCTAGGGGCACCTCATCTCCCTCTACTCACATCCATCGGATAATCATTGCAAAAGAAAAGCACCACACATACAAAAAGGCAAACACAAGCAAAAGGGTAAGCTAGATACACAAGAAAACATACACTATAATATCATATAACATACACCAGATAATTCAAGCAAAGTAACTAAATCACACATCCTAGCATATTATATTCTAGACTTGACTCGTCCAGACTTAGAATGATTGTCGAGCTATGGCGGGTCATGCACTCATGGTGGCCTCTATTGCTTTACAAAGTCATTTCCAATGGGTTTCACCCTACCACCCTCACGAGGTTAGTCTGTTCCGGGCCTTGAGACATATTGGAAGCCCCCACGACTAAGACCTCCTACTACTCCTCACGACATGGTTCAATCCTCTCTACTTGAGAATGAAAGAACATTGGATTTTCAAGATAATCCACAAGACTAAGCTCCTGCATTCATTCTAAACAACCTGGAATCTTACCAAGAGATTCTCCATTGAAACTTACATTCACCCCTTTGAATCACATACTTTTATTTGTAATTATCATCCATGTTTATCCTCTATTATATAATACAATACACTCTCAAACATACTTCACAAACCAAGGAACACCCAACATAGTACAACACAAGATAATAGAAAAAGATAGTAAACTAAACTCAGAACTTTCGCACAACGCACCCCATTCGTAGAGCGAGACTAGGAGTTTCTCGCACAGCGACTTGTCTCGCTATGCGAATTAACTCGCTATGCGAATTAACTTGCAGAGGTATCATACCTCAACCTCTCGCATAGCGCCCCCAGGTCGCTATACGAATGTCCAGACAAAGACCAACCTTCTCAACCACTCGCTATGCGCCCCTTTTCGCTCTTCGAATAAAATTAGCAAAAGTCTCAGACCCCAACCAAGAGCATAACGTCCTAATTCGACATGCGAATCACTAGACAGAGAGAAACCCTCACCATTCATTCGCATAACGCCCAAACTCGCTGTGCGAATGTCCAGACAAAGAGAAAACCTCTCAAGTCATTCACACAACGCACTAATTCACTGTGCGAATGCCCTTGGCAGAGAACATCTCGCCATAGCAACTCGCTATGCGAAACTATTCGCACAGTGAGTCTGCATAATCTGCAGAACGAAATTATGCAGATTTATGCAACACAACCACAAAATGTCAATTCTAGCTATTTTTCCCAACTTCTAACACTCCCAGATTGTATTATATACCTAATTAGACTTGTCTAAGTGATTCTAAACATTCCTATCCTCAATCTAAAGTGTGTATGAACCAATTTCCATTATAAAACATCAAATTCGTCAACTTAAGGACCCAAATTCAAATCTCCCACTTTGCACACTTTTTTTTACCATTTGAATGGCTTAAACAAGTCACAAATGACTTATCCAAAATATCCCAACAAACCAATTGAGTCCTTGACCTCTAGTTCTGATTTTCACTACCTCACTTCCTCCAAATAGACTCAAAACATGCAGAAATCACTTAACCTTCTATCTAGTTACTCTTATGACAGATTACCCTCAACCATATGATCAAAACAATTATACTCCACATTCATTTTAGTTTAAAAACATCAACTTCACAAATTTAAATCAAGTAATCAAATTACATAGAACACCATATCACTCAAATTCCTAAATTTATTTTAATCACTAATATATCACAAACTTCATCACACATACATACCAGAATACTAATTAAAAACATAAATCTAGCTTCCCTTACCTCAGAGAAGTACCACCCAGCTCACAGAGTTACTCCGACAATGCCTTACACCGCAAGGAAACTCAACAAAAAACCTACAACTCACCAATTGGTGATACAAATTCAACTTTAAAACCTAAATTGAGCTAAGAATTAAAGAGAAAGAGTACAAATCACATGTAACCAGAATTTGCTGCATGCTCACAGCCCCAAAATGCGCAGAAGAAAACGGAAACGACTTACCAGCTGAAGAACAAGAAACTGATCGGTCAAGATCGTAGCCTTCGACACCAGGATCGCATAGGCACCTCCTGATCGTTGAACAATCAGCTCAATTGAGAGAAAATCTAGAGAGAAGCAAGAGAAAGAGTAGAAAACAATGTTTTAGATAATGAACCGAGCTTTAGAAAGTTCTATTTATATTATAAGATTATTTTTGAAGTAAAAAACTCGTCTCATTATCTTAATACACTTATCTACTCTAATACTCTATTTTCTAGGTTCTTACACATTTCAATTTTCATTTCAATATTATAGTTATACATTAGTCATTATAAGGCCAATCTAAACCTGTTTCTCATGAGTTTTTCTGTTGTCGAGGGTTCGTGCTTGCTGCATCTTCGCCGAGGAAGAGTTTGTGGTTGTGCAAAAGCCCTAAACTGTTAGCTGCTTGATAGACCATCGAGGTAAGTTCTGAGTCCTTCTTTGTTTGTATTTGAGTCCTTCTATTTAATTGTTCAAGGTCTATTTTTCTATTTAAGTGTCGCACTTGAGCCTTTAGATATTGGGGTAATAGATATAATTCTTAGCACAATTGAAGCACAATGAAGAATGAATGTCGGCAGAAAGATATTAAAGCACAATTCTTAACACTTGAAGAAAGAAAGAATATGGATGTTGTGTCATAACACTTGAAGTTTGTGTTTTCAATTAATCTTCATTTATATGGATTAATTGATAATCACAAGGCTAGATTGGTAGTGCTAGGAAGTAAGCAAGAATATGGACTAGACTAGGACGGGACCTTCGCACCAGTAACCAAGATGACCATTGTGCACATAGTTCAAGGATGAAGTTTACATCAAACTTCTTACCGATAAGCCCACACCACTTAATATTGTTTGTAGACTAAACCATTTTATATGGTTTGAAATAGGTACCAAGAGTATGGTTTGAAAAGTTTAGATCCATACTACTTGGTGTTTCATTCACACAAAGTCAATATGATCCATCCCTCTTCCTACAAAGGACTTCTAAAGGCATTGTCCTACTACGTGCTTATGTGGATGACATTGTGGTGACTGATGTTGATGAAAAGGTTATTTCTAGAATTAAACAATTGATGAAGAGGTTATTTCTATTATGAACCTACAAGCATATTTGTAAATCAACACAAATATATTCAAGATCTGATTGAGTTGGAAAGCCCCACCAATTCAATCCTTGTTAACACCTCAATGGAAGTTAATGTATAGACAAGATGAATGTGACCTTGAAGATCCTACTTTTTATAGCAAGTTGGTTGGTAGTCCTATATGCCTAACCATCACTCATGCATATATTCATGCAATCTCGAAGACATTTCCACGTTTCACTAGTGCAATGCATATGTTTTAGGGAAATGCTTCAATTTCCCAAAAATGTAAGAAATAAGATTCAGTCTCTAAGTCATCTACTGAAGTCGAGTATCGTGTCATGTCCATTGCATTCTCTAAAATAATTTGGTTGCATGATGACAACACAAGTGCCATACAAATTGTAACAAATCAAGTTTTCCATGAACTCATAAAGCACATAGAGGAGGTTGATTGTCACTCAATTAGAAAATCTAGAAAATGTAACGATTATTCTCTTTTATTAGGATTCACAACTCTAGAATAAATATATATATATATATATATATATATATATATATATATATATATAATCATAAAAATAGTATTCAACACGATAAAGTAAACAAAAATACAAATATTAGAAACAAATAAAAATTATCAAATGTGTATTACAAATATATCATTAAACAAAATCACACAAAAAAAGTTATATAATTAAGAGTATGATAAGATAGAAAATACCTTTGAGATTTAAGAAATTTTTCTAGTCAAATTTTTGAGAGATAATAAAAATTGTTTTAACAAAATAAATCTTTTTTAAATAAAACAAAAATTAAGAATCAAAGACAATAACTAAGATAATTATTTTATATTACCTAGTAAATGAAAATATCATGTCATTGCACGTTTAAAATTAAAAGTCTCTCGTATGAAAAAAAATAAACAATAAATAAAAATTTTAAAAGAGGGTAAAAATTGTCAAATGAGAGACCTAAAAACTATTTTTTTTCTCTCGGATTAAAAAAAAAATAAGAATATTAAAAGAGAATAAAAATAGTCAAATGTGATAGCTAAAAACTTTTTTTTTCATTGTAATTAATAATACATCATTTGGACATATTCATACTAAGGTTTTGATAAAAAAGAAAGTATTTTAAAGATCTAATTGGATTTTGTGAATATAAAACAAACCAAATAATTAGAATATAGGAGGAAAAGTGTGTGACGAGAAAAAGAAGAGTTATAAAACTAAAAATTAATAGAGTTTATGTTACCTACTAAAAATTGTTGCTACTTTAATAATTCAAACCACGATGAAAATAAGGACAGAGATAAATATTGGAATATAGAGAAGACAAATATGTACACACTATTCCCATACTAATTAAAAAAATTGAATATCATTTATACTCATACTAATATTAAATTAATATGAGAAATTTTATAAAAAACAGAACGAGTTAGGATAATACTCACACAAACATGTTTATTTGTCATTCTTAAGAATGATCACATGGTAAAAAAGAATAACATGGTAAAAAAGAATGACATATGTTTGGTTTCCAAATTAGGCATTTTGGAAAGAAATTAAAGCATTATAATCTCTTCTCTCTTGAAGTATTTTTTTTGTAAAGTAGGAAAAAGGAAGGAAAGTCAACTCAAACTTTTTTGTGGATGTAAATGAAAACAACAGAGAATTAAACCCTAGTTTAAAATGATTGAAAGAAAAATGTGGTTGTATAAACAAATTTTAGAAATTCGATTTGATTTGAACTGTTTAAGTTGATGGAGCATCTGGTAATTGATAAATATGTCGAAAATCATGACTGAAATTTTGATGTCTAAATAATAGTTTGAAGAATTTATATAACATTGTTTTATTAGCATTTGTCTGGGTCCAAGCTTTTGTTTTCTAGTTAGGGAATAGATCTATATCCGAATATTCAAACTTGTGTGTGATGATTTGGTGTTTTGATTCAGGCAAAGTACTGTTAAAACAAATGGTCCATTTTTCTTTCTTGTGGTATCTTCGCTGACGCGTTCACACATTGGAAGTAGTTAGTAGAAATAGAAAACGTCGAAGAAAAATTATGAGAGGAGACTCTGAATGTGTACATCACTTGCGGTATTGTCTTACTTTTACTTAATACTCTTACCATCCTCAAGAGCTTTGAGTCAGTGAGTGGAGTATCTCACGCTTCAATCTCAAGCAAAGTTGGTCGATGAGGTGGCGCTTTCTGATTGAGACCCGGCACGTGCCTCATCCCTCATGCACACGTGTTCATTTTTAACAAAATCTCTAACACCATACAAGGGACAAGTGACAAACAAGAAATTGAATTGAATAATCCACTCAATTTTGCTCATCAATAAAAAAATGATAAATTGAGATAGTGGGGTTTGATGACTTTTGGCAACTTTGGAGTTTAGAGTAGTTGATTTCTGTATATAAATAAGTAGGTGGTGCTGCTCTATCGTTACTTAACTCTCTTAAACTCTCATTCTCTCTCTGAGTTAGTGACACTCTCGTTTTGAGCCTCAGGTGTTCGACGATTGTTCTTCATATCTTGGCTGTCTAGCATTTCCCTTTTGGTATAAAATGGGAAGACAGCCATGTTGTGATAAAGTTGGGTTGAAGAAGGGGCCATGGACTGCAGAGGAAGATAAGAAACTTATCAGCTTCATTCTCACCAATG
Organism: Vigna angularis; assembly: GCF_016808095.1. Taxonomy (NCBI): domain Eukaryota; kingdom Viridiplantae; phylum Streptophyta; class Magnoliopsida; order Fabales; family Fabaceae; genus Vigna; species Vigna angularis. The sequence goes on from NC_068976.1 coordinate 26,582,080, forward strand.
GCCAATATTGCTGGAGAGCTGTCCCTAAGCTTGCAGGTATCCTCTCATTGCTCCTATTTTTAATCATTTTAGTCCTTAATCAATGCCTTCAAAATGGGAGGCTGAAATCCCAGTTTTTTTTCATGCTCATGCTGTTTTGTTTTTAAAACGGTTCATCAATCTTTTGCATTTTATGGTAATTGGTTTTTGGTATTTCTTCCTTGTTCCTCTGTTCAGTTCCTTTGATTTCCATTCAAGGAAATCAAACACCACTCAAAATTGGCATATTCATTTCATCTTTCGGAACTACTCTTCAAAACATGTTTTGGCCTTTTAACTACCATAATACATCGAATGGTGTTTCATTTGAGGAAAGAGATCCCCTTGACTGACTTCAATGAGTTCAGACTAACGATTGGGGTATGGTTCCATGCAGGATTATTAAGGTGTGGGAAGAGTTGCAGGCTGAGGTGGACGAATTACCTTAGACCAGACTTAAAGAGAGGCCTTCTTTCAGAATACGAAGAGAAAATGGTCATTGATCTTCATGCTCAACTCGGCAATAGGTTATTTCCACCCCCACCATTTTCCCTTGTTTAACTTTTCTGCATGTGTATTTTTTCTTGAAGAACCATACTAATGATTAAACAAAATGATTGCTACACTGCTCATTTGAAAAATTATACTAGGCTTATCCCGGGAAATGATTAAAACCATCCAAAGATATCTTAAGTATCACCAAACGCACCAACCAAATTGAGTTTATTATTCTATAATTCATACGCCTCAAGTTGTAATTTCTTTATTCATCTTAGGCAAAAGACGTGGTCCTATAATGGCTCACACCTTCCAGGGGAAGGAGGCGTACAAAGCTTGTAGACCAACCTCTTTTCTTTTCATTCTTTCATTTTTTTTTTCAGTACTAAAAAAAGTAAAAAGGAACTGCTCATGATTGCAGTTAAAATTGACTAAAACTGGGTGTGATTGACGTAGAAAAGTAAATAGGGTCGAAATTTGTCTTGTGGGAAAAAAATTCTGATTTCGTAACTTGCATGGCAGATGAAACATTTTAGTGGCTACAAAGTCATTCTTCCTTTCAAGTGATGTCCGTGTGGACCTTATGTTAATGATGGAAACTTTCTTTCGCGTGTTTTATTTTTGTAATAAAAAAATATATGTTTGCATATTATTGTTTTACTGATTTGTCATTTTCCTTTTCAGATGGTCCAAGATTGCTTCTCATCTTCCTGGAAGAACTGATAATGAGATAAAAAACCACTGGAACACCCACATAAAGAAAAAGCTCAAGAAAATGGGCATTGATCCTATCACACACAAACCACTCCCTAATGCAAATCAACAAACCCAAAATCATCCCCAACAAGAACAACAACAACAACAACTACACCAACCACCTGAAGAAGAGCAAAATTACCAACAACCTTTGCAAATTGACTTTGACACCGAGGTTGACCCTAACAAGGAGCTAGAGATTTCAGTTGAATCATCAAATGTCAGTGAAGGCAAAGAGGAAGAGCAAATCATGGCAACACCTCAATTTGAGACAATGGATCAGCTAATGAATGGGTTCTGCACAGATGAAGTTCCAATAATTGAACCTAATGAGATTCTAATGCCTTGTGCTCCTTCCTCTTCAGCCACCTCTACATCTTCTTCAAATTCAACCAACATCCTTGAAGACCTGCAGCTACCTGATTTTGAATGGTTTTGTGATTACATTGATAGTAGTCTTAGTAATAACAATAACAACCATGAAGACAAGAACACCAATAATAGCAGTGTGGCTTTGTGGGATGATGATGACGACTTTATTAGCAAACTTAATTGGCTGATCTCTGAAGACGATGACTGTGATGGTCCTCTCACTCAATTCTCAAGAACTGTCACGGATTCATGGGCTTTTGGCTTGTTTTGATTTCAAATTTTCTACCCTTTTCTTTTGCCCTGTTTTCAATCTGATTCTAAGCTTTTAATTAAGAAGAATAAACAGATAATGATTAGGAAGAACACAGCTCTTGTTAAGCATTACCAACTTTCCTCCTAACTTCTCACTTTTTCATGTACAAATAATATGTATGTGATATATGATAATGGAAATACGTTCCTTTCTTTATTTTTATAAGTTTTTTTGCAATAGCTTTACACTTTTTATTACATGTATTATTTATTCTTGGCTTTTCATTAGCAGCACTTTCTGTTTATTTGTTTTATATTAAGACACAAATCTCGAATATGAAAATTCTTTGCCACTCAACCTTGTGGCATGGGTGGAAGCATGCTGATTTGTTCTATTGAGTCGCACTCAATTTTTATTTTTATTTTTCAGTGTAATTACTTACTGCAAATATATATATATATATATATATATATATATATATATATATATATATATATATATATATATATTACTTACACCATTTGAAGAGACCCTATTAAATATTGATTTAAATAATTTTTTATTTTGTCATAAGAGACAAAACTAAAAAAAACAGCATTCTTTTACTTTTTTAAAATTTATTATCAGTTATTATTTTCTAAAAGGATATACAACTTCCACTCTTTTAAGTATATTATTCTATTACAAAACTTAATATAACATAATATCATAAAATATATCAATAATTAAATGATAATATTATCGTGTATGATAAATGAATTTATTTTAATATTATTTTATTTACTTTTCTATACTCATGAACTTGAACATTAGAAAGTCATTTGCAAATGAAACTCTATTTAATATATCTTCAATTTTCATTACTATTAACGCATTAGCTTACATTCAACTAGCTAAGATTCAACGAGAATAGAGATTATCTCTCATAATAAAAAAATATTTGAATTCAGTTAAAATATCTGGTATAGGACCAACACAATTTTTCTTGACTATATGTATTAATAATTCTAAAAGTTGTCTTATTTATCATGTACACATAATCTTATTATAATTTTTTGTCTTTGACTTTTATTGACTGATTAATGCAAATTTTGGATTATAGTATATTATAATTTTTATCTCTCATACTATATTTTAATAAAAATCCCTATACTAAATTTTTGTGTTTTATTAAATGTTTTGAAATTTTAAAATTTTTCAATTGAATATTGTCGTTATTAACTATGTAACGCGACACTTATTTTATCTTGTCATCTTTTTAAATATTGTTACATAATATTTAGTATTTCATAATTTTGTAATTATATATTTTATATTTTTATAATTTTTATATTTTTATATTTTTTAATTTTATATTTTTTAATTCTAATTAAATTTTAAAATAATTTCCATTGAATACAATAAATTCTTATAACTTGTTATTATAGTCTTTTTATAACCAAATATCATAATTTCTTATAACAAAATATTATATAAAATTATTTGAGCGTGTTAATTAATTGTGACATTAATTTAACTACAAATATTTTATTCAAGTTATAAACACTACTGTAAAAAAGTTATTGATATATGTTATTTTCAGTGTTCAATTTCACGTCTTATTGGGAGATGTTAATTTAACGTCAGATCCCTTTTCTCGGAAATCAATTTTAACGTTGAACCTCTCTCATAAACCGACGTCTATCTTATTTTTTTAAATTAATTTGTTTTTACAATATTATCACACCTAAAATACAGAAAATCATTTCAACCCATCACAAAATTATATATACTATGAGTTTCAAGCAATGGAGATTGAGCACTCCATGTTGTCATCGAAATCTATCAATTCACGCACAAAACTACATCATAAGCAAAAATCAATCGTTACAAACAAAATTTAATCGGTGCAAATTAAAGTTAATCGGTGCAAAATAAATTAATTGGAAGAAAATCAATCAAACATACCTTGTAGCAGCAATGACGAACACGAACGAAACAAAAACCCGCACGAAAATGCGAAAGATAGTAAGGCTCGCGTTCTGAGTTTTTAGGGTTTAAAAGAGCATTTGACGTCGGTCTCCCTCCACCACCGACGTCTAATTGCTAAAGAAATCCATTTTGGTGCTACTTTTGGGATATTTTTCGCAGGTTATTGACGTCCGGAGGAAAGGATCTGACATTTAATGTGTATTAGAGGTCGGCCCCTTTTATGTCCGACGTCTAATTTTTTAAAGTGACATTTCAATTCTGATTTTATACCTTCTGACAGAGAATTTGACATCTGATCTAGGAGAGAGAGACGACGTCTATATACACTAAGACGTCACTGGAGCTAATAGCCGATGTTTATAAAACTATTTTATTTACATAACTGTCATCGAACGTTAATTATTCCGTTATGATATGCATGGCATTATATACAGTTTTTATACCAGTGAAAATTTGGACAATAAATCACAAAAATTTAATAAATATTGAGTTGCCAAATTTACCATTAATAAAAATTTTAGAGACTTAATATTCCATTAATTTATTAATAAAGTATATTTTATGCATGATAATGATTAATTATATAATACTTTTAATATCTTAAATTTCATCATAACACTTTTAGAGCATTCAACTTAAAATCCACGTGCATCATTAAAAACAACTTACTCATTTATTGGATTTGAAATAACATTGATAGATGTGAGAAATTCCTTAAAAAGTGCTAAGTATATATTATTTATTGTGCGTTTATGTTTCCAAGTTATAGACAAATGAGTTTTCATTTTTTTTTCCATTATTAGTCAAGTGACAAAATAAAGGAAGAGTTTTTATTTTTTTAATTTATTTATTTATCTATTATCAGTATAATTATAAACATACAATACAATATTATTAATTATTTTATCTTGTACTGTGTTGTTTGAAAACTAATACCTATGATTAATTTCCAACTTACATATTCCATTGTTAATAATTCTGATAGATGTAAAAACTCGTTAAAATATATCTTGTTACAAATATTAATATCTTTTATATTAATTTCTTTTAAATATTGGCCATATGAACAAATATAATACAAATATTTAGTTGTTAAACTTTAAATTTCTTTTGCTAATCTTTGCATATATAATAAGTCTTTCTAGTTTGATATAAGAACTTTAAGATCGTTTAATATAATTAATCTCTTTAATATGTTTAGTTTAACTTCGTGTTTTGAATCTTTAACTCGATATCACTTTCTTCGATTTATTTTGCTTTGTGTCTTATATATCTCTAACTCAACTTTATGTCAAACATCACATGTAAACTTAACATAATTTTAACATTATTTTACGACCTTGAGATATCTTTTTGATAAATGTAGAAAAGATTAATGAAATTTGTGTTTCCTCACAATTGTCAAAGAAAAGTTGAAGTCTAAAAACTTATCTTGCAATTAGGAGGTACCAAGAACTTTTCAATTGAAATAAATGTAGTTATGTGATTCAAAGATAGAATTTGTATACCTGAGTTGACTTAGTTTGTATCCATATTTGAGAAAAATGAATTAAATATTTCATTTTATTGTTCTAACATGAAGAGAGACACACCTTAATTGTAGCATCTTTTTTAACTTTTCAGAAGGTTAAAAGTGAAATAAAATACCTAAGTGGCTATTACAATGACTTGAGATTTTTAAGTAGAAATGAGATAATATATCAATGAATTTTTTTACTCAATTTATCAATGAAAATGTATGACTTTATATGGGTTATAGTTAATTGGTTAATAAAGGGTGTTATTTCTTACCAATTAGTATGACTTAGTTTATTTGAAAGAATGCATTATGTACATCTTAGTATTATATCCAATATAATTGTAGTATAAGCCACTAGTAAAATGAAGGGTTTTAATATTAATTTTTTTAACATTATGTTTTAGTGTCTCTACTAAAATATATCTAGACGAGATAAAAGAGAAGGATTTTTGGTTTCAATTATCTTCACAATGGAAGCCAAAAGCAATTAAAAGAAGATTGAAAATAAACAAAAATTAAACTTGAAGCGAAGAATAAACTTCGATATGAAAACAAATGAAACCTCTTTGACTATATGTTTCGGTTCCTTGGACAATCGAAGTTTATTCTTCTATGTATGTTTCGATTTTTGTTATAACTGAAACCTAATTTTGATTTTTTTTTTCTTAAAATAATTTCAATTTGTTTTTCTTTGTGCCAACATTATAACTTAGACAAAAACAAAACAACCAGAAACATATAAACACAAACCAAATATAACAAACATATATATTAAAACATATAAAAATATAAATTTTTAAAAACATGAAAGTGCATAAGCTAGGTACTACAACAATGCAAAAACGAGTATGGAAGAAGAAAACATGTGCTACAAGAATGCTACCTTAATGCAAAACTTGGACATGAATGACGACACAAAATGTGTTAAGAAAAACATAACAAGTCTTAATAAAATAGAAAAAAAAAAGAAGCAAAGGAAGAGAGAACGAATGAATGAACCAATGACAGAAAGGAAACAAAGTGAAAATGAGTGAAAATGGCACCTCACGAGTGCAGCAGTGAGACCAACAACTCTCTTTGATCAAATTATGGGACACGCTTACTTGAGACTATTAGCCAGGAAGACGTTCGATATAGGAACTATTATATAAACACCAATGAAATATGAGTCCAACCTTATAAGGCAATAACGTCATTCTCTACCCAAAATCTTAAGACAATGGGTTAATGAGTTTTTCACCTTTATACAACGCTATACTTTCTCATTTTTATCTAATTTGAGACTTGAATTTACACTTGAAATCCCAACAATCACTAGTGCAGTAAAGGGAAACGACAACGATTATTTTCACTTATTCGCACCGGTTCTGCAACCGAGGTATATACAGGCGAGACAAAAAGTCTACCACTTTTTTGCCTCGGTTCTAAACCGAGGCAAAAAGATAACCGAGGCGATAGAGGGGGTTCCTGCCAGACTTTTGGTCTCGGGTTCTAGTGAACCGAGGCGGTAGAAAGGTTTTTTTTTTTGTTAACATCAGGTCATGAACAGATCCACCTTCCATGAACTTGATCAACATCAGCTTATTGTCATTTTCTCTGTTGCATCATCTTTTAATCGCGACTCTATAGAAATCTGAAGTCAGTCTTCTATCCCACAAGCAGAAAAAGAGAGGAAAATATCATAGAAATAATAAAATTTAAAACTCACACCCAGGCTAGAATCATATTCAGCTCCTTTCATAACATAACAGAATCATATAACGCAAAAAGAAAAAGAAACAGTTTTTCCTCCAAGCAAGTTCATCCCTTACACCTACACTACACGAAACACACCACAAAAGCCATATCCAGAGAGGACAACATCACTTTCTCCTTCAATTCCTCCCTAACAAAACATGCCAGAAAGCTAGAAATAAAACAAGATACCCGTGCTCTGCTCCTTCTTCACCTGCGTCAAATGGAGCCAACAACCAAATGAGACTCAATATTTCGTTAAGCCACTTTTCCCTAACCCCCGATTCCTTTCCTCTGCAAGCAAAAACCCAACCACCCCGAATTGGTTACGGCGACCACAAACCAAAACAAATAATGAAATTAAGCCTCCACGCCTCTCTGTTCATCTCCAATCACCAACAAAGGAGTTGAATCCTTAAGCAAAAACCACGGGAGATTACCTTAGGATTTTGGGGGGTTCTTTTTTAAAAAGAAAAGAGAGTGGCGTTCTAGCGACATCTCTGTTTGGTCGCGGTGGAAGCAACTGTCTCTCAGGGTTAGGGTAGCAAAGGTAGAGGTCGAACTGTCGTACATGGCGCGACTTCCTCCAACGTGAGCAACAACGGCTCCGACGACTGGCCTCGGGGAAGACGTGGCGCGAAGGAGCAACAACGTTTCTCTCTCGGGGAGTTGGCTTCTAGGGTAGAGCTGAGTGAGGTTGTGAACGACACTTCCCCAGGAAAGTTTCCATGAAGAGGCATCAGCTTTGGAGGAAGGAGGTGAATCGAGGGTTAGCGAATTTTTGAATGAGGCTATGGCCTCGGAGACATTGCGAGTGAGCTTCTGGAACTTCTTGTGGACGTTGGGGATGGAAAATGGGTCTTTAGGGGTGGAAGTCGGGCCTTCAGATCTGTAGATCTGAGATTTTTCACTGCCAACAGCCATTGCCAATAGCCACCGCTTGCTCTTCACTCTAGAGGCGACACACTAGCAGGTGAGGTGGAAGCTGCGCTCGCAGCCATTGCACACAACGAGGTGGTGGTGGCTCCCGGCAGCGGCGAGGCAGGGCTTAGAGCAGGCAGTAGCGAGATTGGAGCGTAGAGAAGAGAGAGAAACAAGAAAAAGAATAGGGAAATGGGAGAGGTGCTAGGTTTTCTTGGCTTGAAGATTTGCACGGTCCAAGCCCAAGTCTTATTAGAAAGGCTTATATGCCTCAGTCCATCCTGCCAACCGCTGCCAGCTGATGTGAAATATCTGTGAGGTATATGCATCCTGCCAATCGAGGAAGTATTCCGTTTAGACATCGGTTGCTTAACAATCAAGGCATATAGTATTTTGAAAATTACAAAACTGCCATCGCGTTTTGATACGCTTCGGTTCCAGAAAAACCAAAGTGTAATGTGTGAGTTAAAAATGTGAGTTTTTACTAGTGAATTATAACTACAGTTCACTTTCCAATCTAAATAACCGAGGCAGTATCTCTTTCACCAGCTGATGTGAAATATCTGTGAGGTATATGCCTCGGTCTATCCTGCCAATCGAAGAAGTATTTCGTTTAGACATTGGTTGCTTAACAATCAAGGCATATAGTATTTTAAAAATTACGAAACTGCCACCGCGTTTTGATATGCTTCGGTTCCAGAAAAACCGAAGTGTAATGTGTGAGTTAAAAATGTGAGTTTTTACTAGTGAATTAAAACTACAGTTCACTTTCCAATCTAAATAGAGATTAAAAAAAATATTGAATCAACATGAGAAAAAAAAACGAGTATTTATTTTTGTTAAAATGTCGATCGGTTTATCATGATATCAATTTTGATGGTATAATATATTAATTTAATGAATTATCAGTCAATTGAAACCTTTATACAAAGTTAATAAAATTTATATTATTAAAAAATAGATGAATTTTAGATGAAATGTATATTATTCATTTTGAAAGCATATCTTTAATATGAGTAAACTCTTTAATATGAGTAAACTGATCTTAACCGTAGCTTTATATTTGTTTATGAATATTATAAGTTTAAAATTAATGCGTTTGAGAAAGATATGAGAATACAGTTCAGCCATATTTTTTTTCTGGGTAGAGAGACCTTTCATTTCATGTCATGTCTTGTTACAGAAAATATTTGACTTTAGGAAAGAAATTGGTAATTTCAGGTCACACAAAGATCTAAAATAAAAGAAAATAATATGAGGTGAAAAACTTAAAACATCTAATATGGTGTTAAATTTTCATCCATGTATATTTACGAAATGCACAATTTTGGGTCATTTTCATAAAAGAAAATAATTTCATTTTTAACAAGTTTAATTTTTGCTCATTTCAATATTTATTAGCATTTTAACTTAATATTATATAATAAATAAATCAAAAAGTGATTTCACATGTAAAATGTAATATTTCTGATTTCTATTATTGTAATTTTTTGAACTAAATTTTATCACCATGTCACAACAAATGTCATTTATTTTTAAATAAAAAATGTTGTCTTAATTTTTTGTTGTTGATATATCTAATATGTTGTTAGTATACACATTATAGGTTTACAATAATAGTTTAGTGCCAGATATTAACATTTATGTATTAATAATATGCCAATATTTTCACCAATAAAAGTTGATAGATATTTTTTTTGGAACATGGAATAATGAACAACTAAAGTCCACATGGAAAAACAACATAGTAGTCACAAGTAAGAATGGAACATAAGAAAAAAAATATCTGTTGAAATTATTGTGTGGACAGAATGAAGTTGACGATCGAAAGCTTCCATATATAGTTTCTATATTTACGAGTATGATTCTATACCTTATACATTACACTGGACGATGAGAAAATACTTTGGAATGTTCATTTTTTATATGTTTACACAAATTTTGAAAATGTTAAATATATAAATTATACTAAATTAAAAAAAACTTTATTTACATATTGATTTATATATATTAATTTAATCAAATTTCATCACTGCTTACAATGCTACATTGTTGACTGACTAAGTTTATGAAAAACATTGCTTTAAAAGAAAAGTTATGAGAAAATATTCATGGCTGACATCTATTTTGAAGGAGATTTATAGCTACAATTTTGAATTATATTTGCCAATGAATATTCCTAAAATAAAAGTTTTTGATCTTCCAAATTCTAATGAGGTTATCGAGACAACCAAGGCAGAAGACTTGAGAAAAAGACATTTAATGTTACCATCCATTTCCCCAACCACTTTCTTTGTCTGTTAGTACAATATAATATAATGTTAGCGTAGATTCAAAATAGAGGACATTTTTCCTTTTAAAATAATAGCAATGGGTTAAATTTAATTTTAATTAGATATTAATAGTATTTTTTTTCATTTTCTAGCATATAAAACTTTTGTGAATTTAAATGACTATTTGTTCATCCCTACTTTCAAAATATTTAGATATTTTACCCTCGAGTGAAATTAAGCTTTTAAAAATGGTTAACAAGAACCATTAATCCCTTTATATGTCCCATCATCAAATTAACTCCTTATGAATTTTGCGTAGACAGTAAAGTTCTATTTGTTAATTGTATTTTTAATCTTTCACTTATATTTATATGGATAAATAGTCATTTCAGAATAACAAGTTTTGTTATAGTTATAATAAAAAATTATAATTTTAGTAAAATAATTTTATTATTTTTATTTTATTTTTTTCTAAAATTTTTAATTACTGTGGTAATTTAATATGCGTTTGGTTTTAATAATTCTTACATGTTTATTGTAAAAAAAATATCTTTAATATAAATTAACTTTAAAGCAAATATTTTTTTCATTTCTTTCTCGCTTTGAAAATTTAAAATCATTTTTTTTTTGTTTTATAGATTTAAAATCTTTTATAGTTCTTTCTTATTAATCACATGACAATTAATAAAGATTTAATAACTTTTCAATTATGACAATTGAATTAATAGAATTAAAAGTTTCTGAATTGAGACTTTAATGTATTTTTTTATTGTAATAAAAATAAAATATGTGACAATTTTTTTTTACTAATACAAATTTCTTAAAAATTATTTGTAATGAATATTTTAAATTAATTTTCTCTTTCTTTCTATTTAATTGCTTCTGACCTTATTTACTATCGGAGAAAGAATATCGATAGTGTAATTTGAAGTTATTCATAATCAAAATAGGAAAACAAAAACATATTATCATATTTATTGTTTTTTTAGTTACTTTTAATTAATTAAAATTATTTTAAGAAAAATGAAAATACAACAGATGAATAGAAAATAATCTTATAAAAAACAGAAAACAAATTCCTTACGAAAAATATGCATAGCACAATCCCTCTATGGCAGACTTGTGGCAATTTTTTCAAGTATTAGAGATGTAACATAAACTATTGACTTGTCTTCATTAAGCTTTTTGCAGTAGTGAGGTTCATCAATAGTTTTTCCTTTAAAAAAAATGAAAAGATAATGTAAAGAAACCAAATTGTAAAACAAAGACAAGGACATTGTACCAAACAATGACAGATGCAAAATTAACTAATTAAGTATCAAAACATAAACTTTTATATTCAACAGTGACTTCGAAGCCACCAAAAAGTGGATTACTACAAAACATGATAAATAATAAATGTGTGTATCATTTTGTGTAATTTTTTTAATGATAGTTTTGTTTTATTACTAATTGAACCAAATATCAAATCATTCACAGACACAATTAATTACTATTATTATGTAACATCATATTACAAATACCATTATAAGTAAGTTGCTTAACACCATTTTAAACTAATATAGTTTATATATTTACATAATTAAAATATAAAAAATTTCTACTAACACAAAAACAACTTACCAAATCACTGAATTTATATTTGACATGTAAATAACACATATGAAAAATATACACAGACATCTTTGTAATTAAATATTCAATCTTATAGATTAGACATAAATGCCTTTAAAAAAACTTACAATATTCATTTCTCTTCACTTTCTCCCTTGCACGAAACTTCATCTCGACAACAACGATTATTTTTGTACAAGTTAAGGCTTCTATTAGTTATCAAAATTTGCATTTTTAGTCATTCTCGTGTGTGATTTTGATTGAAAACATCATTTGCATAAGGGTTGATATAGGATCTTTAGGGTTATAGCCTTTTATAAAATTAATGAGAATGTCGATTGGAAAGTGGTTGAAATTTCATATTGGACAATATTTTAGAAACGTCGATATCTCAAGCTATGGAACTCCAATTGAGGTGATTCCAAAATGAGGTGAATATTCACATTTTGAACTTCAATTTACACTTAAGAATTACTTAATTTAAACACATGGAATGAAAGATATGACCACGAGATAAACCTGGACAAAAATAAGTTTTTGAATTCGAGTAAAGAAAGAATAATGGTGAATATGAAAGGTGGAAGAAAAAAAATCACTATTTCAAAGGGACGCAGCACACAAAGGATGAGAAAGTCCTTTCATACAACCAAAGAATTCTTGAATAAAATTCAACTTTTTTCATGGATTAAAATGATTTAGCTTATATAGAAGTTGTGCAACCAACTTATTAAAAGAAAGCATGCTTCTTGATACTCCAAATCAACAAGTGTCATTCCTTTTCTTGAGTTGAAATTACGACAATTAAGCTTCACTAAAAAAACATGTTGCCTCTTTTTTCTTTTACCTAGTTGGATTCTCATCATACCCTCCTTCTTTGATAAGATTCCTCTCGAATCTTAAGGCTTTATTTTCCTATCATTTTAATAAAAGTTTTTTATGTCCTTGTAAATGACTTTATTTTTCTCCATCTTGAAACTAATTCTCATTCTCGAGGATCAAATACAACTTGAATAAATTCAGATTTGTTCATTTTCAATATTTCAATCCATGGAGCACCTCTCTTGCAAACACTCTCTCACATTCATATGTAACAACAAATAACTCCATGCATTGTGTTTCATTTTGAAAGGGCAAGAGGTGAATATGAAAGGTGGAATGAAAGAATTACTCTTTCCAAGAGAGACAACATACAAAGTGTGAGAAAGTCCTGCGATAAAACAAAAGGAGTTATTGAATCACTTAAGAACTTAGAAAAATCATTTTCACTAAGATGAAAGAGATAAATTCTAATATTTTTGAATAAAACTCAAGTTTTTTTCATTGATAAAAATGGTTCAACTTATATAAAAACTTTAGTAATCATAATTACAAAAAATCCATTAATTACAACTACATCCTACTTAAGCTAATAATGATCATAATACTTAATGGCATAATTATAACTTTCCAAAAGTAATAAAACTTACCCCCCACTTATAAACCTAGCAGCCTACATTCTTGGTATTCTAAGAGCCCCCTCATGCAATTATTTGTAAAAAAATAAAATAAAGTAAACTAAAATTAGTGCATCCAACTTATTAAAAGAAAATATGTTTCTTGGTGGCTCCAAATTGATAAGGGTTATTCCTTTTCTTGAATTGAAATTATGACAACAGCTCTTTAATTAAAATCCATGTGACCTCTTTTTTTCTTATACTCTATTGGAATCATATCGAGAATGTTAGTTTTCATTTTTATTTTCGTTTTCAATTTCGTTTTCGTTTTCGTCTTCGATTTTATTTTCAAGAACTTGTTTGTTGTTTATTACATGTTATACATTCAAGCTTAGGGTAAAATTGAGAGTATATTCAAAACAACTCCAAATGACTTGAAAATTTGTTCAAAGAACCAAAATATCATGAGAAACTCCCACAAAAAATTTTAGATCAAAATTCAAAGTATAAGTGTGAAATATTTTTGTAAATTTTGGGAAAAAATTGACGAAAAATAGAAAATGGCCTTTTCTTGAAAATCTAGAAGGAACTGGCTATGTCGGCTGCAACTTGATTGGAAAATTTTTTTCTACCCTAAATCCATATATAATAATAGCAAATCGATCAACTGGAGCAAATGTTATAGTTGTTTAAAGATTTATCGCAATTAACTTTTCAAATAATTTTTATACTTCACACAAACCCAAAGTAAGAGCTTCTAGTGTTTTCTTTTTCTAAAATACGGGTTCTAAGGAGTGATAAAAAAAATCCAACCAAAACCAATAACCATAGCTATCAAAACCAAAAAACACAAGTCAATACTATTATTGTCATAGCTTTTGTGCTTTTGCTTATAGTTCATAATCCATATTGTATAAAATACCAAAAACTAAACTACATTTGTTGTTTTTTCTACTTTTCAAGTTTCGTAGAGGTATAAAAATGGATGGATCACTATTAATTAAAAAAATAAAAAAGTTGATTAACATTGGACAATGATAAAAAAAAAGATGTTGATTGACGTTAGACATTACCATTTTATGATGTTACGTCGGATATTATTTTATGTTCGACGTTAATTAATGTCGAAAAATGATAAAATCTAACGTCAATTAATATTGAATTTTTTTTCTAACATCAATTTAATGTCTTCCTATATGCTGTCAGTATTGTATAGGACATTAAAATCCAATCCAAAAAACACAGACATTAAAATCATTTTTTTTTACACTGTTAGTGTCATAACTAGATACTAAAAACATAAGAATTAGGACACATCACATTATAAAAACATAAGAATTAGGACACATCACATTATTTATGATTAGTATAATAATAATACAATTATTATTTGTTCAAAGTAAGTACTATTTTCTAACATTGTAAAATATAATTTTACACTAATTATATGTGTGTATATTTCCTTTTAGTAATAGCTATATATATTATAAGATGTTATAACATTTATCATGCATTTCCTTCATTTCTCCTTCTTTATATATTATGATAACTAATATCTTATGCATTTCACAATGTTAACAAACAAACTATGAATGATTGTAACACAAGTAAATGAACGTAACAGAATAAGAACTCTTATAATTAACCTGAAATCCACAGCAGACTTATTGTGTGGATTATGATTTGCATATAGTTTAACAATTCACGTCTCTTAGTAAATTGAAGTGACGTTTTTTAAAATGTAGAAAAAAAAGACAAATATATATTATATTGAAGGTGACTCTACTAAGAATATTTTTTTTAATGAGAATAATTTGTAATAACGATTATAACAAATATAGGCCACAGAAATAAGAGTCAACTATGGAAGTTTTTGTGCATATTCTTTAACCAGTGTGTGAAAAAATTAAATGAAGATGGCTCTTCTCCAAAGCTGTTGCACTCACGCGCATTTTCTCACCTGTTGCCTTTGACTTAGTCAGCAAACTCTAATCATCTTTCTTGTTTACTTAACTTATATTATCGTAGTTTTGATACATTTTCCGTTTCTTTTTTATATGTCTAAGGTTATTTTTATAAATTAAGAAATATAATAATTTTTATTTTAATTAATGATCCAATTTCTTAATTTTCTCTTTATCTAATACAATAAATACATGTACAACATATTTTAAAATTATTATGAGAAAGAATGATATATTAGAAAAATAATAATAAATATGTCTATTTATGGGTAACTTCAAGGAATATTTTTAGTAAATATATCACATTAATTTTATTGAATTATACTATTTCTTCTTAGAAAGAATATAGTCTTGCACACCAAACAATTTATACACTTACCGAAATAAATTCAAAACATTCACCTTTCATTTTTCAATTTTTTTACATAATTATCACATGCTTGTATCATAGTTTTCATGTCACTTAACTCATCATCCATATTATACGATTACATTATTTCTTGATCATAATTTATAACTAACCAATCATTTCATAATCAAATAATACCTAGCAATATCTACACACATATCATCACTCATGAAATTAACCACAACTCGTCAACTCTCAAACATGGAATAATACTAACTTATACAAGCATAAACTCTCAAACATCTTTCACCTAGATCCCTTAAAAATTTCTTAGAAAGTGAAAAGGATCATAACACCTCAACAAATCACATATAAAATAAAACATTAAAAGTCATCGTTCAATGCTAGAGGTTACAACTAGCGTTAGAGCGTTAGGGGCTCTCTAACTTCATCAAAGCTCAACAGTAGAAAAGTGTCGCCCAACCTCAGTCTTCCAGGGGCTCCTTGATGAGGCCACACTCAACGATGGGTGTTACCGCTCAACATCTTCAATGAAAGTGGCATTTATTTAATGCTTTGTGCAGCTCGAGCTCAGTAGTAAAGGCTTGCAACTCAATGGAGAAATTTCAAGACTACAGAAAATTACCAAATAAAATCCCCAAACCCCACATGTAGTCTCCCAAACTTGTTCATTTACAACCACACACCATAAACATATTGTGTAACCTCTAATCGAACAATTTCAAACCAGGAATTTGTTGGATGAAAAACCAACGACAAGTGCACCAGTCACAACGTAGCAAGTGATAAATATCGTTCTCTCCCAAAGGACTTGTGCAACACTCGACAACTCTTGAACTCTAACTCAATTAGACCACAAAGTTTACAAAAACACAAGAAACTCTTTTTGATATTTTCACCGAAAAGGTGATATGCAAGGAAATGTAACACAAATTATTTACAATTTGTTGAGACTAGAGTTCAACCACATCATTCTTATGCATTAATAATCATCTCAATTTCATATTCATATCAAAATCAACTCACAAGATACTCAAATCCTATCAATTTCTTAAACATAATAAGTTAATATTTTATCTTTACTTTTATCTTTTAAGAAATCTATTACATGTGGGTGTTTTGGGCTTGTAAGTAGCGTTTAAAGACTTAAGATTGGTCAAAACTGTTAGTGTTATAAAATCATTGATTTGATTTGTCTACATGAAAATATTGTTTCCTATATGAATAAAGGACTCTAAAGGCAATGGGGTATTGTGTTGGTGGATCACAATATACGTAAAGGAAGCTTATTATTTTTATTTTGTTCAATCTTAACTTGTTCTGTGATATATGAAAGTGGTTGGATTTAATTGTATTATGATTTGTTGATACAAATGGCTTATTGTGCTTGTAACTAGTGTGTGTAATCATTGTATTATTGGAATCTGGTCATGGAAATTAGTGATTTATGTTTGATTGAGCTTTTATAATTTAATTGATTAGGATAGAATATAAACCTTAGCATGGGACATCAAATTAATCAATGGATACTATATGAAGAAGGTTTTCACTAAATTAGGTTCATTTTTATGCAAAAGAAAGGTAAAATAGGTTAGATAAACACAATTGATCAATCTAATATACATATCGAGTTTTGGTATTTTGCATTGACAATGGGTGGCCCCTCAGTGCCATTGGGCGCCAATAGAAAATAAATTTGAGTGAGCTTCAGAGGTATATGCGTTAGGCGACACCTACAGACCATCAGGCGCTACCTGAGGATTTAAATCCATGCAGCTCTAATGGCCTAGACGTTGAGTGTGAGGTTGGAGCCATTAGGTGCTACTAGAAAATTAATTCCAAAAAGCTTCAGTGGCCTAGGTGTTGGGCATTATGCTTAAGCCACTAGGCGTTGGTCAATACTGCTAGGTGTAAGAAATACTTGATTTTACTTTGAAATTGTGATTGGAAAATAAGACTAAATTGTGCATTACATGATTGTGATTAATTATAAGGACAATTGTCACATTGTTTAATGTTAGGGTATGTATTGAGTGAGAGTCTTGATTGTGTAGTCATCTTACTTAGGTGGTGAGAGTTGAAGGATCTTATAGTAAGATTTGTGTGAAAGAGTACCATTTTGGAGATGATATAGTGTATTAACCATGTCATGTAGATGTGTGCCAAGTGGAGCCACAATAGTTATTTTGCTTGAATCAACAAATGTATGTCAAGTGAAGTCAAAACAATTATTTTCACTTGAATCCACTATAGAGAAATTACTTGACAGGTGCAAAACTTCACATATTTGGCTCAGTACATATATTCTGAAATTGAGCCTAGTTTTTTTGTTTCAATATATTAATGAATGGTTATTTCATATTGAATGATATTTCGTTGTATATTGGGTGGTTGATTTGTGCTTAATTTGAATAAATAAATCATGAATATTGATTAAAAAATGAAATTTTATTATATGAAATGTATATAAAATTTTATAAAAATAAATAAGTTTACTTTTATATTTTGTGATTGTGCATCGAGTATGATCATATATTAAATGCAAAAGATTGACCATATGAGACTACTTAAGAGATTTGTAAGTTGTAGTAGTTTCATATGTACAAGACTATTAAATTAAAAGTTTTTTAATTTAATAATATTTTTTATTTTAATATTGTAATAATATTTTTTCATTTTTGTTATTATACTACTAGTTTTAACAAAAACAGTTAATTTATCGATAAGAAAGTATTATAACAATATAAAAAGGAGTAATTTATGAGTATAATTAATTATAAGACGTGAGAATGTGTCTTTTGACTTTATACCCAATCCTGTTTCTATCCCTAACCTGCTCATCATTCTCAGTCCACATTCCATACCAACTACGCATAATTCCTTATTCTTCTAATCTACGTAGAAAAAAAATCATCTTACGTAACCACAATGAAACTTTTTAAAAGCACTCTTCCTGTATTTTTCTTTTTCTTTTTGTCAAATATAATTTAAACTTATTTTTAATTTTTCACATGTCTATTTCAATTTTTAAAAATTTTAAAAATTTTCAAAAGCATAAAAGAATGTAATTTTTAATTAAAATCAAAATATATTTTCATAATTATTAAAAGTTACATAATATGATTATGGAGAAAGATAAATTAAATCATACTTTTTAAAAAAACTAAAATTATTTATTTATTATTTTATCATTTTTTTTTATTTTATACAAAATACCAAGTAGTCATTTTTTGTCCATTTTATTATGATTTTTAATTGTGAGAAATTCTTAGAAAAAAAAATGTAAGCTAGTCATGCTTATTTGTCTTACGGCTATAAAATTTGATAATTTCCTTTAATTTAGTAATTTTTAATATTAACTTTTAATTAGAGAATTTTATCTTTTACTAAATAAAAATGAATAAATTTGTTAATTTTTTTTAATATTATTTAAACAAAACTATATATTACATTTTTTTCAATGCAATAAAAATATGAATTCCTTACTGCCTTCTTTTAGTATATATAATTAAAATAAAAATGAGAAGAAAATACTTATACGGGTTCTAACCATGTTATCTTATAAACTTAGGATATAAACTTATTTTATAAGTTGTCATTGACGTGTGAATAATTTGTAACCAGTGATCAATTATTAAGAAGTTGTTAGAAGGTCAATTCATAGATCCTATGGTTCAACATTATTTCTAGTCGCATTAACTGCATCCATCCATAATTAGTTAACTGTAACTTGTTTCACACAATTCATGAAATATCTCTTAATTCATATTGTAGATCCTAATCTCATTCATATCTATTTAAAATGTAAATATGAAATTTTCATTTTTTTAAATAAATTTTTATTAAATATACTGATACTACAAAATTCATTTATTATTTCATTTTAATGAGAATTAACTAAATAAATATTGTCCATATCCTTATAGTAAATTACTATAAGAAAAACTCTCTAGTGTTCTTAATAACACAAATACTGAGCCGTGTCTGTACATGTAAGAAGCATAAGATATATTAATTATAATAATTAATTTATCGTTAAACTCGTATTTTATTAGAAAATTGTTTTACAAGACGTCCTTTGGTTTTTCATGTTGTCTTGTTTTAGTTTTTATTTAAAATAGTAAATTTATTTGAATGGGAGAATAAAAGACTCTATGATACACTTTAGCAATTTAATTTTAAGATATACTATTTGTTATGATACATTCAACAATCTTATATTACTTATATAAGTTAAATTTAAAAGTAATTTAAATATTTTTTTCTTCCATTAACCTTTTTAATATATCTTTTAGAAACAAAATTACGATAAACTTTCGGATTTCAAAACATACAATACTTAAAAATGGAATAGGTGTCATAGGAATGAAAACAACTTTTTTAGTCCTTTAATGAATATTGTTTCCTCCTATCTCGTTAGACTTAGGAAAGGAACAAAATTAAATTTTGAAATAACTAAAAATTAAAATTATTCTATATAAATAGATTCGTTATTTCTTAATTGCAACTTTTTTTGATCTTTTATTTGTTTACAACAAAGATTTAACATATAGAGTTGTTTTAATTAGGGGAGCAAAATGAACTCTACTGAACTGTACTATATATTAAAAAATACATTTAACCAAAAATTAGTTTGTTTGAAGTGAACTAAAATGAAAATTAGTTTAGATGAATTGAACTGAATTATTTTTCTTTCTATCAAATTGCATTACATTTAACTGTAATGTGAACTTAATAAACTGCTACCTGTTTCGAACTACACTAGTTTAAATTAAACTAGACTATTTTTGAACCAAACTACACTATTTTTGAATCAAACTACATTGATTTTGAACCGAACTGCAATATTTTTGAATTAAAAAACTAAAAAAATGTTGCATTTACCTACTTTATTCATAATATAGGTTCTTTCATAAACAAAAAAATTAAAAATTTTAGATAAGTCAAGTCGGACAAAAGGTTGAAACAGGCCAACTCACGCAAAATGTCGAAACATGTATGGTCCGAAATTCGATCGTATTTGACTAGGAGGAGCACAATCGAAACTCAGTTGAGTCAGTCTCAATCTAATATCGATCGAATTAGGTCAGGAAGGCCACAGACGAAACTCAGTCAAGTCAATATCAACCAAAATTCAAATGAGTCATCTTGGGTCAAAAATCAGACAAATTCGATTGGAACAGCCATAGTCGAACTCGATTGATTAAGTCTTGACCGAAAATCGGTCGAATTTGGCCGAGTTGCCCTTGGGAAGGTCATGAACGAAATTTAGTCGAGTTAGTCCTAATCAAAATTGGTCGAATTTGACTGAGTAGACATTGATTAAAAATTAACAAAATTTAGCTAGAACGACCATGAATGGTCGAGATAATCCCAATCGAAAATCGATCGAATTCGGCCAATTCAATCTCAACCAAAAATTGGTCAAATTCGATCAACTCAAGCATGGTTGAAATTCAATCGAGTCAATCCCAATCGAAATTCGACTGAATCGACCCTTACCGAAAATCGACCGAATTCGACAAGTCAACTCCATCCAAAAATCAACCGAATTGGCCAAGTTGGCCCAGACTAACGTTTGGTCTAATCGGCAATAGTCAAATTAAATTACAACTTTAGAGACTTTCAAACAAGTAAAAAGTATAAAATAAATTAGTTTTAACGAGTAGTTAACTGAAATATAACTTTAGAAGTTCAGTTTTGTAAAACTAAACTATAAAAGTTTTTATTGTAAATAGTTTAGTTTTTTTTAACACAGTGCAATTGATTGATAGTTAAATGTACTTTAGTTAATTTTGTCCCCCTCTAATTTTAACATATATAAACAATTTATGAGACTTTTGGATGAAAGTTCTCTTCTACTTTTTTTGTTTTGAAATTTTTAGCCGTTGTGTAAAAGAAAAATGTGTACTTCACATCAAATTTTACAAAAATTACACTAAAATAAATGTATCCGTGTAAGTTAATTTGATCTACACATGTTAATTCACCATGAGTTAAGTTAAAAACAACTCAATATACTCAATTTGTTATATAAATCATAAATTTTATAACTTGAAGTAATCGACCAACACGAGTTAACGAGTTAATAGGTTAAGTGAATAAACTTGTTTAAGCATGTTTTGTTTTACTAACTTATTTTATATATTTATATTATAATGCAACTTCTAACTTATTTTATATATTTATTATAATACAAACATAAGAATTAATTTGATCTACCATCACAAAATTCATATATTTTACTAAACATTAATCACAATTAGAAAATGATATTATAATTATAGTAAGTAAAAATAAAAGTTTTAACTTATATAATTGAACAAATAAATAATTAAACAACATTCTAGTCTTAAAATGAATCAAAGTGTCAACTATATAATTATAAGTAGTTAATAATTATAGTGAAAAAATCAATAAACTATTATAGAGAATTACTATTGATAGACTATGTTCTCAATCCACTTTCAACCTAACTCATACTCGTTTAACTCTCAAATTAAATGAATTAAGTTCAATTTAACTCACATTTAAAACACTACTTTTTATTCTAATTTAATTTGACTCAAACTCATAACAAGTTGAGTCCACCATAACATTGAATTCTTTTTGACATCCATATATTTTAATAAATGTGATTAACATAAAAAGCAACTCAAGTCAAGTATGAGTATTGCACACTACCAACATGAATCAGAGCGTTCAATTTTTAATTTAGTTATAATAATTAAATTCAAACCCAATCTAACTATACCTTACATTGTACACAATTTTTTACTTTATACGAAAATATATGATTGACATAAGTTAAATACAACAGTTCCAATATAAAAATCTAACAAATTGTGGTGATATTAAATAAGAAAAAAAAATATGTTTGAAGAATATCTCTTTGTCTACATGAGTCCCATGTAAGTCATGGTTGATAATATTATTTTTTAATGATCATTATAATTGACAATGATAATATTCTACATGAATGAAACCTTAACAAAACAATTCATGCAAAAAATTGATAAAATAAATAATGCAAATGATTTAAATTTATTTTAATTTTCTACCTAAGACAATAAGGTGAAGTTATAAGAAGATCAATAGAAATTTAATTTGATTGGATTTTGAAGATACGTATAGGATTAGAATGATTTTTATTCTTTTTTATTTTGATTGATTAATGAAACTATCAATAATTTTTTCTACCACTTTTAGTGGATTAAAATCTAGTTTTAATTTATTAAATTCACTTAAGTTAGAGATTTTTTTTACTGTCTTAATTTGTTTTTTTAGATTTTTAATCACTTAACCTACCTTTTCTTAATCTATTTTTAAAATGAAATCATTTTTTTTTTGTGTTTTATCAAATTAAAGAAACATCTCATTCAATTATTTTCTTTTTACAGAGCTTTTATCTTACTTTATATATTTTCTTATGCCACTTAACATTCTTAACTTGATCACCTTATCTATGTGTCTTTATTGTTTTATGTTTGAGTACAAGTAGTTTTAACATACAATTTCATTATTCTTCCATTTTATCTTTTCACAGATTCAATAATGGCTTGATGAGTGGGCAAAAGGGAAGATCATTATATTGTTGATGCCTTCAACATATAATAGTTGCTTGACAAACAAAAGTTCAAGCGTAAAAGTCTTTATTATTTTGTGTTTGAACCTTATTTTAAATGTTAAGTTTTGTTTTAAAATGGATTAAAAGCTGTTTTAGTATGTAAAAAACTTGTTTTAAAAGTCTTATAGGATTAGTGTTATGTATATTATTCTTATTGTTTTCTTAAAGAGTTATAGTAAGAGTCAAAAACGTATTAGATTGATCATAATTAGACAATTGGATATAACTGTTATGATAGAGTAAACTAATATATCAATTGATATATATTGTTCTTTATATATTTGGTGAACCTGCAATATGATATTTCAAATATTTATATTTTTGTCTAAAATATTCTATTTAAATTAATTAATATAATTTTTTTTCTCGTTTTTCCTTCGTCAGTTTGCCGGCAACATATCCTTAAACGAAAACAAGCAAGGTTTTGCAATCCATTTTTATATGTGTGGCTGAGGACTACTCATCCAAACAAGCTAAATTAATCCATTTGAAAATCATCAATAAGGTTCAAATGCTCAAAATAGAGTAAACAAATAGATTTAAATATAAATATACTTATAGTATCTGAATTACACCAATTCTCTTTATAACCCCAATTTGATTTGAAGTTAGAATATGCTTAAAAAGAAAAGTACATAAGCAAGGGTTTTGTAGAAAAGAGGGTGGCTACTAAAGTGTTGGATAAAATAATCAATAAACATGAAAAGGACAATCCATAGGTTTGATTTGATGTGATCCACAGAAACACAAGTAGATTAGATCAAATAATAAAATAAAAAGTTTTGAAAAGAAGTGAAGTTGGTAGGAAATGTTCTTTCTATATAAATTCCCAAGAGAAAGGAGATAAGAAAATGAAACTTCATTCATAGTATTTGATGATATGATAGCTCACTTCTTATTTTATTTAATTTACTATAACACCACAAAATTTATTACATGGGGTTTGGTCGGAACGTCCATCTTTTACTCAATCCATCTTATTTTAATTATTGTGAAAACAAAATACTATTAATTCATCATTTTCATCTATATTCTTATTGTTTTTAATGTCGCTTTTATTTTGAATAATATTTAAAACTGATTAAAGTTATTTTTTTAAAAAAATATATCTAAAATCTAAAATATTGGTCATATATATATATATATATATATATATATATATATATATATATATATATATATATATATAGAAAGAGGAATCAAAATTTATGTGTGATAAAATACACGGTGTTATAAAAAGAGATAGGAAGAAAAAAAATTAAATGCTTATTTATTTATTTTAAAAATCAGGAATCTCTTTCATTTATTTATCTATTACATGATTAGAACGATAGACTCGTTAAACTTAAGATTACTTTTTTTATCCAATAAACTGATTAATTGAAATTGAGGAAAAATTTATAATTTTATTTATATATCTTTTGAAAAGTATGTCGAACATTGATGATTATCTACAAATTGAATACAGTCAAGTAGCTAGACATTGAACCAAAAGAAACATCTTTAACAAGAGTATTACTTTCCATATAAAGAAAAAAGAAATGAAACATATTAAAGTTTAAACAGTATTTTCAATTTAAATGGTATAAAAGAATCTGTGGTGAGAATAGAAAATGGGGCGGTGCAGTGGTGGAAGTAGTGGGATTGTGGGCCCCACCTAAAGCTTCCAAAAGCTTTCATAAGCAAAACAATGGCCATAGAAAACCCTTCTTTTCTCTTTTCTCTCTTCTCTCAACTTTCATCATTCTTCAAATGAATCAATCTTCCAATGAGTGCATCTTCTTCACAGGTCAAATTTCAGAGTTTAAATGAAATACTTATTTTTAATATATAATAAATAATGCATTGCTAAAAATGAAAATGAAACTCATTAAATAGTATATATAAATGCTGCATTTTGTTTTTTGTTTTACTTCACTGTGTTAATTGCTATGTTAATTGGTGTTAAGTTATTTACATAATACAATGACTTCAGCAATGCACTAGCTTGACGCAATAATGATACTAATTAAGTTGCTAATACCTTATTTTTTGTAACTAATCATATAACATTATGATAATGTGGTTTACACACAATATAAAGACATGTTCCGAAAGTGAGAGTGAGATATATTTAATAATAGTGTTATTTTTTGAAATTTCACGTTTGAAAATAAAAAAAAAGAGAAAGAATGAAAGAATTATAGTGTCACATTGCACTGAAGTGATTGTTTGGTCCACAAGGCTTGCCAAAAGTTGTAATAGTTTGCAGTTTGGATATGACTGCTTGCCAACGCAACACATACCAACAATTTAGATGGATCTAGTTTTCTTAAACCCACTCACTATAGAGAAATAAATAAACTAAAATAGAGAATTCTATCATTCTTTTTCAACACCAACCCTCCCAAATTATTCTATTTTTTTTTCTATGTTTATGATACATCCTAGCTATCTATACTTATTTATGTCTATAACTTTTTCTCATGTTTATGATACTAATTCTAATGATGGGTATTCAAAAGTCTACTTCAATTTCTTTTAAGGATGTGCCACTTTTCTTTTCGTGAAAAAATTATTTTACACATGTAAAATTGTTTTGTCAATGTGTTATTTTGGAGTAAGGTGAGCATTTGAGTTTTTTTATAAATTTATCAATCTTAATAATTTTATTTCAATATATTTAAGATCATAATATTAGTATTATGTTTAGGAGTGAAAATTCTCTTAATTTTCGAACGAGATTGGTTTTGGTACATCCAATATTACTTAGTATATCATTATTTAAGAGTTAAGACTAAAAATAATTAACTATATTTTTCCCTTTTAATTCTTTAAAATAAATTTTAAGAATAAAATAGTGAAAAAAAATCAATTTTATAATAATTAAAAAAAAATCCAGAAAAATATTTGATGTGAAGCATTAACATTTCTATTTGGTTTTGCATTTTAGTCTTTGTATGATGAATTATACGTGCTGTTTAAGCTTTGCTTTTTGTAAATAAATTTTTTCATATATTCTAAATGAGTTGGCAGAAGCTGTGACTTTCCGACATTGGCTCAATGGGCTGTTTTCTTGTCAAATGGGTACCAAACTTTCGTTTAAAATATATATATAAAAAATACAATATTTTAGTTGGTGTTATGTTCCAAATTAAATAAAATTGTGAAATAGTAATATTATAACACAATTTTATATTTATTTAACACACATACGAATAAAATGGTCATAAAATATAAATTTTTATATTTTTAAAAATAAATAAAAAATAAGAAAAAATAATGTTAAATAAATATAAAAGTAGTGAAAAGTGATGTTAGAATTACCAAACCCTAAACATTCTGAAATGTCATATGATGTAAGAAGTTGATGAAATGTGTCATGAATACGTCATCTAAGTTTTATTTTTTAGGGTTAGAGAATAGTGCATATTTTGTTATGGTAGTGGATTGCAAGAATTCAAAGTTAAATTGGAGAAACGTCCACGCTTTGATGTATTGGTATTCAACGAATTGACAAGTAATCATTGGAAGAAGGTTTCAAAATCATTATTAGTATGAAAATGAAAACAGATTTCACATAATATCAACATTAATAGACATTAATAACGTCAAAATGAGTTTTTATAACGTCTTTATTACGTCCAATTAGGAATATTTTATGTACAATTAGAATAGCATTTTCAACAAATTAGAAGGAGATTTCACATTAGATAGTTAATCTGCAAGTATTATATTTTTTTAGGTTTTTAAGCCACACCTAAAAAGACTATTAATTAACTATTTTAGAAAACGGGTTAGTAGCATTTCTTAGTATATCTTTACTATTAGTTAGAATTTATTTAAACTATAAAATTACGAGTAAAACTTATAAGTACCTGAAATTCATAAATTTGTGTGATTTCACCAAATTTAGTTAAATATAAAAAAAACTATTTAAAATAGTATGTTTCTAACCTTTTTTATACTGTAAACAATTAGGAAATTTTGATTGATAAGTAACTTTTATACTAATGTAATTTGTTAATAATGTCACTAAAATTTCGTCGTAGAATCAATTTTTTGTATCTCAATATGTCAATTTGTAAATTTGAATCAGTATAATTATGTAATTTTATTTGTTATATATTAATATTAATGTAACATAATGTAATTTTTTACATGTTTTTAAAAATATACATTTAATTATCTTTTTTAATTATTATTATTATTCAATTTTAAAATTTGACACAAATGAACTAAGTCCCAATTCAATAATTGACTTGAAAAATCATATTTTATATAAAATTATGAATAACGTAACAATGGATTTAATTCCTATCTAGTATAAACTGATCCCTTTCCTTTAAATTTTTAAAATATAAGGCAATCATTTTTTTTTAATCTTTTTCGTTTTTTGTTACAAAGTTAAAAAAAAGGTAAAAAGAAATAGAATTAAATGGTTTTATATTTACAGCATAGTGATCAATATAATAAAATACAATTTCTCTTCTTTTTTTAATCAATTGCTATTTTAAAAGGTAGTGATTTTTTGTTCTCTTATGTCTATGTAAAGTTTTTCAGGAACCACGTTATAATCATCATTAGATATGATTATGCAAACTAAAAAGCATTATTATTAAAAAAACTAAAAAGTGTTAAAATAATTTACTTATTTATATTATAAAGAATAAAAATTGGCAAAAGGTCTAAAATTTAGGTAGATTTCCCTTTAAAATTATCGATATTTTCAATAGATTGGTAAAATGAACCACTAAAAGTAGCTACCTAAGTGGACCCAATAATAATGATTAAAAAACTCTAATCAAAATAGTACAAACTTTACAGATTCTTTGTTCATTCTTGTTTCATCAGATGAAGTGGGACCTATGGCCAATTTGAAATGAAGAAAGAAAATTTTGAAAATTTTGAAAATTTTATTAGAAGAAAAAGTTGAAGTATAAATCATTTATATTTTTTGTTCACTTTATTTGTAATCATAGAAAAGTAAAATACTTGTTTATTTTTGTTTTCTTTCCGCTCTTTTTTCTTTCCTCCATCCACATATAGAATACTAAAAATCCAAATGGAAAAAATATAATTTTAGTATATTTTAATGTAAAAAATGTAAAATATTAACGAATTAAAAATCAAGTGTAAATTTTTAATAATTATTACAGAAATTAATAATCTGACCATATACATGACATTTGTTATTAGATAAGGGTGTAAAAAAATATTATCAGTGTATTTTAATTAAACTTAGAACCAAACATCTTGTAACTCGGAAGAAGTTTTTTAATATTGGACTGTAAATATATTATTTTTAAGAAAGTTAAATAATATGAATAATATTTTACATAAAATTTCTTTAAACTCTCATTTCTAAAGCTTTATTCGTAAAAGTAGTTTAGTTAAATAGTAACTTCTATACCAACCCACCATAGTTTAACATTATATCATGACATCTTGTATTTATCTGAGAACGTATGAAATAATTAAAAAAATATAATTAAATTCAATGTATACTTTATTACAGAAAAGTACTAAAAGATATAAGTTACTTTAGATTATGTCATTAGAGGAAAGTAGTTGTTTTATTTTGGGGGTTATAAAATAGTAATTATGGGGGCTTTAGATAGTAAACTAACTTTGGGTTTGCTGGTGAAGAAGAAAGAAACAAAGCTTGGGAGTGAGCTTTATTAGTCTTAATTTATATTGATTACTTGTTGGAATTAAAATTATAAGACAATTTAAAAGTGTACCATAGGATACCTGAATTCACCAACGGTCGACCAATAACGCGGAAGACCGTTTGTCGGACCTTCGTACGATCGTAATGTCACGATCATATATCGGCGATATGTCGAACGATTTTTAACATCATAAGCGTTTGCGGGTTGATGTCGATCACTTGGCGATCGAACACCAGTGACACTCACATGTTGATGTCGATCACCTGGCAATCGACAATCAGTGACATTCGCATGTTGATGTCGATCACCTGGCAATCGATAACCAGTCATGTCGCGACACATAGTGCTCGCACGACAGCCAAGCGGTTTAGCAGATACAAACGAACAGTTACGAATATTAGTCAAATACCACGAATCACGGGAATAACTGACCCAGTATCAGACACGATCTAACAGTTACAACTCCCAGGTAGTCAACTTCGATAACTGACCGGATTTTCAGGTAAGCGGTTTATTTTACTGTTTTAAATACACAAAGCACACTAGAAAAAAGGTACGTTTTTCCCTAAGTAAAAAGAAGAAAGATTATCCTTATTCTGATCCAAGACACATCCCTTTTCTGACTTGAGCGTCGGAGTGCTTTTGCAGGTACCCAGCACATTTTCCCCTCAGAGAGCACAGCGTCGAAGGAAAGATAGCACAGTAACAGCGTCACTGGAAGAAGCAGTTCAGAGTTGTTAGGTTTGTATCTCGGTTTCCACATCCCTACTGAAACATTTTGGCGCCCACCGTGGGGCCGAGATTTAATATCCCAACGACGACCACCGGAGCTATGGAAGACTTCAACACTCGCGATTTAATCCAGCAGCTGCAGACACAGATCGAGGCACAAGCACAAACTATATGGGAGCAGCAAGAACTCCAGCGCAAACAGGCAGAGGAGCTGGCAGCACTGAGGGCGCAACGCCCACCGCCAGAAGTATCTGCCTCTAATCGGCAGGATGATAACGAAGCGAGTCACCATGGAGGACCATCTGACCCTTTTGGCGGGGGGAGGAAGGGGCCTACTTCCATGCGCCTCACTAACTTGCTCCCTTTCACGGAGGCCATCATGCAAGCGCACATGCCAGATAAACCCCCCCCCCAGCGTTAGAACGTTATGATGGCTCCGCCGATCCCGACAATCACCTGCGCAACTTTATAGACGCCATGGCGTTCTACACAGGCAATGACCCCGTCATTTGCAGAGCTTTCTCCTTATCCCTTAAGGATGAGGCCTTGGAGTGGTTCCACACTCTTCCACGAAATTCAGTAGATTGCTTTGCGACAATCGAAACTCTGTTCCGAAAACAGTACGCAGCCAACAGAAGACCGGAGATGACTGCTGCTGAGCTTGTCAATACCAAACAGGAGAAGGATGAAACCCTCAAAGCGTTCATGCAACGATACAACGAGACGGCTCGGCGTGTGAAAGATATCAATCACACCTTCATCATCAGCAATCTACCTTCGTGCTTAAGGCCAGGATATTTTGCGGAACAATTATATGCTGACCCTCCAGCATCTATGGAAGAACTGCAATCCACAATTGCAAAGTTCATCCGCATCGAGGATCTCCAGAATTCTCGGAAGAAGCAGCAGCAGGATACCTCCAACCATGATTCTAAGAAACCCGCCAAACGACCGACCAACGACTACAAGCCAGACCGAGTACCCCGAAAAGAGTCGGGTTGGACATCTAAATATGATCGTTACACGACCCTCAATGCACTGAGGGCAAAGGTGCTCGAAGAGGCTTTGCATGCCGAACTCCTAACTGTGCGACGAAGAGCTACTCCCAAGAACGCGGACAGCAGCAAGGCCTGTCGCCTCCACGTGAATCATGGGCATGACACGGAAGAATGCAACTTGGTGAAGGACGAGCTGGAGCGACTCATCCGAGCATGCTACCTCCAGAACTACGTTAAGGACAGAATCTCCACCAGAGCTACAACTCCTCACCGTAAGGATCCCTCCAGACGGAGCCCCGAGCGATCGCCTCCCAGGGATGACCGACGCCGCAGGCGATCGCGCAGCCCACCCCGACGAACGGAGAGAGAACGTTCGGTCCGAGGTCGAATTGACACCATATCGGGTGGTTTCGCCGGGGGGAGTGTCATCCTCCGCCAGGAAACGACATCTAAGACAGTTAAAGTCGGTACACATGGTGGATCGACAGCCTCGGTCGATTCCTGATATTACCTTCACCAATGCAGATTTCCATGCGCCCGACCCTGATCACGATGACCCCATGGTCATCACGACTGAAATAGCTCGATACGACGTCAGCAAGGTACTCGTCGATCAGGGGAGTTCGGTCAACATCTTATACTGGTCCACCTTCAAAAAGATGGATCTATCCGAGGACCTTATTGCTCCTTTCAACGAGCAAATTGTAGGCTTTTCAGGGGAAAGAGTCGACACCCGGGGGTACCTCGACTTACGAACGCGCCTGAGAATGGGTCTGGAAGCACCGGAACTTAGAGTCCGCTTTCTGTTGGTCGAGGCCAACACATCATACAACGCCTTGTTAGGGCGACCTTGTTTGAATGCATTTGGAGCCATTGTGTCCACCCCTCACCTGGCCATGAAGTTTCCCACGGAAAGTGGCACCATTTGCACCGTAAGAGCGGATCAGCGAACGGCTCGACAATGTTATGTTGCCGGGCTTAAGGTCACCCCTTTTGTACCAACCACAAGGGCGAAAGGAGCTGAAATAGCGACGGTCCACTTGGACCCCCGAACTAATATAGATGAGCGTCTCCATCCACAAGGCGATGTCAAATTCCTTCCATTGGCAGCGGACGCCTCCAAAAACACAAACATTGGCGGGGACCTCGCTTTGAAGGATGAACAGGATCTGGGACGTATGCTCCGAGCCAACGCGGATTTGTTCGCGTGGACGACCTCCGATATGCCAGGAATCCACCCCGGAGTCATGGCCCATAAGTTGTCCATCTTCAGAGAGGCGCGCCCTCTCACGCAAAAGAAGCGACAGTTCGGAGAAGTTGATGAACGCCCAGTTCATCAGAGAGTTAAACTACACTACATGGTTGTCGAACGTAGTCATGGTCAAGAAGTCGAACGGCCAGTGGAGAATGTGTGTCGATTTCACTGACCTCAACAAAGCGTGCCCTAAAGATTCATATCCCTTGCCTAGCATTGATCGGTTGGTAGATGGGGCTTCCGGTCATGTTGTACTCAACTTCCTCGACGCATACTTGGGCTACAACCAAATCCCCATGTACGCACCTGATCAAAGCAAGACAGCTTTCATTACCGAGCGCGCCAATTATTGTTATGAAGTAATGCCGTTCGGTTTGAAGAATGCCGGGGCGACATACCAACGCCTCATGGATAAAGTTTTCCATCATCAGATAGGCCGATGCATGGATGTTTACGTCGACGACATGGTCATTCGGAGCCATTCTATGGAGCAACATTTACAAGATTTAGAAGAGGTGTTTGGCCAAATCAGAAGGTACAACATGCACCTTAACCCTTCCAAGTGTACCTTCGGAGTCCCTGCGGGTAAGTTTTTGGGTTTCATGCTTACTCGACAAGGCATCGAAGCCAACCCAGATAAGTGCAAGGCCGTACTCGACATGGCAGCCCCAACAACTCTCAGGAAGGTATAACGCCTGGTTGGTAGGCTCACAGCCCTCTCTCGCTTCATTCCGAAGCTAGCCGAACACATCAAACCCATCCTGAAGAACATGAAGAAGGGCATCACACGACACTGGGATGATGACTGTGAAACAACATTCAACACTGTCAAGCACATTCTCACTAGTCCTCCAATTATGGCTAGACCGGACGCTGGGTCCGACTTACAACTGTATATCGCAGCATCCCACCAAGCCGTCAGTGTTGCCCTAATACAAGAAGCACCGTCCCTCAAGTTAATATACTTCATCAGCCGTACGCTGCAGGGGGCGGAAGAAAGATATTCTCGCATTGAGAAAATCGCGCTGGCTCTACTCACAGCTTCGCGTCGACTCCGACCCTATTTCCAAAGCCACCAAGTAGTACCCGATCGCCAAGATCCTCCGCAAGCCCGACTTAGCAGGACGGATGGTTTCTTGGTCAGTGGAGCTTTCTGAGTTCGGCTTACGTTATAAGCCGCGAGGGTCCGTCAAGGGTCAGCATTTGGCGGATTTTGCAGCTGAATTAATACCCACACCTGATGACTCGACACCAAAGTGGCTCCTCAACGTAGATGGATCCTCAGACAAAAAGGGGGGAGGAGTCGGGGTTGTCCTAGAAGGACCAGATGGTTTAGTCATAGAGCAAGCCATCACATTCAGATTTTTTGCTAGCAACAACCAAGTCGAGTACGAAGCCTTGATTGCTGGTCTATCCTTGGCCAAAGAGTTCACGGTCACTCGTCTAGAGTGTCGGATGGATTCAAAGTTGGTGGTCGGCCACGTGAACAGAACTTATCAGGTTAAAGATAATCAGCTACTGCGTTATTTCCACAAAGCTCAAACCCTACTTCAAAACTTCGCCGAGGTTAACATCATCCATGTACCCAGGGAGCAAAACACAAGAGCAGATCTCTTGTCTAAGTTAACTCACTCTAAGGAGAGAGCACATCTATCATCAATCATCAAGATGACACTCGACCACCCAGTTGTGGAAGCTTTCGTCACCGACGTGTCGACACCGACAACAGACTGGCGGCAGCAGATCAAGGATCTAATGGTGAAACAGGAACAAGGTGAGAGCATTAGTCTGACTGATTCAAAACGAATTGCATGTTTCTTGTGCATAGGCGACGACTTATACCGCCGCGGCCATAGCACTCCTCTATTGAAATGCATATCAGAGGAGGAAGCCGACTACGTCTTGCGCGAGCTACACACAGGCATATGCGGATTTCATTCGGGTAAGCGGACACTCAGAGCACGCATACTCCGCGCAGGATATTACTGGCCCACGCTCGACCAAGATTGTGAGACGTTCGTCAAGAAGTGTATCTCCTGTCAGGCCCACGGTCACGACATCCACGCACCTCCTGAAGATTTGCATGGTATCATTTCTCCCTGACCTTTCGCTCAATGGGGCCTCGACATAGTTGGACCTTTACCCCTTGCCAAAGCCCAAAACAAGTTCCTCCTCGTGGCAGTCGACTATTTCACAAAATGGATAGAAGCTGAGCCATTGTCCGTCATCAGTGCTCAGCGAGTGCAAAAGTTCATCTGGCGCCTGATCTGTCGATTTGGCCTACCGCAGAAAATCATTACTGACAACGGTCGCCAGTTCGTCGAGCGCAAGCTGGAAGAATTCCTCAGCAGTCTGGGCATCAAACATGTCACCTCCTCGGTCGAGCATCCTCAAACGAATGGCCAAGCCGAAGCCGCAAACAAAGCCATACTTACGGAGTTAAAGAAGCGACTCGGCGAAGCCAAAGGTTTGTGGGTATAAGAGCTACCAGAGGTCTTGTGGGCTTACAGATGCACTCCACACGGATCCACAGGGGACACACCATTCAACCTGACTTATGGTACTGATGCCATGCTCCCAGTCGAGGTTGGCGAACCCTCGTTAAGACAAAATATCACTGATATGACACTTAATGAGGAACAGTTACGGATGAATCTCGACATCCTTCCTGAGCGTCGAGAGGTCGCTACCGTCCGTGCAGAGGCGCAAAAGCGAATGCTATCTCGCCGATACAACACCAAAGTCAAACCCAGAGCCTTCAAGAGCGGTGATCTGGTGTGACGAAAACGAGGAGAGGCTAGAAAAATCGAGCGCACGGCAAACTAGCTTCCAACTGGGAGGGCCCATTCCGCATAGTTGAGGACATGGCAAATGGTACATACCGCCTCCAACTTCTCGACGGACAGCCCGTTCCCAACACGTGGAATGCTACTCATCTTAAATATTATTTTAGTTAGCATTCATCTTTTGGCTGACAGACTATTCATTTCAGTTTCAAATAAAAAATATACATTTCATTGTCATTATTATTTCATTTCATCTATATTTTTTCCAATGTCGAGTCTCAGGATCGTGATCGTCCACCCCAAGCACGACTACTTTCGAACAACTTGGAACTCCTCTAACTGGTAGCTGTTCTCCCTTGAACACCCGGTCCATTCGGGATACACTCCCACTGGTGACTGTTCTCCCGTGAACACCCAGTCCATTCGGGATACACTCCCACTGGTGACTGTTCTCCCGTGAACACCCAGTCCATTCGGGATACACTCCCACTGGTAGCTGTTATCCCTTGAACACCCAGTATTCCCCCACTCGACCTTCACCCTCGACGGTCACACGCGGCGCTATTCACACGCCCAACTTCGACACTAAAGATATGATCTTCTTAGTCGATCGTCCTCTTCAACATTCGTTCATTCAGACGACTATTCAACACATTTCATTCGTTCAGACGAATATTCAACACGTAAGTCGTTACAAAGAAAATTCACACCTTTACAATCATCACATTATTTACAATCATCAAAAGTTCAATAAATCCAAGATCAACATTATAATAGCAAAACAAAATCCTAGTCTATTACAATGTTAGGCGTGTCACCAGTAACATCTCCGACAGCTTCCACCGCTGGTTCATCCACGGCGACCGCTTCCTCAGGCCCATCGCTGGCAACCACCTCTTCACCCTCTTCTGCTTCCATGAAGGCATCTTCCGGAATTTCGCTAAGAGGTTTCAACTGACCCTCATACACGTCCTTCCGAACGTCAAACTCCACTCCCTCAGTCGACACATCGAGCAAATGGCCGACCTGCCTCAGAGCTTTCCGGAAGCCCCTGGTATGTTCAATCATTATCGCACCCTTCAGTTCTTCTACTAGCTCTTTGCTTTCCAAGGTTTCCGCCCGCCAGTCGTCCCTCTCCTTGATCAAGGCCGCCACTGCCTTCTTGGCCTGTTCCAGCTCACACGACACTTGAACGCGCTCCTTTTTAAAGGTCAGGGCGTCATTCCGGGCTTCGGTCAACAGCACTTCAGCCTCTCTCACGAGTTGCTCTGAACGCTTCTGCTTTGAGTCGCATTCAGCATGAGCTTCGATAAGTTCTTTCAGCTGAGTTCGAGCCTTCTCCAGCTCAACCCGAACCATACCTCTATCAGAGGCATAGGCCATATGCCAAGCCAACATTTGAGCCCGAGTCGTCATTTCCAGCATGGCGTCGGCAATTTGTTGTTCGGTCATATTCTCTACAACCTTCTTCTCCGAGTCGTCCAGGTTGAGATCGACCTTATGGCCCAGCGTAAAGGAGGGATCCCATACACCGAGAGGGAGGGGACGCGCTGTCTCATCTACCATATCCTTCCTCTTCTTTGACACAGCACCGCTAGTGTCGACCACCTTCCCTTTCCTTTTTCGGACCAAGAGCTGCTCTTCGACGGCCATTGTCTCGTCAGCCGAGACCGATATCACCACTGGACCGGTTGGTGGCACTTGCATACACTGTTGCCCTTGCATACGCTAGGAGGATGACCCTGGACGATCACCTTCAGCCCTCTCGTTGTCGATGGCTTGGAACCAATTTCGGCCACTTCCCTTTCTCCCCATTATCTCTGTTAAACAAAAGTTACCCTGCAACAGTCAGCCATAACTAGGAAACAGATAAAAATAACAAGAAGAGAATCATACCAAATACCCTCGAGTCAGCATCGTCATGCTCGAGGCAGTTTACCAGCCGACGGGAAGAAAAGGGGCGTGGCAGTGCCGTCAACACGTTCAGCGCCTCTAACTCCTCGATCGTCATTTTATCCTCGGCCCACGAGGTAAACTTCAACGGTTCTTTCGTCCAGTACAATGGGAACTTGGGGTTTCCCTCACCATAAAAAAAGTGCCTCCGCCCAGAATCAAGGATCGACACTTTGAAAAACTTATTTTTAAAACCCCTATACGATTGCAGGTAAAGCTCTTGAAGGGCATTACCCGGCTCAGATATCAACGACACCCAACCCCTTTTCGCAGTCGGTCGACACCTAAAGAAATACAGAAACAACGCCACAGTCAGCCTGATAACCAAGGCCCGACACAGAACAACAAACGCCTGCATATACCCCCAACCGTTGGGATGCAGTTGACTGGACACGACATTTAGGGTCCTCAACACATCCATTTGGAAGGTTGTGAAGGGCATTCTCAGATACAAATCGTAAAACGGCGGCGCATAACAGTAAAAGAACTCTCGGGAGCTATTCTCCCTTCCGTGGAACACCCTCTCGTCTTCCCTGCAGGCTACCAACCTCACACACGCGTTGTACCCTAGGGTTCTCAAAATACAACTATTCTCTACCCAATCCGCTAGCACGGCCCTACTCCTAAACAAGCTACTAAATTCTCCAACTTCACGCGCCGCCCAGTCATAATCACCATCACGGGCTGGCGACGTTCCACACGCCTCTGGGCCTTCACTTCCTACGTTACCATAACAAAATGCATTCTCACCACAGGGCACAGTGGTGATATCGGGACTCTCCGCCGCTGACGACGGCTCCGGTAGTTCCCTACCGGAGCTCTGCCCCTTTTCTTCCATTCTCGATCAAAAACAAACCACACTAGGACGAAGAAAAGATTGAATGTTTACCTGGAATATTACGTATGAAGGCAAGAGGATCGAGTGAGTACGCAGCAAGCACCGGCAGGCGGAGGGCACTCTTAGGTTTTGATAAGCGTTTTGGTAAGCACAAAGCGTCTTTTCATCTTCGTTTCGTATTAAAGAAGATAATAACACAAGCACGTCCTGCGCCGTCAGATCAATTCCAATCCAGCGGCTCTAATTTCTTGTCTTTTCGTTTCCCCAAAAAAGCGGGAAAACCCTAGAACATCTAACCCCGAAACGGTGCGTATTATTTCCCTCATTACAACCCACTCAACGTCCTTTAGTAAACTCATAAGCAAAACTCTGCGCTCGTTTACTCGGACTCGGGGGGCATGTACCATAGGATACCTGAATTCACCAACGGTCGACCAATAACGCGGAAGACCGTTTGTCGGACCTTCTTACGATCGTAATGTCACGATCATATATCGGCGATATGTCGAACGATTTTTAACATCATAAGCGTTTGCGGGTTGATGTCAATCACTTGGCGATCGAACACCAGTGACACTCACATGTTGATGTCGATCACCTGGCAATCGACAATCAGTGACATTCGCATGTTGATGTCGATCACCTGGCAATCGACAACCAGTAATGTCGCGACACATAGTGCTCGCACGACAACCAAGCGGTTTAGCATATACAAACGAACAGTTACGAATATTAGTCAAATACCACGAATCACGGGAATAACTGACCTAGTATCAGACACGATCTAACAGTTACAACTCCCAGGTAGTCAACTTCGGTAACTGACCGGATTTTCAGGTAAGCGGTTTATTTTACTGTTTTAAATACACAAAGCACACCAGAAAAAAGGTACGTTTTTTCCTAAGTAAAAAGAAGAAAGATTATCCTTATTCTGATCCAAGACACATCCCTTTTCTGACTTGAGCGTCGGAGTGCCTTTGCAGGTACCCAGCCCATTTTCCCCTCAGAGAGCACAGCGTCGAAGGAAAGATAGCACAGTAACAGCGTCACTGGAAGAAGCAGTTCAGAGTTGTTAGGTTTGTATCTCGGTCTCCACATCCCTACTGAAACATTTTGTACCATAGGATACCTGAATTCACCAACGGTCGACCAATAACGCGGAAGACCGTTTGTCGGACCTTCTTACGATCGTAATGTCACGATCATATATCGGCGATATGTCGAACGATTTTTAACATCATAAGCGTTTGCGGGTTGATGTCGATCACTTGGCGATCGAACACCAGTGACACTCACATGTTGATGTCGATCACCTGGCAATCGACAATCAGTGACATTCGCATGTTGATGTCGATCACCTGGCAATCGACAACCAGTAATGTCGCGACACATAGTGCTCGAACGACAGCCAAGCGGTTTAGCAGATACAAACGAACAGTTACGAATATTAGTCAAATACCACGAATCACGGGAATAACTGACCCAGTATCAGACACGATCTAACAGTTACAACTCCCAGGTAGTCAACTTCGGTAACTGACCGGATTTTCAGGTAAGCGGTTTATTTTACTATTTTAAATACACAAAGCACACTAGAAAAAAGGTGCGTTTTTCCCTAAGTAAAAAGAAGAAAGATTATCCTTATTCTGATCCAAGACACATCCCTTTTCTGACTTGAGCGTCAGAGTGCCTTTGCAGGTACCCAGCCCATTTTCCCCTCAGAGAGCACAGCGTCGAAGGAAAGATAGCACAGTAACAACGTCACTGGAAGAAGCAGTTCAGAGTTGTTAGGTTTGTATCTCGGTCTCCACATCCTACTGAAACAAAAAGTTAAATATATCTTGAATAGTACATTATATATTATTGTCATATATAAATACTAAAAATAGTATTATTCTCATGTATATCTTAAATACTCTTGTCTTTTTTCATCAATCTCACAATCTTCATTGTTACCTTAATCTTGAATTTTTTGTCTTGTGCAACCAACACCACAAAGGTCAGTTTCTCAGAATCCTTCTCTACTGTATAATATTTGTTTAATCTTAGCGATTTAATCAGATGGCTTAAAATTAGTTTGAATTGGAGAAGCCTGTAAGGTGTACAGAGGAAATTTGTTTTCTTTGATTCCATTTTTTTATTTTAATCTTGAACTTTAGTTTACATTAATTTATTTATAAAATAGTAGTTATATTTTCACGGTTACATGAATCTTTTTATATGTAATGTTTCTTTAATATATATAATTGAATAGTTTTTGTTAGAACTATCTGGTTCCCGATTTTTCAGTAACAAAGCTAATATTTGCCGGGTCCAAAAATTGAAGAAAATAATATTTTGTTTCTTCTGGAGAGTATTTTATTCTTAATTTTGGGAGAAACTATTTTTAATGTAAGAGGAGTTTATTTATTTTTATAAGTTTTAAATATTTTTTTTTACAAATCTATAAATTGGTATAATTAATTAGCTAATTTGAAATAACATGACGATTTTGTGAATTAACTTTTAAGATTATTGTGATAATAATAGTAGTAATGGAAACTTATAAATTTTTTTAAGTTCTGCATTATTAAATTATTAATTCTAAATTATTAGCTTATTAATATTTATAAGTTCCAAATTATTAGATCAGAAATTCTAAATTGCTTATTAATTTTTATAAGTTCTAAATTATTATATTTTT
Organism: Vigna angularis; assembly: GCF_016808095.1. Classification (NCBI taxonomy): domain Eukaryota; kingdom Viridiplantae; phylum Streptophyta; class Magnoliopsida; order Fabales; family Fabaceae; genus Vigna; species Vigna angularis. The sequence goes on from NC_068976.1 coordinate 26,622,302, forward strand.
CATAGATTAAGATATTATATATGTTATTTTAGAAATCTTCTTAGTAATGTAATATTTACGTTTCTTTTAAAAAAAAATTTATAGTATGAAATCTAGTACATTTGGGATTTTACATAGATTAATGAAATATGAGAGATAAATAAAACTAAATAACGTTATTTATTATCTTTAATTGGACTTAAAATTTAATTTATTCAATAGACTATCAAGCACTAGTTCAATCCAAATAGTAGAAATGTTTATCCAGAAAAATTCTTTAATAATGTGCAATCTTGAAGCTCTAAACAAATTTTATATTCATAGAGTAAAATTACTTAGTCAATACACCAGAGCATGGTATATTATCTGTAAGAATTCTTACACATGTTAAGGAATATATCCTACAACATACTCCTTCAATATATGTACGTTGCTAATAAAAAAATGTTGTATCAATTAACTGAATTTTAAAATTTTAATTATCAGTCTAATAGTCAGTAAAATAACTTTAAATGGATTAGACTAATATTTTCTTAGTCATTGTTAATATTTTCATACTTCACATGTAAATCAAGATACCCATTCAGCACACAAACACTTGTTAGATTCCACCACAATTTATTTTGTTCTGCTATGTAGCTAAAAAATTGTTACTGTGTTTCACCAAAGTACTTTTTTCTAACATTCTATTAAATTTTTGGCCCACCTTCCTTTCATTGTAGACATGTTGGAACAAAAGAAAATCAATCAAGAAATTTTATAAAACGGAGAAGGTTGCACCCTCTTTACCATGAGAGGGTTGAACTTAAAATGGATACATTAAAAACAGATTTCCAATGTCCAAAGCACCTGGTATTCAGTGCAGACATTACAATAAAATAAAATTAAACAAAAAAAAAAAGAGCATACTTATGTAAATGATATAATGTGGATTTTAACAAATGTTGAACTATTCTACAATAGCTGTCTGCAAGACGGTTATCAATAAATACTATACAAGGTACATGGAAAAGACTTTCCTGCACAAACTAACCTCTAATCAGACATGGGCCTGCTGCAGCTTGAGTCAATGACAGGGCTTTGAGAATCTTTTATCGGAACATTAGGCTTCACTTTGGTTCCACCTTTATAACCATCCACCAGTAACTTCCCTATTTTAGATCGCCATTCTGAAGAAAATTCCTCATTTTTCCTGTCATGCACAACTCTGTCACAGTAGTTAAGCATAGTTCCCAGGCCAGTACTGGGCATCCAACCAAATTCCATTAGCACCTTGGCCTCACCTTCACTCAAATCTTCTCCAACCTATGCAAAGACAATTTTGAGCATAGCAAATTTCAGCTTGGTGTGGGGCAGATAGCAGTAGTAAGAGTAACTTATTGCCTCAATTCAAAGACTTCACATAAAAGAGAAGAACTAAAAAATGGACAGAAAAATATAATACACAAGAAAGACTGATGAATTAAAAACAACAAATAAATAAAAGGACAGACTGCAAGGAGTAACTAAACCGGCTTTGGATATTAATTTAGACTCACTCACTAATTGAACATTTAATCTAAAAATTTGGACAATCAAATAACAGGGTAGTTATTAATCATACATGCTTTGCTTTAAGAACATCTTATGGAATGATAGGTTGGCTGACAATTCTTTCATGATACGGGTGTTATACAAAAACAAAATAGTTATAATCGCTTCTCTTTCACAATCAACTTTATATTTTCTATCACTTTGATCCATATCAACTTAAAAGCCAAACTCCATCAAATATTACGAAAAACAAAATCAAAGCATGCTTCCAGCTAACGAAGAGATGCAAAAAGATTATCGTAATTTGGGATTACTGATAGATCTTTTGGGTACAAGCTTAACAGGGAACTTTTATATATAGGTAGCAAAACACAGGTTTGTTTAGATAAGATTCTCCATAAGCTTATTCTAAGAAAAAAAAAATTGAAATTATAGCTTTGCTTAACTTCCGCTAAGCTAAAGCTAATTTGTAAAACTTTTCTCATGATTTTTCTAAATTTATTTTTATCTTGTCCACATAAACTTAGTTATCAAGAAGTTCATTTCATTTTTTTCCCTCCTTTGATAGCTTACGAAAAAACTCACGCTAAGAGATTCTAAAGCCATCAAGTAATAATTCATCCAACAGTGTTTAAAATATGCATGAAGTCACTACCACCAATTCTTTATTCTCAATAATGGAAATTCTGCTACATGTAGTCAATTTCATAGCAATCACCAACCGCTTGACCTGCCATTGGACAGGTAAGGATTCTACCAGCTCAAAAAAGTATGTTGCATAACCATATTCAGGACGCTCCAGTACTATCCTGCATTAAAATCCAACTCAAACATCGTGGAATGTAATGACAAGAAAAGAAAAGAGCAAAAGGATGAACTTTTATGCAAATCAAGCACCTGTTATGTCTCTCAAAAACAAAAATAAACGATTGCAAATCTCGGCACCAACCCCACTCAACTGGCCACTTTCGAAATTTTAAATATCGTGTCTGTAGCAGAAAATATGAACATTACATACATAAACTAAGAATTAATAAGCATAAAACAAATATTCTACACTGTAAGTTTGTAAGAAACTAATTACCTGCTCCACAAGTGAGAATAGACAAGCAAAGCAATAACTTGCTCTTGAAGTCTTTGAGCCGCGTGTTAAAGGGAATTTTAAAAAAGTGTGTCGTTGAGAAGAAATCTGTCTCCCATTGAAGGGAAAAAATAAATAAATCTAAAGCAATTCATTAAATCCATCAAATAACTCATTAGAAAAATACTTCAACAATTCCATGTAATAATAATAATATAAATACTGAGGATTCAGATTTAGCCCTTTTTATCAGCAGTAGTTTTTGGAGTTAGTATTATCTGGTCCCATTTAATTATATATCATTATAAATGTAGTGATTGAATTTGGATTATCTAAAATACTAACGTCTTTTCATTCTTTTTCTTCCTAAGAGCACAACAAAGCTAATGATAAACAGTTTCCCCCATTTTAGCTAATAAATAAATTAGTGGAAAATAATGTTCATTTTCTTTTAGTTTATTCCTTTTCTGCCAAACAAACCTGGATTTTTCAAATCAAACTTGCAAACATAATAAAAAAGTTTAAACATGGTATGTTCAACCAGGAGCAGCATGGATGTGAGAAAAATGAAAGAGTGAATCTTGAGCACCCAATCATTCATATATAACTAAACAATAAAGGTTCACTTTCATTTCTCTTATAAAACTAGCTTTTTCTCCCCTTGATGAGGTTCCATCATAATAACCGATTATTGAAAAGTAATCTATGTATTTCCTGCTGATTGAAGCAGCAATGAGTGTGGGAGAAAAATCTTGAGAAACACAATGACTCCTTTTCTTCAAAAGGAGATACATTTAATACACCCAAAAAACAGTACCAAAATGTCCCATTTTTATTTAGGAGAATGCTTTATCTGAGAATATCTATCGCAATCATAATTTTCTCAGAAGAGAATAATAGTCAATTATTGTCTACCTATGACATCTTAGTCACAAACTACACGCTAACAAAACCAACAAAGTCATGCCTAACATGTACCCCATGCACTACATTGTCCAACTTGAGAATTTACCTCAACTCATATAGGCTCTTTACTTAATTTAAAAATATTAAAATAACAATAAATAATGTAGTTACTCAACATATCAAGTTCATAATAAAACAATACAGCAAACCAAAATAATAAAGTAACCAAGTTTGTCAATACAATACTACTAAGTTCAAACTACCTCAAATCATTAACAAATAAAATGCTAACATTGATACCTGTTAATAAAATAACAAATAAAATATTATATTATCTATTATGCTTTAAATAGTTCTTTTTATATAATTTTAATACTATTATACTTTTTATTATTTTAGTTTATTGATTATATTATATGTTATGTTTTACCTAACAAAAAAACACTGTTTGACTCGAACTAAAACAATGATTCTCTCTTTTGATTTAAGATCTGTTGTCTCAACATTAGATCTTTCCCTAATTTAATAAATTTTATTATACACATGCCATCCATGTCCATGTATGACAAAATCTATTTATCAGTAATTATGAAATGAAATGAAAAGGAAAACAATTAAACATTATAACTTACTGATATCTTGAGTTAGTTTGGCCCTGAAATGAAATAAAAGGCAAAACCATTAAGACAATACAATTATAGTATGTTCTTCACCTTGGCCATCACAGCCTCAAGTTCTGAAAAGCTATCTTCACCAAATGATTCATCCAACGTTTCATCATTTTCTTCCTCTCCATAAAGCTTAATTTCATCAACTAACACACCTTTGTCAAGCAATACCTGCCAAATGACATTTGCAAGAACATTAATATAAATTCCAATTTCAGTGACTGTACACAAACTAAAACATTGCACCTGCAGGAGCCCGGGAGCATCCTCCTCAAGTGCTTCCTGAACTGAATCACTGCAAAAAGAATTTAACAGTTGGAGGATCTATTATACTATATGATATGGTTATGGAAGTAAAGTCAGCATAATTTTTAAAGAGGGCAACTTAATACGAGAATTAGATAGTACGTGGCTGTTTTTTTTCTTTTGCGCCTACAGTTGATGCTTGAAGGTTTAGTGGATTTTGAAAAAATAGGGCTCGATAAAGAGCAAAAAGGCCGAATTTTCTTCAAAGATGAGTAGCCTGTAGAAATATGTAAACTAGAATCTGTTCCAGACTTCAGAAAATTTAGTCGATCAATTAACTTCATATGGTCCACTTGATCATCGTCATTTTCATTATGGACTTCCCTTTCATGTTTTACATTTGGGAGTACGATAGAAATCCTACCCAAATAATCCTTGTTAACATTGAGGTTTTCACAGTAATCCCAAGGTTCATCCTTAACTTTGACAAAGGTTGGAGAGGTTGAACTAAAAGGGCCATCATTGTTTATGATATTATGTTCCACATGTGAATCAATTTGCATGACTATTCCTCTGGATTTTAATATAGGCCCATCTTCTATAAGGCCAGCTGAAATTACCGATCCTTTTGATTCAGATGAGGCATTATCAGTTAATAAGGATGATACACATGTGGCTCCAAGTGGTGGCGAAATATTAATTCCTTCTAGGAAGTCATTACACTGGTCTCTAACCACTGCTGCTTTCCCATTGGCAGAATTAATCTGGTCATCTCCGTTTTTAAGAGTCTCTTCCATGATGGTTTCCAACAAGCCTCCATTACTACTCTGTTACACAAATACGTTAAAATTTTAAGAGATCCAAGCATGATAAAACTGATTGACTTCTGAAAAATCAACATGAGACTATTCTAAGAGAGTATTTGAACAAAGTATTTAAACAACATCCTATTGGCGGTAACATGGCAAAGAAAGTATAGGCATGTCAATTTAAATTAGAAAAGAAAATGACTACATGATATGAACGCAAAACAAAATACTATTTCATATCTCCAGTGTTTGTAAGTCACAGACTAGCAAGAAACTAATACAAAACAAAGGAAAAAGTCATCATTGCAATGCTATTTGCCTCAAAATTCTGTGATTTGAACCATTTGATCGTAAGATTCCAGGCATACTCCCCAAACTAATTCTAATTTTAACAAATACAAATGTGGAATTTCTTCAATATCCACCCTAATGGTCTGTATCAAGGAGTAGCAGTTCATTTTTCCTGACATACAATTGAATTGAGCCATGCCCATAAAAAAAATACAACAAAAGTTATAGGAAATAAGGTGCTGGTTAGTGAGTGATAATAAATTGTGTAGATGCAAAAAAAGTGACTACTCATTAACCAGCAGAAACCATTCTTCAAACATTGTTAATGTTGATGATCGTTCCTGAAATGAAAATATTATTTTACTTTTGAAAAATACAAAAGAATATATAATGAATTTGAGAGAGAATCTACCTCTCTTGGGGTCTCATTTATAGTAACATTGGAGATTTCAGATACAATGTATGAAAGGAAAGAGAAGAGAATAAGAAAGGACATATCTAAAAACTAGGTACTGCACAAAGCACACTGCAACTTTTCAATAAATTCCATTCAAAATAACTTATTCTAACAATTTTTATATCAAGAATTAATTTTTCAGAACCAAAGGGAAGAAAGAAAAGATATGCATTTTGAAAAATCAAGGACAGAAAGGAAACATCCAAAAAATTTATTTCTCGAAGTTCACAGGCATTGTAATCCTTATTAGCATCTAAGCAATAGATGTATACGCTCCGATATAATAATTTACTTATAGTTATCAAGAATTAACGCTAAATCACCAGAAAAGAGTAACAAGCTAGCTATTTTTCAATAAATATAACCAGAAGTGAGTTATGATTAACTCTCAGTCTTTCAACTAAATATGTGATTGAAGTAAATAAAAATAATATTAAATTACCTCTAAAACTGTATTTGACAATCCTGGAAGCTTCCTGCAATAAAAATATATATTATTTGAACCATGTTTAAAGAAACAAACTCTATCTAACTTCCTTCAAACAAAAGCTTCTCACTTTGGTTCTTTACAATGGCAAAAATATGACATTTCATATTTTCGTTGCAATAAGCTTGGTTCTTTAGTCATAAAATGCTTGGACCAAACCGAACAAATTATTTGTTAAAAGAAACTGAAATCAAAAAAGGAAAAAACTGAAAGGAGACAAGTGGTTGTGGTATTAAACTTTTAGAATATACATGCCATTCAAAGTTGTTACATCCACAAAGAAAAGAACTAAAAGAACATACCATGTAAAAAGAGGAAAGCTAATTTGCATAAATACGTTCTAAATCCCTTTTTTCATTTATTATTTTCTGAAGAGACAATAGGTGTCATCTGGTTAAAAGCAATTCAAGTCCTTTCCAGCAAGCTTATTATTACAAGTCTCTTCCACCCATTGTGAATGATATGCTTTTGGGATTGCCACACAACAAAAAAGCTTGAAACAGCACTCAGCTCAGACTTCTAATAGAATAAGTTCTTAGGGAGAGTTTGGCTTTATAAGGTGGGTTAGTGTCTTGGGACAGACACGTTGGATTGTATATTTGTTGTTGACAGGATTTGTTACATCATGGAAGAAAGGGGATGTTGTTCCCTTGGACGTTTCCAAACACTTTCTTTGTTTCCAGTTTAATAATACAGAGTTTCAATTGTGAGTGTGTGTGTTGTGTGTTCGGTATCCTTATTAGAAAGAGTTATGTGTTTCTTGTCCCCAAGAAACCTAACATACTTCCCGGAAGAGTAGTTTGATGAGACCATTTGTTGATGGGCCTATTCTTGAATTATTTATTGACAAAGGATTTCTATGATTTTGTTGGATCAAAGAGCAGAAACCTGATAGGTTTTTGAGACCTATAATGAGATGTTTTAGAAACTGCTGATCTTTATTCCAACAACATACCAAGTTTCCTCCAATGTGGAGAAACCTAACACATACAATTTCTGGTTATTCGAGAGAACCAGACTCTTCACTCTTCCTATTCTTTTCAAAATGTACAAAAACAATGAAAAACTGCCAAAAACAACTGTCTACACATACTTTATAAAACCTACCCACAGACAGTTATAACTGTTTGTCCCTTTTATTTCTCCTAATATAAATATTTCCCTTGAACCTATCAATACCCCTCCATGAAGTTTCACCTTGTCCTTAAGGTGAAAAGCAGAAAACTCCTTATTGATGGTAGTAGCATCTTCCTAGCTGTTTTCAATGGGTGAGAGGTGTTTTCAACTGGACGAACTACCTTCTTTTTTCTTTATTTTGTAAACTGTATCAAACCTATCAACACTCCCTCCATGAAGGTGCACCTTATCCTCAAGGTGAAATTCTGGAAATTCTTTATGAATGCAGGCAGCAGATTCCCCTAATTCCTGCATTCCCTTCTCCGAAATAAGCAGCATATGGAGATGTTTATTTTTGCAAGTATGATTAGGCCCAAACTTTTCATCACACCTGAAGCATAAGCCCTTTTTAATTTTATCTTGCAATTCTTCTTGGGACAATTTTCTAAATGGTGTCCCTCCTTGTTGAGTCCCAATAGGATAACTATTGATGGTGCTCACACAGCCACTGCTCTCTCCACTTCCTTTGTTAGAGTTGGTAAAACCCACTAGATTTCTCCCTTCCTGCGAGTAACTGCAAGTAGGTGGCAATTGTCTATAGGTGTTACTTTGAAGTTGCACACTGAGAGAGTCCCCTTGGTGGTGACTCTAACCTTTTCTTCCACCATTTGAGCCTTAATCATTAACTCAGCAAGATTATGGGGTTCATAAAGTTTAACCTCCGCCCTTATGTCTTCCTTCAGCCCATTCAAGAATATGCCCACCAAGTAATCTTGTTGCATTCCTTTCATGAATGCTGCATATTGTTCAAATTGCTCAATATATTCCCTATAGGTCCAGTTTGACGCAAGCCAAGAAAAACTTCAAATGGGTTCTGCAACATTGTTGGCTGAAATCTTCTAACCACCGCATCTTTGAAGGTTTCCCATGTTGGATGCGGATGGCAAGTTTCCCACCATTGAAACCAATTCAAAGCTTTCCCCTCCAATGCCACCATAACAGCCTTCATTCGCTCCTCCTCACTAACCCCTTTCAAACGGAAATACCATTCTAATCTATTGGTCCACCCATAAGCCTCGTCCCCTGCAAACACAGGAATGTTCAACTTCCTCCATGTGGCAGAAATCCCAGTAGAACTTCCTCCTTCATTACCCCATTATCCTCACGGCCATCCATGGCAATAGAATCTTGGGCCTCTTGATGCTTAGTAGAGGATGTCAGGCGTTCAACCACCCCTGTCAGACCTTGAAACATCTCTTCTAACCGCTGAAAGCGTCAGTTATTCTCGTTTGATTGTTCGTGGACAATCTTCTCCAACCCATCTCATCTTGCCTCCATTCTTGTGTTGACCATAACCTGCAATATGCCCCCACTTCACCAGGAATGAGGCTCTGAATACCAATGATAGGTTATTTTAGACCTATAATGAGATGTTTTAGAAACTGCACATCTTTATTCCAACAACATACCAAGTTTCCTCCAATGTGGAGAAACTCAACACATACAATTTCTGGTTATTCGAGAGGACCAGACTCTCCACTCTTCCTACTCTTTTAAGAGTGTACAAAAACAATGAAAAACTGCCAAAAACAACTGCCTACACATACTTTATAAAATTCTGAGACAATAAACCTACCCAGAGACAGTCCCTTTTATTTTTCCTAATATAAATATTTCCCTTGAACCTATCAAAACCTATAGACGCAATAAGTAAAATCACTTTGATAACAACTTGAAGAGATTGAAAGGAGACTATGAGAATTATTATGCATTTGCTTGAGTGAATCATAGTCAGCATATTTAGGACCATATACACAAAAAATTAAGTACAACTTGTTTTGAGCAAAAATTAAAACCTAGAAGATCTCCTAGATTATGAAGACTTCAATACTCTTACAAACTACTTAATTAATTAATAATACTATGAAAGTTCCAACAGATATCAAAGGGTCCATTTGCTGCGTTATTTTCATTCATTATCCAATAGTTTTCGTTGTTGTTTTAGTAGGTTCAAAACAAAGTTAAAGGCAATGAGAAAAAGTGTATATTTAATAGCCCAACCAAAGAAAAAATATTAAAAAATAACATAAAGTACCCAGTTAGTAGCATCCTTAGCCGTTCTTTCAATACAATATGATCTAGATCATCAACTTCGTGAATCTCCTTTTTCACCTTTGGAGTAGGAGAATCTAACTGAATAGATGCTTCTCCATCCTTGTCAACAGAACTCGAAGGAGTCTGATAGTCTTCAACCTTTATAGTGGCACAACCAGCAAAGGCAGAAAGTGTCGCACATTCAGCTAAAACGGTAACATTAGCACTGGTTTTCTCTACTCTGCTGTCATCAATTCCAAATATCGGACACGTTTCCTGTTGCAAATCAGGGCATAATCACAGTTGAGTCTCCTACAAGTTGCAACCAATGCAAATAATCATAACGAACTCAGTGCACCGAATCATTCGACACGGGTAGAAAACATAAAAGCCCAATTCAAAACTTTTGAGACTGAATAACCAGAACAACTAAAAACTCAGTCAGCAAACCTAACTTCACCATATATCTACCAAAGTAGGTCATTCAATATACCTTCCTCGACAATGAATTGCTCACACTCACATCAGCGAAACTATACTAAGAGCAAAAGTAACACTACCAGCTTATAAAATAATAATAATAGCAATTTACCAGAGAATGGAAATTATCGGCCTCCTTTTTCACAACAGTACCGAACTGCAGAGAGGGCTCGCAAGCGAGCGACGTTCGAGTGCCGTTTTGGAGCGTTAGGGAATGCAGCAATTTTCGGCGCTGTGACAAGGGAAGGTGCTCGAGGGAGTGGAGAGCACATTGTATTGAATTTGCGTCCGAAAAGCAATCAGAAATCATGATGTTAACGTTCCAATTCAGGTGAGAATTGGAGGGAGGGTTTCACTGTTAGATTGGGGTTTGAAGTTTCATTTGCATTTGCTAAAAGTTGAAGAGAATGGAAGAGTATATGCACGTGTCCCATAAGTTGATATATTTATTTTAAAATTAATAACATACGGATAAGTTATATATATATATAACTTCTTCAAATTGTAATTATGAAAATATAAATTAAAATTATATATTAAATATTTTTAATATATAAAATTATAAATTATTGTTATTATAAGAATAATATTTTTTTATAGATTAAATATTTTATTAATAAGTATTGACGATATATTTTAAAGTAAACATAATATGAATACGTTATCCAAATTGAAATATTGTTGTATCATAACATAAAAGTAACACTCAAATTTGTTAAATTGAAGTATGACCCGGTTGGATTCATAAATCTAAGAAAGTAAAAAAAAAAATATTATTCATAGACTCAATATGGATTATATTAAAAATCTAATTTGATCGAGATTTAGTAATTAATACAATTTTCAACTAGAAAAAGTAATGTTTTTCTATGAAAAAGATAACAAAAACATTATAACTATATGTTGTTACAAAAGTGTTGAAATGTTTTCATAAGTTCTTTGTCCTATTTAATTTGAAATGACTTTCTACTTATTCACATATTTTTTTCATAGGTCTAAATTATATTTCCTTCTAATACTCAAATCAATGATATGTGAAACATAATATATGAATGTTTTCATCTTCTTTTTCATGTTATGTGGGAGTAGGAATCTTTTGCTGGTGTGATTGAGTGGAGCTAATAATTTTATGGGTAGTTTTGGAAAGATTTTTGGAATTTCTAAAAGAGTTGTTTTTTTTAGGTTTTTACTTTAAAGATTTTGTTTAATCTTAAGTAATCTTCAAGTAAAAAGAGCCATATAATAACTACTAATTGCTTTGATTTAGATGTTACGGGAATATGATTGACCATTAGGAAGTTGGACTAATATTGTTATGGATTTGTTGATGTTTTTATTATTTTTAATTCTAGTTTTGACTTAATTTGAATGTTAAGTAATAATATTTAGTTAATATACATATTAGTTGAGTTAGAGTAAAGAACGTGTTTATTGTATATTTGAAACATGTTATAAATGTTAGAAATGATTGATTTTAAACCGTGTACCGTTTTGTGGAATTTATTATTTTTTTAATTTCTCAATATTGACTGGTGGCTTAAATAACATTGAAGAGATCATAATCATTACAAAGAAAGATCATTAAATTCTAAAAAATATGTGTATGTTGTGTAAATTCTAATTGAGAATACACTTGATATTGGTTATTTCTATATTTGCGAATAATGAAAATTGAAATGTTAAATTATAATTTTTATTTTTTTAACTTTTAATTTATAACCATTTTTTCTGTTATTTTACTCAATTCATTCTTAAAAAATACAATATAATGATTAAATGTTTAATTATATACACATATTGGGTTTAACATATTCATTTCAGAAATTTTCAAGATATAATTAAATTAATATAATATAAAAGACACCAAATAAAGGTCCAAATATTCGAAATTTTGAATCTTCAGATTAATTTGAATCTAAATGCCGCAAGATAATATTAAAATGGGGTAACACAATACTGTTGAATAAAGTTGGAAAAGAATTATATTATTCTAATTCGAGACCACGTGATATGTTTTCTTTCTCCAAATTCAAATAACCATATTAGTAAAATTTCATAACATCTGCATTTTTAACTTTACTAAAATATTTAAAATATGTACAAATTCTTTAAATAGATATCCAAGTTTATATATACGATGTAATAAGGTTGAGTAGTTTTTTTATCATATCAATATAGGTTTTATTTTTGAACGAACCCATGTGAATTTACTATATTTAATTCATCTCTACTAAACTAATATAATGTCATATAATATATTTAGTTATGATGTTCCATTATTAACTATGATAATTTAGAGATATATTGGAGTTAATAGACTCAAATCCAAGTAAAAAAAACTTATATAATAAATATAACTAACACTTATTGTGAGGTAAATGATTTACGTTTTCATTAATTGTGTTAATTGCATGTTGACATGAGAGACTAACTTAAGCTATAAGAGTATCTTCTGCCATCATACCTATCACATCTTAATTACTTTAGAAATTGAAGAAAACATTTGAGAAGTTTTGCATGGTACTTTCTCCAACATGTAAGATCATATATATATATAAAACATTCAACTCCTTTATGTTGTGTTCTTTGAAAGTGCGGATTGACACGGTGAGAGCACGTTCATTCTGTTGTATTTGGACACAATGATAAAAGATGAATCACATGATTATTTCATAATTTCATCCCATTATATCTATGAAGGTTTGAGGGTGACCAACAAAGTTTTAAAAAAATAACTTCGTTTTAATATCATGTTTCATGTACGTACAGATAGAGTGAGAAACATGCTTTTGCTTTCTTTTCATGGATCTCTAAAGGGCCTATGAGATAGGTTCATGGTGAACCCATAGCAAGAATGGAGGAGTGGTGGGTCGTATTGTACAACTCCATTGTGATCAAGATGTAACCACATTTGAGCATTAGAATCAGTTTTTGGTTATACTGGAACTGATTCTGGAATTGTGTGAAGGAGGTGGAATCGCTTGCGAAGAAAGTTGGAACCGATTCTATGTAAATGCCTTATGTTGGGAATCAATTCCCTTGACCATGGAACCGATTCAATGCATGTTATAAGACTCCTCCTATTTAACCCATTTTTCATTCATTAACTTACTGTCTTTTTCTTCTTTTTTTCTACCAAAAGAATAATGTATCATTCAACAAAAAGATATTTTTGATTAATATTTTAATAAATAAATTACTATTAAATAAATCACACAAATAATCATTAATAAATAAATTACTATTAAAATAAAAAATAATACCCCATGTAAATAAATCATTTGTCACAAAAATATTGAATATCTAAAATTTAATATTTTTATATACCAAATATATTATATATATTTTTTTCATTTCAATTAATATTTTTTTTAAATTATTCATTAAATAAAATGTTCTAAAGTAATTCTAACTCATCTAAATATTATTTTGGTTTAAATACTATTGTAGTCCTTATTGGTCCACTGTATCTAATGTGAGACTCTTTTTTTCAAATTTTTAATGTAGTTCGTATTTTGATAAATTTTGTTCAATTTTGTTATTTTTTATGATGTCATCTAATTGCTAATAGAGATGAATAATGTGTATCATGTGTCAGTTTTTGTTTTTTATAATTTTATAATTTTTTTAAAAAAATTATTCATTTTTTAAATTTTTTCTTAAATTTAAAAAAGTTATTTATATGTCAAGTCAACATTATGTCACGTGTCATATAATGCATTAATGTTAATGTCACATGTTAATGTCTTTATTCAATATCATCTAATTTTCTTTGATTTTGCTCAATTTAATTTCTGTTAAGGATTTAGAAAATAGAGTATTAGAGTAGATAGCTGTATTAAAATAATGAAGCTCGGTTCATTATCTAAATCACCTATATCTCTCTAAAACATTGTTTCCTTTCCTTTCTTTGTCTTCTATCTAACTGTTCTCACTATTGAAGTCTCTGATTTACGATCAGGAAGCGCCTAGACGATCCTGGCGTCAAGGGCAACAATCTAGACCGATCAATTTCTGATTCTGATTCGGTAAGTTATTTTTCCCTTTTTCCTGTTCGTTTTTGAACCTTGATCATGCAATTATTTTTGTTTGCATGTATCTAGTAGTTTTTTTCTTCAATTCTCAGCTCAATTTAGGTTCTAAGAGTTGTTCTCTATCACCAATTGGTGATTTGTAGGCTTTTCTAGAGTTACCTTGCAGTGCAAGCATCGATTTGGGGTTTCTAGAGCTGGGTAGTACTTCTCTGAGGTTAGGGAAGTTGGACTTTTCTCTGTTTAGTTAATTATATTATGCATGTGTGAAGAGTATGTTAGTTTTATATATATATATATATATATATATATATATATATATATATATATATATATAATAAGCTGAATTGTTGACTTTGATGTTATAATGAATGTGCTTATTGTGGCTGCTGTAAGTGTGTGTGAAGAAACTATGAATATGAACGGGTTTGAATGATGATTTTGATGTTATAGATTAGATGAAATGTTAAAATTTGGATGTGATTGACTTATGAGAAAGTTGAGTGAAGTATACTGGTTTTAGGTAAGTTTTGAGGAAGTGGGATAGTGAAATTTTGAATTAGGAATTGTAGGTTGTATTGGTAAGTTGGAATAGGTTATATAGGTCAATTAGGACTTGCTTGAGTCCTTAAGTGGCTGAAAATAATGCTAAAAGTGGTAGAATGGGATTTGAGTCTCTAAGTTGATAAATTTGATGTTTTGGAGTAGAAATTGATCCATAAACACTTTAGATTGAGGTTAGGAAGGTTTATAATCACTTAGTCAAGTCTAATTAGGTATATAAAACAATCTAGGGGTGTTTAAAGTTGGGGAAAATAGATAGAATTGGTAATTGGGGTTTGAGTTGCATAATTATGCAGATTTTCGTTCTGCAGATTATGCAGACTCGCTGTGCGAATAGATTCGCATAGCGAGTCACCCTGGCGAGATGCTCTCTGCCAGGGCATTCACACAGCGAATAGACGCGTTGTGCGAATGGTTTGAGAGGGTTGCTCTCTACTTAACGATCCGCATGGCGAATCGGGGCGCTATGCGACTGGTTGGGGTTTGGGACTACTGCCATTTTTATTCGAATAGCGAATAGGTGCGCTTTGCGAGTGTTTAGGGAGTCTGAGCCATTGCCTGGGGCTCTCACATAGCGATTTTGGGCGTTATGCGAGGGGTTTAGGGTCTGATACAATTAGGAGTTTATTCGCATAGCGATTTTAATCGCTGTGCGAGAAACCTCTGGATTCGCTGTGCGAATGCGTGCGCTGTGCGAATGGTCCATGTTATTGTTCACTTGTTTCATTCTTGTATTCACTGAACCTGAATGAATTGTAATACATTGTAAAGCTTGTATGATGTATGAAATATGGTGTATGATTTAGTATGCTTATGAGTCATGTTCTAAGTAAAAAGTATGTGAATCAAAGTGGTGAATGTAAGTTTTAGTATAAAGTCTCATGGTGAGATTCCTGGTTGTTTAGAATGAATGCAGGAGTTCAATATTGAGGGTTATCCTGAAACTTCAATGGTCTTTTACTCTCAAGTAGAGAGGATTGAACCATGTTGTGAGGAGTAGCAGGAGACCTTAGTCTTGGAGGCTTCCAGTATGCTTCAAGATGTGGTACAGACTAACCTCGTGAGTGTGGTAGGGTGAAACCCATTGGCAATGGCTTTGCAAAGCAGTAGAGGCCATCACGAGTGCATAACCCGTCATAGCTCGACAATCATTCTAAGTCTGGACAAGTCAAGTCTAGAATATAACATGTTAGGATATTTGATTTAGTTACTTTGCTTGAATTATCTTGTGTATGTCATGTGCTATTGAATTGTATGTTTTCCTTTATATCTAGCTTACCCTTCTGCTTGTGTTTGTATTTGGTATGTTTGGTGTTCTTTCTTTGCAATTATCATCCAATGGATTTGAGCAGAGGGAGATGAGGTGCCTCTGGAGCAGGCTTTGGAGGGCGATGATGCTGCTGTATAGTTTAGTTAGGTTATTTATTTTAGCATATAATTTTGGAATACTCTTATCTAAATAAAGTTTTAAATTCTACAGTTATTTTGGATGATTGTAAAAGTTTATACTTTATTTTCCAATCTTTAACTATTCTATTTTATTATTTCTGTGACTACTATTATATGGTTTATTTATATATTATGGGATGTTACAGTTTTAAATTTTGTTTAGTTCAATCCCAATTTTAAAAGGAAAAATCTTTGTTATTTTTAAAATTGGATGAAAAATTCTTCATTCTTTTTAAAATTAGAAAGAAAATTCTTCATTATTTTTAAAATTAGAAGGAATTTGTTTTTTTTTAAATTAGAAGTATTTTTTTAAAAAATTAGAAGGAAAGTTTTTCATTATTTTTAAAAATATAAAGATAATTCTTCATTATTTTTAGAATTTTCATTCTAATTTATTTTTTAAATTAGAAGAACAATTAATTATTATTTTTAATCCAACTGTAACCTCTTTTAAATGTAAAAAAGTCAAACATAAGTTTAATTTATATTTTAATAATATAGTTAAAGTTGGTTTAAAAATAACGGAAAAAATATGTAATAAAAATGTGAATTTTAATAAATATTAAATTTGGTTTCAATCTAAAAGACAAAATTAAGACGAAATCAAAAAATATTAGCAAAAATTAGGACTAAATGGAATAAAATAAACAAAAATTGAGACTGAATTAAATACAAGATACTGAAATGTGACATTGATACTGATAAATGACAGACTTAACCTGCGACACTTACAATGACTTAAGACACGTGGTATTGATGGTCACGTGACAACATGTTAACTTGACACGTGGTTATTTTTTTTTTAAAATTAAGAACAAATTTAAAAAATAAAAAAACTTAATAAATTAATTTTTTTAAAAAACCATTAACTAACATGTGACACACAGTTAATCTTCCGTTAACAATTTAGACGACATCATGAAAAAAAGATCAGATTAAACAAAATTTATCAAAATAAGAATCGCATTAAACATAAAAAAATTGAATCTCACATTAAATAAAATGGATGAAAATACGAACTAAAATAGTATTTAAGTCTATCATTTTATACTACTTTGAACATCATAGACACTTTGATAATCTTACTTTTTATCTATTAATTTTTTTAATATACCGCATTAATCAAATTATTCACAAATTTTAATATCAAATTCACTCACTTTTACCTTTCCATTCCTTAAAAAAAAAAACACAAACTTTATCTAAACATACAAACTTTCCCCTCAAATATCTCTCGTTCATTTATCTTTACAAAACAACACACTGATTTTTCATTTCCAAATAAAAAGTTTGTCAATGAGTTTATTTTTGTCTATTTGACACATATTATTAAGTTTTAAATATATTTGTTTTTCAATTTTAATACGTTAACCCACGTCAAAAACTTAACTGTTTTCAAATAGAAAAAAAAATCAAAAGAATAAATACAAAATAAATAAAAAATAACAACGAATAAAATAATGTCTATGTTTCGGTGGGGTCTGTGAGACCGAGACATTAACCATCGACTTGTGTGTTCCGCTTGTACGCTTCCAGTTTAGACCGATCAGTTGTCACTTAGTTCCGGTCGGCAATGCTCCTTCCCGCTCGGTTGTCGCTTTGGACCGGAGCTAGAGGTACCTGCAAAAGACACTCTAACGTTCAAGTTAGGAGTGGTTTAATGAATTGTGTTTCGGTAGATATTTTTGGGACCGAGAGACTAACCTGCTGATGTGTCTGAACCGCTCGCTCGCTTCCAAACTCCTACTGTTGGCCGATCGGTGTTGGCGCAAACCAATCGGTCTCCTTCTTGACGAGGGAGGATGTACCTGTAAAAGATACACTGACGCTCAAGTTAGGCGTGTGATTTGAAGAGTCTCGGCTCTTAGTTAAATATTTAGTGAATGATTATCACTATTGAGTATTTGAGAGTAGCGTAGAGTGAATAATGCGTAATTGGAACGTACCTGGCTTTCGGCCCTAGCTTTGTATTTATAATTTACCTCATGGATCCTAAGCTGATATAAGCCCAATAAAATATAAACAGAATAAGATATAAACAGATTACCTGAATATCCGGTTGGTTGTTTGTAACCACTCGGTTAATATTTTATACTGTACATTATGGCCCCCAAGTCCGAGTTAAGCGTTTGGCTTTAGCCGTGGTTAACTATAGGACTGATGAGTTTGAGGGAGGCTGCGTTTGCGTTATTGAAAGCGTTTTACCGCTCGACCTTCAACATTAACCGAGCGAGATTTACCGCTCGTCCTTCAACAGGAACCGAGAGGAATTTACCTCTCGGTCTTCGACATTAACCGAGAGGGCTTTACCGCTCGTCCTTCAACAGGAACCGAGAGGGATTTACATCTCGGTCTTCAACATTAATCGAGAGGGTTTTACCTCTCGACCTTCGACATTAACCGAGCGGGATTTACCGCTCGTCCTTCAACAGGAACCGAGAGGAATTTACCTCGCGGTCTTCGACATTAACCGAGAGGGCTTTACCTCTCGACCTTCAACATTAACCGAGCGGGATTTACCGCTCGTCCTTCAACAGGAACCGAGAGGAATTTACCTCTCGGTCTTCTACATTAACCGAGAGGGCTTTACCTCTCGACCTTCGACATTAACCGAGCGGGATTTACCGCTCGTCCTTCAACAGGAACCGAGAGGGATTTACCTCTCGGTCTTCTACATTAACCGAGAGGGCTTTACCTCTCGACCTTCGACATTAACCGAGCGGGATTTACCGCTCGTCCTTCAACAGGAACCGAGAGGAATTTACCTCTCGGTCTTCGACATTAACCGAGAGGGCTTTACCTCTCGACCTTCGACATTAACCGAGCGGGATTTACCGCTCGTCCTTCAACAGGAACCGAGAGGGATTTACCTCTCGGTCTTCTACATTAACCGAGAGGGCTTTACCTCTCGACCTTCGACATTAATCTAGCGGGATTTATCGCTCGTCCTTCAACAGGAACCGAGAGGAATTTACCGCTCGGTCTTCAACTTTAACCTAGGACTTGACATTAACCGAGCGGGATTTACCGCTCGTCCTTCAACAGGAACAGAGAGGGATTTACCTCTCGGTCTTCAACATTAATCGAGAGGGTTTTACCTCCCGACCTTCGATATTAACCGAGCGGGATTTACCGCTCGTCCTTCAACAGGAACCGAGAGGAATTTACCTCTCGGTCTTCTACATTAACCGAGAGGGCTTTACCTCTCGACCTTCGACATTAACCGAGCGGGACTTACCGCTCGTCCTTCAACAGGAACCGAGAGGGATTTACCTCTCGGTCTTCAACATTAATCGAGAGGGTTTTACCTCTCGACCTTCGACATTAACCGAGCGGGATTTACCGCTCGTCCTTCAACAGGAACCGAGAGGAATTTACCTCTCGGTCTTCTACATTAACGGAGAGGGTTTTACCTCTCGACCTTCGACATTAACCGAGCGGGACTTACCGCTCGTCCTTCAACAGGAACCGAGAGGGATTTACCTCTCGGTCTTCAACATTAATCGAGAGGGTTTTACCTCTCGACCTTCGACATTAACCGAGCGGGATTTACCTTTCGTCCTTCAACAGGAACCGAGATGAATTTACCTCTCGGTCTTCTACATTAACCGAGAGGGCTTTACCTCTCGACCTTCGACATTAACCGAGCGGGATTTACCGCTCGTCCTTCAACAGGAACCGAGAGGGATTTACCTCTCGGTCTTCAACATTAATCGAGAGGGTTTTACCTCTCGACCTTCGACATTAACCGAGCGGGATTTACCGCTCGTCCTTCAACAGGAACCGAGAGGAATTTACCTCTCGGTCTTCAACTTTAACCTAGGACTTACCATTCGTCTGAGAGGGCTTTACCTCTCTCCCGAGAGGGATTTACCGCTCGGTCTTCGACCTAGGAGTGCTTCCTAGGGAACGGGCTGTACCGTTCGGCTTTGAGAGGGTTTTACCTCTGCTTTGATCTAGGAGTGTTTCCTAGTGAACGGGATTTACCGTTCGTCTTTGAGAGGGCTTTACCTCTCTCCCGAGAGGGATTTACCGCTCGGTCTTCGACCTAGGAGTGCTTCCTAGGGAACGGGCTTTACCGTTCGGCTTTGAGAGGGTTTTACCTCTGCTTTGAGCTAGGAGTGTTTCCTAGTGAACGGGATTTACCGTTCATCTCTGAGAGGGCTTTACCTCTCTCCCGAGAGGGATTTACTGCTCGGTCTTTGACCTAGGAGTTCTTCCTAGGGAACGGGCTTTACCGTTCGGCTTTGAGAGGGCTTTACCTCTCTGCTTTGAGTTAGGAGTGTTTCCTAATGAACGGGATTTACCGTTCGTCTTGAGAGGGCTTTACCTCTCTCCCGAGAGGGATGTACCGCTCGGTCTTTGACCCAGGAGTGCTTCCTAGGGAACGGGCTTTACCGTTCGGCTTTGAGAGGGCTTTACCTCTCTCCCGAGAGGGATTTACCGCTCGGTCTTGGACTTGATCGTTAATTATGAACTTTGATGACGAAATTGGCAATCAGTGTTTGCAATAGGAGACTTCTCCTTCGTTAATTGAATTCCATGATACTTTAAGCATGAAGTCCGTTTATGACTAGATCTTAGTCTGCACTTGCATAGTTGATGGCGTGGATTTTGATATATATTTCTTCAAGATGTTGTATTGTTGAAATTCTCACGATGATATATATTATGGTATATAACCGTATAATAAATTATTCGGTTACCAGATATTATGAATTGCACCGAATAAATAACATAGATAATAAACAAGGTATCAAAACCGTCTTGAGATTTTATAATATTGATGTTGATAGTTATCTCTAACACAACAATTTCTTTGACTATTTTAATCATGCCAAAAAATGTTTCGGTTATACTTATTAGATAACTATATTTATAGTTATATACTATATTATATATAATATATCATATAATATAATATATTATGGATTATACTATATATATTTAAAATATCTATATAAAATAGTTGTTATAATATCTATTATCAATTAGATATTTTATGAAATATTCATATTTCAAAAGATACTTATCTTGTTGATGACGTCTCACGTAGAGATGATGATTCATCTAGTGTAGTTTTCACTTTGTCGAAAGTTACTGGTGTTTATCTGAAATAGTGATGTCGAGACCGAACACTTGTCTTGGTTTCTTGTGGTTTCTAATCATCTTTGTGGTGCTTTGTTGTTCATCCATGCTCCTCGTGGTCATCATTGGGTTTGACGCTCGGCCCCACGGTGGGCGCCAAAATGTTTCGGTAGATATTTTTGGGACCGAGAGACTAACCTGCTGATGTGTCTGAACCGCTCGCTCGCTTCCAAACTCCTATTGTTGGCCGATCGGTGTTGGCGCAAACCGACCGGTCTCCTTCTTGACGAGGGAGGATGTACCTGTAAAAGATACTCCGACGCTCAAGTTAGGCGTGTGATTTGAAGAGCCTCGGCTCTTAGTTAAATATTTAGTGAATGATTATCACTATTGAGTATTTGAGAGTAGCGTAGAGTGAATAATGCGTAATTGGAACGTACCTGGCTTTCGGCCCTGGCTTTGTATTTATAATTTACCTCATGGATCCTAAGCTGATATAAGCCCAATAAAATATAAACAGAATAAGATATAAACAGATTACCTGAATATCCGGTTGGTTGTTTGTAACCACTCGGTTAATATTTTATATTGTACAAATTGTATATCACAATTGCATATTTGAGATGGCGTCCAAGGGTTTAATGAATTGTATATCACAATTGCATATTTGAGATGGCGTCCTGATCGGACGTAAATAAGGCGTAGTGGAGTATGAGTTGATCCTGGGTTTACCTCAAACCTAAATTTTTATTTATAGAGTTTAAAGGAATTTGACCAATTAATTTACCTCTTAATGGTCATTAATGCAAACCTTAATTGTTTAACGGTAGTCGTTATCACATTTATTGCACCTTAACGTTGCTCAACGGTTGTCGGGACCATACGGCTGAGAGGCTCTTTCCTGCACGTTGACCGTTCGGTTCCTCGGAGTTGTATGTCATTCTAACCGATCAATAATATATGAGTCCATAGTGAAGTAGATGCTTTCCTAACCCTTACCGCTAGGTCGGTGCACCTTTACTGTTCGGTCAGCTATAAGCTCATACTAACAGTCTACATCTTATTTGTCACATTATTTATTCCATTATTCATCGAATACCGAAATAATTACAACTTTCTTGTTATATTTGTAGATATTTATGGATTTTTGTAATATTTTTAATTTTAATAAAACTATTTAAAATAATTTTAAAATACAAAAATTATATAAAATATAATTTAAGTAAAAGTGTATACTAAAAATATCAATATAAGTAAATTTAATTTCTTTAGAACATAAATTGTATGAAAACATGTAATTTTATATAATAAAATTATACTTTTTATCTAAGTCATTTGACCTCAAATTTAATTTTTTAGATTAGACATTTGTTTTCAAATCGAGATTCGGAAACTAAAATCTCATTAGATGACTAAATCTTTTGTCAAGTAAAAAAAGTGTTCAGTTAAATCTAATGCTCTTCGGATAATATTCGTTTGATGAATTGTACATAATTAGAATTATGATAATTGACTCAAACATAAATTTATAATCTCAACCTTTGAACGTTAACAAATGTTATGCCTTAAATAAGCTTCTTTCACCAATTAAAATCCCACATACCATTTTATGCAAATTTAATACTCAAATCCCTTCTCATAGTGACATTGTTTAAACTGAACACAAATGCAGATAAAGTTCATAACCGATTACAAGAGGAACTATGTAAACCTTTTACTTATCTAAAATCGTATTTTTAGGTCAAAATTAATCACTAATATATATATATATATATATATATATATATATATATATATATATATATATATAACATTAATAATCAAGAGATGTCATTTATAGAGATGAAAATAATTTGCTCTAAAATAAAATTTGATTTCTTAAAGTAAATCTTTACTCCATCATTTCATTGTAATCTAACTAAGTAAATGACAAAAACTAGTATACAAAAACAATAGAAACTTTAGGGAGTGAAGAAGAAAATATAAAAACATTTTCTTGTTTTGAATGAAAGATTAAATAATTAAAACTTAAAATAAAATAAATATCAATTTTGAAATAAATTACAAATATTTAAGGAAAAAACATGGAAAAAAAAAAGTGAGTGAAAAGTGAAAGGGTTTGTAGCGTATGGCATAAATAGCTGTGTTATGGCGTATCTAATAATAACAGCATTTAGAAAGTGGGCCAATTCGTAGCTACCAAACCCCTACGAAGGTTACCATGCTCCGTTCTTTCACGCCATTGCTTCTGTCACTGCCCAGTGTGGGACTTTTCGGCGTCATCATTGATGCAGACATTAATTAACACGGTAAGATATACCTAAAAATAACCACAGTTTTCTTTTTCTTTTTTAAGAAAAATGAATATGACTTTGAATTTTAACATCACGTCTGAAAATTATTGGGTCGTTGGTTCCTCAGGTCGAGGTAGGTTGTCTTTTTAATGAGAGGTTAAATTTTTTTTGACATGTCTCGTTCACATATCTGAAAATTTTCTCAGTAATAAATTTCTGTTCAAATTTCTTAATTAATTAAACTAATTCAAATTGACAAATTTAATTAAAAAGTTTTAATATTATTAATATTATATTCCGAGAAAACTTTTCTTTATTTTTTTGTAAATTAAATTTTTATTCTGGTCTCACCCGGAAGAAGAGATGCAATGCAACCACTATTCCTTGTTTGTTTCCATCTTTTTAAAAAAGAAAAAAAGACGTGAATAGCTGTTGTAAAGAGATGGAAACAAACAAACAAGGCCAGAGACTCAGCAGCTATTAATACAACACAACAAACCACTCCATCTGAGAAAAGAACCATCCGTACTGTAACGGCTAGAAGAACAGGTGCATGTCTTCTCCACATGCACACACCATAAACATAGTAATAATAATAATCACATAAACATTATTATTATTATAAAAGTCTAACATTTATTTATTATTTATACAAACTTGCACTCATTCATTCTCCATTTACTTGGGAGAGAGAAGAAGTTGGTGATAGCTTTTCTCATAGCAAGAAAATATGAGAGTATTTATAATTTGTAAAATGGTTATTTTTTTTATAATAATTGACCATTAACAACTAAAATAATAGTTAATTGATAATTAATAACAATAAAATTATTAATGGATAATTAATACAAATTATTAATTAATAATTAATAAAAATGATAAAAGTTATTAATTAATAATTAATGAATCAAATCTAATTGTAAATCTAAAATTATTAACTTCATCATTAGAATATTTCTTACATTTCATTCTGAGTGAACAATTAAAAAAAATTCATATATTTCGCAATCAAAGTTTGAAAAAAAAAATCATTTTGAAGAATAAAGTAGATCCTTGACCCATTAATTGAAAGAAATTTTATATTTCTGTAAGTATATTTTATTGGATAATGATATTTTGACAACATTTAATTATCATCTGTGTTATTATGTGATTGGTCCAAAATTACTTCACAATCAATAATAATAATCATAAGGATAATGATACTTTGACAACATTTTTTTGACAACATTTTAACACCATCTATGTGTCATTCTGTGATTGATCTAAAATTACTTCACAATCAATAATAATAATCATAAACACTAATATGGACCAATCACAGAATGACACATAGATGATGTTAAAATGTTGTCAAAAAAATGTTGTCAAAGTATGATTATGCTAATCATAAACACCAACATAAACCAATCCTATAATGACACATAGATGATGTTAAAATGTTGTGAAAAATATCATTATCCTATTTTATTATATTAATTGTAGATTTTAACTTTTTAAGTTTGGAGCAATGTTTGATTGAAAAGAAAGAAAATTATATTACATTAGGTGAGTTAAACACGTTATACAATATTCCACGTAAGATTTAAATTTGAAACCCCATTAATAGAATGGCTTAAATTATTCAAACTACAGATGGATTATTCAATGCTTGGTCCAACTGTTAAAGCAAGCTCGATTCTTTCTAAAAATGTTCGAGTCTTACAAATGCCGGAATTTGGACAAATACATATGTTTTCACATTGTAAAATGAAGAGATTAGTAACCGAAAAACAAATAGAGAGAAAAAGTTGTCTTAAACTTAATTCCTAGTTTTGTTTGTTGAGTCTTCAGCCACTTGCATCAGCTTGTTTAATGTATATTAACAGTGAAACTTCATTGAAGGATGATTCCTTAGCCGTTTGATTTGTCTGACAACCTTTCCACGTGTGATTTCTGTCTTGATCTTGTAGCCCCCTCTCGAACACAGTCATATATTCTCATACAGCTTTACCCCACTTTCTGCTTTTCAATTTACTCCTTGTGGTTTTCACTTCCTTCTGCTCTCTATTCATACACTTTCTCTCTTTCTTTCTCTCTCACTCTCTCTCTCTCATTCATTATTGAGACTTCTTTCCAGATTTCTCAGAGCCATTGAATCTATATGGCTGTGCATTTTCTTCTTCTGCTTTTTGCAGTGTCTCTTGTTGCGGCTGACGACGGTGAGTGGACCATTTTACCCTCTCCCTCTTTGCTTACTCTGCTGCTGAGGGATCCTGTGTTTTCCACTTTTTGAAGTTGTGCTTGTGTTCTGAAACTTTCATTGCCCTTTGGTCTGTTTTCTGTGGCATTGTTCTGAAATCACTGCAAAACTCACTTTTGTTTAACCTGCACGGTTCTTCTTGAGCCTTTACTTGCTTAGTTAACATAGGATTCCTTGCTGTTTTCATGAGGTTTTGGAGTTGGCTTCTTGGAAGTAAAACTTAGCAATGTTTTGCCTTATCAAGGCCCAAATACACTTTCTCATTTTGACACCTTAGCTAGGAGTAGCACACCCTTGCTGTGGATTAGTTTCTCAGAATGTTGTTTGAGATTTATTTGGTGCTAAACGTTGAGAACCATGATTTAGTAGGCTTCTTATAGCTTGGATAGTGAATGATTGGTTTGTCTGTGTCCTACTAGAGCTTGTATGCTTACATAACATTTTTATTCTGAGATTGAGCTTGTTGTGTCTAATATTTAATAAAATGTTTTAAAAATATTCAGGAGTTTTTTGTTGTTAATCTTCTTGGATGGGATCCACAAGTTGGATTCAGAGATTTTATATTGAATAGGACGGTTCTTTTGTCCTTCTTTTACTAAGCCATATATTGTCATTTTCTCCTTGGAGAAGTTATTTTTGGAAAAGATTTCTACTTTTGGAAGAGCTATTCTGGTGTTTTAAAGTTTTGCAGGCAATCTTCACAGATAGCTCATCATCATAATCTTATGCTACCCCCCAAATTAAAATTAGATTGCTTGGAACAAACAAAACGTGCCCCGCAAGAGCCTGCTTGCATATGCTTCCATTCCATGTTCTAACTTGAGTGCTTAGTTGTGTGAGAGCTTAAATCTTGTAAGGTATGTTAATGTTCTGTATCTTGCAGATGCATTTATTGGAGTGAACATTGGAACAGATCTCTCTGATATGCCACATCCTACTCAAGTAGTAGCTCTACTTAAAGCCCAGCAAATCCGGCATGTTCGATTGTATGATGCAGACCAAGCTATGCTCCTTGCACTTGCAAAGACAGGCATTCAAGTTGTTGTGACTGTTCCTAATGAAGAACTCCTTGCAATTGGTCAATCGAATTCCACAGCCGCCAACTGGGTTTCCCGCAATGTGGTAGCACATTATCCAGCCACCAATATCACAGCGATTTGTGTTGGTTCTGATGTTTTAACTTCCCTCCCAAATGCGGCAAAAGTTCTTGTCAGCGCCATTAAGTACATTCATTCAGCTCTTGTTGCATCCAATCTTGATCGCCAAGTTAAAGTTTCCACACCCCTTTCATCTTCCATCATCCTTGATTCATTTCCACCTTCCCAGGCTTTCTTCAACCGTTCACTGAATCCAGTTTTAGTCCCTCTACTTGATTTCTTGCAATCCACTGGATCTTATCTAATGCTGAACATTTACCCTTACTATGACTACATGCAATCAAATGGAGTGATTCCATTAGACTATGCACTCTTCAAAACTCTCCCTCCCAACAAAGAGGCTGTGGATTCAAATACCCTACTTCACTACACCAATGTCTTTGATGCCATGGTTGATGCTGCATACTTTGCTATGGCTTTTCTGAACTACACCAACATTCCTGTAGTAGTGACCGAGTCAGGGTGGCCCTCGAAAGGTGGCTCCAACGAGCCTGATGCAACCATAGACAATGCCAACACTTACAACAGCAATCTGATCAAGCATGTGTTTAACAAAACCGGAACTCCCAAACATCCTGGAATTGCAGTCAGTACTTACATCTATGAGCTCTACAACGAGGACACGAAGCCAGGGCCATTATCTGAGAAGAACTGGGGACTATTTGATTCAAATGGAGCACCTGTTTACATTCTTCGCTTGACAGAATCAGGGGCACTCCTTGCAAATGATACCAGCAATCAAACTTTCTGCATTGCCAAGGATGGTGCTGACCCGAAGATGCTGCAGGCTGCATTAGATTGGGCATGTGGACCAGGGAAGGTTGAATGCTCTCCATTGCTGCAAGGGCAACCATGCTATGAACCAGACAATGTGATTGCTCATGCAAATTATGCTTTTGACACTTACTATCATAAGATGGGAAAAACTCCCGATGCCTGTGACTTTAATGGTGTAGCTACCATCTCCACCTCAGATCCAAGTAAGCTGTTTACTTCAATGGTGTGACTTCAATGGAATAGCTTTAGCATGTTTACATTTTCTAGGATGATTAACACATTTTTTTCAAATAACTGTAGGTCATGGTTCTTGTTTATTTCCTGGAAGGTAAGATAACATATTTTGCTTTTTTGACTCATTTCATTTTTCATTATTATTCCATGTTTTGTTTGTGTGGCAATCACTGACAAGTGACAGTTTGTGCATATCTCCAGTCTTGGCAAAAATGGCACCTTAGGTAACTTCACAGCTCCATCCATGAATTCTACAAATTCAGATTCCTCAGCATACAACCTTGCCAACTATGACTTGAGAATTAGAAGTCTTCTAATGGCAACAGGATTTCTAATATGGGGAGCTGTTTTGCTATGAAGTGGTATATGTCAGAACAAGCATTACTTGAAAATTTTTGTTAGGTGATAATGCTACATATTCGACTTGGTAGCATCATTGTGTTGTTCATAGTGGTCCATTCAATTTTGTACAAAAACCAGCTAAGGGTTTGGACTGAATGAGGCTGCACTGAATCTCATCATCTTTATTATTCTTTTCAGCTAGAATTGATTCAATCTTTAATCAACCATTGACTGTTTTCCATTGGGATAGTTGCTGTTCTCTTATGCTATATATATATATATATATATATATATATATTATTGCAATTGCCCCTTCAAGCTCTTCAACAAAAGGAAAAAAAAAAACTTACTCGTTAGTACCAAATCAAGAGGGCTATTGGCAAACTTTTCTATCCCTTCATTCAGCCAAAATGGTCTGAAAAAATGTAACTGGTTCATTGAGGTTACAGTTAAGACATGTCTTGGTTTTTTAGGCCGTTCTTCTGCACCCCTTCCTTCACCCCAAACTTTACATAATGTCTCATTTTACATTTCATTACTTTGTTTTTAAAATAATTTATAATAAAATTGATTATATTCTTTCCGGAATGACTAATCTGGTGTATGTTTGTCGGATTAGTTGACATTCCGGATTGCATATTCCGGTAATCACACTCCATATTTTAATTTTTGGATTGATAGATCCAATTTGTTTTGAATAGATTGGTCGATCCAGTACAACTTAACCGGAATCCAGTGTGGAAGCTAATAACCAGGTACAGGAATGTTAATCGGAATGACTAAACCATGCTCAACTCGGGAATACACTTCTAGATTCGGTATTTAAAAAGAAAAAAAACTTCCAGAATGGGGAATCCGGAATTTACTCATTCTTCATTATTTCCTCCATCATCACTTCCTATTATTACAAAGTTTTGAAATGTTTTTCAAACAGCTTTTAATGTTTCTTCTTCCATCTTCCATGTTTGTAAGCTTTAGGGTTCTCCATGGAAATGGAGAACCAGATTCATCTTGTTAGGGTTAGATGTAGCCTATGAACTCTTGTGTAATGAATGATTGTTTCGTATTTATAAATGCATTTTCTATCTATTATTAGTATTCTTGTTTCCGATCTTAAAGCTTGCATGTAATGGAGACGTTCATGACTTGATTTTGGGATTTCATTGAGTCAGGGATGGGATATGAAATCTTGAACTGAAACAAGAGTCCTTGTGGGTCATTGAGCCAGGGATGGGATATGATTCACATGTTGTCTTAGATCTTAGTTCTTAATGCGGGTTTGCTTGTTAGATTGTCCAAGGGATTGGAGTTTGATAAGGAAAACCTAGGCTCTTTCACCTAAGGGATTAGGGCTAGAGTGTTTTAGTGGATTGACTTTAGTAAATTGATAGAGAGGAGATGAAATTGGTTATACACAAGAGTGCATTGGTGAAAACTAACCTTAACAATGTCATTTCATACCATTTCTAGTTTTTTCCATTTCCAAGTGTCTTCAATACCAAAGTCCAACCTTGTAATTACTTGTGAATTTATCTTTTTGCACATATTCTTAAATGATGAGTTGTTAGATGAGTTGTTCTTGAGTCTAGATGAGTTGTTAATCGCACAATTTTCTAGTATTATGAGTCTCTTGGGAAAACGATACCTGGTCTTACCACGGTTTATTACTTGAACGATTTGGAGGTTAACTAAAGCTCAATTGGAATTTTTGTGTCTCAAAAGAGGTGTGTTGAAGATATACTGAAAAAGGGAAAGATGATGAAGTGCAATCATGTTTCCACTCCAATAGAACTTGGCACAAAGCTACCAAAGAATGAAGAAGGAGACCATGTTGATGCAAGTAGATATCAAACTTTAGTTGGGAGTCGTTGGAAGGCGTAATGGTGGGTTGGCTCGTCGGTTTCGTTGGTGTTGGGTGGTGAGGTTGCTGTATTGCATCAATCCAGTTGTCATTGGAAGGCATAATAGTGCATTGGTTCGTCAGTTCGGTTTGTGGTGGATGGTAAGGTTGTTTTTATTGCACTGGTCTGGTTGTCACCGGAATGCTTGATAGTGTGTTGGCTCGTCGGTCTGGTTGGTGCTAGAAGGCGAAGTTGTTATTGCATCGGTCTAGTTGTTATCGAAAGGCGTGATAATGTGTTGGTTCGTCGCTCTGGTTGTTGTTGGGAGATGAGTTTGGTTACTAAGTTACATGTAAAAGACTTGTTGGATTGGATTTTCTTGGTGGTAATACGACATGGTAAATTTCTTGGATGTGACTTTGTTTTATGTGAAGGATTTAGTTGGTTTGAGCAATGTGGGTGAGTATAGTTATTGCATATTATCATATATTGTTTTCTGGTTAGCTCACCTTTATTTGTTTGTGCTTGTGTGATGATCGTATAATTTGTGTTGTTATACGGAAGAAGATTATATTACAGATGATGTTGGTGGAGTTTAAAGCGAGAAGACACATAGGGAAATCGTATGGGAGTTTTCGAAATGTACTTGAGACGATGATCTATTTTAAATTTATAATTTTTCAACAATATCTTAAGTTTCAAAAATTGGAATAATGTTTGTTTCGACGTTGTTTTCAATTTCATTTACGATTGTCAAATAAAGTTTTTTTAAGTAAACTATTTCGTGACAATGTTAGAGTTATATTTTCCTAAGTTAGTGAATGTTTCATAAACTACACTTGTCATCCCGAAAAGGGTGTTACAAAATCAACTCATTTATATCATCAATGAAGAGAATCATTCCTCTTTTCTTTGGCACTACATGTATAAAACTAACCCAATTGCTATCGTAGATAATATAGATCATACTAGCTTCCAACAGTTTGAGGACCTCTTTTTTCACCACCTTCTTCATGGTTGGATTCTATCTCCGTTGTGGTTATGCAATAGGTTTGTAATCTTTCCCTAACATTATCTTGTGCATGTAATTCTCTTTCAAATCAGAGATATGCCACCCGATTGGTTCTTGATTTGGTTTCAAAATTGCAACCAATTTATGCTCTTCTGTGTTGGACAAAGAACCACTAATGATCATCGACTTCTTCACTCCCTCTTTCAACAAAACATATTTGAGGTGAGTCGGTAACATCATAAGCTCCAATTAGTTTTTATCATCAACTTATTTTTTTACCAACTTCTCCTCTTCATCAGTTGAGGATACTTCTTGAATATTTTCCAATTGTTTTGTCACCTTTTCCACTTCGTGTTCCTATTCTACGTGGAGATCTTCACAAGCCTCAATCAAAACTCTCTCCAATTGAGATTTCAGATGCATTTGAGTCTTCATGACTTCAATCACTGCATTTATTTCCTCCACTTTATAGCAGTTACCATCATCTTTAGGATACTACATTACTTCAAGAACATTAAAGGTGTTCATCTCATCTTGCACACACAATTTTAGGTGACCATCATCAACATCAATAATCACTCTAGTTGTCTTCATAAATGGTCTAACTAGAATGAGAGGGACCTCAATATCTTCCTCTATATCAAGAATGACAAAATTCACTAGGAAAATGAATTTGTCCACCTTTACAAGTACATCTTTAATGACTCCATATGGGCTTTTGACGGACCGATCTGCTAACTATAAAGTCATCCTTATTGGTTCCACCTCTAAGTATTCAATCCTCTTCATCATAAACAATGGCATCAGATTAATACTAGCTCTCAAATCAATCAAAGGAATAGTCAAATTCCTAATTGTGGAAGGAACAGTGAAGCTACTAAGGTCTTTGAACTTTGGTGGTAATAACTTTTGTATTATAGCACTACAATTCCATTCAAGTCTTTCATGAATCTTGCATAAGAAGACATATTGCTACTAAAAAAAGGAATGTTGATCTCAAACATTTTGAAAATATTCATGAATTAAGCAAACTACTTCCCATTTTCCTTTCTTGATTGGACTTGTGGGTATGGAAGTGATTTTCCACACCTTTATCTTTTGTTTTTCTCCTCCTCTCTCTTATTTTGAATTTCTTTCTCAACTCCTTCCTCATTCTTCTCAATCATTTTCTCTCTACTCTTAATTTTTTCTTCATTTTTTTCAATCTTTCTTTTTTCCAATCTCTCCTGTAACACCTTTCCACTCCGTTGTGATAGTCTTATAGTGCTCCTTTGGGTTGACCTTAGTGTTGACTGTAAAACTTTTATCCAATATTTCCCCAGTTTTTGCTCCAACTGACCCACTTAAGTATTAAAATTACGAATTGAGGCTTCTGTATTTTTGTGATTGGACATGGAAACTTGTATGAATTGTTGAAGTGTCTCTTCAAGCTTTGACACCCTTTCATGCAAGGAATGTTGTTGTTTTTGTTGGTTTTGTTGATGTGGTGGTCTATTTAAAGATTCGACTTGTCCCATGCTTGGTTGAGACTTCCATCCTTTATTATAATTCCTTAATTAGCTTGGTGACCATAATTACCCATATAATAGACTTCTTATTGGGAAATATTGTCCATGGCACATTGCCCATTGGCACAATCTCCACCATATAATCATAACTTTGAAATTGTTGTTGATGTTGAGCTTGAGAAACATTTTGGAGCACTTGAGGAAGTGCTGAGAGTGTCTCTGTAAGAGCTTCTAATGAGTCATCAATTTATTTTGAGCTAAAAACACATCATGAATTTCTAGCTCCAATACACCTTTTTTTAGACTTGAACTATTTCCTTTTGCACTTCAAAATCATTAGAGGCCATATTCTTTATCACCTCCTTAGCGTCTTCAGGTGTCTTTGATTTTATCATACTTTGGCTGACGTATCTAACATTAACTTTATTTGCACTCTCAATCTCCCCAAAAGGATGTTGATATATGTTGGCTCATCAAATCCATGAAAATGAGTCTTCCTAAGCAGTTCTTTGAATTTATCCCATGGCTGACTCAATAATTCATCATACTCTTGGTGAAATAAAGTAATCTCCTATTTCCCTTTACTAACCTTTGATTGAGGGAAGAATTTTTGTAGAAATTTTGTAACAACCTCATCCCATATAGTCAGGCTATTCTCAGGAAAATAGTGTAGCCACACCTTTGTGTTGCTTGTTAATGTAGAAGGAAACAAATTTAGACGAATAGCTTCATCAGGTACCTGGTGAATCTTGATTATGTTACAAATCTCCAAGAATGTAGGAAGGTGAGTGTATGAGTTCTCACGAGATAATCCATTGAATTGTTCTGCACTAGATGAATAAGAGCATACTTCATCTCCACGTTGGTTGCATTCATCACTGACTTGACAACGCTATTGAAATTCAATGTCCCCGTGAATGTTGAATAATCTCCTAAGGTACATTGTCTCAGACCCCGCTCAGCCATATCTACCTCTTCTTCTTGATCTGATGTCCGAAGATGAGAGAAATCTTATACGATTTAAGCTTTTATTCCTGAGGCTTCTTGTGCTTCCTTGAAAAGTTTCTTTCACATGTTATTCCTGAGTTGTAAGATCAATTTCAGGATTGTAAACTAATTCATCAGTCAAAATCCCACCTCTTACACAAAACAACATAACACTATTAGAGACAAGTTAATAGTTAATAATTTCTTTATATAGAAAAAAAGTAAACTATACACAAAAGTAAAAATAAAATAATCATATAAACAAATTATGAACAATTTAAACCAAAATTGGTAAATGAAACTCAATTGACTAAAAAAAAGTCAGTCCCCAACAACAGGATGAAAAACTTGTTACAATATTGGCAAGTGTACCAAATAGTGCAAGTAATAAAATAAAAAGTCTAAATATCGTTTTTCTTAAGAAACTCGCGTTTGTTAAGAAAAACTATGATTATTTACTAATTATGATTATTTACTAATTAAGGCTAGAAACTTTGATATAATGAAAAGTATTGATTTTTATATAAAATAATTCTAAATTCTATAAAGTCATTAAATAAATGAAATTAACTATGTGACAGAGAGTTCACCAAGGTTAGATTTCATGTATCAATTTAATGTGAAAACACTAAACAATATACCTTGAATTTTTATTCTAGCATTTGCACCATAAGCAAACAAGTCCTAATTTTTTAGAGGTAAGTCTAAGCTTTAATAATTAAAACCTAATCTCTTAGATGTTTTTATCAAAAGTTGGTATTAAATTTAGATGTTTCTAAGGACTAATTGATTAAACTCTATGTCTAGAAACAAAATCTATTAGCTATTATATCCCAAGCAAGCTTCTAACTAATTTTCCAAATACTAGATATCATTAAATAAGTAATCAATAAATGCAATTAAGATAAAAAATAAAACATAAGAGTAATGAAAAAGAAGAATATTGAATAGCAAAAATAGAAAGAGTGAAAATACATTACATCTAAACCTAATGAATAAGGGGTAAGTTGCTTAATATTTTACTCTTAGACATTCTGAACACTAAAAACGGAGATAGATTATGAAAATAATGGTGATAATGAGTGACTCCAACCTCTTGAATAATCTATTGTTCTTTTCCTCTTAGGGTTATTTCTCTATCCCCTAAAATATTAATTTCTAAAAGAGTTTCGCATTCTATTTAATGATTTTCGAAAACGAATTGAGTTTGCTAACTAAATGAATACACTAAATTGGACTAGACCTGAAAATTATAAATGAATGAAATGTAATTGATAATCCTTATATATATATATATATATATATATAATGTTTCATCTTCTTATATTTCTCTATCTTTAATATATTATTTAAATATCTTGAGATTTTCATTTCTTTGTTATATTTCAGATCTTCCAAGATTTTCACTTGTTCTATAAAATATTTCACAAATAAAATTTAAATACTTATTATTTTCAATTATTTAATAAGTCCATAATTATTTAAAATAATAAAAAAAAAACCAATAAAAAATAAACATAATAAAAAATATGATAATGCCAATTACAGTTTTGAAAATAACATGATGCCTTAAAACGTAATAATTAATTATAATTCCTTCCTGGATAATGAAAATCAGTGTAGAAATAAATATATTAATGATTTATAATTTGACTACGAATTCTTATCATCCATTCCTTCTTGACAGCTAATAAAAATATTAATACAATGTCTAAAAAAACTATATAATTAATATAATTATTTAAAACATAATTGAATACATCTATTATAAGGTAATACTGAACATAATATTTAACTATAATTCCTCCATGACCACAATTTAGTCAATGTATAACAGTTAATTATAATAATTATAATTAGTTTGATATGATTCATTTATTAGAAACGCAAATGATTACAATTCAGTATTGTAATTTTTCAAATAATGTAACGCATTTGAGCGTAATAATTAATTATAACTGCTCCCTCTTAATAATCAATATTTTTAGAAATAAATGTAATAATGATTTATAACTGTTCTTATATAGAATTTGAACACGGATTTGTGGACAGGTGACTAGCATTTAGTGGTAGCTTTGAACGTGTTTGTCGTTGGGAACGAATATTTTTGCCATTCTAAAGAATATTCACATGTAAAAGCCTCTCTTCAACATTTAAATTAGTAAGAAAATAGAATTTTATATAAATAATAATCAATATGATAAATAATAATTAATATATCAAACTAATAAGATTTAGTTATAAGATGTAAATAGAACTTAAATAAATTTAAGTTCAAACTCCTTAATAATAAAAGACTTTATTGAATCATGTTTTTAATATGTTTTGTTGGGTTAAATAATAACAATAACTTGTCATTTTTTTATTGCGAATTCATATAATATGAATTCCTTCTTGATTGCTAATGGCTATAAAGAGCAATTCCCCAAGGCAATCCATAAGCACTCATCTTATTTGATAGACGGATCCTGCAGAAGAAATGATCAAGGTATTGTTATTTGTATTGTGGTTGGCAAATAGGCATGATATTTACAAAACCCATGCTATTCAAATAGATGATTTGGAGATAGAAAGAGAGTTACAAGTCATTAATAAGCCCTCTCTCAAGAGTATTCAAGTACATATTCTTCCTCTATTTCATTCTACTTTATAATAGATATGATTAATTTTTTTATATTCTCTATTTTTAATATTTTTAATTTTATAGACAGAGTTTGGTTATATTATCGCTGTGTTGATATTTACAAACAACGATCATCTTTATTAAAAGATCCCAAATTACAGGTACACTTTCTTTCATTAATATCTTTAAACATGTTAACTTTTATTCAATTCTTTTTATAACACTTGTTTTATTTATTTACAGAGAAAACCTAATTTTGTAAACTCATTTGAAAAGACAAGTATTAAGAATTCATCTAATGAAATCATATTTGGACTCCAAAAAGAAAAATGCCCAAAAGGAACCGTTCCCATTCGAAGAATAACAAAAGATGATCTCGTCCAAGGAAAATCGTCATTCTATAATCAAAGCATGACCCAAGATTTTTTGGGTGCTCATGTAAGATTTTTCTTGTACAATATACTCAAAGATTTTCTAATTGTATTTTTACAAAATGAATGCATCATAACTAATGTTTTTTCTTTAAATCTATCAAATTTTGTAGTTTGCTGAAGTATATCTCAAATCAAATCATGGTCCTTATTACAAAGTTACAGGAAGCAACAGCGTCTATAATCCAAAAGTGTCAAGAGATCAAACAAGCATGTCTCATATATAGGTTCAAAATGGACCAACAGAAAGCACTAACAAAATCAGTTTTGGATGGCACGTGAGTTTTAATTGACACAACTATTCTATGTTAAAGAAATGTATCTTCTGATATTTATCATTAAATTTGTGTTAAAGGTGGCTCCGAAAGTATACGGTGGCAATACTGGAACTGTTATCTACTCTTCATGGACGGTAAGAAGAAACTGATTTACTTATAAAATTAGATATTATGCTATATAATAAATAACCTAATTTACATATTTAAATAATATATATATATATATATATATATATATATATATATATATATATATATATATATATATATAATTGTTACAGAGAGATAATCATAAGAAGACAGGATGCTACAATCTGCAGTGTTCTGGTTTTGTTCAAATTCATGGAGAACAGTACATTGGTGCAATAGTGCCTCGTACGTCTGTCGGAGGAACAATAATTGAGTATACATTTTCTATCAGTCAGGTTATGTTGAGGCTTACACAACTTTACTCATAATTATGTAAAACTTGCATTATTTGTGATGTTAAAAATGACATTGTATACATTTTCAGGATCCAAAAACGAAAAATTGGTGGTTAAATATTGGGGGAAAAGATGATAAGAGGATTAATATTGGATATTATCCAGCAAAATTATTCTCGAACATGGGGTCAGCTGATCAGGTGGGATGGGGTGGAAGAACAGTTACTCTTTCTGGAACTCCGAGTCCTGAAATGGGATCTGGATATTTTCCAGATCCCAACATTGGTCGTGCTTGTTACTTTAGGATGGTCTCCTTTCAAAATGAAAAAAGAACAGATCTTGGACCTGAAAAAGAGATGGTAAGCAAATTTGTCGACAGGTCCCAATGTTTCAATGCGGAATACTTTGGGCTTGGAAAAAACAAAATACTTGGATATTATCTAGAATTTGGGGGACCTGGTGGCAACTGTGGCGATTGATCATAGCAAGATACAATTATCTAAGGACTTCAAAAATCAATGAATAAAAGCATTTTAATTCATCCATCATAAAAAAATTAAGAATTTTCAACGTTAGCTTCGATTACTTTAATTTACTGTTGGGCCTCGTTTTATTTTCTGCATGCCTTGAAATTCCTACTGTTATCAGTATGTTTAAATTTTGAATGGAATAATTATTAAAAACAGAAAAACAATTATCCTCTTATTTGACGGTAATGGGAAAATTTATATGAAAACTAATATTCTAATATTCCAAATGTGAATCTATCATATCTCCAAATCATTTCTAACTATTTCACTTCATAATTAGACATAGACAAAATAAATTGTAACACCACAAATCCACAATTAACAACAATTCCGAAATTCATAATTTTTTTAACCCGCGTTATGAATTTGACTTATTTATGGTTAAAAAATAAATTAATTAATTCCATTGACATTATTTATTTTATACTTAAAATAATATTATTATAATTCAAATCCTAAATTATTTAATAAAAAAACATAATATTTATAGCAGAATACCTTTTTATTCTTGAACTTCGAATTATCATTTAGTTATGATATTTGAAAATACAAAATAGAGATCACACAACATGTCAAATCGGACGCTTATAATGCTTAAAAAAACTAAATCACAACAAAAAGTTAGCAAGTTAGTCAATTTGTATTTCGGATATATCACATTAGTTTTAAACTCTTCTATTTTATAAATTTTCTAATTAATAGACATACGACCCAACTAATTATATAACACAACTTAAAAGCCATGGTTTCCGGGGGAAATTACACGGTAAAACAATATAGTGTTTTGAATCGAAAATGAATAAATTAAAATCAAATAAAAATGTTTTGAAATAGAAGTTTCATCTATTTTTAATTGTAAATAGCTTAAAAAATGAAATTTCACCTCTTTACTAAACTTCCCTCCTTTGATTCCTATTTTAACTGAGAATTGTTATTTTTCCTTAAAAAAAATTAAGAGTAAGATGAGAAACCTATATTCATTTGACACGTCTAATAAAAAGTCAAATAGCCTTATAAAAATAATTTTTTGTAATTTTTTAAAAAAGAAAAAAATAAAATGTAAAAAAAGATTATCAAATAAATGTAATAAAAAAAATGATGTATGAAAGTATAATTTTATTTTTAAATAAAACTTAAATCTATCTGTCCACTCTTCCATGTTTGGCTTAGTGGGAACGTGTAGTTCTCCTCTCCTGGCTTCGTGGCTTTACCGTTACACTGGCAAATTGGTAATTTTAACCAAACCCTAGTTCAATAGGGGATATATAAATCAACGTCAAGACCCCTCCTTTTCTCCGCTCACTTTCTCTGTATTATCCTATCTCATAATTTTTCATAGCCCTAAGTATCTCTTCTCTAAATTTTCTCTCTTCAATAAACTTTTCTTTCTGTTAGTAAGCTGCATCTACTATGATTGCCTGTTTCTCTTGCAGTGGAACAGGTGATACGAACAGATGCGAAATTGAAAGGTTCCTCAATGGACTGGCATAGTCCCAATTTTAATGGATTTTTGCTATTTCTCGTAGGATTCACAATGTCTAATCTTTTGTACAGATTTCGCTCTTCTATTTTCTGGGTCTCGGTTATCGTTTTCTAAAATTAAGAAATCATTCGCCAGCGAAGATTTTTCTTTTTAGTTCTTATATTCTTTTCGGCTTCGATTATTATTTCCTAAAATTGACGGGTTCGTGGTCAAATTTGCATCTTTGTTTGGCTTTAATTATTTTGTGTTATTCTTTTTTATGTTTTTTTTATCTGGGTGTATAAATATGTATGTGATTGCTCGATGATGATTCTTTTGCTTTAACCACACCGAAGAGATGCTGGATGGGGTTTTAGGGGTCATTTCCTTTTAAGATTTGATGTGATCTTATTGTGCTTGGTTTTGCCTGGTGACTTCGACTTCTAACTTAAGAGGTATTTGGTTACCTTTTCTTTTAGAGATCGGGAGAGGGCTTTTTCAAGCACTTCAAGGGACTCAGCTTAAATTGGAGGGATCTTTACCTATCTCAAGTTTTCTCATGTGGAAAAAACTGGCCTTTCAACTGAGAGCAATCAACCACTACACCTACTCTTTATGTCATTGAATTTAGTTTTTGATTCCCTTGTAATTTTCAGTTGTTTATTTGTTTCATGGTGGCTATTGTTTATTCAAGCCTTTTACTGTTTATCCTATTTGATTTTGGTCTTCAAAATTTTTAATTGAAGAATTTTGTCCTTTAACTTTAAAAATTATATAAAATTGGTTATTTTATTTTCTTGATAATAAAATATCATTCCTAAATATTAAGTTTTAAATTTTAGAAGTAACCAAATAATTGCACATGATTTTGAAATTTTAAACTAGATTTACCCATTCGAATGTAAGGATACAAATGAAGTCCAGATAGAAAGTATTGCATATTGTTTCTCTGTATTTTTGCGTTAGAACTCTTGTATGTTGAAATAGTAAGGTGTATTTCTACAGCGACCCTAATATCAGTTATAGTTTTATATTGGTATTAGTTAACACCATGAGGCATTATAGTGTTAAAATGTAAAGTATATTTATATGGTGCTAAAGTTCAATGGATTGGAGAGAATTTAGGGTGTTGGAGAAGGAGTTGGTGCTGCAGACTTGACTGATGTGAAGAGAAGGGAGAAAAACTTTTCTGCAAGAACAGCATTGGCTGCATCTGATGGATGGAAGGCATCCCAAAATACAAACTCATGGCGGTTTTTGCAGACCTTTGAGTTTGGCAAGCACAAACCTCCAATACTCGTGTCTACGTTGCAACATGACGTGTTTGAATCCTTAAAACCTGCTAAATCGTTAATTAAAAGCATTTGTTATGTACAGCCAGAAGAAAATGCCACATGATTTCATTTTAACTAAGTGGGTTGAAATATTTTTTAGTCATACCATAGCCATGTTTTTTTATTATATTAAATAGAAGAGATGTCAAATTATTACCGTAAGTAGAGGGATTATTGATCAAGTCAAGAACTAACGGGTAAGTATCTGCGAAAATGAACTTTGCATTTGGAAGACGAAGATTAAGTCTGTTGATTAGCTTCTGTACATTTGAGTTGAATTGCAGAATCCATTCATTGATTCGCTTTAGACATTGGCCACGTTTGGATTTGACCCTCTGTGATGGAATACAACCGAGTGGACCTAAGCCATGGAAAACTATTTTTCGTGCTCCCAGTTGATAAAGACTCTGGTATAATCAGTTTCTTTAGTTGTTGATTGAACTATATGTAGATGTATGATGATACTGATGTGAAGAAGTATTTCTTACTAGAACATAGTTTGTTCAGATATTGTATAAAGTTCTGCATTGATTTTTACCTGAAGTTGTTGATCTAAGGTTGAGATTAAGAGCTCTATGAACTCTTCATGAGTGTATTGTTGGCCATCTGGCAGAAAGGGTTGCAAGAAATTGTTGACGTAATCATTGCTGCCTGACAAAGATTGCAGGACATGGGAAATCAAAGGATTTAACATTCAAAGCAATATTAGTAGAACAAGGTTCAGATTCCTCTTTAGAAGCAGTTTTTAGTCAGAGTTAAAATTTTATTAGTGAAATTCGCATATTGTTTATTTACAATAGAAGTGTATTTATAATAGAAGTGCAAGATGGACTATTTTTGCGTGTGTAGTGTTACCAATCCCAATGAAGTATGTGGCCTCATTGAAGTGCTTGTTGGCAGCCACCTCTCTTATGTTTGCTGTGATTACTTCTTTTGTTTTCTTGAAATTGTTGATTTGATCATCGAAAGATAACCTCTGAATCTATAATAATCAAAAGATAGAGAATAAGT
The DNA here is from genome assembly GCF_016808095.1 of Vigna angularis. Classification (NCBI taxonomy): domain Eukaryota; kingdom Viridiplantae; phylum Streptophyta; class Magnoliopsida; order Fabales; family Fabaceae; genus Vigna; species Vigna angularis. Next base: position 26,664,069 of record NC_068976.1, read on the forward strand.
TAGATAAGCAGAAGCCACTCAAGTTATAATCTGTAAATAGGATTCTGAGGGCTTGAAGATTGTATGCTTACAAAGTAAAGTCCCGTATCATTCAAAATTCCTGCCCCACCTGATGCATAGTTTACTCCTTTGAGTAAGGTATCAACATTTTGAGTCACCGACAGATAAGCTGGTGGTGATGGAATTCCAAGTTTTGCAGCTGCAAAAAGCCATAAATAAACAAGACCCCATCAAAACATTGCTAGGTAGTTAAATAGTATTTGCAGTCACATCTCAAAATATTATCATTGACTATCTTCAAACCAGTGTGTCACACATTTTTACTGATAGACAACATGAAAACAAAAACAGGAAAAAGTTGAGTTGCAGAAAATACATATGAAATCACCAATAGTCCTCCCATTGCAGAATCTTCCAGTAGCTTGACCACCACTATAGTCAATTCCATACCAAGGATAATTAGATTTGGCTAAAGAATATTGCAGAAAATTATTGTTCCCAACATCTGTCAAGGAGTCACCAAATATGTATGTTACAGGAGCAGCTGCTAGAGCAATTGCTGCCATAGAGAAGATACAAGCAGCAAAAACCAGCCTTGACATTGGCAGATTTGTTTTTTCAACCTTCTACTGCTGAACATATAGAATTGAGTCATGGTTTTTATAGCAGTATTGCATTCAAGTTCTGCACTGTTGTGTCAATTCTTCAAGCATGCGTGTTAGTTGCTTATTTTCCAAACCACATTGACATTGAAACTGAATGGTTTATCTCTTCTTACTGTGATAAAATCATAAAACTTAGTGGTTGGATTCTCTTTAAGAGGAGTTGGCCAACAAAGAACATTAGAGTCAGCAATGTTAGCTTTTACTGATTCACTACTTTAAATGGCGCACGGGCACACATTCGTGTTGCATTTTCTGTTTGGTGTCTCACTCAATTCTTTTACTTGCTGAAGGTTAATTGAAGGACAAGCAAATCCTCTTTGTCAAAGAAAATTTAGAAATATGTGAATAAGCTAGTGAGAATTATATTCAATATTGTTTACCAACTATATATGTATTTTCTGTTTAATGTAACGAAAGTTTGCTTAAAATTAGGCTTGACCTCTTATTCTGCTTGGTTTAACTAAGGTGATTTTATGCTTAGTTAATGTCAATTTTCTACGGCTTTGGATATTTCAAAACGAAGTCTGCATTAATATTAGAAAAACAACAAGCAAATCATTGTATCTTTCTTTTAGCACCAGTGTCATGCGTGTGCTTCTTTGACATTAAGGAGGAGTTTGTATTTATTTTTATTTTTATTTTTGAGAAAATGTCATAAAAAGAAAGAGAAAAATAAAGATTAAAATCGAACAAATATATTTTACAGAGGAATATAAGCAATTGTTGTAGAACCGATAGTAAATATATGCATCTATTTCATTTTTGGGTAAGTCCCTGTTTGTAAAAATGAAATTTTATTTACTATGTACAAAAATAGAATTTTAATGAATAAAGACAGACTAGATTAAAACATATGTTTTCTTTTTCAATTTTATGTCTTGTCTTTTTTATTTTATTTTAATAGCTCTTGTTTATAATTTTACATTTCTTTGTTCGTTCATAATATTCCTTCAATATAATATTTAGGAGTATCGGGTGCTAATTTGATTCATGACCCATCGTCAATCTTAATCTACTCTTAAATAAGTTTCTATTTTGTTAGTTCATCAAACACAGAGTTTAAAAAAATTATAGTTTCAAAGCTTCTTCTTAAAGTAAATTAGGGTTAAGATAAATGTGAGTTTTACTCCATTATAAGACTTTAACTAATTCTTAAATACAAAACCATCCCTATAGGTTAAACGTGGGTTGAGTTTATTCGTGTCAAAGGCTAAATTGAGTCAGTCTAAGATGAAGGTCAAGCTGAGTTAGCTCATGCAGAAAGGTTAAGCCTTCGACCTAAAATGACTTGACTCTACCTTTCATCTTGGGATGATTCATCTCAACTTTCGATCCTAACCAACCTAATTCGACTTTCAACCCAAGTCCACAAGTCTTAACCTTCATCTTGGACTAACTCAATTTGACCTTCGACATTGGTTAACTTGGCTTAACCTTCAACATTGGTTAACTTGACTCGACCTTCGACATTGGTTAACTTTGCTCGACCTTCGACTTAAGTCGATTCTTGTGCCTAGCTGACCGAAGTCGACTAGCCTACTCGGATTGACCACTAGATTTAATCGACTTGACTCAACCTTCAACTTAAGTCTCTTGACTCATGTTGACATGGATCGACCTTCAACACAGACTTACTTGACCCAATTCTTTGACTTAATTGATTTAGGTCGACCTTCAACGAAAGCTAACTCAAGTCAACCTTTGACCTGAGTTGATCATGTATAACCTTCAGGTCGGGTTAACTTAGGTCGAGCTTCAACAAGACCAACTCAAGTTAACCTTCGAATCGAACAACTAGGGTTGGCTTTAGGCTCAAGCTGACTTGATTTGAAATTTAATCCTAACCAGCTCTATTAGACCTTTGACCTAGATTGCTCAACCTAGGCAAACTAGGCTTGAATTCTGGTTTACACTACTCTTCTCCGAGTCGCCTTAACTCAACCTTTGACAAAGGCTGACTCAACTTAGTTCTTTAATACGTTCGACTCAGATTGATCTTTAACCCGGTCTAATTTAGGTTTACCTTCAGCTTTGACAAACTTTGTTCAACCTTCAACCCTAAATTGACTCAACATTCGACTTGGGCAGACTTTTGACCCGTGTTGACTCACCTTGACATTATCCCTGACTAACTTGGCTCAATATTTAGTACAAGCCGACTCGCATCGACTTTCAACCTAGGTCGACTCAACTTGATTCTTCAACTTAGTTGATATGACTCGACCTTCAACCTATTAAGCCTAAGCCGAATCAACTTGACCTTTGGCCTGTGTTTGAGCTTATTCGACTTAACCTTCAAGCCAGGTAAACTTATCTTTATTCTAAGGCATGGGGCAACTTTTCTCAACCTTCAATTTAGGCTACTCGACTTAGCATGAGGTATATGTGACTTGACTCGAACTTTATCAAGCTTGGCTTGACCTAAACGCAACCTGACTTGGATTAAAACTGAACGACTTACTTGTTGATCCCGACTTAACCTAGGGTATCTTTACCTAAGACTCACTAATACTAATTGCCCATGATTTAACCTTAAACCATGATACTTTTATTGACCATGTTAATTTTTTCATTTTGTGGGGTTTTTTTGGGGCTTCAATGTTGATCAAAACCATTGTGAAGTGGGCCTAAGACAACTCTAATTATATAGTTCATTTCTATTTTAGGCATGCTCCATGTCTAGATTTAATGAGTAATATTGTGATTGTGCAATCTTTGTCTTCATTTAGATAATCTAAAACAAAAATGAAGAATTATTTACTTTGAATTTGATTGTATACAATAATTTTCTTAATGTAAAAAAAATTATTAAAAAAATCATTATTAGGTAAAACACAAATAGCACAATAAAATTGCATTAAGCTATCAAGCATAGTTTTCTTTGTTTAACAAGCATAGTTTTCTTTGTTTAATTTGTTTCATTTGTCAAAAAAAAAAGGCTGGTCGATTTCTAAAAGTTGAGCTCTGACCCAACCCAACCATATAGCCTAAACAAAAAATGGATCTCAATTTCGTACACCCAAGAAAAATCTTCACTTTTTCCTTCTTGTTTAAAGTTTTTTCTAGACTTTACAATCCAAAAACATATTAGATTATGAAATATGGAAGTTGAAAATATCTTTTGAATTGTACCTAAAAGTTACCTTTTGGTTAGAAAAAGTTTATGTTGTACTGCATAATCCCGAAGATACTTTTGACTTCCGAATTACACTGGAAGTCATATTTTGTATAAAGAAGTTTTTGGATTGTAGAATCCTAAAATTATATTTTATTTTTAAATTACTTTCGAGTTATAGAGTTTGGAAGTAATTTTCTATATGAAGAAAGCTTGTTGATAATAAAAAATTGATGGTAATAAAAGAGCATATTTTAAATTGAACAATCTTCAAGTCATTTTTGTAAAAAAATATATATTTAATATTGTGGAATATAATAATTCCAAATTGCATAATACAAAAGTCATTGTTGAAAACTAAAGAACTTCTTGTTGGTTACTAAGCTAATGCACACAAAATTGCAATATCAAGAGACTTAGGCTTATATAAGCCTTTCATAACAAACCAGAGAAAATCAAGCATCCACGTTTTAACAACTCCTATAACGTGGAAGACTAACAAATTGCACTAACAATAAACAAAATAGAAATACTAAATTACATTGACTAAAAAAGACACCTTATCCTATCATATCCTCTCCTAAATCTTATTACAGTATAATCAATTTAAGTTAGGAATTTCGCAAACTCTCAATAGCTCTCTCAACTTCACTAATGTATATAGTTTCAGTGGTTTGGTCATGATATCTGCCACTTGATTAACTGAACCACAATGTACGAGCTTCACAGTTCCATCATTGTTCATATTACATAAGAAATGGAATCAGACCTTGATATGCTTACTCCGCCCATGGAAGACAGGACATTTTGAAAGTTTGATAGTAGAACTATTGTCACAAAAGATTGTAACACCTTTGCCATGAGATTGACTAAGCTTATAAAGAATTATTCTTAATTAGATACCTTGAGTAGTGCAATAAGCTGTAACTATATATTTTGCTTTTGTAGTTGACAATGTAACCACCAACTGTTTCTTAGAACTTCAGGCTATAGCTCCACCACTTAAAGAGAACACACAATCAAATGTGCTTTTACGGTCCTCCATGTCACTTACATAATCACTATCTGTATAAGCTAGCAACTCTACATCACCTTTTTCGTTTATAAAGGATTCCAAATTTCATTGTTCCCTTTACTTATCGAATAGTTCTTTTCACACTTTGCTTGTGAAGCTCTGTGGGATCAGCCATGAACCTGCTTGCTAAGCATAAGAGTGGTGAAGCTGCAAGAGGAAGAGGTCAAGGTAGATTCTTCAACAAAGCAACCATTGAATGCTTGAATTGCTACCAATTGGGACACTTACACTATGAGTGTCCTAACTAGGAGAAGGCAGTCCATTACACGAAACTAGATGAAGAAGATAAGCAATTATTAATGTCGTATGTTAAAGAAAATAATGCAAAGCAAGATGATATTTGATTCATTGATAGTGGTTGCAACAATCATATGATCGATAATAAAAGAATGGTTTCACAAGATGGATGAGAAATTTTCACATTCAATAAACTTAGAAATGAAACAATAATAATAGTACGTGACAAAGGAGACATCAAACTTGAAGTGCACGAAAGAACACATGTAATAAGTGATGTGTTCTATGTCCCTGAGTTACATAGTAATTTAGTGAGTGTTGAGTGTTGGTCAATTAAAAGAGAGGAACATCACTATTTTAATTCAAAATGGAGAATGTCAAAATTATGGTTGAGAGAGAGGTCTTATTATATTCACTCTCATGTTGGCAAACATGATGTTTTATGTCCTTGCTTCTATTGTGTTGTCACATTGCTTACAAGTAACTTTACAAGAACTTGCTTGTTTGTGGCATTGAAGTAATGGCCATTTGAGTTACAAAGGTCTTAGAATACTACAATATAGAAAGATGGTGAAAAGCTTGCTACAATTTCAACCCTCTATAAAAGTATGCACCGATTGTTTAGTGAAAAAGCATAGTAGAGAGTCAATATCAAAGAAAAGTAGTTAAAGAGTTTTTCAACATCTTGAAATAGTACACACAAACTTATATGACCCAAATTTCCTTATTTGTAATAGCGAAAAAAGGTATCTTCTCATATTTGTTGGATAATGAGCTAATACACACATAATTGTAATGAAAGAGTAATTCATTTTATTAATACAAAGAGACTTATATAAGTCTTTCACCATAAACTAGAGAAAATCAACCATTCACATTTTAACAACTCCTATAACATGGAAGAATAAAAAAAATGAAGAATCAGAAGAATACACTACCAAAGAAAAAACAAGAGAGGAGAAATTATTGTTTCTTCCGGCACCTCCATACTTTCTCCCTCCACCACCATAGACCAAAGTGAAAATCTAATTTTGTCTTTATCTTCTTTCCACCATCGTTTTCTTCCTCCATGCATATCTCTCTCCCACTTCTTCTTTGTCGCACCGTCGACATCATTCCTGTCTATTTTAGATTGAATATTTAAAAATATTTTTAAATTGTACATTTTGAAACTCAAAATGAAAAAGAAAATTAAAATTAAAATTTCTAAATATATAAAGGTTCAAAAAGAAACCATCGAGCTGTAGGAAGAAGTGTCCCCAAATATAAAACGCTGTTACCTCGTTACAGGCCCAACTAAACGAGCTTAAGATGTCGCTTTCCAGTTTGCTGTTTTAAACATCAAATTCGAATCTTTTTGTTGTTTTTATATTAAGAAATTGCTTTTGAACTAAAATTCGAGGAAAATTATTTGTCCACATTTGTACATAATAATTGGCTTATACTGGGTGAGAGGGAATCTTCTTCGGTAATATTATTCATTTTATAACCTAAAATTAACTTGTACATTTAATTTTGATTTAGAACAAATATTGTTTTATAATATTTTTTCATATAATTCGTAAAGAAATTTATTTAAACTTGAAACTGGTATTTTAGGGATCTACTTGCTGCAGGAAGCCATTTGGTTCCAGGATTGACAGTTAACAACTACTTCTGACCTTAAGGTCTACTTTAAATTAAAAAGTCAACGTCCTTAAATATTTCAAGCTTATTCAGCCAAAAGATCGTTTTCAATTAAAGATTTTGTGACGGAAACTATTCATCTGAATTTATTAATTACTTTTACAAGTAAAATAACCTTGTAATGGTAGATGCTATTAAATAGGAAAAATCAAATGGAACCTATGGGATAAGTTTTTACTAATTTATCTTATAAATTAGTTTCTAAAGTTAGTTGCTAGTTAATAAACAAATTATTAAATTAAAAATATTTAGTAAAATTAATTGATTAACTAATTAATTCACATAATATAATATAAAAAAGATATAATGATATAAATTTTATCATAGAAATAAAATTTATATTTCGATTATATAAATGTTTTATATAAGATAATGTAATAGAATGAAATATTAGTTACTTTAATTTGTAATATTAATTTTTTTAAAATTTAAATTATATAAAAAATTAATTTAACTTAATGAATATTAAAATAGTCTAATAGCTAAAATAAATATTTAGCATTAAATAGCTTGGATGTGGAAACATTTATCCTACATTTTTATTTCAAACAGTCTGCATAATATATTACAATACACTAAAAATAATGATTTACCTTACAAAACATCTTTATATTTGATAAATTGGTTTATAAAATAGTATTCAAATAAATTAGTAAAGCTTATCATACTGACGATGGTGTATATAAATAACATGAATTATTTGACCCTTTTATCCATTTTTAAACTATTTCATTTTTGTGTTGCGTATTGAAATTTCTGACATTATACTTCCAACCTCCTCCACTACAACCATAACTCTTATGTCATGCTCCTTAAATACCATGTCTGGAAACCATGTGGTGAAGCATTTCATTTCACTTAACCAAGACATCATTTGATCATTTCCCAAACTAACCCAAACAACTCAGTTACAACAAATCAAAATTGCATCAGAAGCCAGATCAGGCCAGTTACCAACGTTGCACTTTTATCTGTCTTTTTCTCCTTTTCTTCTCCGATGACCGTGATTTTAGATTATAGTAAGTTGGAAAGCATAATTCTTTACAACTAAGTTTCAACAAACTCCAGATCAATCTAAACCCAAAAGAAACATCATAAAACATTTCGTATGCAATTAAATCTTCTATTTTGGCGGTGGTAAATATTCTTAAAAGGTGTGTAACAAAAAAAAAAGCATGTCAATTTCAAAAGAACAGGAACAAAGGCCTTAAAAGGGAAGCACAGCAGAAAAATCTTTGTTTATGTTGGTCTGAGATCAAGTGTCAGTTGTTAACTTTGTTTTGCTTTTGGCCAAGATCTATCTTAGCATGGAAGAACCAAAGCAATAACTAAATTTATACATTTCAAATTTTAAAAATAGTTGATTATTAACAAAATGTGTTAATAATGTGATTATTTTTCATCATTTAACACCTCCTTTTTCTTTAAAAACCCATTGACAAACCCCTTTAATAATAAAATAAATTTTGAATAGTTGTATAAAATATAGAAATTGAGAAAGTAACCATGTTTAATAAAAAATAGAATCCAATCCGAGACAGGAATGAGAAAAACCAACCCCAGTGTAAATATAGAAACAAAGTATCCACAATTCACGCATAAGCCTGTAAAAATGAAAATAAATAAAATAAGCGTCGTTTAAGGAATATGATGAAGTAGTAAACAGATTGGGGATATGGAAACCCCCAAAAACCAAGACTCAGAATAACAAAAGGGACTGAGTAGAATAAGGAAGTGAAAGGGTAAGACAAAGGACATAAACGGCAGGTTTCTATAATCCCTCAATGAATAAACCAACAAACAAACAACACTTGTTGTGTAATATGCATGCCAAAAACAGGCCAAATATGAAAACAATGAGGTCTTTCTTCAGTTCTATATTCAAGCTTGGGTGAGGCAATGATGAAATATAAAAGGGTATTTCTTGATTTCTGTATTCAAGCTTGTGACACACCCGAGTCAACAGAGTAGTATTGTTGCGAAAATCCATTATCAGGATCTTTAAAATCATGATTCTTCCCTTCCTCTTTCTCTAAACTAGAATGGCAAATTTCTTCGATCTTGCTTGCTACCACGTCCATTGAAGGTCTCTTATCAGGATATTGTGCAGTGCATTCAAGGGCAAGCTGCAAGAGCTTCACCATTTCCTCCTCAACACTCTGGTACCTCAGAAGCTCCATGTCAAATACATCAGTGTTCCACTCACCTTCAACCACAGATTGAACCCATCTTGGGAGGTCCACCCCTTCGTCATTCAGTGAAGAATGAGCAGGAGCCTTCCCTGTAAGCAGCTCCAGAAGCATGATGCCAAAGCTATAGACATCAGCTTTTTGGGATACTTTTCGCGCATCAGTGATCTCTGGTGCTCTGTAACCAGAAACACGGTTTGGCGTAGAGGTTGGAAGAGCAAGGTAAGCAAGGCCAAAGTCAGAGACACGAGCTTCAAAAGATTTCGTCAGAAGGATATTCGATGCCTTGATGTTCCCATGAGAGGATGTTGAGCCATGAGAATGGATGTATGCAATCCCACGAGCAGCACCAAGAGCAATGGCAGACCTTGTTTCCCAATTCAGTGGAGTCCTCCCCACCCCACCATTTGCTGCAACAACAAAAACAAATATGTCAGATCATAAAGTGTTTGACTGCAAATGCAGCCTACATTTCGTTTTATCAAATGTAGAAGCCTCATACTAAATTCACAAGTGAAGTGTTTGACAAAGCAATCACTAAATACTTCAGAAGAATTATGAGTGTTATAGTTAGAAATCACAATCCTTAAAGCAAATATTTACTGACAACAAATTTTCTTTTGGAACATTAGGGATTATCTTAAGACCTAATTTAGAGGCATAAACTTCAGCTTTCTCAGATAATATTTTAGACATCAGACTTCACTCTTGATGCAACATTCTATCTCCCTTTGACATAGTGTAGGTAATGTATGCAATGACATCCACTGTCCAATCTAGAATATCAAATCAAACTTATTTCTAGACAAAACCCCTTAATTCACAAAAGTAAACCAAAATCCGACGGGCAGAAGATGTGATGAAATAAAGCCACACTCTAGACAAGACATTTAGCAGAGCTAAAAAACAAGCCATGAAGTACATTACAAAACTGAATGATAAGCAGCAACAACAAGGAAAACATTGAGAAACATAAAAACAACAAGTAGCCACCCTAAAGAGCTAGCATTGAGTAGACACACGAACAGCCACAATCATTCAGCTGATTTAACAAAAGAAATGGCACCAAGATAGAAAATAGAGAGACACTATTGTCCAAAAATAACAACCAAGTATGAAAGATGGGGTACTACCATGCAAGAGAGCAGATAAGCTTCCCATAGGCATGTAATCATAGACAACAAGCTTCTCATCCCTGCTAAAGTAATAACCCCTTAGTGGGACCAAGTTGTGATGAACCATCTTCCCCACTTGCTCGATCTTCTCCCTGAATTCCCTCTCTGCGGCTGTGACATCCTTCAACCTCTTCACCGCCACACTCACCCCCATTTCCAAAGTCGCCTTGTAAGTCGTTCCAAACGTTCCTTTTCCCAACACTTCCGCAGAAGCCCTCAACAACTCATCCAAACTAAACACCCTGTTCACATTCCCAAAAAACACCAGACTCTTATCTCCACCACCACTGCTTTGAACATCACTCTTCTCCACCGAACCTGCCACCGCCGAACCAGAATTCCCACTCTCAGCACTCTTTTCACGAGACACTTCACCTCCCACATCACGCTTCCCTGTTGACACACTTTCATCGTTTTTCTCACTCCTTTTTCTACACAAAAAGAACAAAAGCAGCAGAATCAACAGCAAACCAACCACGGAACCTATCACAATACCCGCAATGGCACCACCGGACAATTTACTCTTTCCCTCCTCGGTTCCGGGGCAGCTTTGCAAGGGCTTCCCGCAGAGTGAGTTCCCGAGAAAAGCGGTTTGGTCCAGACTCGAAAACCGGTTCGGAATGGGACCCGTAAGGGAATTATACGAGACGTTGAACTGATCCAGAGGCGGAACAGTAAGGTCAGGGATTGAACCAGTAAAATTGTTGCGTTCGAGATAGAGAGTGGACAAACGAGTGAGACCATTGAACTTGGGAGAAATCTCGCCGCTGAAATTGTTGTTACCTAAATTCAACCTCACGAGGTTCTGCAACGCGAATACCGCATCGGGAACTTCGCCGGAGAAGAAGTTTCCTTGGAGATAGAGGTTCCGCAGCGCTTTGAGGTTGATGAAATCCGCGGGGATTGGTCCGGTTAGAGCGTTGAACCGGAGGGAGAGCGTTTGCAGTTCGGTGAGGTTTCCCAAACCGGAGGGGAGAGAACCGGAGAGACCCATCGCTGGTAGGCGCAGTAAGGTTACTCTGTCGTTGGTGCAGGTGACGCCGGTCCACCTGCAAGGGTTTGTTTGGGTGGTGTTCCATAGCAGCGTGCGTCCCCCCAACGCGCTTCGGAGTGACACTAGCCCGGCTCTGTCCGAAGCTAGATCCGAATCTGCAATGGCGAAGACGCACGTTAGGACAGTAAAGAGAATCGCTTCTTTGACCTGCGCAGACTTCATTTTGGTAGTTCGAGTTGTTCGAGGAAAGGAGTTAGTTATCTAAGGAATTGGCGCCATGGGAACCTCGATGGATGCGAGTGTGGTTCTGCTCTGTTCCGTTCTGTTGTGCTCAGAATGTTTTTCAGAAAAAAGAAAAAGCAAAAAAAACAGTGTCGTGAGAAGCGTGAGTGGTGCGAGAGAAGGTGGTGGGTGTCACGTATTATAGCAAAGGGTGTTGCGTTTGCGAGAGAAGGAAGAGAGATGTTTTCGAGAGGGACGAGAGAAGGGTTAGAGTACGTTCACGTGCAACGAACGACCGGTGTGTCGCGCGGGTGACCGGTGTTTGTTTTAAGAAATGAGGGAAGGTTCCCAGTGGGCCCACTTGTTAGAGTGGTGGTCCAGTTATAACTTCTAATCACTCTCATTTGTAGCTGCCCTCCTAGCTGGATTCTCTTTTCCTTATTTTATGTTCTTTTTCTTTTTCCTTTTTTTTTTTAATTTCGGTCTTGTATTTCAAAATATCGTTTTTTATTTTTTGCTGTTTGACTAGCTGTTCGTGTAGTTTAATGTAGTTTGTTTTTCTTTAAATATTACAGATCGAAATATGATTTGTTTGAATATAATAAAAATAAATAATTCTCGCTAAACAAAAACAGTTAAGAAATATTAATTAGAACAATTAAATTGTTATTATATTTTTTGCATTTCTTTAAATTTAGAATGGTGGTCCCAAACGCAACGTTTAAGGGACAATCCCATTTACTAACCTTTCCTTTGGCTTCTTGGGATGGACCAGTTTCCTTTGCAGTAATTTTTTATAAATATATTTTACCGATTGAAATAATGCCTTTTTTTTTTAATTACAGATTTCTACGACGACGGAAATAATTTTCTTGTTTTCTTTTTGCCTTTTGTTTCATTGGAAAGGGTAGAGGCGTTTTCGCTGCCGGTCAAAATTCTTAAAAAGCGTTTTTTAAATTATTGATGTACAAATTCTTAAAATAAGATATTCAAAATATCAACCAAATTTTATATCTTATTCAAAATTTATATCTCATACCTTAAATAGTAGGTTTTATATTTATCTTTAGAAAGTATTATTTATATATAAAATTGTATGTTGCTGTTTCTTTTCATTTTATGCCAATTAAAAACAGGCAACGTTATTATTAACAGTAATAAGTACACTACAACGATCTATCTTGCAATTTTTTTATATTATTATAGTGTATATATTCATTTACTATTTCAAATCAAATTTAATATTTTTCTGATACTACATTAAAATTGATTTAATTTTTTTTGGTGTAAATTAATAACAATTACATATTTAAGTATCACACAATTGATGCTAAAAAAATCCATTATTATTATTATTTATCGATGACTAAGTTTATGAAATAAAAATTAGAATGTTAAAAATATATTAAAATGTTCTAACGCTAATCATAATCATAAAAGTAATCATGTTATAACGTTAAAATGTTAAAACTGATAACAATTGATAGTTTGTCATGTTACAACGTTAAAATATTAAAAATCGTGAGAAAATATTTTTATAACCTAATTATAAAAAACACAATTTTATGAATATGCATAAAAAGTTGTTAATAATTTATGTTAAATGAAAATGAAGATATTTTTCACCTTTAAAATATCTCTACTAAAAAACGAGGTAAGGTAATTTTATTCTTAAAACTTGCATAAAATAATCTTTAAAAGATGTTACGTGTGTACTGTGGGTTTATCAATGACAATGAATTCATTAAAGTTAGATTTAGCTAATTTGATTATTTTATTATAAAAAAATAGACTATAAGTAGAGAAACCATAATCTATTTTGTCTCTATACCTTTTATAATTTATTTGTTTATTTTTTAGGAGATCAGTGACTAAACATTGCATACCTTCTTGCACTATAAAATGTATTAGATTGTGATTTAAGGTATATGTTGATATCAACTTGTGTGATAAGTATATAGTAAATTAATAATAGTTTATTCCAAATGTTTAAATTCATAAATAAATTTTCAAGTTCATATTCAGATTCGTGAGTAATATCAAAATAGGAAAAAGGAAAGGGAAATGGGAGACAATCACATGGTTAGTATGTACACAAAAATAGAATCAAATAAGAAAGTTATAAGATTAATCAAACTACAACATATGCAAGAAACATGAGTACATGATAATTATCCTAATTCGTAAGAGGGAAGCAAAACTTAGAAAAACATCATGGATTAAAAAGCGTCAAAGTGAAAGCATGGAAAGTCACTGAGGTTCTCTTGCACGATGTGGCAATTCTTCGTCTACAATGAAGGGGAAGAAGAAAACATTCTCCAAATCAAGCAAAAAGCATATCACGTGAGAGATTTGGGGTTTAGGGATTACATTTGCATCTAAAAGAATAAAATGTCTGCGACCCAGCCCGCCATGACCCGTCCTAAGCTCATGCGAGTTATGGGTTATGTAGGTTAGTATACTCAAAATCTTAGTCCCTTGCGCTTTTCACTACGAGTCTGTCGGTCTGTCTAACCCCACATCCCCTCTCCAATGCGTATTATCATCTCTAATTCTAGATAATTTATTTGAGTTTTAATAAATAGAATATCAAATAGAATATCATGTTAGAGTTACAACTTTTAGAGCAAAATTGAGTAAGAAGCTCCATTTTATTAAAGGAAGCTAATTATTTTTATATTATTGTTTTAATTGAATAATCTAATAGTCGATATAATCTAATATATTATTTTGTTCAATGAAATGTAGCATGTTCATTGTTTTGCATAACTTAATTGTTATTAGAATTTGTTGAGAACTTTTGAAAATTGAGATGTTTGTACGTTTTTGTGGCATTGGTCAAATACAATCTATTTTTTTAGTTAATTTATTCTATCTATATGCATTTTTAAACTTTTTTTCTCACTTGAAGTCACAAGGGTTTTACAATAGCTTTAAATCAAAAAATAAAACTAAATTATGGTATTTGTTTTTTTAATTGAAAAAAATAATTGAAAATTAAAGAAACGGTAACTTAAACAATAAAATAAATAATTTTAATTTATATATTTTTATTTAAAGGATAAAATTAAAAAACAAAATGTTCACTCTGAATAAAAAAATCTATATAGAATTTAATTTTTATTTAAATAATTAATGATCAAGTTATGGATTCCCAGCTGGTTAGTTATCACCATTATTAATTCTACTTAATTTTTTTGAAAATTATATTTAAAGTTAATGCTAGTTATTATTAGAGCCAAAACATTTAATTCAAAGATTAAATAAATTAAATTTATATTTTATGAAATTCTTTAAAAGTATAATTTGACTAATATATATATATATATATATATATATATATATATATATATATATATAATAGGAAGAAAAATAATTGATTGAAAAATGAGGGTTCACTTTAAAGGTGAAGTAAGGGTAGTAGTTGAGGCATGTCGTAGGAGTTGAAAGTATTCTTTATTGCATTACGAAAGACCTAATAATAGCTATCCTTTTATCTCATCATTTTGTCTTTTCCGTAACTCCAATCATAGCCTCCCTTCACCTATTCTTTTTTTTCTTCTAGATTCTTAAAAATTATTAGAGCGCAAAAATATTTTCTTATTGCATTTCTCTGCCCAATATAAATTATTGAGATTTAGAATTAGAATCGAAAGTCGAAATGTTAATCATGGCACTTAGAAAATGTTACTACAGCTTTATTTTAAAATATATTTGTTTTGTGTAGTGCGGTGAAAATGGGTTGAAACCCGTAAGCCAACCCGACTCACCATGGTTTGAGCCGGGTTGGGTTGGGTTGGAAAAAAATGTAAAAATTTTTATGCGAGCCAATTTTGACCCGGCTCACACGGATTGAATCCGTGGTGGGTCGGGTTGGCTCACCAACCCACCAATTTTTTTTAATTAAATTAAATTAATTATTCAAATCCTATTTTTTTATTGAAATCAAATTTATTCAAAATGTACAACCTTTACTTAGCAATAGTCTTTTCCGTTGTTGTCTCTCCAAAAGTTTCCCTCTACAAATAAAACCCTAAGATTATAGATGGAATAATATTATAGATGGAGATAAAGAAGAAAATACTTCAAGAGAGCATAATACTGTGAATTTATCCATTCAGGATTCCAATTTAATAAATGAATAATATTATAGATTGGATAATTCAAGAATATATCATTTGTTTTATCTTGTTTTTAGACCTATCTACAAGCCTGACAGTTTTATCTTGTGTTATATATGTTTGTTAACAACTATATGTAATTTCTTGGTCAAATGATTATGTATGTCTCATTAAGCTAAATTGACAAAATTTTATGCTTGATAGCTTAGAATATATATAACAATATATTTCTTTTGTTTCATTTTCTTTTATATCAATTGGTCAAATTATTATTGTTTCAATTTGATCGATCAAAGTAATATGTTATAAGAATCTGAGAAGAAAAGGGTGAAAAAAAGTTAATTAAGTGAGCCAATGAGCCAACCCGTTTAACCCACCAACCCGTGATGGGTCGGGTCGGGTTCAAATTTTTTCAGCTCACTAATAAATGAGCCGGGTTGGGTTGGCTCACTAAGTGACCAACCCGTGGTGGGTCGAGTCGGGTCGGGCCGGGTTACCCGTTTTGACAGCTCTAGTTTTGTGTAAAAATAATATCAAATTAAGATTTACAACTGAAATTGAAATTTCAAATGTTAATTATGACATTGAAAACATGTGCAGTGACTTATCACATTGAAAGTGTGTTTTAGTTAAGTAAGATATCATTTTCTATAATATGTTCACTTTTCACGTAATCTTTATTCTCACCTCCTAATTAGTGGAACGCTTTTCATAGACGGCATCGGCATATATATAATATCAACATTTTAAAATATATTTTCAAAATTATAGTATAATTAAAATCCATATTTATCGATTTGAATCTAATATGTTTTGAAATAAAATTCTTGAATTTCCTCTTGTTACATCTATTTCAAATAGTATAAAACACTGTTAAAGAATCATCACAAAATTAATACAATAAAATAGAGTATATAAAATATTTATACAATAATCTAAAATAAGTTTAACTTTACACACAACACAACTAAAAATAAAAGAACTATTTATATAATCTTTTCAAAACATAAATAAATAAACTAATTATTCTAATCATAACTACATGTTTGTGTCATTTCCTCCTAAAGCCTACTATAGTGAAAGGTCATTTTCCTCTCTTCACATCAATTAAGTGATTATTACAAAAATAAGAATCACACCTACACATGTAAGACATTTAGACTCAAAATCCAATACATGTTATTGTCGAGCTATGACAAGTTTGGTGAAACAGCTGCTCCACCCCAAGTTATCACACAAGATTAGTCCGCTAAAATGTCATTTGTCAATGGTAAAGGCTCCCATACTAGAACCCTTACTACTCTCACCACATGACTCAAACCTCTATACTTGAGAATGGATGACAATTATAGTGTCAGGATAACCCTAAAACTATGTTCCTACAATAATACATACATTACTTTAAACCACCATTAAGAACTTCCTCCTTGGAATTCCTTTCCAAACACATTTATCCACACATATATAACCTCATGTAAAACCCATCATATAATTCCATAAATATTACTCCACATCCAATAAAGTACTAAAAACAATTTAAGATCAACGTGCAAAAAAACAAAATGCACAAAGAAAATAAGTAACAGAGCGCCTAACGCTAGAAACCCAACGCACAACACTAACGCCATTGGAAGAGGGGTGCTCAACACCAAAACACACCACTCAATGTCTCGAAGTCAGAGAGCTCACTAAATTTGTTGTGCTCAACATCTAAACTCAATACCCAACGCCCAAAAGTCAGAGAGTTCATTGACTTTGTGGCGCCCAGCATCCTGGAGCTCACGGGCTCTCGGTTGGACAACGTTGAGCGTCACATAGGGCCGCTCAACGCCATACCAGATGACAACAACTTGTTTTTCTAGTTTGGCTACACTTGTGATGTATCCAATAACCGCTAAAATGTCATTTGCCAATGGTAAAGGCTCCCATACTAGAACCCCTATTACTCTTACCACATGACCCAAACCTCTCTACTTGAGAATGAATGGCCATTATAGTGTCAGGGGAACCCTAAAACTATGTTCCTACAATAATACATACATTACTTGAAACCACCATTAAGAACTTCCTCCTTGGAATTCCTTTCCAAACACATTTATCCACACATATATAACCTCATGTAAAACCCATCATATAATTCCATAAGGTTTAATGTCTCTTTAGGTCCATATTTTCGTCCAGAATCTCAAATAGGTCCCCTTCTTTTTTGGCGTCTCAATTGGGTCCTTATTTTTGTAAACTTGAATCAAATAGGCCCTTACCGTTAAATTGGATCTAACGACGTTAATGTATATTTGACGTGACACGGTGAATTATATTTTTATTTGACGTGGCTGAATGATGTGGATTTGGATTATTTTAAAATTAAAAAATTAAGAGCCTCACGATCGCCACCCACCACAGATCTTTTTTCACAAGTTAGGCTTCTTCCCTAAAGTTCCACTAGAGACTTCTCCCTCTCCTCCCATTTTTCCATTCAGATAAAGAACAAAGTGTTCTCTTAAAACTTTACCAGTAAACTCACTCCAGGCCTAAGCATGCTTCTCCGATAGAGTTGAAAGTGATATACCATGCTTCGAAGTGCTGCACAAACATTAATCAACAAGAAGAGTTTCAAACTTATCCTCAGAACAACACAATCAACAAGAAAAGTTCCAAATGCCTTCACATTCATCCTTATACATACATACATGTACAGTAGCAGCCATTTCCGGCTATGAAGAATCGTCGGAAGTGAAGGCGAGCATTGAAGGCTCAGAAATTGCAGGCGGATGGTGATCAGCCACAGCCACAGGCTCCTTCACAATGCGCTTCATCTCAACGCTGCGGCGCCCTTTGTCCGTGTATTTACTATCCCTGCTGCGAAATCCACTCATTTTGTAAGCTTGCTGAGAAGAACAGTGGCTAAATAAGAAACAAAGTAAGCTGCTTTGCTCCGAAACGATTGCTCTTTACCCATATGTTATTCCTATTTATGGAATAAGATGCAATTCACGAAGAATTTCCACCGCTAAAAATTAAAATAAAAAACGAACTAAGATTCCAATATTCCCAACGCTCTCGTTCATTCATTCGCCCCCTTTTTCATCTGTGGGAGTTAGGGTTTTCGTGATTAGGAGTTTTTCTGATTTCTGATTTGGGGATTTTAGCAAGTTCTGATTTTGTCTCGCAATGATGAAAATGTTGGGCAAACTCGCAATTGGATTCCTGCAATTTGCAGTATGAAAGAGGGCATTCCAGGAGCAATGTTTGGTGTTGACAGTGTTTTTGGACATTTCCATGTGTTCTATGAAATGAGATTACCACTTTGCCCTTACTTAAATTTTATTTTCCCTCTTTGCACTTCATTTTTTAATTCAAAAATAAAAAAATACACTTCACACACGTTTTTAATGCCACATCATTTAAAAAGACACTGTCAGCATGCCACGTAACATCCTCCTTAACGGCGTCTTCTCAATTTGACGGAAACCCCCTATTTGATTCAATTTTACAAAAATAAGGACCCAATTGAGACGCCAAAAAAGAATGAGACCTATTTGAGATTCTGGACGAAAATAGGGACCTAAAAAGACATTAAACTAATTCCATAAATATTACTTCACATCCAATAAAGTACTAAAAACAATTTAAGATCAACATGCAAAAAAAAAATGCACAAAGAAAACAAGTAACGGAGCGCCTAACGCCAGAAACCCAACGCTCAGCACTAACGCCATTGGAAGAGGGGTGCTCAACACCTAAACACACCACTCACTACCTCGAAGTCAGAGAGCTCACTGACTTTGTTATGCTCAAAGCCCAAACTCACTACCCAACGCCCTAAAGTCAGAGAGTTCATTGACTTTGTGGCGCTCAGCATCCTAGAGCCCACGAGCTCTCGGTTCGACAACGTTGAGCATCACACAGGGCCGCTCAACGCCATACCAGATGACAACAACTTATTTTTCTGGTTTGGGTGCACCTGTGATCTATCCAACAAACCAAATAAGTTTCTTAAACACTATAATTGAGGCTAAAATATGTTTATGGTTAAAGTTAAGTACCACTTTGCTCATTAGATCATAAATTGGGTGCATTAAACCAACTCAACAATTCAAAAGTACCTAAACTCAATTTCACACTTTTTAACACAAAAACTTTGCAAACTAAGAGCTAAACAAGTCACAATTGACCAAAAACCTCAGTTTCTGCCAATATACCATTTTCTCAACTTTTTACCTGTCAAAACCATCTTTTTTACTAAGACCAACCTACAATTAAGCTTAGTTTTCATTTCTCAATGCCACAATAGTTTTCTATCTAATCGTACTCTAGAATAACCCTTTCAAAAACTTCAACTAATTCCACATCACAAGCATAAACACAATATGCATTAGATTTCAATAAACAAGCATTTTGACAACATATCACTACCCAAAGAGACTTAATTCATCATGTCAACTTCAATATTCAGCCCATTTCAAACACACATACATTAATTATATTATTTACAACATCTAAAGTATTAATTAGCTTCCCTTACCTGACGGGAAAGCTTAGATAACTCTAAAAAGAACAATTACCTCTACTTCAGCTCAGATGACTCTATTTGTATCTACAAAACATAAAATTTTGATTAAAGTAGGTTCGTAAGACCATTGATGGATAGAGAACTAGCAAGAAAGGTTGAATGACACATGCGTGCAATTCTATTTGCATTTGTCTTAACCTGAAAACTAAAAAAAGGATAGAAATTGACTTACTCTATATAGAAATCTGATCGGATGAAAAGGAAGAACTCACTATCGTGATCACTTAGGTGCTTCTTGATTGTCAAAGAGATGACTCAAGAGTTAGAAATCTTAGAGAGAAAGGAGAAAGAACTCAGAAAATGAGTTTTAGAGAGATGTTGAGTATTTTAGATAATGAGACGTGTCTATAAAATTCTATTTATATTATTGAATTATTTTAACATTAAAATATACGTCTCATTATTTTAAAACACCTATCAACTTTAATACTTTTAATAAATTCTTACCCATGTTATTATTATTTAGTAAATCAAAATCAAAAGTAATGTAAAAAGTAATAATTGCAAGATAATATAAGAGTTCAACTTTTAAGTATTTTGAAAAAGTTTTTTTTATGGTATTATTCATATATATCAAACTCAATAATAAAGAGATGAGAAACTAATTGATTAAAGACACAAAAGTAATGACAATTTTCATCAGTTAGTGTTTTAAAATTTAATTAAGCTTAATTTTTTTGTCTAGATAAAATTGAATTATACGTGAATTACTTTTTAATATGGTGTAAGAACTTTTTTTAGAATTATTTTGGAAAGTCTTTCACTCTCGTATTCATATACTAAAGGTATAAACTAAATATAGTAAATAATTAGTGAAAATCCTTGCTTTAAAAACTAATTTTGTCAAGTTGAGTAATTAAAAATAATATTTATTAGAAAAAATATCTCAAAGTAAATATTTTTAATATTTCTTATAAATTATAAAATGATACTTATAATATATACATAAGTAATACTCTTACAAAAAAATTATATAAATAATATTTATTATATAATCAGGTTGAGCTAAGTTTATCGGATTTAAAATTTATGAACTTTTCCTTAAATTGAACTTCAAATTGAAATTTTCATTATAAATTACAATTTTAATTTCTGGCAGAAATCTATGTTTAATAAAATATATTTGAATAAAAGGTTATTTCAAACGCTAGAAGGAGGGGTTGAACCTCCGACCTTGTGGTTAACAGCCACACGCTCTAACCAACTGAGCTATTCCAGCTTACATTATAAGTGGCTAGTTTACTATTCATAATCTTATAAATTTATAATATATGTACTTTTTCTAAAAAAATATAAATTAAAAAATGTACTACTCTTATTCTCTCAGAACATTGATTATCTAAGCGTAATTTTAGAAAAATACCAGCACAATTAAAAATTTAGTGCTATTAACTAAACTAAATCAATAAACTTTCTTAAAAAGTCTGAACTAATGGTCATTCAATCTAAAAACATACAGAACAGTTGTTCATAAGTAAAGTAATTAATTTCACCAAAAAGTTTTATGTGATGTTTAAATGGATAAAATTTATTGAAAATAATGAAATAAAAACCAAGACCAATACCCTAAGATAATACAAGAAATTATAAATCTATAAGGATGGTTAAAACTGTTTTTTTTAATACACTCATATGTATTTTTTTATTACAAAAGAAAAAAAACAGAATCTTTATTGCAAGTTCATTAAATAAATAGACATTCCTATAGTACTTTTAGTAGTTTTCATTAACTTTAACAAACAAGGAAAACATTAAAAAATAAAACATATTAAAGAATGTGTTTTTTATCCATATTTTGTGTAATTAGATTATGTATGGAAGTGAGATTACTAATCATTATGATTATGAGTACGCAAGTGAATTGACTCAGGTAAGTACTCTATAATATGAATATAATAATACGAGTTTCTACTTTTTCGGTGCCACCAATGCATTAGGTGATAAGATAATGTGTGTTCTCGATTTGACGGTGAATTTCCATAATGAGATGATATGTCTTCAGTTGAGTGCATAACTTTTAATGAAATTCTTTTTACAATGATTTTTAGAACAAAAAATATCATAGTTTTTTTTTCTTTTAACTAAAATTAGTTCAGATGTCAGAAAATAAATTTAAAATTTAAAATCACTTTATACATAATTTTAAGTAGTGAATTTTAATATAAATTTAATTTTGTAAAACTAAATTATAAAATAATATTTATTCTTATTTATATATTACAAATTTATTTTTCTACAATTCAATCAGATTTTCAACGTACATATCTCATTCTAAAACATTAACATTTCAAAAGTAAAATTATACAATAATAGTTGTTTGATCATATTCCATTAACCAATAGTATATTTAATTTAACTAATAATAAAGTTTTGTAAGAAGTAAACTTTAAATTTAATTTAATTATAAAAAACGGTTTGTAAAATAAAATTTATATTACTTATGTTATTTAGAGTAAGATTTCTTATTTCCAATATTTTTAATTTATTAATAAGTTAATTTTATTTATTTCTTAAAATACTTGTAGAAAAAGTCGTACGAATAATTTCTTACTATTTTTATTATTTTGGTTAAGTCAAATGACAAAAGTTAGATAGCTAGCGTGTTGTGTGGTTCCACCTTCCCCTCGTTTTAGCAACACGAGTCACTTAATATATCATTTTTAATATATATACCCTTTCTTGAACCTAAAACGTGACTTTTTGTATTTTTCAACTTCTTTTCTATCATATTCTACTCCTTTAATAAGTAACAAATACCATTAAATTGTAATTTTATAACTTTCAAAATAATTCGTATACCAGAAAGCTATTCAATCATGCCAGAGACAAGGACAGAAAATAGATAAATATAAATTATGAAAAAGAAATAAAACATAGTTCTATAGAAAAGTATTATATAAAGAAGTAAATTAACAATACAGTTTGTAACATATTTTAAAACTTTATTATCAGCTCAAATGTACTAAATCACAAAAAATACAAAGCAAAAGTTATTAATCAAAGTCACATTTTTTTTTTGTTTTTAAATAATTTTTTTAAAATATTAACAGATACTCATGTTTAAAAAAGTATGACATTTTCCGTGGATAAAAAGAATATATGACAGCATGTTAGTGGAAACAGTGACATGCAATGATTGGAGGATGTGAACAACACTGATTGGAAGGTGGTGGTCACAACAAGCCATGTCGAATTAAATGCTAAAATCACTTATTTGAAATACAACCTTCATTTGTTAATAAATAATTGTGTAGACTTCAGTTTTCTTACAATTTTCTAATTCGTTTATGCACGAGTTTTAATACTTTTTCTTTTTAATTCTTCACTTAGTACTCTTAACATGCTTCACAATACCTTTCTCTGGTTCGCATTTCCCACTACAAAAACCAGTAGTTTTTGTTCAGCCTTATACAATGTGGCTGGATTTGGTTGCTGGTGTCTGAATTTTCTTAATAAATAATCTTTTATGATGTAATTTGTTAAGGTGTAGTTTGTTCTACAGTGAAAATAGTTTAAGTAATTGCCTTTAAAGTCACTCTTACAGGAACACAATCACTGACAGCAAGTGTTGGTAAGTTTTATCAGAGAAAAGGATCGATGAATATAAAATTTAATTTTTAAAGGGTTATTTTCTTTTCTATCATGCACTTGGCAACGATATAGCAACTCTTATGAACTATCTGATGTTGATATGAAATCTTTTGAAGGCCTTAAGCAATAAACTCACAGTATCAGTTCAACTGACAATCAAATCTCTTTAGACTACCTTTTCTCCACTTTAGTCTAATCCATCTACCATTCTCCACAACCTCGTGTTCCTCTTAAATCTAGTTGGCAATGGCAACTCCTATATAAGTATACATTATTGATAGCTAATTCCGTACCGATGCTAAGTGAGAACATGAATGTTGTTACAGTTGCAGAAGTAATCAAGTTATGTTGTTTGGTGACTCTGATTTGGCTTGTTGAACTTTGGAACAAACTATGCTCTTTTTCATACTAAATTAGCTATTCAGAAAGTTACACAAGTTCATAACTACATATCAAGCCACACACACACACACACAAAAGAACTTATATGGTCTTGTATTGTTTACATCATGAAGATATTTTTATCCCTGGATTCTTATTCATATAAACATATTCTAGATCTGAAAAGCTTAAAGCCTGCTAGTGATGTTAATGTTTCTCACTTTAGGCGATTTGGTAGTTGTGTGTTTAGGCAAAAGTATAGTGAGGACACCATTTTCCACCTGTGCTTTGATCTGATCCACCTTGACATTTTCTGGCAATTCAATTTCCCTTGAGAAAGCCCCATTCCCGGTGCCTCTCTCAGCAACATGACAAACAGTATCTTTCTCCTTTGCTTGAGGCTCCTCTCTCCCACCTTCCCCTTTGATGTGTAGAACATTTCCATCCTCAATCTGCACCTTTATGTCATCCTTGCTGAATCCTATCCACACACATACCCATCATCCAAAACTCAAATATCACTACCACTCAAGTCAAACCCTAAAAAAGATTCCATTTTTACCACTACAGACAGCATCTCCACTCACGATTCTAATGGGCCATTGAATGTGAAGAAGGAGTGAAAGATTGCAAAAAATTAGATGCAATTCTCCATATATATTCACTATTATTCTAATTGGAACTAGAGTTTCAATTCTATGATACACATAACAAAAATTTAAACTAAACATTGTATGATCAAATTAAAATTGAAAAGTAACACTAAAAACACTTGAATAGTTTTATATCGAACATTACTTTCATACCAATCCGAACATGGTACCTGGAACGTTAATTTTTAAGATGTGGGCATTAGGTGATTCGAGCCAATCCAAGAGGGCCGTGGAGCCAGACCATTCAGTGAGAATTGGAGGACGACTCCAGAATAAGCGTCTGAGAGGGTACCCAAAGATAGTGTCAGCCATTGTTGATTACACCAGTGTAAAGAGAAATGTAGCAGAAAAAGGAAAAAAATAAAAAAGACCGATGAATGATATGGTTCTCGCAATTTTTGTGATGAACAATGAAATTATTATATATTTTATGTGTTTATGATAGGAGTTGTCGCGGACACTCCAGAATGTTCTTTGATCTTGTGTCGTCTCCAATCAAATTATCTACTGTTCTGGGTTCTTCCCCAATAGCGAAGTGCAAAGTGATTCACTGCAACTGGGTTTTCCATATGGAGCCCATTTAAATGGGCTAGCAGGTTTTTCAGTGGGGTGTTTCACCCTACACCTCCAAAATTAAAATTTTATAAAATGCCCAAATTACCCTATAATTAAGAAATTTTTAATATTTAAAAAAACAAAAAATAAAATGGTCAAAAAAGTCATCTTATTATTAAAAATTTTCATATCAATTTTAAATACCAATTTTTTTAAAAAACAAAATAAAAATTAATAATTTATTTTATACAAAAATTTAACAAAAAAAAAAACTAATACAATAGATTAACATTTATAACTAAATTATAAAATCATAAACTAATACTATAAATTATACATTTATAAATAATATAATCAACTTATAAATAATTTAAATAATTATAAATTTGATTTTTTACATTATAAAAATTAAACATTTAAAATACATTGTTTATATTAACAAAATTTAATAATTATAAAAATTAAGTTAACTGGTTTTATTTATATTTTTTATAAAAGAATTCTATTCTTAAATAATATTAATAAAGAAGCATGCAACAAACATAAAGCAATGTAAAAAGACTTAATAACGCATAATATTAATAAAGCATGCAGTAAGGAAAAAACATGTAAAAGAAAAAAAAAGCTTAATACAGCATGCAGCAAACAGAAAACAAGTAGAAAAAATGTAAAGAAAATAACAAATATATACAAATAGGATCTGCATATCCGATACTTCATTTATTGGATATTGAAGATCGATGAGTACTTTCTCGGATATTCATATCCGATAAATATTTATATTAAATTTAAAAAAATTATAAAAATTACTTTTTAACCATTAAAAATAATTTAATTAAATTGTAAATTCATAAAAGTTGATACATAAATTTAAATATAATTATAAATTAGTAAAATAATTAAATAAGTATACAGAATTAAACTTTAAAAAAACAAAAATTAGATCTACATATGGATTGCTATTTTATTGGATATCAACATCTGATGACCTCTCATTCGGATAAGGTACAACAAAAACACGTATTTTGAATTTTATTTCTTAAAAATATTTTTATTAAATCTAATAAATTTATAAATATTATTTTTTAGTAACTAAATATTTTTTAATTAAATTATAAATTCATACAAATTAATATATAAATTTAAACATTATTATAAATAAATAAAATAATTAAATAACTGATATAATTAAACTTTTATATAACATTCAAATTCAAATATGGACATGTATAGTTTTTTTCTATTCTATGAATTGTTGATACGCATCCCAACCAGCAATATAATCAAGTAACAATACTTCAACCAACAATCTCTCTCCACATGATAGGATGAAATGGAGGTGTAATCAATATTTAATATATAATTTTTTGAACAAACATAAAGTTAACAAATAATTACCTCGTTAATTAGAGGTATTTTAAGAAATTGGAGGTATAGATGAAGAGCTTGGAAGTGTAGGGTGAAACACCCTTTTCAGTTTCTGTTTAGTCTAATTAACTGGGCTGGGGTTGGAGTTCGGCGTTGAAAATGGGACACGTTACTGGGCTCGTAATCTAACTAAAGAAGTAAATTCGCTCCTCCGAATTTTAAATACATATATAGTTATGATATAATTCCAATGACATGTATTATTTATTTTAAATAATAAAGTAATTTCTACGTTATAACAATTAATTTTTTTCTGATAATGAGGATTAAGAATAAATAAACATAATTATATAATATGCGCTTAATAAGATCGTAAAGTTATTGACATCAATTTTACACAGATATCTAGCATACCATAAGTTTATTCAAATATGACACAATAGCTACTTTTACTTATATTAAAACATGTATGAGTTTTTTTTTTCTTTTATGGTTAACAGTAATGAAAACTCATATATAAATTTTGTTTTCATGATTAAAAGAATTATCTGAACACATTTTTTATTTTAAACTTGTATATTTTTAGAATATCATTGCGTTTAATTATTTGGAGGTTATCTTAATTTGGAACTGATTACTGGGGTTCAAAGTAAACAATCTTTTAAGCTTATGATACTTTATTGTATGATGTATAGACGTAGACGGACATGGTTGTGTTTCCTTAATCTCTAAGAGATGGATCCTTTTGATGCATTATATATGATATTAAAATGGATTTTGTTAGATTAACTTTATATGTTATCCTTTTTGGATATTCTTTTGCCAGAGAACTTAGTTTGAATGATGCATACAGCACTTTAGAGAAACAAAAGAATAATATATTTAATTTTTTTTTTCTTTACAAGCATGGAACAATTGACAACACAACTTTGTGAAGTGGAGAAGAAAGTAGCTCACTCACCTTCTTTCCTCTTGTATTCAAAATTCCAAATACTACATTCTTCTTTCCAAATGGTATCCTCCTCAAGGTTCAAACTTCTCTTTAGAAGTCAGTTTTAAATTTAAAAGTAAGTAAAAATAACTAAAGAAAAAGAAAAGAAGAAAGCAAAAGTAAACCAATACATAAGAGTAATGATAGGTTCAAAATCCAATTTGAGTTCCAAACTGGATTTAAATTTATTTACCTGCATGAGAAAGAAGGAATCATGTTAGTATATATTGTTGAATCCATCCTATATTCTCTTTTCAATATGACAGATGATAATATAATATTACTTACTTACCCTGTTTTCCACATATTTTGGTCATGAAAGCAAGGAAGATGATAAGTATAGCCAATCCTGCTAATGATCCAATAATAATAGCAAATGTCTTTACACCTCCATGACTCGATTCGCCTGCATTACACCAAACATCTTATTTTCTCTTCTTCTTTCCTAACAAAAACTATTCTCAATTTACTTCAACAAAATAAGAAACTTTCTTAAAATGTTTTATTGGAGAAAAAAAAATTATTGATGATTACTCGGGTTCTATTCCATTGTTTTTTTATTATATCTCTAATATAGTGTTTAAATACTTGAAAGGAAATACTGTTAACAAAATTCTATATCTTCTGTACAAATATTTGAAAACAAAAAAACAAATTAAAAACAATTCAATTAATATTAATGTAATTAAAAAGTGAAATAAAACATACGTAATGTCTCTTCAATTACTTGGTTGGTTGCATATTTATATAATTTTTACCTTTTAGTTTCTATACCTAGAATTCACTTCAATCTTTACACGTTGTTTGAAGCTGTCTTGGTCTTGATCTCTAAAATAGTTAAAACTAACATCAATAAAAGGTGTAGATATAGAAAAAAAAAATATTAAAGTTGTGTAAATAAAGAAATGAGTAATTAAACACTTCTTAAAACTTTGATTCTTACAATTTGTGAAAGAAAATTACAATTTTTTACATCCGATCGAAATGGTGAACACACATAATAAAACTTCTCTCATGAGAGTTCAGAACTTGAAACCCACGAGAGGTAGTAAGAGAAGAACAAGCATGCGATCATGATGATGGGCCTTACCGTGGGCCTTGGACTCACCGTGGGCCCCGCCGGTGGAGTATCGCGCATAACACTTCCCCAAGAACATATCCCCGTAATCCGCCGTGCCGCAGTCTCCCTTCAGCCGCGAGATGGCCTCCGCCACGCAGTCCTGGCACTCGCCGTAGCTCAGGTCTCCGGTGCACTGCGCCATGCCGCGGACTCCGCCGGAGCCGCCAACCCTGAAGTTCCCTCCAGTGGCAGCGAGCCCGGCAAGCACGGCGTCGCGGCTCCCCATGGCGTCGGGGTTGTACCCCACCGAGGGCCCGCACTGCTTCAGCACAACCGTCTTGTCCTGTGCGCCGAGGAACGTCGCGTTGTCGTATTTCACGAAGCAGCCGTCGAGCTGCACCGCGCCGCCGCACGTCCCACGACAGATATCGCCGGCGCGCGTGACGGCGCGTGCCACGCAGGCGGCGCAGTCCGGCATGGCGAGGTCGCCGCGGCACTGGTAGAGGCCGGTCATCGCGTCCTGCTGCGTGGATCCCACCACCGTGAAGTTGTTATAAGACGAGTACGTGGCCGAGTTGACCAGCGATGTGAGTAGCGAGTCTAGGTTCGACTGGTACGGCGAGTTTGGGGTGTACAGTTGCTGCGTGCACCCGCTGTAGAGAAACGCGCTCGGGCTGGAACACTCCGAAAACTTGGGGAACAACAGGATCACGCAGAAAAACACACCCACTGTGATTACTCTGTTTGAGATGCCCCTTTTTGTCATTTTCATTTCTTGGAGATGTTGACGTATGTTAACTCTAATATGGGTTTGAATGTTTAGGGCACGTATGTATATATATATACAAATGCATACGTGAATGATTATATCATTATATGGAATGAACAAGTGTTTTTGGTGCTATTACTATTTCTTCAAATGAATATGAAGATTTTGAGCTATGCAGAAGGATCCAGCTGTGAGTTTTCACATAGAGTTGCTTTAAATAAGCAAAATACACCAGGGAAGAAAAAGGTTCTCTATGATTATTTTACAGTCTGTGGGGTCCTGTAAACTCTTTTCTTCTTTCTTAGGCTAGTTGATTATCTATCATCATGCTTTTCTTTTTGCTTCATATAATTCAAACAAAAGTAGCAACTTTACTTTCTTTCTTTTGCTAAGAAAAATAATTTAAAACTCTGACAATGTTAAAAGTGATCTGGATTTATAAACCAGTGAGAAATTTATTGTTATGTGCGCATTTTAAATGGTTGGAGAAGATAACTTAATAGAAGAAACATTGCTAAGTCTTTTCAAATTGGGAAATATTGCTCTCTGAGCACTGAAAATCTAAATAAAAGTTGGAGAGAGCGACACTTAGTCAACAATATACACTGAACAATATAAAGTAAGAAATGTAGTTATTTAAGGGGCAGAGCTCCTATAAGTAGTTTCTGCTTAATTCAATCTAGTGTTTTGAAACACATTAATTAATAGACGCAAATAAGTTTGGTGCTGGTTTCAATCAATGGTTTTTTATATAAATTTTGCAGAAAATCGATTGTTTGTGTTGGCAACTTTTTAAAATCACTTTCCACCTAATCAAACTAGCCCCTTTTAAAGGTATGACTCGTTTCAAGTTCAAACTACCTTCCTCTTCAAATGATGTTTTAACAATTTGCTTTTGTTGTTTCTGTCAAATTCTTAAAGCTTGTTTTGCCTTCTTCAAAAACCCTAATGTGAAATTTACATATTATGTAATTTATTTTAAGTATATATCTAGAAGATGTGGAATCCTTGATCAGCCACAGACAGACACATGGAATATTACCATATTGGAGTTATATATATATATATATATATATATATATATATATATATATATATATATATATATATATATATATATATATATATATATAACTTGATATAGCTAAGTTGGTAAGAAGTGTAGTGGATCTTCAGTGTGTCGCAATGATTTGTGAATATATTATTTTATGGCTCTATGGATTAATCACGAAGTAAAGCTAGAACACTTATAAAAGAAAAGGCTAAGACACTTTCCTTTCACACACTGCACCATCACCTTTTCCTATTGAAGACAGTAAAGGCCAACTATGACATCGCACTACCCTCCTCAATCTCATCATAACTTTAGCAAAGTTTTGAAATATATATTGGTATACTTATACACACACATGTATGCTAAATAATCGTTTTTGTACAAGAATTTTTAATAGCAAGTATAGAGTTCATCCCAAAGAGAATGGAACATCATTAAAAGTTGATGCTGTGACATGTTGATTGAGCTATGTTATACAAGTTTTCTGATACACATATATAATGATAGTAGCCCTAACAATATACCTGGCTGTTTAAACTCTTAATCACTTAGTTATAAACATATGCTATACTATCAAGTGTGTCAGTGATTTTTTTAATCTAATATACTAATTAAATTTTAATTAACTTGCTTTTTCTTTTTTAGAATTCTATTTTATGTTGTTAATTAATATAGTAAAATACATAGAGATAATATTATTTTGCAGACTTTATTGTTATTAGAATATTTATAAAACTAATATTTGAAAAGATAAATTCCTACTAAATAAATGAAAACAATTCTAAAATTACAAGTATATGTATAGTAGATGTATGTGCACACTGTTCATTTACTTACAAAGTATAGCAATTTTAAATCTTTATCATTAATTTTTCTAATAAAGTTAATATAAAGTTAGTATAAAATTTGAATGAAGAAAAAATATGTTATTTTTCAAGTATACCATTTCTTTATAAATTTTTTGAATTAAACCTGTTATTTTTAAATCGTAATTTGGTAACACTCGAAAAAAATAAAATATTATTCACTTTATCAACTATTGGCCCAATATAAATACCCCTTCAAGCCCAATATGGTGGTTGTGGCAAGTGTTTGGCAGAGCATGTGTTGTTGAACTAAAAGCCCAACATACTGCTTGGATCAATTTTTACATTTCAGAGGCTTCTCTGTTGTTTTCAGGTTTGGGAACTTTCCCTGAAGCTCATACTAGGCTGGTTTCTATTACTAATCTTGGTCTTCATGAATTTTTCTAATGTTAAAGACCAATCTAAATAAATGAATTTTCTTATGTTGACCAAAAATTTGAAATTATTTTCCTCTTCAACTTTCCCCTTCTCAATTTCACCAAAGGAGTTCAACTAATGATAAGGACTGGGTCAACCAATTCCACACGTATTCCTCTATGCATCAAAGGTGCATTTCAATTCATACATCAGAGTGGTGGTTCAAGCACCAAAAATGTTACTTCCAAATTCCAATCTTAGCTTCAAGTTGATTCAGCAAAAAGAATGAAAATAAAAAATAGGAATATAGGAAGAGGTTTGTTTATCTTCACTTTGCTCTTCATTAAAAGGTATAATTTCTTTTCTTGATTAAAATGCTTTATCCCTTCTCACCATATATAGCCACAAACACTCATTTATAGTGCAATAATTTTCCATAGATCAATCACTGTTATTCATACTTCTTTTTTCTGCAATACTTTTAACTACTCATCTTTCTTTATCAATCATCTTATTTTACTTTTTCCCTTTCTCCTCCTCGCAGTCTCTCTTTTGTTTTATTATAAAAGGTACCGTGAGTGTAAGATAGTTTTATTATAAGACTGAGTAAATTTATCATATATAATAACAGTTTATAATTTATAGAAGTTTAAAACAGTTTATATTACTACTATTTGCTTTGTATGATTTATTGTTATTGCAAGAAGTTCAGACAAGTTTCTAACATGTTATCAACTGTTGCTTGAAACAAAAAACAAATAGTTTATGGAACAATGGATTTTGAGGAGTATCACTATATATACAGATGCAGTGAATTCTGACCTTTTTTGACATTTTGAGATGTGAAGTACTGTATCTTAATGGGGGAATTGACAACTTGTAAGTTGTGTACACCATTACTGTTGTTATTCTAATGATATAGTGTATTTTTCTCTAATTCCATGGGATTGTACTATTCCTGAGTTCATTTGGTCGAAGAAAAGCTAAAAGGGTATGCATGTCCCTCCCTGTTTACAAGTCAGAATTGCCATCTCCTATGCAGTGTATAGAACCTACTATTTGTCTCACACGACCAAGTTTCCGAGCCATGAGACGGTTTACTAGTCTCTCTAGAGCTTCTTTCATCCACCAGTGTTGACAAACTTCCCTTGCGTCAGAAACGCTCATCTACACCCCAAAAGGAAATTTTCAAACACTTTCTTAGTTCGTGATCATTAGAATGAAAGAAAAAGAATCATTCAAACACTATCTATCGCACTGATCATTTAGAAGAAGCAACTAAGAAAAATTCAAACAGTGTCCTCAGTATTCCATTTTTAGTATCACCTACCCATGTTCTTTGACGAAAATTCTGCTCAGGCCAGAACTCCAATTGCTCTTGGACAAGTAGAGGGAACATGTAACCCTCATAAAATGTATCATGAGTCTTGCTCTTGAAACTCCACTTACCCAATTTCCCCTGCACCAATCAAATCAAACTTTAATCTCAACTTAAACAAGTTTTATTGGTAGTTAACTTGCATTAACAATGATTTATGATCTTATAGTTATCAAACTTTTGTCATTTCATCGAATAGCCTGACCTCAACAGTGCCTCGAACCCCTGCTTCCTCTATGGTTTCCCTCAAAGCTGCCTCCTTTTTGGATTCGTCCAATTCCCAACCTCCCTGTTGTTTGGTCAAACGGATAGCACAAAACGGGGTGAATAAAAAAGTTAACAAATCAAAACATATCCCATTTGGGAGATGATCAATTTCATTGACTAATACCTTAGGAAACAGCATCCCTTTGCCTTTTTGAGAAGTGATGACCAAAACTTCTAAATCTTCTGGTCCCTCCAAGGAAGTTCGATCCACAATTTTATATCTGTAGGGTATGCATCTGCACACATGTGGCCATCAAATTGAAAGCGAAAAGAAAAATGTTCAGTCACAATTGAAACGAAACTGAATAGAGTCAGAAAGACTTGCATGAACGAAAAATGGGTTTATATCGATAGAGAAAATTGAATACTAAAGGCAACGATGGGATTAGAAAGAGGAGACAAACCCCACGACTTGGCGACGACCTTTCCTGTAGCGTTGTAACTCTCTACCTGTACGAGAAACCAATGCAACAACGTTGTTGTCTTGGGAAACCAAAGCCACCATTTTTGTAAGAATTGGAAAAAGGGTGAGAGAAAGAAAGGTTAGAAGTTGAGAGAGGAAGAGAACATGCAAGTTGTGTTGTGTTTATTAGTGGATAGGATAACAAAGAGAGGGT
The DNA here is from genome assembly GCF_016808095.1 of Vigna angularis. Classification (NCBI taxonomy): domain Eukaryota; kingdom Viridiplantae; phylum Streptophyta; class Magnoliopsida; order Fabales; family Fabaceae; genus Vigna; species Vigna angularis. The sequence goes on from NC_068976.1 coordinate 26,698,028, forward strand.
CCTATTATAGAGGCTATGCCTTTTTCTACCAAGTGGAAACAAATTACTTTTTCTTTTTTTAATTTCATTTTATCAATAAAATAACCTACATTTACCTTTAATTGCAAATCACATTGTCTTGAAACTTACATCAATTACATGGTCTTAAAAATTCTTTTCAAATTACCTACCATTAAAAGATATAAAGATTTATTGAAAAACAATTAAAAGAGATGCAAAAAAGACAAATAAATCATTTACATTTTCTTTATTAATCATAACAAATAATAAAAAAAGTATATTTGTATAACTTTAAAAACATTTTGTAAATAATAAAAAACAACTTTACAAATGTCATCTGCCTTAAAAAATAATAAATTATTTGACATCAATCACTGCGATTTGACAATTCATTAAAAATGTAAAATGACCATGACAAAAAAAATTGTATTTATAAAAACTGTGAAATCTTATTAAAACGCACCCAAAATCTCATCTGAGTGGACGCCAAGTGTTAAGGAAGGAGATTTGGAAATCAAAAAGTGGAAAACAGGTGGCTGCGGGAGAGTAGACGTTCGGTCTTGGTGACGGTAGTGGTAAATACCAAATTTCAAAATCTTGTGCCACTTCTCTGCATGCTCACCTTCTTCTCCAAATCTCTAAACTATTTTCTCCTCCTTCTCTCTAGATTTCTTCATCTTCTCTCTAAGAAAACACTCACTTTCTCTTCTCCGATCACCACTCAGGCACCGTTGGAGCACTCCCGGCGTCAAGAGCTTTCAGTTGAACCGATCAATTTTTGGTGCTGAGCTGGTGAGTTACTTCCTTTTTAGAAAGTTCGTTCTTCTTACACATGCAAACCCAGCTTCTTGGTTGCATGTAGAGGGCCACTTTGTTTTGAGTATTTCTGTTTTTCCTGTTTGGTTTAGTTTGTAAGGGGTGATCGTCGAACTCTAAGATTTCAGTAGTGAGGAGATATATTTCTGCATTGTTGAACGTCCGGTCACGCTTAGAGGTAAGGGAAGCTTATATAATTTGATTGTATGTTCGTTTATACGTTCGTTTTGAATGAATACATGTTTGTTGAGTTGCTGAATGAATATGAAGTATGATTGTTGATATGTTTTGATTGTATAAATATTTACTATGATATGGATGTATGAATGTATGAAAATAGATATTGAAGAAATGAATTGGTGTAAAGAATGATAAGTATGTAATTCCCTATGAAAGTTTACGTTCGTCACTAAATGGTCCTTGACTGTTCGGTTTTTCCTGTGGACTCCGTTGGAATTGATTCTTTCATTTGGAAAGAATTCTGGTTTAAGGACGAGCGTCTTCATTTTGTAATCCTTGTCCTTAAGCGTTCGGCCAAGGGTAGTCGTTCCTTGGTATTTGGTTATAAACTCAATTATATCTATATGTATTTGTATATTTCGTTTGTTCTTAAACACTACTAAAAATGGTATCCATTATATTTATCAAGTCTTTTCTCTATAAGTTAGTAGTGCTCGGTCTTACACCAAGTGCTCGTACTAAGCAAGTGCTCGGTCTTACGTCATGCACTCGTTCTAGTTTCCGTAACCGACCTTTATAATAAGAGCGTTCGTCCAAACTCAATGGAGTTCGCTCTCTACAGTGCTCGGTCTTCAACTAGCACTCGTTCCCCTTGATGATAAATTCATAAATAAGTTAAGTACTCATAGCATTCGGTTTCTTCACATAATTCCGTCACTTATTAGTATTCAATGTTCCACAATATCAAATTCTATGGTATTCGGCCTAGAGTCTTAGCACTCGGTCTAGGCTTATTGGTGTTCGGTCTAAACTCTCATGAGTCAATTCATTAAATTGGCTCACCTTGTAAATCAAGTTTGATTCTTTTAGTCTTCGAGAAATATTATTGAAATCAGTCTCTTTCTTAATCCCGATATTCACTCCCTCGATTTTGATCTGTTTGGAACTGGAGACCTTTGGTCTCGCTCCAAGCGTTCGATCTTGTTCAAAGTCGAAGTTAACGTTCAGCATTTGGTATCCTCATAGACCTTTAATCAAATTGGTTCCGTTGAGGTCTTAATAATGAAAGATGATAGAATATGATATGGATGAAAGAACTTGATTTATGAACGAGCGTTTCGGGGAGGAATAGTTCATGAATGTATATTGGATTTGATAAAGTATGAATGTGGGCATGCTAAGCTGACGGTTCATCCTGATATTTCGTGATTACTCGTTTCTCACGTAGAGAAGGGTAAGTCATGAGTGGGAATGACAGGAGGTCCTAGTCCTTATGGTTAATTTGGACAGATAGGACTAACCTCGGGTGACAGCTGTTGAGGGTATCCCAGTTACTACATCACCCGGGTGCATGAACGTTGTAGCTACACATAATTCATATAGTCCGGACAGTCAGAGTATAATATTAGGCTTTGTATGTATAAGTGAATGGATTATCATATTTATTTGTATTGTGTGAAATCTATGTTGATGTTTGAATTAAATTACATAAGCTTACCCTATTTCTTGTCTTTTCCTTTTGTACGTTCGTTGGTTGTCTTTTTGTTGCAATGATCATCCGTATGGATGTGAGCAGAAGGAGAGGAATTGCTGAAAGAAGCTCTAGAAGAAAATCTTGTCGAGGTGGAAGTTAAGACCGAACAGTAGAACTGTTCGGTCAGATATTGGCTTCTTTGTATTGACCGTTCGGTCATCTTTTGGGCTACTTCTTTTGTAGGTCGTTCAGTATAGGTCCTTTGTAAACTGTTCGGCCTAGTTTCAGCTTTGGTGCAGTTTTTAATTCCTCTTTTGAAAGACTGAGCTGTAATATTATTATATGTGATCATTCAATCATATGGTTTTAAACTGTATTTTTGGGATGTTATAAAAACTAATTGAATAATAACGAAGAGGTAATATTAAATAAGTGTAAAAAAAAAATAGAAGTCAAAATATAATTTCTTTTAGAAAAACTACAACATAAATAGATAATATTAATATTCGTATATTTTTAATATATGAAATCTACCCAATAAAGTATTTTAATCATTTACGTTTGGAATTATATTTAGACCTTTCTATGTACGTAACACTTTTGTTGCATTTAACAACAATCGCAAAGTATTCGAGTGTTTTATTTCAATTTCTCAAATTAATTACGTTAATAAAAGAACTGCACCAATCACATATACCACAAATTTAATATGAAAACAAAACAAAAATTAGACACGTAGACGCAATTTCCTATATTTTGAGAGAAAATGCATACACCTTTTTGTGTTTTGTTATTTTAAATGGAATAATTTTCAACATTTTTATAACATATTTTACTTAGTAGGAAGTGGCGTAGTGAGAGGGAATTTTGTGGATAGGTGCGAACACAGGTGCTACATATTTGCGTGAGAATCATGTTATTTATTTTGTTGCCTTTCTTAGTTTAGATATTGGGTTTTTTTAGAAAAAATAAATAGTCGAATTGATTATTTAATTTTAATAAATTCAATTAAATTCGGGTTGTATCAAGTTGAATTGAGTAATATACACATTTACGTTAATGTTTTCTTTTATTATTGACTTTAGTTATTATTGTTCCCTGTCTTTCACTGACTTGTTTAAGATCTCAACAAAAAATATTTTAAATATATAATTTCTCTTTCAATATATACTAAGAAAAATGTAAATTTCCTTTGCAAAAGCGGGGCTTAGAAAGCACAACATAGAAGAAACAAAACAAAAAATGTCACTGATTGTTCTTAGTTTTCCATTTAAATTGAAAAGTAACATTTTTTTTTTCTAAAAGTGTTCCCACCAAAAAATCAATAGATAGAATCCCTAAGAAATATCGGTTCCTCTAATAAGCCATTTTGCATGGACGGTGGGTTTCATTAACATTTTTAATTAAAACTAATCTATTACCATAGTAAAGATTTTTTTTAATTGTCTTTTTTTTATATATAAATAGTTGTTTGTAATTTCATTTGTATGTTTCAAAAAAACTAAAATTGCATAAAGTTTTTTTTTTCTGAGAAGTAAGTAGATTTTATAAATATGTAAATTTTAATACAAGATTATTTTTACGATTTTTTGTCAGCTTCATATATAGTATTTTTCTAATAAAAAAAAGGTTTTGTTGCACCAAATAAAATTAATTTGTATTTTCTCATCAGAACTATTTATCTTTCTCTCTTTTTTCTCTAATAAATTAAAGCATGAAAATATAATTTTCTTCTTATTTGTTTTACTATTCCATATTAACAACTAGAGGAGCAATCCAATTAATTTAGGCATTGTATATTTAATTAGTGGAATTTTCTATTTGTTTATCATGAACAAACAATATGTTGATTAAGAATTGGTAGAAGGGTGTAGAATAGTCTATGCCAACACAATCCAAAAGGAACATGTTACACTTTTCATCCATTTATTAAACTCCTTCAACCAAATAAGCTTCGTTAGAATTCAACAATGCACTTAAAAGATTTGTCTTCCATAACACAAACATGACATAATAAATTATCATTTCTCATAAAAACATTTATTTTCTTATATATTTCTTGATGAACAAACTCCACATAAAATATGTAACCTTTAGAGAAACATCACTACTACACATTTTTTTTACAAATTTTCTTCTTTTTTTCTCCTTCTCCACATAAGTTCTTATTTTGTATTCCTTACCAATTTTATGGTTTGTTATAGTGTAGAGTATGTTGTAGCTACAGTTTTAAAACAAAGATTTTTAGTTCAATTATGGAATTCAAACTCTATTTTAATTTCATCTTTTAATTGAGATAAATCCGGTTGTTTATAAATATTAAAAAATTATTAAATTTAAAAAATGTTAAAACTAATTACATTTACTATTATTGTATTATCATTATTATTAATGTATCAAATGAAAATAATAATAAAGTAAGTGAACTAGTTTGTAGATTTTGACTTTGAATAGACAATGTAAAATTGAACAGCGGCTCCTCAACGTTCCCACGGATGCCACGTGATAATAAACGTCAATACTGACTCAGCTGTCAGGCTGTGTATATAATTTTTATAACTTCCAAGTAAAGAGTCTCTTAAAAGTTTAAAATACATAAAAAATGTTATATACTTATGATAAAATATTAACGTTATTTAAAACACATGTTTATTTTGTTTTATGATAAATATTAAAATAAAATAATTATTAATATAATTATAAAAATAAACTTAAATAATGTTTACAATTTTATTATAAATAATATTTAATTTTTTAGATATTTTTTTATCATAACAATTATTTTAATTTTAAAAAATAATTAAATTTTAGAAAAAAAATCAAATTAAAAAAATATTAAATTTATAAAAAAAGAAAATAATGGTTTAAAAGATAAAATAATCATTCTGATTTTAAAAATAAGAGAGATCATATATATATATATATATATATATATATATATATATATATATATATATATATATATATAATATCTATAATATCTAGTTGACATTAAACACAAAAACAGATAGCACAAAGGATAAAATAAAATATTTGCACTATTTTTTGCTTCGAATATATTTGAGATTTTACGATGATTTTGGAATATATATAATTATGTTAACCTCTCAAATTTTATGATTAAAGAGTTAGATTTTATGTTTTAAAACTTTGTTGAACTATTTTTTTTTTTGAGAAACCAAAATCAGAAATGTTTTCAATTTTAGATATTAAAAATGATCAAATCTTGATCTTTTTTTAATGAAAACATTATGTTAGATCACAAAATGGTGGTACATTCAAAATTGGTTAATTTTAAAAATGGAAGAAGTTAGATATAAATTTTTAAAAGGCTGAAACTTGAGTAATCTAAAACTAAATAAAAATGAGCAGTCTCTGACCTTGTCTTATAATTTTTTTTAAATAAAACTACACAATTTACATTACGATTTTCTTTCTGAAAAAATATATTATATGATCGTACGGAAAATTTGTTCAGTTTTCGTGTTGTTCTCTGATTACCATAGCATGACGATATGAACTTTATATACAGAATCTTCCTTACATTATATTATTTAAATAATTGGAAATAAGATTTCACCAATACACAAATTTTACTTATTTTTTCGACACATTATATGTTGATACTTTTGCAAATGTGATTTCTATCAGACTTTTGATTAAGAAAAGTGAAAAACTAACATGATCTTTTAACCCTGGAACTAACTATTATTCTTTTTTAATGTACTTATTATGGTTCTTGTTACATCATACGATTTGTATAATAATCACTTAAAGAAAAGTCACATTACTTAACAATTTACATTGGTGTTGTTCAGTTTTGGTGGGGGGAAAGTCAGCTTTTGCAAAGTTAATTAAATTAATTATCGTTGATTAACATCTATATATAGGGGGTAAGAATTTAATACGTATACGGTGATGTAAATGTTGGAAAAATACTCAATACTCAGCATCTATAGCTCATTACATTTAACAATAAATAATTCGTATTAATATGAAAATTAACAAAAAAACAAAATTGCTTCCTAGTTACCATACACGTGTTGTAGAAATGCAACAGTGACGATAATGATAAAAAGTTGATAGCTTATCTTTCAATAAGAAAAAAAGTCGAAGAGGAAATATTTGATTTGATGTTAGAAAAGAGAGAAAAAGGTGGTAGGGAAGAAGAGAGGAGAAAAAAAAAATGCACTCACGTGAATTTAACACCGTTCTTTTCAAATAAAAACTTTATTTATATAACTTTTATAATTTTAGAACTCAATATCTTTACTTTTAAAATTAAATACTAAACATAAATTCTGAAATATAAAATAAATATTTAAGTCTTAAATATATTACATATCTCATTATTTTAGAGACGAAGTGATAATATACTTTATCTTTCTTAAATTTTATTATAGCATATTTATTATGTTTTTTTTTCTTCTTTTTTCTTTATGTGACAAACACATCTGAAAATATTTACTCTCTAGAGATGTTATTCTCATACAATCATATGAATGTTATAATTAAAATTATTATCCCTGAATATATTTAAAATATGTTTTGGTTAATTGCATTTCATTATTAATGTTTTCAGATTTTAAAATAGTTTATATAGAAAATAAAGTAAAAGTGAAGGTGGGCGCATGACATGGATGGATGAAGATGCGAACATAGTTTTTCATTTGATTGAGCCGACTCAGACCATTTCCAATGCGCATATAAATATGTCAAATTACCAAGGGAACAAGGATTTGTGTTCTCTTTTCAAAGAAAAGGTCAGACAATAATAATATTGCTTTTTATAGAATAAAGGAGTCATATAAGGAGTATGTGTTATATTCTTAGTTCTCATTATACCTTGATCTCATTTTATTGAACTTGAAAGTTAAAATAGTAGAATTAAAATTATATATAATTGTGATTCTAGAATCCTAGTTTTTTTTTATGGTAGAATATTCTTATTTATTTAATTAATGTTAGTATTCAATTTTCATGTTTAATGTTTGACGTGGATTGATTCCATGTTTGATTTGTGGTTCTAGATATTTTAAAAAAAATATGACTTTAACTTATAACTAAAGTTGAACACCTAATGAATCTTGTATACAAAGATAAAATTTGATTTATTAGTAATTTTAAGACTCTTAAACTTAATGCATGATTGCTTATTAGGATTTAAAGGATTGAAACGTGACGAATGATCATACACTCAAAGGTTTTATGAAGTGGATGAACTCTAGTATTAACAAATTGTAAATAATCTATATAACATTTTCTTGTACGCAAACTGTACGATGAAAATATCAAAAAAAGTTTTTTATATTTTTGTGAACTTTATGGTCTAATTGAGTTATTAAAAGAGTTATGGAGTATTGTACAAATTCTTTGAGAGATAATAATATTTATCAGTTATTACGTTACAACTTTAATTTTGCAACCAACATTATGAAAGAGTGTGTTGAAAGTTCAATATCTATTAGAAATAAGATCAACTTAAAGTATATAAATTGATGCAAACATCACTTTACAAGTCAGTTTTATAAAATTAAGTTAAATTTAAATTCCACTTCTATATAATATATATTTATTTATTAATTTTCTTAACATTCAATCATACAAAATGAAATGTTTGAGTTTTCAACCTTATAAAAAGAGCATAGGTGAACGAGTAATTTTTTTCAACATAATAAATGATTTTTTTATCTCAAATTTATTATTTTTTAAGCATTTACTAGATTCTTTAACTTGCACGAATCATTTATGAGATTAATGGTCATGATATGTACGCTACTAAACAATGACGTATATACACATATTATAGAGGGTGTACATTTTAACTACACAAATTCTATTAGAGTGATTATTAATATGATTGGAAGTTGGTTATAATAATTCTTTATATATAGACGCATTGTGTAAAACGCACTATCATTGGTTGGTTGATTAACATAACTTTCTTTCTGAATGTGAGAGAGTGAAAATTAAATTGTAACCTTTTAAGTTTTATTTGTAATTCTTAAAGGGAAAGAAACTTTTTTCAAAGTAAATTGTTTGCAAATTTAAATTATAGTTCATTAATACTTTAAATAATCTACATTAACTTCTTGTGTATTTTATTCATTTCTTCTTTATTGTCTTAGTTACTGCTGTGTTTAAGGTTATTTATGAGCAACTATTCATATTATAGTGTACCCTTTTATTGTTATAGTTGATTAGGAAATGACTATGGCCGTTACTTCTTTGGAATTAAGGAGATGTAAGGTGGGAATAATTGTTTTTCCTAAATTATTGTTCGGTTTTTAAAACTAAAAATGTTTTAAAAATGTGGTTCTATGGGATATAACAAGGAATTGATATAGTGTATATTTTCTTGAAAAATGGGAGTTTTTCAATAAATCTAACTCAAAAGTTCCATATTGTTTAGATCCTTAAATGAAAAGTTTTCAAAGAGGCTTTCAATATGTATTTTGAAAACAAAAATTGTTGTTGTTTAGGATAATATCAAAAACTCAACTCAAATGTTAAAGACTTTCTTTCTATTTTTCTTCTTTTATTTTGTTGTTTCCTTTTCGTATTTTCTACATATACATCTTTCTTATTTATCTTTACCATCTATTTCTCTTTTACTTCTATCTTGATTTTATATATTCCATTTTGCATTTCTTTCACAAATTAATCCTATCAGCTAAATGATAGCAAGATTTTGAATATTTCTATCCACTAATTTAATGTAGGTTTATTTTTTCTCTATTTTTTACATTTCAACTCTATTTTTAATCAATTGATGTTGTTGGTCTAGTTAGTTGAGAATTTTGATTCTCTCAATTACTTATGTTGCACTTTGGTTATATTTATTATTTACTTTTTAATCAAATGAAGGAAAATGTTTTCTATTTATACTAAAAGAGTCACCTGATAACTCATTTTTAAAGGTAAAATAGTCATTATAAAAATTAAACCTTTACATTTATAAAAAAAATATTAAAAAATAAAAAAGTGAATGTTAAATGGATGTAAATGTTTAATGTTTGTAGGTAAAGAGAATTATTTTGAAACATTGTTGAGATGAAAAGCATCTTTTGAATATGGAATTATGTTAATGGTAAGATATTTTGTTAAATTGAAATGGTTTTCTAGCTTAAGAGTGTTAAGTTTGATTGTCAAAATAAGTATTGGATGGTTAGATTTAGTTTGAACTATGCATTAACGTACAATTTTTGTGTTTTTGTGTAGAAGGAATTCACTTTGACTAATGGAGTTAAGATCTGTAAACCTAAAGTGTTTAGAATGAATAAGATGTTAATTAGTATATACTAGGTTATGCATAAATCAATATCTTTTCAGTCTACATAGACTAAAGTAATTTTTTGTCTAAACGTGTCAAAGGAACTCATTTGACAAGCAGTTGATTATAACAACTTAACAGTGATCACACAGCATCAATATCTAGATGAAATTTGTGTGTTATTAGCCATTTAAGAAAAACAGCATGCAGTGCTTTGAGTAACGTATAAATTATGACTGATATTTCGTGCGGAGTTGGAAGTATGTTGTATGTTTATTTGACAATTGAATATTATAGCAAGATAATTGTAAGAGTCGCTTTTGTAAGTATAGTACACATGCCTAAGTAATTCTGAGAGTTACGTAAGGATACGAAATTTGGTTTAATGGCATTATTATTTGATGGTAACAAAAATATGTAACTTACACGCAATATGGATATGCTTTCATAATAGTCATAATTGCTGCACTGTATAGTAGTAATATTGCAATCTTTAGTTTGGGTTTCTGGTTTGCGTTGATGTGACTGTTTGAGTGAACTCAACTTCGTATAATGTATTATATCGGAAACCAGAAAACGAAAGGGCATGGGAGGGGACAGAACATGGACTTGAAGGCTAGTTGCATTTAAAGAGGTCTGCGACAGTGTTCACAATTAAAAAAACACTTGATATCAACAATTCTTTTCATCCCATTTTTCAATTATATATATGTTTTTTAAATAATTGAATTTAATTTCATTGATTAAATTAATAGTAGTGTTATCGTATTTATGAGGACATTAATTGTTTGAAAAAGAATATGGGTCCTATGATTTCGGTGATGTTAAAAAAGAAATGGGTGAGAAAGAAAGGACTGGTCTTTGGTGTTTGGATATTTGGTGTGCTCTCAGTGACATCCACCACTATCCGTATCCGACTGTGGAGACCAAGTCTTTGAGGATTAGTTGGCCAACTTCTACATTGGAAAGGAATCTAAATTATCTATTATTTTATTCTCCTATTTTTTAATTACACCAATACAAAAATATAGTATAAGGTAGTTATTTTTTGACCTTTCACATCGAATTCGAAGTCGACGTCACATTAAAAGACGTTAAATTGACATTAAATTTAAAAAATTCGATGTTAATCAAATTAACATCGAATTTTGTTAATATTCGACCTCAAACAATCCTTTTGTTTTTTTTTAAATTAATTGTAATCCTTTTTTACAACTCTAGTATACCTAAAAAGCAGAAAAACAACAAATTTCAGTTTTTGGTATTTTATAAAGCATGAACTATGAATGTGTAGTATAGTATCAACAACAAACAATAATAACAAACAAGTTCAATCAAATAACAACAACAAACAAGTTCAACCAAATAACAACAACAAACAAGTTCAACAAAAAACAACAACAAACAAATTCAACAAATAAGTTCTTCAAAACGAAAACGAAAACTAACCTTCAAAAGATGGGTTCGTCGAAATAAAGTGTTTCCACCAGTGAGAAAGAAAGCACAATGCACCTATGAAGGACAAGAACACGAAAATATCGGTCAAAACAAATGAAAATTATACACAAAGTAGTCAATTAACATGCATTTGTATCAAATGAAAGAAAGATTACATGTGATGGTTGTCAAACTTCGTTCGAGAAAAGTTTGAGAAGAGAAGAGGGTCTCACGCGCTAAGATAAAGTGAATGAATTTTCAATCTCTCGCTCAAATTAAGAAGGAGAAACTTTTGGCTGACAAATAATACGTCGAAGCTCCTACAAAATTTGATGTATTATATGTGATTTAAAAGAAAAAAGAAAAAAAATTAAAAAGAAGTTACTTTTTGGCTTCTGACAAATAATACGTGGAAACTCTTACCGAATTTGAGTATTATTTGTTGTTTAAAAAAAAAGAAAAAAAAATTAAAAAGGGTGACTCTTTGACTTCTGACTTCTGACGGACAAATGTTACATCGAACCTCCACAAGATTCGAGATACTATTGGTGGCTTAAAAGAAAGAAAAAAGAGAATGTTTAAATTACCATCATAGAACGTCGAATTGACATTCTACAATTGTATTTATTTACCAATCATTTTTAGCGTTGACTATTTAGTGGTTGGACATTATACGCTGTTTTTGTACTAGTATTAAAGATTTGTATTTAAGTTTTTTAATTATAATAATAATAATAATTTTTTTTTTCATGCTGATTAAGAGAAACATGTTGATATTATCCAATACTATTTTGATTATTTTTGTTAGACCAATATTGTACTATTACAACAATTGAATATACAAGTAAGAAACGTGGTTGAAAACACTTCTCTTTTGTTTTTAAAGTAGCATTCTCTATCTTCGAGTGTATTTTTTTACCCTCGAATCATTTTCCTATTAAGTCACGAGAATGGAAACACATAAAGAAAGGCGATTTATGTCCATGAACGTGATGAAATTATTGTATATGAGCCCCAGGAGATGCATAGAAGACATGTATTGAAAATTTAATGTGTTAAAAGAAGAGTCAAAGATATTTTCAGAATAATACATTCTGAATTATTAATTTTCAACATGGGTAACCATAATGGAATTAACAAGTGTCACAAATACGATAACATATATTTGATTCAATTTAACGTTTGATATTCAAATCATATAATTAGTGTCGTCTTATGATAAATGCACATTGACATCGAATCAGATATACTAATGACAGAAGAAAATATATTTAAAAAGGAAAAAAAAGTCATTAACAACTAAAAAAAATATATTTAAAATTTTAAAGAGACCTATTCAACGTAACAAAATTTATTAGAGAAAAATAATTTATAAAATAATGATATCATGATATATTTTTACATTCATTTTACATATACTATTCTTATTTTATAGAGTCATTTTGTAAGAATGAGTTAAATGTTCCTTAAAATTATCCATAAATTCATACTTTTCACCAAGGAGGTTGTGCAACATTAGAACTTGAGGTGGTAGTTGGAGTTAAATGTTTTAAACATGAAATGTGTATACTTTTTTTTCTTCAATTGCATCGTCGTCTTCGTGAGATTTGTATCTTTGTTTTCTCTTTCTCATGGTGAAGTAGTTTCCATATATGGTTGGTTTTGGAAGAATATTGGTTCTTCAAACCCAAATTATTATGTGATCAGCAGATTTATACACTGCAAGAACCTATATCAGTAAACTTACACATTAAAAAATTCCACAAACATTCTATATAAAACTATGCAGTTTCTAATAGCAATATCTTTAGTTTGTTGGCATCCACATATATAAAACCATAATTATTATTATTTACTATTTTTATTAGAATCTAACATCAGATTGTGTGAAAAAAAGAGTTGAGGATTGAGTTAAGTTTCACTTTCAGTGTCACTAACTCTCAAGTACACTCATTCAAGGGCAACTAACTGGCTTATTAGTTTTTTGTCTTTTATTTCTTGTTGAGATTCTTCAGTTTGAGGTCATAAAACCTTTGAAATAAATATTTTGACATTCATGACCACTTTTCACATGCTACTTTCGACAACTACTTTTTATAATAAAATGTTATATTTAGATCATAGTAATGAATATAAAATAAATTTTTAAAATAAAATAATAATATACATAGATAGTTATAAAAATACGAAAGTTTTTGGTTTTACTGTTTTATTTTATTGAGTAGTGGTATGAATTTGATGAATTTATTGTAATTTTGTATATCATAGAGTTGGATTTGGATAAAATTGTTTCTTCTTCATATAAATAGGATTTTTCTTTTCAGATTTTGATGTTACTTTTGGACTAATGAATTGAAATTTTTCATGTGAGAGGAAAATAAATAAATAAATAGGCAAAAGACTGATATAAATTTCTATGCCTTTAAATCTGGAGCCCTGTAAAAAATATATTTGCACAGACTGTTCCTTAACCTATTCCAGTTACAAGATTAGGTTGGATTATTGGATTTAATAATTTGAAAAAGATAATCAAGTATTAAAAAAACCTTCATAAGACGTATTTTTAATATTTCTTAATAAAAATAAGATAACGACAATACTTAGAATATTTACATTAATAGTATTATATTATAAAATATAAAATTATTTTATAATAAGTTATTAAAAAAATATGATATATTTATTCAAAGGCTAGTTAAGTTGGACTAAATCTTGTTTATTTAATATTTATTAACTGGTTATTTAACTCAATTGTAATTAAGTATAAAAATAAACTCAATTTATAATGATCCGATAAACTCAAAGTGTAATAAACATTCCGAATGGAGTGTTTTTGTTTTGTCAGAAAAAACACATGCAAAATAGAAAAAGTAGCAGAAGTTTGTAAAGCAAAATGAAAGTGTGAATAGTAACTCTATAGGGATGATCAAAGCATTCAACTTTGTGGCCCATAAAGATATGGACCATGGCATCACACAGACCTAAATTGAGAGGCCCAATTGGTTAATGCAAAATTGTAATACTCAAACATGAAATAATCTCATTCAGTTTAGACAATAAATAAATAAATAAAAATGGTTTGATTTTGAAAAATAATTATACTTACCTCAAGTGAACCAATTCCATTAACTTTTATATTATCATCACTGAATTGCAAATACAATTTTATTATATATACACTTAATTCCATTGATATTCTAAATCATTATTTACAAATAGTTGTTGTACACATTATACAATGGATTTTTTTTATTCAGCTGTTAAAAAATAAATTTTAACTTTACTTTAATTTTACAAAATTAATTTGTAAAATAAAATTTGCATCAATTATATGTTATAATTTACTTCTATCCTACAATAACCAATGTTTTATATGTTTTCAAAATCAATAAGAAAGTTAACAATTCTTGAATGCTATGAATAGTTTGGTCGAATATTGGAAGTATTTTTCATTTACGTTATGGAAGTTTCTGGGCCATGCATATATTCCATTTACGAAGGTCGAAAAGATATATATCTTACCATAGTTGATAAAGAAAAGCAACAGAGTGTGAAAAGGAAAAAAAGGTTACTGAGGTACAGATTTATACGTAAACATGAGAGTGAAAAAGTGATATGGATGTAGGAGAATTTGAAGTGTGTGGACAGAAACATTTGAACAAAAAATTGAATGGTGGTGGTGTGGAACATTTTTCTGCAGAGAATAGGTTCGTCATTTTTACAGAAGAAGAAGATGTGCAATAATGGGCACATTATGGGGCTGTAAGAGAAGAAAGGAAAAGATGTGTGATGTGTTGATGGAATTATGATAACCTCTAATTATGGCATCTTAAAGGCTGAAAAGTGCAAAGATGTTGGTTGCTTTCAAGAAATTGTAGGGCATAGGTGGCATAGATAGATATGTTGAACATGCTCCCATGGCTTCTCCAGTCATCCTAGCACGAACAATCAAAATCATCAAATCAAGTTTGGTTTCTTTTCCATCCACCAAGAAAGTTGGTTTGGTTCTTTATTATAAGTAGACAATGCTAGTGGCTTTCAGATATCACACCATAAATTACATTCTATATTTATGTTATTGTTCTTGTTTTGCTTTTTCAAACTGCAAAAGTCTTCTTCTCATATACTTTTAAACCTAACAACTATTTTAAGTTTTCGTCATTTTCGTTTTTATATTTTTTAACTTTTGCACTTAGGAAAATAAACCTAAAACTTTTTGTTCAACTTTATTTCAAGTTAGAGAAATAAAGGTAAAATTGAAAAAAAAATCAAAATTTTAATTTAACGGTATTAAGTTTCTAAATTTAACTATGCATTGTCATTTTTAATATTTTAGATATGCATTAATATTAAATTATACTTCTTTTTTAAATTTTGAATTGATTTTTTTTTTCAATTTTAGAAACTTAGGAGATAATCGTGGTACACTTTTTTTACATTAAAAATAATAAAATGATAGATAGTATTTAATTATTTAATAATCAGACAGAAGAGCATTACCACCAAAATCCACAGTCATTTATTTTTAGAAAAAGTTAATTTTTTTTCTAGTAATTTTATTTTTTTACATTTATGTTTACTTTCATTTCGTTTTATCAATTTTTAGTTTATTATTATTATTATTATTATTTTGTGAAATAGGAACCAGTAGCTTCACAAATCAAACTAAAAAGAGAATAAAAAACAGAGTAGAAAGTTTAAAAATAAAATAAAAAAGAAATAACGTTAAAGTACTAATTTTACCTTTTATGTACTTAACCTTTACGCTATAGCATTTGCCTTCTGATGCTAAACAAAGTTATACACATTAATAGGACTTCTGCAACAAAAGCATAGACTAGCTAGCAAGTATCATATACTGTGAATATTTTTAAAATTAGGTAAATATAAAAAATATTATCAAATACATTTATAAAATTAAAATTAAATATGTTTATCAAATAAGAAAATAAAAAAAATAGGTTGAAAATATTTTAACTTTCAGAAAACAAAGGTATTGGTGATTTTAAATAATTTTAACATTATTCGAAAAGTGATATTATTAATGGCCCATGATATCCTTTAGGAGAATAAAGTTTCTTCTTATATATAAAAGTTTAACGTAATAATGAGTAAAAAAACTCACTTATATTTTTAACCCTATTTATATTTGAGTAAGATAAAACAACCCAAGATTGTCTCTTCTCTTTAACTTCTTTTTATTTTTGAAAAAATTAAGTAGATAATGAAAAATTAACTTAATAATTTTTTCTCCATCTGTAATAACTTTTAATTTTAGTCTTTACAAGTGAAATGTTTCCTTGTTATTTTTAATGCAAAAAGTTTATTCAATTTGTTAAAGTTAGCATAATTTTGGATTTATGGAATTGTTCTTTATGTGAGGATCAAAACACAGTTTTTTGTTTTTTATATAAAAATCAAAATAAAGTGTAAAGATTGTGAGGTTTGATTTATATAAGGATTGAATTTAATGAGTTATTCATAGAGTTATGTTTTTGTATAAAAACAAAAATTAAGTGTATTTTCTTTTTGGCATGGGTTACTAAAAGAACAACCATTCCAATTTCTTTTTATTTAACTTCATCAGTTCAACATCAGCACAGTGGTGATTTTCACAAAAAGTGTGGATTGACTCAGACAATTTTTATGAGTATCTTTTATATAGAAATTAAAATAAAAAAATTTACGATTGGCTTAAAACATTATTTTGACTAAATAAAAAACATGCAAAAAAATATATTGAAAAAAAAAACGTATATTATCCCCTAAACCCTATAATGTATATTATTATTTATTATGATATGATGCAGCTGATAAAAAAATATGATAAGATAGAAGAGGTATAATATATTGTTTATTGAATGGAGCAAATATATATGAAAATCAGAGGGCAAAATCGGGTAACAACGTAGAATAAAATTTTCTATTTTCTTTTAAAATGGCCTTAGTTATGTGCAAAAATATCAAACTATATACCTATGATATTTCTAGGGATCATATCATATACAGAAATTGCGTGTGTGAGATTCAGAATAGAGTGTCTTTCTTCGTCACTTAGGTAAGTATCCTTTTGTTTTGAGTTTAGTGTTTTTTGGTGTAAAATTTCTTTTTAATTTCTAATCAATAATAGTCATATATTTTGTTTCTTAAAAACAAGATATATAGTTGTTGTGATTTACATAACTATTCAGACTACGACATATATGCTAACCAATATTAAAAAAGTATATATAAATAATTAATATACTTCTTTTTTTCTCGTCAACTATCCTATACCTACAAATTTAGTTCATTTGATAGAGTTTTGCTCAAAATTGATATTAGAACACCTCACCATTTAGGTTTTGTAATGAAATGTCGTTTGATTAAAGAAGTTTTAATGATAATTTTCCTCTAATAGCTGATTTGGGTTTTATTCTACAAATACTTTTTTTATACATGCAAAAAGTTAAATGATAAGGTAGAATTGTTTTACTCTCAATTTGTATTATAAAAAGTGTATTTACCCGATGGATAAATATACTAAATATTACATTTCAACAAAATTCATTAAGGTCTATTTTAAAATAATCCAAAATATATTTATTGTGAATACATGTTCATTGTAACCAATCTCGCTAGTTTTATAATTTTGTTATTATTATCTACTTAAGATCTATTACCTATGTTAATCATATAAATATAACTTGTATTTTTCGGAAATACAGACTCATTCTCATACTCATTACTTTTTTTTCATAAATCCTAAAATTTTCTTACTGAATTGAGCGTTAGTAAGTCTTTTTCAAATGAATCTTCCCTCATGTTCGAAACCCTCAAGGGTACACGTCAGAGACTTCAAAGTCACTCAAATCACGTTACATGTCCATAAGACCGCGCTTAGGATCTCGATAAGAACATTTGACGCCCATTGTAGGACCTTGATAAAACTTTTCCCTCGGTCTCACCTTTCAATGACCACCTAAAGTCAAGCCCAACTTTCTCAGGAGATGGAATCCAACCCGGTGATGACCATTAATATCAAATGCGAACGTTGATCCAACAGAATGAAGAACAACGCAAGTGCTATAATGCCGAGATTGCAGCCCTATGCACTTTACATCAAGTGAACCTTCGAAAACTCCAACAGAAGTTGACTAACCTAAAGAAAGAGAAATCACCTCCTCGACCTCGACCTAACTCTTAGGAAGAAGGTCCACATAATTTTCAAGCATAGCCCAGCCTGCCAACACGGAAAGGTTTGCTTGAAAGTCGTGACTGATCCCCTTAACGTAAAACTCCAAGAGACCACAGTAGGTCAACTCGGCACAAAAGGAGGGAAGCCTACGGACGCTCCCCGCCTCTCTGAGCAAAAGCATGGTAGTCATAAACATCGCAGTTTATGCCAAGATGCATATCAAGGGAGTTCCAAGATTCAACCAAACATCCCAACAAGTGGATAAACAAACAAGAGCGTTAGGCTTCCCGGGTACACGTCCAAGACTTCCGGGTCAAGAATGACTATATAGAGAACCTTCATCCCTTCATAACAAAAGTGGTTCACGCCTGCATTTGGAAGGGAATTTTCATCAACATTAAAAAATATGACGAAATAACAGGCCCAACTACACATCTTAAGGCTTATCTAATCGAGATCAACAATATTATTCAAGATCAAATAGCTCTTTGAAGGTTGTTTCCTACCACCCTAGACGGGCCAACCTTAGACTGGTACTACACGTTGCCTTTTTATTTAGTGGATTCCTTTGAAGCGTTAAGCATCATGTTTAGAGCTCGGTTTGATGACCGTAAGAGACCTACAACGTTGACAACCTTAAAGTACATAGAGTAAAGGGACAATGAAACCCTCAGGAATTTCATGGAGAGGTTTACCACGGTAATGACTACAATCTCGGACCTCACTGCATTTGTGATCATGCACTCATTGATCTTTGGCCTATAGCCTAGATCCTTCTTAGACTCCCTCTTTACAGAAAGAATTAGACAACATTAATGATCTCAACAAATGTGCGACTGAATACATGACCATTGAAGAAAACAGGTTAAAGAGGACAAAGAAGTCCAACATACCAGTAAGAGGGAATACCAGAAAGATAATGATTAAACTACAGTTTGGTACCACCAATCCAGTCCCTTAAATGCCAACAAGGACATCATACTCAAAGAAGCATGCAACTTGGAGCTCATCCAGCTCCCTTAGCCGTCCTCGAGCCTTGTCTGCCTTCTCCCGAGGCTGACCCAATTAAAAGTATTCCTACCGCTAGAGCATAAGGCAAACCGCTGAGGAATGTTTCTAGCTAAGAGATCTCATTGAAGAGCTGATCCAATCCGGTGCCTTGAACCATTTCATTAGTAGGGAAATAAAGGTCGAGGTAGAGGATGTGACAACTTTTGGGGTCGAGGTCGGGGTAGTGGAAAAGGCAGTTTTACAAGACGGGTTCAAGGATAACCGGACCAAAACAACCTGCCTTATAAAGATAGAGCCAAACCTAAGGGAGCAATGCAATCATGACAACTAACATTTCCAAATCACTAAAACTGACCCAAACGACAAACACCTTTAACCTCAACGTCAGGATCAAGTTTCCAAATTATAGGCGATGTTCTTTCAAATATAACATTCCCTATCATTGACAAGAGACAACCTCTAGGCCGAGCTTGACCTCATACTTTTTATAGTTAAACATTTCAAGGATGTACACACCATTTTCTTAATTAAAGATGTATTTCGAGAATGTGTGTAATCTTTTTCCTTCCCCCAGATTTTATCCCTAAGTTGGGTTTTGCTGGGCAAGGTTTTAATGAGGCACACCTTAATTTCTAATAAAAATCCCTTTCAACTTATATTCATGTCTCCTGTTTGCACAAAGCTCTTTAAGTGAGGTACGAGTTACTTCACCCAAGTAAAATTATAATAAAACCCTTCAAGAAATGCACTGAGTTACTTTAACAAGTAACATGATCAATAAAGCCCTCCAGTTGAGGTATTGAGTTACTTAAACAAGTAAAATCATCAATAAAGCCTTTCAGGCGAGACACCAAGTTACTTAAACAGGTAACATCATCATTAAACCCCTCAAGGCGAGATACTGGGTTACTTCAACAAGTAATATCATCAATAAAGCCCTTCAAACAAGGCATTTAGTTACTTCAACAAGTATCATCATTAATAAACCCCCTAGGCGAGGCATTGAGTTACTTCAACAAGTAACATCAATAAAGCCTCCAGACAAGATACTGAGTTACTTCAACAAGTAATATAATCAATAAAACCATTCAGGTGAGACATCAAGTTACTTCAATAAGTAACATTATCAAAAATCCCTCCAAGTGAGGTGTCAAGTTACTTTAATGAGTAACATGATCAATAAAGCCCTCTAAACGAGACATTGAGTTACTTTAACGTGTAACATCATCAATAAAGCCCTATAGGCGAGACACCAAGTTACTTCAATAAGTAACATTACTAATAAAGCCTTCAGGCGAGGCACCGAGTTACTTCAACAAGTAACATTATCAAAAATGCATTCTAGACAAAACACCAAGCTATCTAAAATGAGGAAAGCCCTCCAAGCGAGACATTGAGTTATATAAACAAGTAACAAAGAGTCCTCCAAGCAAGGCACCTAGCCACTAAAATAGATAACGATTATAAAAAGTCCTTGAAGGAGCTACCAAGATATTCGAGTTAATGTAAAACAGTTCAAGCACAACCAAGGTACAACGTACTTGGGCCAAAAACACTTGTTTCATTAATATTCAAATCTTTTACGAAAAAGTACTACATGATACACAAGAGGAATAAACAAAAATACAAAAGGCCCTATACTAGTAATCCTAATTTTTTACTTCAGCGACAACCTCCTCAACAAGGACCTCTTTAGTAACAACTCCCTCTACAATAGCCTATACATGTTCATCGACCTCGAGAGCTTCCTCCACATTAGACCCAAGGACATTTTTTACAATGTCTTTATCCACGACGAATTGCCCTAAGTCCAAGATGAGACTAAAGAACACGACTTGCCTTTTCACCTTCTCAAAGCATGCAACATAGGCCACTAATATACTAGTGGTGAAGTTGGTGTTCTTCTCATCAAGACAAATAACTTCAACCTCGAAGCCAACAATCCTCTCATTCAACTGAACCAACTCCCTCTGAAGGGGTCTTAACACTCTTCTCGACTGTTTTGACCTTTGTTGCCAAGGTCATCTTCTCGTCCTTTAGCTGCTGAAATTTAGAAGTAAACTAAAAAATACGACTAGAGCTTTGCCAACTCGATATCTTTGCTCGTTAGCTTTTGACTTACCTTCATATACAAGCCGACCGGGTTATCCCTCTAGGTCTTCACCTCAGCCACCTTTCCTCGAAGGACTTTGAACTTCTCCCCAGTCACCTTTAGTCAAGTCACTTTCTCCTTCAATGTGGTAAGTTAATCATATTTCTCCTTAAGCCTCTTCTTGCTCTTGTCCAAGCAGGCCAACCCAACCTTTTTCCCATCGACCTCCAAGAGTTGGTCATCCATTTCTTCAACATAAAGATTCATTATAAATCTCCCATATACCTCCTCAACAAACAACATTTATAATAATTATTTGTGTTATCTAATTAACGTTTATTGTTATTTTTGTCAATAATTTTGGAAAATTTTAGACCAATACCAACTAATTATTAGTTGACATTAATAAAAAAAATCTATAAAATAAACTTCACAAAAAGTGTCACAAAAGTAATCTAAAGTTGATTTAAATAGTTGTGGTAGATGTCAAATCAAAACAATATAACCAACGTGATCAAGAAAAAAAATGTTAATATCAATAAAAAGATACCGAGAAACTTTGACAGAAAATTAAATTAATATTAACAGAAAATATCAATAATATTGATGATGTTTTAATCAGTATGATATTTGAATAATTATTTGTATTTGGTGGATAACTAAAATGATTTATTTAACTTAGAAAAATTAAAATTTAATAAATTTTAGTAATCCTATTCATATAAAATATTTAAAAAATTAAATAATTTAAAATTAATATATTTAAATGTTTTATAGACCGTGAAAGTAGCTATTCAAGGCAAGATTAAGTTATTATATGTTTAAATTCAAAATTTAATGTGAAAATACAAAATATTGCACATATATGCTACTTTTTTTTTGTGAGGTTGTTTGTGTGTACGATTATTAATTCTCACCAGGCAACAATAACAAGAAAATTATTATTATGGTATTAGTTTAGGAAGGAGTCAAAACGAACCATGAAGTAAAGTTTCATAAACATTTATTTCTTCAAGAGACTAAAGTGTCTGAATTTCAATCTTTCCCTTTGAGATTAAATTGGTAATTCACTAAAATATAATTTGAAGTTTAATCATATATATGAACTATAATATAATTAGAGAAGTATTTAAAATATTTTGCCCAATATATTGTACCGTCTAATATTAATTATAATTTTTAACGGTGAGAGAAAAATATAAGTATTTGATAATTACTAAAGATGAAAAGGCAAAATTTAATAACCATTTTCATAAATAAAAAAAAATCTATGAAATGACCTTTGGGGTTTAAATAACATGTTGAACTAGCTTAAATAACATGCAATAAATAAATAGTCACTATTGAACTACATTTATATTTATCTATAAGATCATCTACAATTTTCTTTAAGCTCTTTGAAAATATAAGAATATTATTCTTACAGGTGAAAATACGCATTCTGTTACAGTTTTATCTTGGTTTTATTACTTGGTTTGGAAACTGGGAGCTAGCACAAGCACAAACACTATAAAACCCACTGCAACAACTTTGTATCCACGCACTGAAAGGAAGAGAAAGAAAAAAATTATCTGCAAAGAGTCTCTGCTGAAAGTTTTGGTTTCCTGAGGATGTCGTCACTCTCCGATCTTGTTAACCTTAATCTCTCCGACTCCACGGAGAAGGTGATCGCCGAGTACATATGGTTAGTGCTTGTTTTTTCCTACACTCACACGTCCTCTGTTTCCCCTGCACGTCAAAATCACCATTGCGATGTAGCATCATATCTTCACTCACTATTGCTTCTTCTATTTTCTCCACGTTTAGGGTTGGTGGATCTGGCATAGACATGAGGAGCAAAGCAAGGGTAACTTACTCACCCTCTGTCACCAAAAGAGAAAAAAAAAACTTTATTTGATTTTGTCTGATAATTTTTTTTTTAGTACTGTTGGAAAAATCCTAGAAAAGAGTAAAAGTGTCTATAAATTTTTCAAATGGAGTCTTACCCACGGCTTCCTTCAGGTCTCTAGTACTTTTTTTTTTAAATATATTTTTATCAGGCATATGTTGAACTACTGATTAAAACTGGAATATGTAAAAATATGTTTTGTTATGATTTTTAAATCTGTTTTTATGGACTTTTATTTTTTCATTAAAAAAGATTCTGCTTTTAATTACTCAATCACCATCTCTCTTTTGGACTGTTTAAGCAGTATCTTGAGAACACTGGTGGGTTATGTTTTTAATAAGTGATTTTCGCGTAAAGCATGCAACTGATTGATTTTCCTAAAACTTTGCTTTATATTTTTCAAATTTTAATAGTATTTGTTTTTACAGTGTGACCATACTCTTTGTTAGTTATTTTTTAAAATTTATTTTAAACTGTAGAACTTATCGGTGGTTTACAGATTTTTAAGAAAACTAAGTACAAATTGCAGAGAAATATGAAAAGTGTATGGATTTATGTCAGTTTTATTTATTTTTTGCTGGTTGGTAACGATGAATTTGGATTTTAGACTCTGTCTGGACCGGTTGAAGACCCTTCGAAACTTCCAAAGTGGAACTACGATGGTTCCAGCACAGGTCAAGCTCCTGGGCAAGATAGTGAAGTTATCTTATAGTATGTATCTGTTTTTTTTCTTTCTTTTTTGCTTCATTTTCTGGCAATTTTGTACTCTTACATGTTTTAAGATTGGTTATTTTCCAAAATGTTGTCATTAATGTTGAGTATCTTAATCAATACAACAGCCCCCAAACAATTTTCAGGGATCCATTCAGGAGGGGTAACAATATCCTGGTATGTTTCATCTTGTCTACTGTTTAATCTGTCATGAACACGTCTTTCACCACTTAAACTTGTTTCCATGGTGTAATCATTTCATATCTGGCAATTGTAATCGATTTCAGGTTATGTGTGACGCTTACACTCCTGCTGGGGAACCCATCCCTACCAACAAGAGACATAATGCGGCAAAGATATTTAGCCATCCTGATGTTGTTGCTGAAGAGCCCTGGTATAATATATCTTTTGTGAATTCTTTGCAGTTTCCGATGAGCTTTTACTAATGATTTTATTCTTTTTTTTCTCGAATAAAACGTCACATTATGATCTCCAAACAGGTATGGCATCGAGCAGGAATATACCTTGTTGCAGAAAGATGTTCAGTGGCCTGTTGGATGGCCTCTTGGCGGTTTTCCTGGGGCCCAGGTGAAAATTCCTTTCTTCAATGTTTCAAATTGAAGATTTGTTGCCGGTGTAGATTTCCATGGGTATAAAGTTTGTCCGTTGTGACATTCATTATTAACAAATAATTAAGCTTTTAATTAATAATGTACACATTTTATTGATGACTTTTGATGAAAGGTTATTAACTTTTGAAACTAACTTAATCTTAATCGTCTTTTTTGTCGCTGACTTTTTTATGCTATAATTCACTTTTTAATGGTTTGATAATGACTTATGGCTTCATGCATTCTCTGTATTTCTTTCTCGCTCAACAGGGACCGTACTATTGTGGTATTGGTGCTAACAAGGCTTTCGGGCGTGATATTGTTGACTCCCATTACAAAGCATGTCTTTATGCTGGCATTAACATAAGTGGAATTAATGGAGAAGTGATGCCTGGTCAGGTAAGTTGAAATATATTCATAAATTTTTTTACCCTTATATTTCATATCCTTTTGTTTTTTTTATCTAATGTATTGTTGTTTTACAATTTCAACTCTCTTAAATAAATTATTCTTCATGATGGGTAGTGGGAATTCCAAGTTGGTCCATCGGTGGGCATCTCTGCTGCTGACGAGTTATGGGTTGCCCGTTACATTTTGGAGGTACTTAACACTTCAGTAGCTACAAATTGGTCACCACTAGTTTCTTAAAATTATTTCAGTAAATGTTTTCTCTCTGTATTGCCAGAGAATAACTGAGATTGCAGGAGTGGTACTTTCCTTTGATCCTAAACCGATTCAGGTGAACAATACTAATCCGATTTGAATTTATAATCTACTTACATTTTTGTCCCTCTGTAGCCCACAAAAATTGAGGTCATCTTGACTCTATATATAATCAAAACATACGGTTAAAATTAGTTTTAAGTAATTAACATTGAACATGTATATACTCCTTTTTGGTCTATGCTTTATTGATTTTGGTTATGCTCTTACAACAGGGTGATTGGAATGGTGCTGGTGCTCACACGAATTACAGGTAATCATGGTTACTTACAGTAAGGGTAGTTAGTGATTAACATACCATAATATCACTTTACTTTATGCTTGCAAGTGGATGATATGTATATATAATGTTGCAGTACCGAGTCCATGAGAAACGATGGTGGCTATGAAGTCATCAAAAAAGCAATCAGCAAGTTGGAAAAGAGGCACAAGGAGCACATTGCTGCTTATGGAGAAGGCAACGAACGTCGTTTGACAGGAAAACACGAGACAGCGGACATGAACACCTTCATATGGGTAAGCCATAAACCAATATTAAGGAAACAAACTTGTTTAAACTTGTAGAGGTAATCACATGTATGATGTTTTACTAGTTTTTAAAATATTAAGTTATTGAACTAATAGTAGAGTTCTATTTTTGTAGTAGTAGTTTATTGAATTGTTAACGAAACAAGGCAGAAAATGAAAAGATTGAATGTTATTATGTTAATGTATTGATGGTGGTGTTGATGTGGAAATGCAGGGTGTTGCGAACCGTGGTGCTTCAATCAGGGTAGGGAGGGACACAGAGAAGAAAGGGAAGGGATACTTTGAGGATAGGAGGCCTGCATCTAACATGGACCCTTACGTCGTCACTTCCATGATTGCTCAGACAACCATTCTTTGGAAACCATAAGCAACCTAAAAACACAACCACAAATGGCTTCTGCTATGCATAGTTGGTTCTACCTTAGAATTATCAATTTGTTCATTTCTGTTGTGTGTGCGCTCTTGTTTTGTGACCAGCTTGCCTGATGTTAGGCATTGTTGCTTCCTTCCCTCAATGAACGTTTTAAGTTTTAGAATAATAATGGTATGGCTTTCAAGTATTTGTGTTATGTTGTTCGGTTCGAATTTCTTTTCGTGAAGCATTTCGGGTTTCTGTTTGACCAAACAAAGTGCATGCGCATCTCTATCTCTGCGTCTGTCTAAAATGTCTGTTGATCGATACTGCAACGGCTTTTCAAACTCAACTTTAATCATTGTACATATCTTATGTGTTTCAAACTCAACATTGTTTTGTAATTGAAAAAAAAAAATCTAAGGGACCAACTTAATAAGAAGGAGACAAGAAAAAGAAAAGGTTAAAGTGAATATATGCTTACAATGGTCATTTTTAACTAAGGTTCTAACATGATTCGGGATTACAACGTACACGATTAACAACTCTGATTTGTAGCATACCAAAATATATTAAAATAAATAAAGTTCATGTCTTTTAAAGCCAAAGTTCACGAAACCAAACAGTAACAGAACATGTATTAAGAAAGCCCCAAGATTGAAATTAGCTGTGTTTCATGTCTTTTTTTTATTCAAATCAAAATATGATAAAACGTAATAGAAGAGTATCTCTACTTTTATAATTACTTTCGATATAAAACTAACCATGATATCGTTAATAGTTGATTATGAAGTGACAGATAGAATATAGAGATGTGTACACGCGTCTTAAAACCGTGTTAAGAAAGTATAGCCTTCACGAGTGTGCATGTATTCTGTTATCTGAAGCTGCTGTGCTGATTGGTTTGGTCCCAAGGGAACAACTTTCTGATAATTCTTGGAGCTTTGTTATGCAGATCTTGGATCTTGGTGTGCTTAGGAAGCCGTTCCACCAGTGTTCTGACTGTTCTGAAGAAGAATTTCACATTCCAATGCAAAAAGTAAGATGAACTTTAATAAATTCCCCCAAGGAGTGCAAACATACATGCAGAAAGGTTATTTTTTGAGATTGGTGTTTCCGTACGTAGCATCTTTTCAAATATCCCATTGTCTGTTGTTTTCCTTTTTGGGGCCAAAAACATATATATATATATATATATATATATATATATATATATATATATATATATTTGAAAGTTAAAGAAAAAAAGATACCTTGAAAGTTAAATTAATTTGAAGAGATTACATTTGGTAAACTTAGTATTATTATTATTATTATTATAAAAGAGATATTTGAAAACTACTTCAACACACATAGAAAGGTAATTTACAAATCAACAATGTAGAAATAATATTTATCAACTTCATTCTAGAACATAATATATATATATATATATATATATATATATATATATAATAACAAAAATATCTTCTAATTACATGACAATATATAATATCTAAAAGCCAAAAAAGTAATATGATTTTATTACAAGTGTTAAAAAAACTAGTTATGAACACCATGCTTCTAATAAAAGTATAGTTAATTATTTGTTCTGTTGTGATATACACATGTCCTCCTTTACTTAGAAATTTTTTTCCTCAATTATTTCATTTTAAGTTTTTAACAGGGCAGGTCAAATGAATAAAAGTGAATATGTGACATTTTTTTGTCTCATTACTATATATGTGTTCATAACATTTTTCATGACCTTTGTATCATTTCTTTATATCATTATCTCTCTAACATTCATTTCATTTTTATGACATTCATATCAGTTTTATGTGTTTCATGTGTCATTTTTATATGTTCTATTCATCATTTGTATATGAACTCCATGTTACTTTTATATGACTTATGTGCTTTATATATAGTCATTACTCTAAATATTTTGAGGAAGTCTTAATATTTTGATATGTTTAAAAGTATGGTTTGATACATCAATACATACATAACTAGTCCATTTGTTCATTTCTCAACTAGATTGAATGTGCAACTAACAAAATTACTAACCTAATTGGTAAACAACCAATATTATATGTTTGAGAACTTGTTTAATTGTCCATTTACATAATTTTATAAATAAACAACAATATAGTTTGTAAATCAAATAAAAATTAAGTAATATGGTATGTAAATGGTTAATATGTTTAGTAAAACTTTCACAAGTAAGTTTATTATTAAGAAATGTGAGGTCACAGTACATTTCTTTTATCAAATATAAAGAAATAACAATAATATTATAAGTGTTCATAGAATAAATAAGCTAGACAAAAATTAAAATAAACTTATTTATTATTTATACATTATTTCAATAATTAACGAGAGCTTTGTATCTGTAAAAAGAATACTGATTTCGACACCAAACTTTGACTTGCTAAAAGCAAAATTGTTTTCAAAGAGATTTTATTTTTTGGTTTAATACCTATTTTGGTCTTTCTGTTGGTTAGATATGTTAAAAGTTGTCCTACTTTTTTTTCAAAAGTTCACAGACTTCTCATATTATGTAAAAACGGTTTATATTAGTCCTTTTTGCT
Organism: Vigna angularis; assembly: GCF_016808095.1. Taxonomy (NCBI): domain Eukaryota; kingdom Viridiplantae; phylum Streptophyta; class Magnoliopsida; order Fabales; family Fabaceae; genus Vigna; species Vigna angularis. The sequence continues at coordinate 26,726,874 of NC_068976.1, forward strand.
TAAGGCATTAAAAACGCTAACGACAGAATTGCCTCAATGGCCAAAACTAAATGAGCTGTCTAGATTATCATTATGTGACACTCTAAAAAGAATTGAGGTGTCAATTTTAAAAATAAAATTTAATAACAGGGATTACTTATAACACAAGGTTAAATAAAATTAGCTTTAGGTTAAAATCCATTCGCGATTTCGAACGAGGTTGAAAATTCTGTTAAAATTGGTGTTGGAACTAGGTTGGTGGTTTGCACAATAGTGGAAAATTTGACCAATATTATTACAAGATTTTCTGTGCCACCACCTAAATACACCAAGCCTTCACGTTCATGGCACATTCATGGCTTTTTAATGAAACTACCAACCCATTTCTCTCCCTCCATTGTCAAAGACTCAGAATTCGCAGAAGAATCTTAACTATACATATATGAAATTTCACTAGGAATCTTTAATACGGTTTGGAAAGAACAACCTTATTTCAAAAGAAAGACAATGGTAATTTTGCCTTTTCCATTTACCATCATTTCCAGTCTTTGCAATTTGCACGAATCAATCCCTCTATGTCTCACGCAAATATGTGTTCTCAAATTCATACAAAATCATAAAAGCAAACGAGCAAATAATAAATTCACCCTCACATTTCTCTGAAAAAATACATACATATAAAAACAAACAAACTAAGTGGTTCCTAAATATTTCATAGATTAAAACTATAGGTGATTGTAACTGACCTGAAAGTTAATCCGAATCTTAAGAAACTTTTTTTGTAAACATATTAATATTTAAATGTAATTTTATGAATAAGCATGAGGAATTCCATGAAAATTTCTCACACATATACACGGGTGCAACTAGGATGAGGAATTTTTAGCCATTGGATTAGGGAATATGTTGTGCAGGGCAGGTGTCAAGCTTTTGAACATAGAATGACAAGGGAAATGACACGTACATCTGAAAAGAGATCTGAAAGAGAGAGAAGCGGCATTGTTTGCATTTTTGTTTCTCCATTTTTACATTATTTATTCTACACATACTCTTCCTCTCAACCCATACTATTTCCTCTCAAATCTTTCTCCAAAACTCCAACTTTGGCTACGCCTGCAAAACCAGCAAAAGTTTTCATTTCCAGATTTTGAAACTTGGCTCAAAGAAAAACATCCTCGTGGTAATTGCCTATATTTCTGTGTTTCTTTTTACTTAGACCTATTTGGAGTTTTTCTGATAACAAGAAAAAAAGTGCCCATGATTTTAACATAGATTAACAAAATAAAAAATTTGAAATTGTTATATGTAGAAATTAATTTCATTTTTTATTTCTGAGAATTGTTCTAGTTTTTTGTTTGCGAGGCTTGCTCCAGTTCATGGTTGCTTCTCATACGTGCATGCAAGTGAACATTACACTCAAGCCTTTAGTGGCTTGTAATTTACCGATTAATTTTTCGATCATTTTTTATTTTCTGTGTGAAATTTTTGTTGTTTTGAAAGACTAAAACCAACAATTAGGCCTGTGTTGGACACAAGCTTCTGGGCTCTGGACCATTGGTTTCCGGGAATTTTTCTTCCTGCATTCCATGACTTCTTCTACACCTCCACTGTTTTAAGAAGACAAATATACCCTTAATATATGACATCTCAAGACAAAAATACCCTTACTATATGACATCTCAAGACAAAAATACCCTTACAATATGACATCTCAAGACAAAAATACCCTTACTATATGACATCTCAAGACAAAAATATCTTTGATATCTGACATCTTCTACTCTGCATTCCTTGTCCATTATCTGAAAGTTTTCATTTTACATAAGATATGACTTTCGAACTGTTCTTAGGAGTTTTTGTATTTAATAATGACTTTTTGGTTTAATATTTCCAAAAAGATTTTTCAGACACCCATTAAGCATAAAACAATCCTTTAATAACTCAAAATAACAATATTTTAATTATATTTATTTTATTTTTTAATTTAAAATTCTAATATATATTATTATAGCATTAAAGTGAATAGTAAGGTGGGTGCATTTCTTTAGGGTTGTTAAAATATTATTTTTGTATAACATTTATGTATATCTTTGGTTCCTAACTTGGAAGTTATTATAAGAAGGAGGAAAAATGGTAAATTAATTAACAATGTTAATATTAACATTAGTAATGCAATAACAACCATATTAAATAAATCAGAGTAAGTGAAAGTGAGTTTTCTCACTAAACCTGTGATATGAAATGTATCAAGAGACGAAAAAAAGTAATATATATATATGTATGTTTGAAGAAACCCTATTAAAACCAAACATAAAAATCTTTGATTTGTATGTGTGAACATTTTTCAGAAACATGATTCCTATTGCAGAAAGTTGTCCCCTACTGTATGTTGATTTTCTTTCTGAAACGCATGATAACATTTGTAAATTGTTTTAACATATCAGAGATCACACTGTAAAGCCCCAACCTTGTATCGAAACAGTGGTACAAGGGAAGAGAAAGAAATTATCGTTCTGTGCTAAAATTTTGTATTCCAAGAAGATGTCGTTACTCTCCGATCTAATCAACCTTAACCTCTCCAACACTACTGAGAAGGTGATCGCGGAATACATATGGTTAGTGTCTCATCTCTCTTTTCTTACGACATATTTACATCCCATGCACGTGTAAACAAGGGTTACAATATGGCACGTCTCTATACGTTCTTATGTGTGCATGGATGTACTGATAAGATTTTTTTCTTTTTCTGTAGTAATAAGTTTAACAACAACTCTAGTGTATTCCTAGAGATTTATGCAATTCAACTTACATTAAAGATTTTCATAATAAAATAGTGTTTAACAAAATGTATTCAAGATTTATATTTATGAAAATAATTTTAACTTCAGAAATCAAAATTGTTGGATTGAAATAACAATTATGAGAAGAAGTATGTCAGGTTGAATTTCTCATATTCCTTTTTACTGTGCTTTTCTAATGATATATATATATATATATATATATATATATATATATATATATATATATATATATATTCAACTTCAGTACTTCAGTGTTATTAGAGAATAACTATAGAATATCTAAAGATTTAATCTTGACATCTGATTTTTTAACTCATCATGATTAATTAAACTTTAACTACTATATTTATTTATTTCTAACATTCAAACATTTGAAATAATCTGATTTAATTTCATATTTAAGATCTGATTTCAACCCCAATCTAAATTAGTTAAAAGATATGAGTGCTCAAATCATTTTAACATTTAAAAATAAAATAAAATCATCAACACTGGATAAAGAATCAGAAAATGTTAGGTTCAAAAGATCAACAACTATAATAATGATGGTTTTCCTTTTACACTATTAATGGATTTAGGACAAAAAAAAAAAGAGTAAGTATTGAATCTTCTTCCTAATTGATTCAGGCTTCCTTCGTCTCCTCCCTTCGTGTTCATCTCCCAAAATTACTCTCAAAAAAGGCCACAGCAAACAAAATTGTGAACAAAATAAAGTACAACAATTAGCTCTCAAGGACTTTTATATTTTTACAAACTTTTGTTCAAGCAAGTGAAGTTTAGCTCAATCTAATCTTATGTTTCCAAGCTAAAGAAAGGTATTTTTGCTTAAATGAAAATACTTGTTCAAGTGAAAATAAGTTTAAAAGACTTTTATGTTTTCTGTTATTTTTTGCTTAAGTAAAAATATGTCCATTTAATTGTTCCTATATTTGTTGGCTTGATCTGAATGAAATTTTCTTCTACTTTCTTATTCTTTTCAAATATTTTAGTTTTTTTTTTCCTTGATTGATTTTGCTTAATTGATAATACTCACTCAAGTGAAAATAAGTTAGAAATTTCCTTGTTTTCTGCTATTTTTCTCAAGCAAAAATTTTCCTTGATTTAAATGAAATTTTCTTCTGTTTTTCTATTCTTTTCTTTTGATAGATTGCTTTCGCTTAAGTGAAAATACCCAATCAAGTGAAAATAAATTCAAGAAACTGTCTTGTTTCTTGGTATTTTTTTTCCAAGCAAAAATATGTAGCTTTAATGAATTTTCTCTCCATTAGTTGACTTGATCTTAATGAAACTTTTTTAGGCTTTCCTATTTTTTTTCAAATGTTTTAGTTTATTTCCTTGATTGATTCTTTGTTTTCACTTAAGTGAAAATACTCACTCAAGTGAAAATAAGTTAAAGAGACTTTCCTGTTTTTTGGTATTTTTTTTCAAGCAAAAATATGTTGCTTTAGTGAATTCTCACTACATTAGTTGGCTTAATCTGAAGGAACTTTCTTCCACTTTTCTATTCTTTTCAAGTGTTTTAATTTCTTTTCTTGATTGATTATTTTCACTTAACTCACTCAAGTAAAAATAAAAGTAAGAATAAGTTTAAGAGATTTCTCTGTTTCCTACTATTTTTTCTCAATCAAAAGTATGTTTCTTCAGTGAATTCACCCTAGCTTAATCTGATTGAAACTTTCTTCGACTTTTCTATTCTTTTCAAATGTTTTAGTTTATTTCATTGATTGACTGTTTTTGCTTAAGTAAAAATACTCAGTCAATTTGAAAATAAGTTCAAGAGACTGTCCTATTTCTTGGTATTTTTTTTCAAGCAAAAATACATAATTTTAATGAATTCTACCTATATTTGTTGGTTTATCTGAATGAATTTTTTTTTGGTTTTCCTATTCTTTTCAAATGTTTTAGTTTCATTGATTGATTTCAGTTAAATGAAAATGAATTCCAGAGACTTCCCTGTTTCCTTTTATTTCTTGTTCAAACAAAAATATGTAGTTTTAGTAAATTTTCCTATATTTCTTGACTTGATATGGATGAAACATCTTCTCCCATTCTCTTCTAGAGTTCTTGTTTCTCTCCTTCAAGTAAAGGAAATTATTCTAAATTGGAAGTAATTATGATTGAAATTTAAAGGAATTCATGCTCTTAAATATCCAATACCAATCACATTTTTACTGAATTTTTTCACTTAACATGTACCTATGCTGCAATTATTCTCTTGATGTACCTGAATAATAATATGCTTGTTGAATAATTTTGATTTTGGTTTTATTTGTATGTTTGAACAATGATTGCTCTACTTAAATTGCTAGTTTGTCCTATCTTAACCACATTTTTTTGTCAATTTTCTATGATATTATGTGATGAAATAGCTTTTCGACACTTATTAAACTCTTAACCCCTTTTGATTTTTATTATGACAGGGTTGGTGGATCTGGTATGGACATGAGGAGTAAGGCACGGGTGAGTTTATTTAATTTTGTAACCAAAAAGAGAAGCAAACAACAACTTGTTTCTATCTATTAATGTTTTAGAATGTTTATAATTATTAAAAAATGTCTGTGCCTTCTGGAAGTTTTTGAACCGAGTACCTGATCCAACTTAGAAAAGAGCCAGAAAAAGTATGCATTAATTTCAATCTTTCTATTTGACTTTGTTATTAAGGCAAATATAAAGTGATCTTGGATATAGACTCTTTCAGGTCCGGTTAATGATCCTTCCGAGCTTCCCAAATGGACCTATGATGGTTCCAGCACTGGTCAAGCTCCTGGAGCAGATAGTGAAGTGCTGTTATAGTAAGCTCCCTTCTCCATTCCCATCTCTTCATACCTTTCTCCACACTTTCAAATCATGGATCATTTTGTGGTCAATTTGGACCATCACATATTTAGGGTTTGTTCTTTTCCAACACTTCTCATTAATGTTGTGTCTCTTAACCAAACACAACAGTCCACAAGCAATTTTCAAGGATCCATTCAGGAGGGGTGAAAATATTCTGGTATGTTTCTTCATGTCTGCTATTTTATGTGTGAAAAAAAAAAAATCTTTCATCTCATGTCTTATAATTGCAATTTGTTGCAGGTTATGTGTGATACTTACACTGCTGCGGGAGAACCCATTCCTACCAACAAGAGATATAATGCGGCAAAGATATTTAGCCATCCTGATGTTGTTGCTGAAGAACCCTGGTATATTTTGTTGCTTCCTTGCAGTTTCTAGTGACCTTTCACCATCATTATTTTCTTCTTTTCCCTACAATAAATGTTAATTTACGATCTCCTTCTAGGTATGGCATTGAGCAAGAATACACCTTGTTGCAGAAAGATGTCCAATGGCCCCTCGGATGGCCTATTGGTGGTTTTCCTGGACCCCAGGTGAAATTCCTTTTCTTCAATTTTTAAAATGGAAGATTAGGTGTTTGATGTAAAGCACCCCATCGTTTAATTTTTGTATGGCACTCATCAAATTATTCCAGCCGCTTACATGATCTTTTCTATGAAAGGTTTCTAAATTTTTGACCCAATTTAAACTTGAGTCCTTTTTTGTGGCTGACAAACTGAGTATTGTGAGTTGTTATGCCAATTCACTTCATTAAATTTTGTTATTGACTTATCGTTACATGTACTGAATTTTTTCCCTTGCTCATAAGGGACCCTACTATTGTGGTGTTGGAGCAAACAAAGCTTTCGGACGGGACATTGTGAACTCTCATTTCAAAGCCTGTCTTTATGCAGGCATTAACATTACTGGAATTAATGGAGAAGTGATGCCCGGTCAGGTAAATTAAAATAAAATATTCCTATTCATCATTCTTTAACCCTATTGTTTCAGCCAATGTCAAATTCTAGACCCAATAGTACTGGATGTTGCTTGATCTATTATTGTGTTCTAGACTTATATTTGGTATTTTTTTTTTCTTCAAATTCTAACTTCTTTGATTTGAATTCATTCTTGATGATATATGTAGTGGGAATTCCAAATTGGTCCATCGGCTGGCATATCTGCCTGTGACGACTTGTGGGTTGCTCGCTACATTTTGGAGGTTGTTATTGAATACTGTGTCACCCTCATCATCAAATTCATTCTCTTTTGTGAAAAATTTACAGCAATGTCTTTATCTGTGTTAACAGAGGATCACCGAGATTGCTGGGGTGGTGCTTTCTTTTGATCCTCAACCGATTAAGGTGGATATCCCATACTCATGAAAAAACTGAGACCATATTTGATTCTCTACACATTCAATCAAAACATTCATGTTATTACCACAGCATACTTTCTTATGTATATGGTTTACTTAATTTGGTGTAATGATATTGACTCATGTCATTTTGGCCGGGTTCTTAAAAACTAGGGTGATTGGAATTGTGCCGGCGCTCACACGAATTTCAGGTATAATGAATGAGTTTGTTAGTAATTAACATGGTGTCACATTACTTTTATGCTTGACAAGTGGATGATATGTATATATAATTAATGTTGCAGTACCAAGTCCATGAGAAGCGATGGTGGCTATGAAGTCATCAAAAAAGCAATCAGTAAGTTGGAAAAGAGGCACAAGGAGCACATAGCCGCTTATGGAGAAGGCAATGAACGTCGTTTGACAGGAAAACACGAGACAGCGGACATAAACACCTTCATATGGGTAAGCCATAAAGCAATATTAAGGAAACAAACTTGTTTAAACTTGAAGAAGTAATCACATGTATGATGTTTTACTAGTTTTTTAAATATTAAGTTATTGAACTAATAGTAAAGTTTTATTTTTGTAGTAGTAGTTTATTGAATTGTTAACGAAACAAGGCAGAAAATGAAAAGATTGAATGTTATGTTAATGTATTGATGGTGGTGTTGATGTGGGAATGCAGGGTGTTGCGAACCGTGGTGCTTCAATTAGGGTAGGGAGGGACACAGAGAAGAAAGGGAAGGGATACTTTGAGGATAGGAGGCCTGCATCTAACATGGACCCTTATGTCGTCACTTCCATGATTGCTCAGACAATCATTCTTTGGAAACCATGAAAGTAGTCTGAGAGCAATCACATGTGCCTTCCTTATATCTTTGATGCCTTGCTTGTGTGTTTACTATGATAATTTGTGTTTTTATAATGTTTTCTTTGTACTCTGGTTGGTTGTTAGGTCTTGTTTGTTGGTTGTTTCATTTCCTCAGTGTACATTTCAAGTGTTGGAATAATGTAATGGTCCTCAAGTAATTATATGCTGTTGTTTTGTGTGATTTTCTTTTATTGAGGCATCTCATGATAAGAGGCTAAATATTAAGATAAAGAAAATGACTGGTTTTAAAAACTACAAGAACAAAGAATAAGAAGAAGCCTCTAATAGACAAGTCAGAACAACACGTAATCTTCCTAGCTAGAAGAAACAACAAATAAAACCGATTCTCGTAGTAGGGCCCTAGGAGGGCCCAATACACGCGTCCAAATTAAATGATCCCATTAATACCTGACAGCAGCACGAGGACTATCTGTGCACGGCCCAGCCCAACTTGGTGGAAGAAAGTCACATATACCTTTCTTCACACATGACCAAGTGCAAAATTCAACACAACACAACACTCTATAACGCATTAAACAAACCTAATTACTACTTTTCCATATTGCGTTGCATTGCATTGCGTGGAACTTAATTTTCCCACACATTCTCACATCACACTCATGGCTTCCAATTTCTCTTTCCTAACCCTTCTCATGGAGAGAAGAAAACCACCCAAAAACAGCACCAACACCAACACCAACACCAATGACTTATCCTTTGTAAAGGCTGCTGCATGGGCGTGGTACCAACACAACTCGGGCTCTAAGGGCAAGACCATAACCGAGTTTCATGCCACAGTAACTCGGCATGAGCCAAGGCCTTCGCGTTACAGGTTAGAAGCAATGAGAACGGCCATGGAAGCACGTGAAGGGTTCCCAAATCTTCATGCAACGAAGCTTTCCCTTCTTGATGAATATGAAGTGCAAAGGATTTCAAGGCAACTTACTAGTCTTGTGGAGGATTCTAATCAGAAACCTTTCAACGGTGCAGACAATAACTCTACAAATGGAAGAACGCAGACGAAGAAGAAGAAGAAGGTTAGAAAAGGGTTTTGGCTAAGGCATGGAGTTGTTTGTGGAGGAGAGAAAGACGTGGTGGATCCTAGTGCTCTGGGGGTTTCTCGTCGTGGACTACCGACAAAGCATGTACCTGCGGTTAATTAAGCGTTTGCCAATGGAAAAACGGTGCACTATGATCGTTTTCCAATGCTGGGTATTGGTTTCGCATGTTTCTTTAACATATACTTGTTTCTTCTCATAGGGTAGAATTGTCTTCTTCACATACAAAATTATTGGTAAGAACGTGTTGTTCTCTCATTGAAAATTTTCTGAATAGAGTGTGGTTGGAAGTACGGGAGCAATAACTTCACAGTGAAATCCATTTTTTTTATGTACATGATCGAGAGTATACTGAATTATGTTATGTATGAATGCGAAAAGTAACAACTCGTATTTATTACATAGAATATTATAATTGGCTACAATGTGATATATATAGTTAGACATAATTAAATATTATGTCCAATATTTCATCATTTATGATTTTTTTATTTTAGTTATTAACTATATCAATTTTTATTTATTTGATAATATTATAGTTATTATTATAATCATTCATAAACATCAAATTTAGGATAGTATTTATTCTTATTATCCCAATTATAGGTTATTGTAGGTTATTTTTTTTATTTAAACACATTCATTATCAATGCAAATTATACAATTTAATATATTTTTTTCACCTTGGTATCCAAGCTTTAATCCATAATCACAACAATCATGTCATTTGCTGCCAATTAAAAAATGACCTTTCATTTATAATCTGTGTCAAGTTGGACAAGAATAATTATCCACTATGTAAATATATAGTATATATTACTCGTGATCAGAGGCTGCAAACTTAATACCTATATGTTAGGAAAGATAGAATGTCTCCACAAATTCATTGTTGAGGATAACATGACAACAAAAGTCAATCCTAGTTATGAGGATTGGAAAGCTCAAGATCAAGCCATTTTAGGATGATTGATGAATTCTATGTCAATTGACATTGCAACTCAATTGCTTCATTGTGAAACCTCTAAATAGATGAAGCTTAAAGTCTTGCTGGTACGCACACCAGATCCAAAATCGTCTATTTTAAATATCAAATTCACAACACATGAAAAAAAGACATAAAGATGAAACAATATCTTGGCAAGATGAAAAACCTTGCTGATAAATTAATGTTGGCAGGTTCACCAATTTATAATTTTGATTTAGTGATTCAAACACTAAATGGTTTGGATTCTGATTACAATCCAGTGGTTATCAAACTATTTTATCATATTAACATCAATTGGATTGAATTGCAAACCCAATTGTTAACATTTGATAATCGATTAGATCAACTTAATAATTATAATCGTCTTAATTTGAATGCCTTTGCAAACTTTGTTGCTAAGAATGAGTTCAAAGACAATAGATTTAGATCCCAGAGTGATTGGAGAGCTTTTAATTTCAAAAGCAGGAGAGGTGGCAGAGGAAAAGGTAAGATATCCAAACCAATATGTCAGATATACAGAAGGATTAGCCACACGTGGAAAACTTCCTTTGTTGACAATGAAAAATAAGGAACACATAAGACATTCATAGCTTAATCTTATCAAGGTCAAGATCATGAATTGTATTTTGACAGTGGAGCCAACAACCATGTGACTCACCAAAAGGGACAAAATTCAGGAACTTGGTCAAAATGATCGTAAGAATTCTTTACTTGTTGGTAATGGTGAAAGACAGAAAGTAATGGCTCAAATAAACCAAATTGAATAATCATCATCCGCATGATGTTCTTTATGTTCCAAAAATTTGCTAAGTATTTCAAAATTGATTGTTTGAAATAATATTCTTGTTTAGCATGAAGAAAAGTGTTGCTTTGTGAATGACAAATTGACAAGGAAAGCTCTTCTAAAAGGGAAACTTACAAATGACTTATATCAATTATGTGACAATAAAGACTCTTATGTTTATATGTTTCTTAAAGAAAGTTGGCATAAGAAACTTGGACATCCCAAGAATAAAGTTCTAAAAAAGGTCTTGAAGGAATGTAATGTGAAAACATCATTTAATGACTCATTCACATTTTGTAAAGCTTGTCAGTTTGGTAAACTACACATGTTGCCTTTCAAAGGCTCTTCCTCACATGCTAATAGAATTTTAGATTTAATTCATACTGGTGTTTGGGGTCCTGCTCCAATTTTTTCTCCATCTAGGTTCAAATATTATGTTCATTTTATTGATGATTTTAGTAGGTTCACATAGATTTTTCCCTTAAAGCAAAAATCATAAACTATGTCTTTACCTTTTTCAAAGCTATGATTGAAAATCAGTTTAAAAGAAAACTTAAAGTCAAAAAATGTGATGAAGGTGGTGAATTTAAACTTGTTCAAAGGATTGCCTCAGAATTAGAAATTAAATTTAGAATGCCTTGTCCCTAAATCTCTCAACAAAATGGTAGGGTTGATGTTACCAATAAGGAGTATTGGTAAATCTTGAAGAAATTTGTTTTGATGATGCTACAAGAAGTTTTAGTTGAAGAAGATATTAGAATTAGTTAAAAGCAATTTGTAGAAATTAAATGTAGTAGGAAATTCTTGTAAACCTTGTAAACTTGCATTTTTAACTGCAATAATCGATTATGGAATGGCAATAATCGATTATCACAAAGTCATACAGGAATAATCGATTATCTCTTCATATAATCGATTATCACATTTTGAAAACCCTGTAACGGACTTGAATAATCGATTATCACTTACAATAATCGATTATTCATGGCAGTTGGGAGCTGACCTTTGGCATTCAGTGTACTTGGCTATATATTTTGATTTGGAGAAATCAGAAAAAAAAGTTGTTAAACAGAAGCTCTTGCAGAATACTGTTTGTCAGAGGAAGTTCTCAGAAGCTATAGTTCAAGTTCCCTTGCTTGGTCTCGTGAACAGGAGAGGCTCGTGTGTCGTGTGTCGATAGTCGGAGCAAGCTCTCTTCGAGTTAGCAAGGTGCTTTGCCTGGTCTCGTGAATAGGAGAAGCTCGCGTTTCGTTTGTCGATAGTCGGAGCGGTTCTCTTCGAGTTGGCAGAGTGTTCTTCTTCCGGTTCGTTCGTCGAAGGAAGGTTTATTTATCTGCTTTATTCACTATTTGTTGTAATTTGTGAAACCATTTTTAGTGAAAAAGGTTAATCACTATTTATAGTGATTAACGACTGGACGTAGAATCTTTTGATTCGAACCAGGATAAAAATTATGTGTTGATCTTCTTATTCCCTACACTCATTTTATTGTACGTACATCAACTGTTTGATAAATTTTCTCTAAGAAAATTGTTTTTCTAAAACGGACCATTAAACTTGATTTGTGACCGTAACACGCTTTCTAAATATTTTATTCCGCTGCGCGACTCTATAACGGTACCGATTGTTCCAACAGTTGAGAGAAAACACAGATATATTGCTGAACTTGGCCTAACCCTGTTAGCACAAGTCAAAATGCCTTTATATTACTAGTGGGGAAGCCTTCTCAACTGTTGTTTACCTAATCAATAGATTATCATAATAAATAATCCAAACAAAAGTCCATACTCTTTGGTTCACAAGAAAGAACCTGAGTAGGAAAACTTGAAACCTTTTGGTTATGTCGGTTATCCTTGTCTCAACCATACAATCAAAACAAGCTTCGGACAACTAGGTGTATGTTTCTTGGTTACAGTAATTCACACGAAGGATACAAATGCATTAACTCTCATGGGAGAATTTTCATCTAAAAACATGTGATTTTTAATGAGAATCACTTCCCTTCTCATGAAGGTTTCATTGACACAATAAATTCTTTAAAAGAATTAACTAAACCTATGTCAATTTTGCTTCCTAATTACTCTAGATCTACCACTATCAATAATACTCTTGAACCAGGAAACAATACTATAAGTCATCATAAAGAAATCACAAGTGATAGTCTTGTCAACACTGATATAAATGAAGGATATCTTGTGAGTCGTTACTAATAACAATACATCAAGAGAAAGTCAAGAAAAAGGTTCAATATCAGTGAAGCTAGTAGAAAATAGTAGTCAAATTGAAATTGAAAGTAATCATCCCAACACCAACACCCACTAGATGGTGACCAGAAGTAAAACTGAAATTTACAAGCCTAAGCAACCATACATAGGATGGAAAAAGATTTGTGAAGATGACAAAGAACCAAGAAATGTTAAGGAAGCCCTAATCAACCCATAATGGAAAGAAACCATGGACACTAAAGTCAAGGCTCTAATGTCTAATCAAACTTGGACATTAATGTCATTCAAGGGTCAAGAAAACATCATAGACTCAAAACGGATATTCAAAATCAAGTATAAAGCAAATGGTTCAATCGAAAGAAGAAAAACAAGACTTGTTGCGAGAGGTTCCCCACAAGCAACAAACATAAAATTTCATGAAACTTTCAGTCATGTTGTCAAGTCCAGCTTTGTCAGAATTATATTAGTCATAGTATCATAGTAATACATTTCATTTAGGATGTTAGGCAACTCAACCTAAACAATGTCTTTCTAAATGGAAATTTGAAGGAAACAATTTTTATGCATCAACCTGAAGGTTACATAGACTCAACCAAACCAAATTATATATGTAGATTGTCCAAGGCCATATAGGATTTGAAGCAAGCACCAAGAGCTTAGTTTGATAAACTAAGAGACACTGTTACGTTAGAGTTTCCAAAACACCAAAAGTGATTCTTCTTTATTCATTCTTATAGAGGTACAAATCATATTACATTCCTTCTCATTTCTGTTGATGACATTATTGTAACATGAAGCAACCGTCAATGCTTAGAAACGTTCATCAATCAATTAAATGTTGTTTTCTCTCTGAAAAACTTAAGACATATACAATATTTTCTTGACATTGAAGTACACAAGAATGATAATGGAATGTATCTAAGGCAAACTAAGTACATAAAAGATATTCTAAAAAAATTCAACATGGAGACAATTTCAGCTTATCCAACACTAATAGTGTCAGGTAGACAATTTACTACAGAAGGGGAACCAATGATCAATTTTATTGTGTATAGATTTGCAATATTTGACCAACAGAAGGTCGGAGATTGCCTTTGTTGTCAACAAACTCAGTCAATACATGAGCACACCTACCATGGATCATTGTCAAGGAGTAAACAAAATTATAAGATATCTTCAAGGCATAATGAACTTATGTCTACACATAAAACTCTCAAATGATCTTGACATAATGGGGTATTATGATGTAGATTGGGCAACCAGTATTGATGATAGAAAATCAGTGGCAGGACTGTTTGTGTTTCTTAGAGAAATTCTTGTTTCTGGTCTTCAAGAAGACAAAAGGTAGTGTCACAATCAAGCAAAACATTAGAATTCAGAGCCCTGACTGACCTTGCAACTGAAGTAACTTAGGTTAGATCTCTATTGATTGAACTAAATTTACCAATGCTCAAAAAACCAATTCTATGGTGTGATAATCTAAGTGCCAAGTGAATTGCTTTTAATCCAGTCATGCACGCACGATCCAAGCACATTGAGATAAATGTGCACTACATATATGATCAATTCCTACAAAATGAAGTAAATGTGATATATGTTCCTACTACTGATCAAATTACAGATTATTTGACTAAATCTCTCACTCATACAAGACCAACCAAAACCAGCAATCCCACAACTCTGTTTTGAGCAACAAAGTTATAGTATGCATATGTTTCACCGAGTGGAGCAATTACATATATGAATCAATCATGTATTTTCATTAAAAGATGACAAGTAATGAACTCGTAATCAACCATGTATTTGACTATGTCACCACCAATTTGAGACAGAGAGTTAGACAAAATCAAATATTATGTTCAATATCATATTGTTTATGACTCTTGATTTTTTATATTCACAATATTAATTTTTATTTATTATGTAATATTACAGTAATTATTGTAATCATTTATCATCATCCGTTTAGGATAATATTTGTTCTTATTAGCACAATTATAATATGATCAATGCAAATTATATAATTCAATACATATTTTTATCTTATATATATATATATATATATATATATATATATATATATATATATATATATATATATATATATATATATATATATATTATATTATATTATGGGATAACAAACTAACCAGATTGATTTTCTTTTCAAGTTTATTGGATTCTCACTTGTTTAAGTTCTAAAATCTAAATGATTTTCATTTATTTTTTTCTTCAAAATTGGACAAATTTAATTATTATTATCATTCTTTCAAATATAAATAATGAATTCTCTCATATTCTGTCAAATTTCTCGATCACTTCAATTTTTTTAAGTAACATTATTTTCTATATCTATTATGATCGACGATAGTTTTAAATTGATGTAGTATATGTTGAAACTTCTCTACTATATCAAAAAACATATTTATATCCTATATTATTACTCATTTATATCCTATATATATATATATATATATATATTCTCTGTAAAACACGGTGAAGGTAAGAGAGCAGATGGCCATGGCCCTCAACTTGAAAATCAAACTGTATCATGACTTTGAATCCCTTTGTTCCTGCGTTGGCCTTAACCTTCACCATCTTCCATTTTCCTCTCTCTCATTCTTCCCCTACGAAGACCACGACCTTCTATGCGCAATCTCCGAAGCAATCCAAGATTCCCAGAACAAACACAACCATGATTACTCTCAGAACCCAAGACTCCGGCGCATCCTCCCTTCCCTTACGACGCGCCACGTCGCCAACCTCATCACCCTCAACCCTCTCTCCCTCTCCCCTTCCTCCCTCCTCTCCTTCTTCAACTACCTCGCATCGCGACCTCCCTTTCGCCACACGCTCCATTCCTACTGCACCATGCTGCACTTCCTCTACCTCCACCGAATGCTACCCGAAGCACACTCCCTTCTTTCCTTCCTTGTTTCGCGAAAAGGATCCAACTCCGCTTCTTCCCTTTTCTCTTCCATTATCCGCACCATGCCTCCTCGTCACCACTCCGCTGGCATAGTCTTCGATGCTCTAATGTGCGCTTACGTTGATTCCGGGTTTATACCCGACGCTGTTGAGTGTTTCCGTTTGGTTACGAAGAATAAGTTCCCCGTCCCGGTTCGCGGTTGCGAGAATCTGCTTCGTCACGTGGTCAGGTTGAAACCCCTTGAAGTTGAGCGTTCCTGGGGTTTATATTTGGAGGTTTTGGATTCTGGGTATCCGGCAAAAATTTATTTTTTTAACGTTTTGATGCATGGGTTTTGCAAAGTTGGTGACGTTGGTAATGCGCGGTTGGTGTTCGATGAAATTCCCAAAAGGGGTTTGCGGCCGACGGTTGTTAGTTTTAATACTTTGATTAGTGGGTGTTGTAAAGTGGGGAATGTGGAGGAGGGTTTTCGGTTGAAGGGTGTTATGGAGAGTGAGGGAATATATCCTGATGTCTTCACTTTCAGCGCTTTGATCAATGGCTTGTGTAAGGAGGGTAGGTTGGATGAGGGGAGTCTTTTGTTTGATGAGATGCGCGGGAGAAGATTGGTTCCGAATGGTGTTACATTCACTACTTTGATTGATGGGCAGTGCAAAGGTGGGAAAGTTGACTTGGCTTTGAAGAATTTTCAGATGATGCTGGCTGAGGGTGTTAGACCTGACTTGGTTACGTATAATGCATTGCTCAATGGTCTATGTAAGGTTGGAGATTTAAAGGAGGCTAGGCGGCTTCTGGATGAGATGAGTGCGAGTGGTTTGAAGCCTGACAAGATCACCTTCACTACACTGATTGATGGATGTTGCAAGGATGGAGAAATGGAATCTGCGTTGGAGATTAAAAGGAGAATGGTTGAAGAGGGGATTGAACTTGATGATGTAGCTTTCACAGCGCTTATCTCTGGGCTTTGTAGAGATGGGAGAGTTCATGATGCGGAGAGAATGTTAAGAGACATGCTGAGTGCTGGTTTCAAACCGGATGATTCAACGTATACCATAGTAATTGATTGCTTTTGTAAGAAGGGTGATGTTAAGGCGGGATTCAAGTTGCTCAAGGAGATGCAACGCAATGGACATAGGCCAGGAGTTGTCACGTATAATGCGCTAATGAATGGAATGTGCAAGCAAGGTCAGATGAAAAATGCTAAAATGCTGTTAGATGCAATGCTTAATTTGGGGGTGGCTCCAAACGATATTACGTATAACATTTTACTAGATGGTCATTGCAAGCATGGAAGCTCAGTTGATGTTGACTCATTTAATTCTGAGAAAGGACTTGTTGCAGATTATGCTACATATAAAGCACTTCTTAATGAATCAAGTAATAATACTTCAAAAGATCGCCTAAAGAGATGATGGTTACTGATATATGTTTACCCGAACTGCAGTAATTGTTGGGCCTGGCTTACAGATAAAACATCATCAGAGTAAATCAAATGTAACCGCACTATCATCATTGAAGCAGAAAGAACAGGGCAGATAGGATATGTTCTCAATTTCATTTTTGTGTGATTCTTTATTTAATTGCCAGAATGGTAAAAGTACCATGCAAGAAGGCAAAGGAGGTAATTTTTCTTGCTTCGCTTTTGTATAGTGGATAATAATAATAATGCTAATTGAAGTTCTTTTGTCTGCTTCAGTGATTCCTTGCAAATAAAGCAACTTGGCTGCTATTGTCAATGCAAGAAGCCGAAGTTGCTTCTAACGGTTAAGGTGACTAGCTAAAGGGGAGGTTCCCAGATGATTCAGTTGCATTTCAATGGCTTTTTACTACCAGATATGGGTGCCAAGTTACTTCTTAAGGAAACACTTTGCTGATGGAACAAGCGACATGTATGGATGCTATTTATATGGAAGAATATGCCCCTTAAACAGAGCATGTGGAAGAATATGCCCCTTAAACAAATCATGTGGAAGAATATACACTCAGATTTGAGAGTATATAAGGTGAAAAAACCTCTTCTGTTTGATTTTCTTATTCTTTTGTTTTTCCTTTTTGTCATTTGGCTAGCTGCATACACGTTGGAAGCAGCAACAACACCTACCATAAGGTATTATCAGCACCCTTTTGCTTTCAGAAGTGGAAAGTGAAGGTAAGTCTTTGAAGAGAAGGAAAAATGGGTAGTTGTGGAAGGGAAGGTGTAGGGAAACAGTATATAAGATCAAAAGTCCCTCTTTTAAGATGGACTCTTGAACTGCATCGTTGTTTTGTTTATGCCATTGAAACTCTTGGAGACAATCATACTGAATACATTGTTTTCATTGTATAATTACTAATTTATTGATACGTAATACCACATATAGTTAAATTATTTACTAAAGTAAAAAATTTCTAAACAAAAAAAAATTCATTATCCTAAGAAAATATATTTGTATTAATTATTTATTGTTATTTTTTAATTCTACTATTTTAAATCATTTTTTACAAAAAAATATGTTATTTTTAAATATCAATTTATATTATAATTATTATTAAAAACAATTTGATAATTTTTATTTTTTATCTATTAAAATATTTTTTTATTATAACATTAATCAAATTTCTCATAATTTTTTATAATTTTTTATAAATTTTACTTCTAAATTTACTATCCATCACTTCTAAATCTTTTAAAATAAAATAACACTTAATTTATTTTAAAATCTTCTCAAATTTATCAATCTTTTCCAAATCATATCCCTTTGTCTCTACAGTGAACTCACATTTCAGCCCTTAATTTTCTCTTGTAGCTTCTGGCTCTCTCAGGCTTTATTCTTTTGTAGGGATTTGGGAGAGATGAATTGAATAGATTTGAGGGTAATTTTTTTATTGTTTTTTTAGTAGATTTGTGAGTAATTGAGAGTGGATTTGGAAGTAAAATTTGTGAGAATTAGTGTATGATTTGATTGATGCGAGAGATAAAAAATATTTGTTTGATTGGTAGAAATTGAAGATTACCAAAATGCCCTTAGTTATTAAAGTAATATAAAATGATAATTGTTAATGTTATATTTGATTGTAAAAATGTTTATATAAAATGATAATATTAATTATTAAAATTAATTTTAATATTGTAAAAAATATTTATTTTAGTAAAATAATTTTATTTTTAATTGTAATATTTTTGTAATTCAACATCTAACTTTCTTTAACAAGATGCACTTTAGAATGAATATTTATTAATTTTTTAACATTACTATAGCACATATGCAGATTTAAAATAATAAAAAGACCTTATAACAAGAACTTTGGCATACTACTGACCAAGTTATGGTTTCTTAATACAATTCAGTGACGCATGTGCTATGTTTTCGTTCTTTCACGATAATCTATCAGCTACCTGCTCTGTAACGGAGAAGAGAGTCAATCCTCTGCAGCCTCAACTGCTTCTTGAACCTGTTGATGAAATCATCAGCTTTTGCGTCCACCTCTTCGTCTTCTCTACACGATGTCGCTTCAAACCCTCGCCGTTTGTGGTCTCCGTCTCTCCACCTCCTCTTCCTCTTCATGTTCTATTGAGCCCCTCCTCTTGCTCGCCGATTTCGGCATCTCCGCCTTACCCGACCCGCCACTCGGATCCTCTCCCTGTATGGACTCCGATCTATACAGACGCGACAAGTTTAAGGACTGTAGCCGCTGCAAGAGCGAGGGATTCCGAACCAGTTCCGGTGTCCACCACCGAACATGGCGCCTGTAGCTTCATCGAACATGGCGCCTGCAGCTTCGTCAAACATGGCGCCTACAACTTTGTCCAACATGGCGCCTGCACCTCCACCACCAAGCTTTGAAATAAATGCTCCAAGGGAACCGAATAAGAAGACGTTGTAACCGAATCCATTATGAAACGCTACCCCAAACATAGAAGGAACCGAATACCAACGTTAGGAACCGAATACACCTTTCTTGTGCAGAATGAGAATCGAATAACCCCAACTGGGAATCGAATACGGGGTTTCATATAAACTCTTCACACTCCTGAAATCGAATACGAGTGGAGGGAACCGAATACACCTCCAACAAATTTTGTTTCAACCGCCACTGTTATTCATCTTCTGCAGCTTCAAACTCCTTTTCATCTTCAATCATAATCTTCATATGGCCATCTTTATTGCGTAAGGCTTCTCTCAAGCAATGAAACTCGGCAGCTCAAGAATCTTTGCTGAAGCACGTGCATACTCGTGAGTCCACAGTGAAAGGGTAAATCAGATATTGCACTGTAAATCCCTCCAAATCTCTTCGTTCTCGCGAGTGATCAAAAAGTGATGCATCCCGCAAATCGCAGCAATTCCTTCCTCGCTTTTCGTTTGAAGTGAACACAAAAATCATCACATTTCCTCGCTCACAAATCTGCGTAAACAGTGCGATCTGCTGAAGTGAACACAACGTCAATGTTTCTTTTAGATTAACCAATTGGCTGCACAACTCATTTTTTGTGGACACAAATTTGTGGAACTTTATGTTAGTTGTGAGTCAATCTTCTAAGTATATAGCTACGGATATGCTGCTGAGGACTCAAGTTTCATGCTCCCATCAGTGTAGTCCCTACTCTACTGGTATAGTCTAGTATTTAGAAGCTTCATCATTGGAAGATATCATCATCTGCAGAAGTACACTGATATTATCAGGTAGTTATTTCATAGGTGTGAATTATGTTGGGTCCAGAAGAAGACAACTTTGTATTTGGAGTCGAATTCTTTCAGGATTTTCAAGGCTTTCTTGATTTCTTTAATCCACGCCATTAGATTGCAATGTACTATTAGATGTATATATAAGTGATGTAAATGCTATATTATTGTCCAAACTACACAATAATATAGTTTGTTCATGGCTTCATGAATAAATTTAAGTGGTGTTTCGGTAGGGATTTTATGGGACCGAGACACTAACCTTTCTGACGCTTGAATCATGTGCTCCACCTGCTCCTTTCGCCTGGACCACTCGGCTTCCATAGTATGACCGCTCGGTTGCTTCCTTGACATAGGAGGGAAGTACCTGCAAAAGACACTCCAACGCTCAAGTTATGAGCGGTTTTTAAGAACTGTTTATCACAATTTGTATTTAAGTCCTGATCGGACGTAAGTAGAATGTAAGTGGAACGTATCTGACTTTTAACCTTGGTCCTGTATTTATAGGTTATCACAAGCCTAATAAAATGTAAACAGACTTACCTTAAAATCTGGGCGGTTGCTCATAAACAGCTTTATGAATATCTTTAATCAGATATCTTTGATTATTTTAATTTATGCTAGGCTTTTGGTCCAAATATCATTTGAAGCAGTTGATTAACGCTATGGGCCCAATTACGATCCAATGCCTTGAAAATCATTTGACCAGATTGACTGTAACGAATGAACTGAACAGTCCTGATAGATAGACTAAACGGTGCTAAATGTTAACAGTTCGGTCTCCACTAGATATGATACAAGTGGTTTTCAAACAGTCATGAAAGAGTGATGGTACCCAAAGAGTAAAATGATTCAGCACATAACATCCTTTATTTTCTTGTAGTTGTTTTCTTATCATGACATTGATACGTTGTAATTATTGAAGGACTTGGTTGATTACTTTTAACAGATTTATCTTAGGAATGACAAATTTTTTACATAAATAAAAAAATAATATGTTTGTGCTAACCATTGATATGAAATTTTCCTGATAATAAATTGACTATCCGGATATAAAATTTAGGTTTTAAATTTAATATTACATGGATGCTATTATATATTGGAATCTTTCTATGTATTGAATGTGAAACTGACATCTGTCCCCATCCCCACGCTTAGTAGCCACCTGTTTGATCTTTTAATGTGATGACAAACATGCATGCTTCTCATTTTTCCATTTTATTTTCTTTCAGCTTTTTATAGTAATTAAGATGAAATTTTTCACCTTAATAACTAAAAATGAAATTTTACAAAAACCACAAGTGTTCAAATTTAGAAAGTTTAAAATAATTTAATAATTTTACAAAATATACAAGTAGTCCTTGTAAAAAAAGTATACCAAAATGAAGAGAACTTTTAGAGTGAATAGAGTCCCACCAATAATAATAATAAAAAAACAAAAAAACTCAAATAATTTATGGCCACTCAATATATATGTGACCCATTGAATTGAAAGGGATGTCCAAGTGAGCCTCTTTCAGGCTTTGGTTCACAGCGGACCTTATGGTGGCAACAAGAGTTTATCCCCATTTTTTTTTTTATATTTATATAAATTAATATATAATTTTAAATATTTTTTGAAACTTTAATGTGGTCGGCGGCGAGGGTGGCCAGACGGTGGCCAACAACGGACGACGGTGGCCGACGACGGAGGCCGGCGGTGGACGGTGGCCGACGGCGGGCAGCAGGCAGCCACGGGCAGCGGGCAGCGGCGGACGGTGGCGGGCGACGAAGAACTGTGGCGTCGGACAGATATATATTATGAGACAGAAACCAGAGCGGGATCGACCCTCTCTGATACCAACTTAAGATTGAAACTGTAAAATAATTCTAGAGGACTTAATAGGGTAATCCTAAACACAATATAATCATGATAAATACCCTTGACACACTATAATGATGATAAAATAGGATAAATATCCTAACAGTTTTATATATTTGGTGCCTTCAAACCTTTTATATATTAATATAAAAATTTTGACACCCAAAAATATTTGTTGAAGATCTATTGCCTATTTATTTTGTCAATTGGGACTCTTATTTTCTCTACATCAATTTCTTGTTCATTGTTTCTCAACTTGATAAAATGATGTCAAAATGATATAAAAAATATTAGAAAAATGATCATTTTGATATTGGTTAGAAATATAGTATTATTTTTTTATATAATAATAATAAATAATTTATTATTCTTTGTATTTCGTTGAGTTAATAGAATAACAAATAGCAACACTTATTTCATGGAAGGTCTTGTATTTTTAGGACAAAGAATAATAATTCTAAATTTGATTCGTCGGTCGACCTTATGCTTAATTATTTTCCTGAAATATAAGAAATAAATTTTTATTTAATTTAATCACACAAGTTATGAGTCCCAAATAACTAGAGAGGTATTTGGTCAGAAGAAATTTCTAATATTTAACTATAGCACCCAGACGAAAGAGAGGGACGAATTAAAAGATAACATGTTTTTCTTTATAAATAAAATTAAAAAAAGGATGATTAATAATTGACTTTAAATACTCTAACTGAATTTTCCATAGCGTTGAACTACATCATCATCAAAACTTAACATAACACCATCAATCTCTTTCTAGTTAAAGTTTATATATTATACATTTTAATTATTTGCTCACTATTTAAAAATAGTCAATATAATATCAATTTTAATTTAATTAAACTTGTTATCTTTACTTAATTGTTAATAATTAATTATTTTATATGCCTATAGTAAAATTAAAGTTATAAATTATTAAAAATGTTACATTATTTAAATAGTTATGATGTGAGCATTTCTCTAACTTATTTTCAAGTATCTAATCTTTGGAATAGTTCATTGCATTGACAATAACTACAACAACAAAAATTGAGAGGATATATTGATTAAAAAGATATTAATTTAACAAAAGTTGTTATTGTATATCTTTCTTTTACATTAATTAGTTTTGGTTTGTATATAATTATTATTTTTTATCATTGATGATGTTTTAATTTAAATATGAAAACTATAGAATTACTTGATAATGTTAATACTATCAATAAAGTTCGTATCATATCATACATGACAAAGAATAATATGATACAATAATTCTATTAATTTTTCATTCTTGTGCATTTCCAATTTACCTCCTTCTTTCCCTATCTCACCATGCACCATGATCTTGAAGTTTATATGTAGCTTCATCAAATCTGTTAGTATATTCTACAGATGAGACAGAAAATGTTAACATGTTATATATATATATATATATATATCATTTGTTCAATAATACGATAAGATGACTGCCTTAAATTTTATAATATTCACTAGCAAAATAACTTTAGAAAGAAAAGTAAAAAGTGCTTCAATAGTTTTCTCAAATACTTATACTCTATGACAACACATTGAGTTGTGTAACATATAATCGAACAGAAAGGGAAAACTTTATCCCTTGGCTGGTAAGATTTGCAAAAGAAAATATACTTTGATTGGAGGCAAAGTAATTTAGAAGTATAGAGAAAAGCCACGTGGACATTAGTTAAAAGCAAAAAAGTAAATGGTTGAAGCAGATTTTATCCTTAACAAAACGACACAAGGTTTATGTAATCATGTGAATGATGTGACTGTCGGGAATTATGTGGAAGCAGTTCGTGTTTTGGGCCGTCTCAGTCTCTGAAGACCCTACCTTGCATCCTCGTAAAATCCTATGGCCACTTGCCACGACCACAACAACTACCGTCACTCTTGACTTTGTTCCCTTTTGCACAACACAACCCTCTAACTTTCCCTTCTTCCGTTTTCGGCATATTTTAATTCTTCTTTTTACCCATTCTTCACTCTTTACTTGTGGTAGTTCTTTGTTAAATAGTCTATTCATATAAAGTTTAAGTGCCCTCTTCAATCAGCTGAGTCTTATTCAATCGTCATCTAGTGTCACTGATAAGGATCCCCTACATGAACCCTAATTTCCTACTGACCAACCGTTCGTTTAAAAGATTATATTTTTAATTAGAAATTAAGTATATATCATTATTAGATATATAAGAGAGCATGATCTTATTTTGTATATATATGCTTGAAGCTTATCTGAATTACATACAGAAACTATACACACAAGCATTATTGATGGATGCACTCTAATCGTTATCTATACACTATGAGTCCCCGTCAGATTAATAAACAGGCACGACTTAAATATGACACAAGGCAATGGGTCTTTCTTTCGCCTCCCCCGCATGCATGCGTCCAAAACGTTGACGTTTACCCCTCTTAGACCTCACAACAAACATCTCTTTTTCTTCCCTTCTTTGACAGCTCCAAATCCCAATGTCACTCATCCATCTAATCTATACAGTAACCATGCTGTAACACTTCCTTACGTCCTACTCATCGTAACCGCATGCACCACCACGCACTCTAATGGTTACTCCTACGATCTGCTACAATCGGCTTCGCCGAACCCGATTCTGTGATTCGCCAGGTCGAACTCCACCCACAGATTCTGCTGATGGATGTTCCCTATGATGTTGCTGGCTGCACCCAATCTCTCCGACCTGCCAATTCCCACGCAGTGGACCCCACCGCCCACGTCAGCCAGCACCCTCTCTTTTGGAACCACTATCTCAACGCCTTTCTCGAATTCCAACACCACGTCCCCTATCAGCCGTCCGATTGACTCCCTCGCGGAACCGTCAAAACACATGTCCGCGACTCCGCCGTACACGTACCCCTTCTTAATCCTTGGGCCAACAACTCTAACTACCTCCTCCCGCACCCTGTCGTAAGCCTCGTCGACCAAGAAGGTGAATTCGGATCCTGAGTCGATCATCGTCTGCCCCGACCCGCCGGCGTCCGGGCGGAAAACGGAAGGATTGATGTTTAGCCTCTTGCCACCAATTCTAATTCCCTGCATGGGGACGGTGTAGGCCAGCGGGTCCAAATTCGGCATGCGTTGACTTTGACTAAACGTCAACATGCTGACGTAACGGAAGCGCGCGGAGTTGGGGTTGTTGCCGAGGTAGAACGACCCGGTTGGGAGGTTCCCGGATCCGGATACTCGCGTGGGTACGCAGTACGAGAATTTGGTGATTTTGGCCTGCGAGGGAAAGGAAAGGCGGCCGAGGTTCATTCCGAGAATTCCGCCGGCGTCGCGGGACTCGGTAGCGCAGCCGAGGGTAAGTGGAGGGGTTGTTTGGGAAGGTGAGAAGGTTAGTTTTTCTCGGACGAGGTTGCCCTCGGCGTAGGTGCCATCGGCGTAGAAGTAGGAGTAGTGGCAGAGGCGGTTCTGGTCGCATGTTGTTGGGAGAGTAAAATCGGGGACGCGAGGTTTGCAGAGAGGGTGGGTGCAGGGGATGACGTAGAAGGAGGAAGAGAGAGAAGGGTCAAAGGACACCGTTGGGGGAGTTTTATTACGACACTGAATCCACGAGAGTTGGCTTCCTGTATCCAAAACCATTTGTTGATGCTGCGGAGGTGTCCCTATGGGGAGGCTTACCACCAGAGCCATCGAGTACTTGAACGGCAACTTTACGTTGTACGAGGCAGAGGAAAGGCTTCTCAGTTTTGGGTTCGTCTTCAGAGGCTTCCCTGCGGAGATGGGAAGCGACCTGAGAGGGAAAGAGAACGAGACCGAATCATGTTTGGCGGAGGAGGAAGCGGAAAACAACAACACCGTACAGAGAAGTGAAAAGAGGGAAACAGGGGAACACAGAGCCATGGTTTTCTGTTTCCCAATGGAGAGTGCAGAGTCAGGGAGTGAGAGTGATGACCGGGGATTTATTTATACTGGCAAAGCCTTAAAAAAAACATTAATGGTTGTATGTTCTATTATTTATACAATTTTTATACTACCATTCTTTTATTCGTGCTTTACGTCATTAATGGTACATTTTTTTTTGCAAAAGAAGAAAATATAAATAGAATTTATGGTGTCGGAAAGAAACAATTGGACGGCAAAAGTGGGAAGTGCAGCCAGCCCCTAGGTGAGGACGCGTTTTCTTTGGTTGAGTGGGTGAATATTATGATACTTTAACAAAAACAGGTTGATGCGTGTTTCACATCCTCTATGTATGATCATACCCAATTAAATTTGGTCGAATCCATGTTCTATTTCTCTTCCTCTGGTCACCTCTTTTTGAATGTGGACGAAGTGGTTGAGTTCAATTCAGATATTATTTTTTTTAATACTATTTGTCCTGTTCCTACCTCAATGCCTACGATCGTTTCGTTTCTTTATTTCGTTACACTTGTTTATCAATGAAATTCTGACATGTGTACGCATGTAGCACACCATTGCCAACAAAATCATCCATTACTTGTGTAATGATGATATAGTGTACAAAGTCCTACTACAATTCAAAAAACTAGATAGAAATTATGCGAGAGATACTATTCCATTACATTAACCAATACATTATTAGTTACTTTATTTCGTTCTCTGGAAGATGCTATCTAATCATGCCATTCATTTGTTTTATTCATTTAATGACATATATTAAAATTAATCGTCGGGCTATCTAATCATGCTTACTATATTCTTCTCTTCTTATCTGGTCTCCCATATTATACGACCCTTTCAAAATTCAAGTTGTAAATTCCACTCAACCAGTCAACTTTGTATCATTGAGTTATTCTTTCTGATGGGTCCGAGTAGAAGTGATGGCTCATCGTAAATTGTGCAATGCTTTCGTATGGCAAAAACATCGAAAGAAAGAACAAAAAATCTATTATCTGTTAGGAAATGGTCGGATTGGTACAGAAATTGCTTAAAAGGGTGAATGTTTTCTAGCAATTTTTGTGTGGAAAAAGAAGGAAATAAAGACTCATAGTGTTGTGAAATAGCAAAAATGAGAAATGGTAAGTAAGATTTTGATGAGTTGGAAGGCCATTGATTTGGGGCAGAGAGATGTTGCAGTCAACCACAGCTGGAGCAGATCGCAAGTTGAAGTAGGCAACACAACACAACATGCAGCAGCCAACACCACCAACCATTTGTGTCTTGTTATGTAGGTCGGTCATAATATCTTCAAAACAAAATGAACCCAAATATTCTTTTAATATTGGAAACTCGACACTGCAACTAAATCTAACAACTTTGGTTGTTCTCTATATGTATTTTAATTTATGGATAATTGTATCTGTCGCTCGTTCATATATGCAACAAGAGACACTTAATGAAAAAACACAAGTTCAATGTTTAATTATGTTTCAATTGAATTGGTGCGAGGGTCGGTCGTCTTTTCTTACTTTGCTTTTTTTTTATTTTCAATTCTTTCTGAAAACACGATCCACTCCAATGGGTGTTGTTGACTTGTAGAAGACACGCTCAAGTGATATGTTTCATAAAGAGGTCTATATTTTATTATAATAGATCAAGATGTCTTTACCTGATCATTCACCTTGCATTTATAGGCTTTGCAATTGTCCAGCCCATTGAATGTCCATTAATGCAGTATAAATATACCCTGCCAATCATTCATAAATGTAATATATATGCATATGATACGATAATTACTCACATTAATTACCCAGATGGCCGATCTACTGTCCTCATGTCTTTGATCGATCGTCTCTCTTCAGTCTCTTGTCGGCGGATCCTGTATAGTACATAAGCCCCCCAAGCCCAAGCGAGCTCTTTGTTGAAAGAGGTGCGTAGGGATTATTATGAGCTTTAAAAGAGGTAGTTCATGTTGTATTTAGAGAGTCTATCTTCGATGTGTTTTAAGTCTTCATTGCTCCCTGTTCCGAGCGGCGAACTCTAGGAGTTCTCTTTGGAACTGTTCCCTAGAATGAATAAAAAATGCTAAGAGTTTTCTTTGAAACTTTTTCCTGTGCAAGAGATTTTCACTCCAAAAAATATGCGTTTAAATAAAATAAAGTAAACACTTCAATATTTTATAATGAAAAGAGATTGGAACCTGACAAAGTTGAACCTGTTGAGTAGTCGACTGATAGTTCTTTTTCGAACTTCCTGCGTTGAGCGGGGATTTCTGAAGTCCTTTTTCGGACTCCCCCAAGCGGCTTGAGGCATGAGTTATTTTTCTAACTTCCTACGTTGAGTGGGGATTTCTGAAGCCCTTTTTCGGACTTCCCCCTGAGCGGCTTGAGGCAGGAGTTATTTTTCTAACTTTCTGCGTTGAGCGGGAATTTCTGAAGCCCTTTTTCGGACTTCCCCCGAGCGGCTTGAGGCAGGAGTTATTTTTCTAACTTCCTGCGTTGAGCGGGGATTTCTGAAGCCCTTTTTCAGACTTCCCCCCGAGCGGCTTGAGGCAGAAGTTATTTTTCTAACTTCCTACGTTAAGCGGGGATTTCTGAAGCCCCTTTTCGGACTTCCCCCGAGCGGCTTGAGGCAGGAGTTATTTTTCTAACTTCCTGCGTTGAGCAGGGATTTCTGAAGCCCTTTTTCAGACTTCCCCCCGAGTGGCTTGAGGCAGAAGTTATTTTTTTAACTTCCTGCGTTGAGCGGGGATTTCTGAAGCCCTTTTTTGGACTTCCCCCGAGCGGCTTGAGGCAGGAGTTATTTTTCTAACTTCCTGCGTTGAACAGGGATTTCTGAAGCCCTTTTTCGGACTTCAGCCCGAACGGTGAACATGTTGTAGAGGATTGAATCTTCCTGTGCAAAATATTTTTACTCACAAAAAGCATGTGTTAAAGCAAAATATTCAATATTTTATTCTTATAACGAGATGGCATTGGAACCTGATAAGATTGAACGTTGGTGTGAACCTTCTTGTGCAAGATATTTTTACTCACAAAAATAAGCCTTAAATAAAATATTCAACATTTTATTTTATAATGAGATAACATTAGAACCTGATAAGGTTGAACGTAGGAGTGAACCTTCCTGTGCGAGATATTTTTACTCGCAAAAATATGAGTTAAACAAATATATTATAATTTATAAATTATAATGAAAAGTGGAATTTGTCAAGGTTGAACGTAGGACTGAACCTTCCTGTGCATGATATTTTTACTCACAAAAGTATGAGTTAAACAAATATATTATAATTTATAAATTATAATGAAAAGCGGAACCTGCCAAGGTTGAAAGTACGTAGGACTGAACCTTCTTGAAAGTTCTCAAAACAAAAGACATGCCTTTAGAAATTATTACGGAATTTTTTACTCTTGTTGCATAACCTGGTGTTGATCCGAAGTAGCGATGTCGAGACCGAGCGCGCGTTTGGTTCTTCGTGGCTTCATGGGGATGCCGCTCGACCCCACGGTGGGCGCCAAATGTTTCGGTTGAATTGGTCTGATGGTCGGTCGTCCTTCCTTGCTCTGCTCTCTTTTGATCTTCAATCCTCTCCAATAACACGATCCACTCCAATGGGTTGTTGACCTGGAGAAGATACTCTGACGCTCAAGTCAGATATGTTTCATAAAGAGTTCTATATTTTATTATAATAGATCAAGATGTCTTTACCTGATCATTCATTAATGCAGTATAAATATACCCTGCCAATCATTCATAAATGTAATATATATGCATATGATACGATAATTACTCACATTAATTATCCATTAATGTTCTTCAATGTGCCTACCAGGCCGACTGCCACTTTCGTCCAGATGACCGATCTATTGTCCTCACGTCTTTGATCGATCGTCTCTCTTCAGTCTCTTGTGGGCGGATCTGTATAGTACAAATTCGTTATTTAATCATATGACACATGAACCTTTATTCATCCAAATCGAGTGAGTTAATTTATCTAGTGTTCTATTAAGATAAGAATGGTCTAAAGAAATCATAAAGTGATGCGATATTGTAGCTTTTATAAATAGACAAACACTTTATCTTAGTAGTCACGACCAAACAAGGGGAGACGCTAGTTGAGTATAGATGACTTAAAATACAAATTTATTTTTTAAGAAAAAATTAAAATTACTTGTTCATAAATGATCATAAATGAGAGTTGTTGAAAGAAACTCTTAGTACACCACCATTTTAGTCTTTAAAGGCATAAAATAAAGACACGTAATACATTGTCACTATCATAGTTAAAATTAAAAAAAAATGGAATGAAAATATTTTTAATTATTTCATTTTAATTAATATGATTTCATAAACTTATTGTACTTTTTTTAGCTTTTATAATAATGTCATGTAATTTTACTCTTCAAATTGTGCTATATATGTTTGATATATATATACAATACAACTGTCTGACTTTTAGAGAAGCCATGGCAACTTTTCCTCCTTTTAAAAACGTCCTTTCTAAGATCAAATAAACACACAAAACAAAAGAAATGTGAGGATGAATGAGGAGACAAAAGAAATTAAAAAGGTACAACGTCAAGGTAAAGAACGTGATAAAGTTAAATCCGTGTATAGTTCACGGATTGATTACGGTATAAAGTGGTAAACTAATCACGAGATATGTAAAACAATTAATTAATACATATTTTAATCACTGAGACATATATAGTACCAGTTTTTTTGCTTTGTCTATTATATAAGGAAAAAAAATAATAAACATGTTATTCATTTTGGATTTTTAGGTGAGGTTTCAAGTACAAGTTTTCTTGCTCTTTTTCTTATTCGTGCATGAATGGGAAGTCTTGCGTCCATTGATGCTTCAAGAAAGTGATATATCACAGTGTTGGATTAAACGATTGCTAGATTAGTAAGTTAGAAGAAATGTTTGATGGATCTAAATTCTCTATTGAATTTTGGTCAATTTTCTGTTTTTAAAATACATTAATTTTTTAAATATATTTTTAAAATATTAAAATTAATGTATCTTAAAAACACACAAGGAACAACAAAAAATCTAGAAAAGAATCTGTATGTGTTTGATAGGAAGATTTTTTTTTTAGAAATTGAAAATTAAAAATATTAGATTATTATTTTCGATAAGATTCCTTCCTGGACTAAAATCAATAAAATTAAGCATAGTAAAAATTTTTGTAAATATTCTCTGTATGTGTCCAAATACATTAACTATAACACGCTTATAAAAAAAAGAAAAATTAACTATAACACTATGGGGGAATACCATGCCTTGGAAATATATTATCAAGGAAAATACTAGGTGTAGAAAATATTATAGTTAAAAATTATTGTTAAATTGTAGGGGGCAACTTTGGTTGGTCCAGAATATGCCTTTTGGATTTAACTTAGGTTTACTTTAATAAATTAAACTTAATAAATATTGTTGAGCGTGTACTATCATAGTTATATATAATTGTGTTAAATTAAAAAGTGTCAGTATATCATGCAAGTAGTAAAAAACTAGCACCCGTGATAACGATTTAGAGTATATATATCATGCAAATATAAGTTTAATTCATTATTTATAATTACAACTGTTAAATGAGCCACATATAATTCATTATTTATAATTACAACTGTTAAATGAGCTACATAATATGAAATACTAATTCTTTTACTTTTATAATTCATACAACTTTTGGTCCACTTAATGATAAGTTTTTTTTTTAATTATAAAATAAATTGTAAAAATATTCTCATTTATTATATTGTTTTATTGTAACTTGTACGTCAGTGAAGCAATTTAATGACAAGACTCAAACAATGTTGCGTGATAATAACTTTTCTCAATTACTATATTTAGACTAATGTTACAAAATGAAATCAAACGGATTGAAATTCAGGATCAGAAATAAATTCGGTTTTTGATTATTGTGTGAATTTGTTAAGTTTAGATGGGGATTTATGCTATTAATACTTATTGCTTTTGGTAGGTATTTTGTCGAAAGATGAACCTTTGCTGATGTGACTTTCCTTCTGATTCCTGAATCTCCTACTTCAGGTTTTTCAAGTCCAAGTTGAGGGGGAGGGTATCTGCAAAAGGCACCCCGATGCTCAAGTTAGACGTGTTGTTGAAGAACTTTAGCTCTTAATGAAATATTCAATGAATGATTAACACTGTTTGAGTATTTGAGAGTAATGGAATATGAGTAAAGCGTACCTGGCTTTTAACCTTTGCCCTGTATTTATAGGTTATCACAAGCTTAATAAAATATAAATAGACTTACCTTAAACAGATTTACCTTAAAATCCGGTTGGTTGCTCATAAACAGCTTTATGAATATTTTTAATCAGATATTTTATCAATAACGTAAATGCTGGTTCAATTGTGGTCCAACACCTTTTAACCTGGTTGCACCTGGTTTGACGAGCGTTGTAGCCCAACATCATTTTAACCTGGTTTATTGACGAGCACGACTACAGTAGAGTTGACGAGCGCTGCTACAGTAGATAGACTGATCGGTCTTGGATGCTAACCGTTCAGCCTAGATATCATACTATACATAATGTCCCCCAAGTTTGAGTTAGCCGTTCGGCTTTAGCCATGATTAACTATAGGACTTATGAGTTTGGGGGAGGCTGTATTTGTTGTATTGGGAGCGTGCTTCTAGGCATTGCTCATCTGTGGACCGAACGACGGGCTTTATGAGTTTTCTTTTTGAACTTTGCCATAGGCCGAGCGGTAAATGATGAGAGTCCTTTTTAGAACTTTTTCCCCTGTTGATTAACGACTTGGTAGTATCTTGTTTACCTGTTCCGAAGGAAGATAACAATCGAATATGACATGTCAAAGAATGTAAACAAGACTAACCCCTTTTATAAGATCGAATAGCCAAGCAGGGATGACCGCTCGGTTGGAGATGCTTGGATTAGGGTGACTATTCCTTAGCTCTTGGTTTTCGATCTAGAAGTTCCTGAAGAACCTCTCAATAGACGTGAATGACCGTCCGTGGCCCAGGAGTTCCTAGAGAACCTTCCAGTAGACGTGAATGACCGTCCGTGGCCCAGGAGTTCCTAGAGAACCTCCCAGTAGATGTGAATGATCGTCCGTGGCCCAGGAGTTCCTAGAGAACCTCCCAATAGACGTGAATGGTCGTCCGTGGCCCAGGAATTCCTGGAGAACCTCCTAGTGGACGAGAATGGTCGTTCTTGGCCCAAGAGTTCCTAGAGAACTTCCCAGTAGATGAAATTGGTTGTCCGTGGCCCAGGAGTTCTTGGAGAACTTCCTAGTAGACGAAATTGGTCGTCCATGGCCCAGGAGTTCCTAGAGAACTTCCCAGTAGACGAAATTGGTTGTCCGTGGCCCAGGAGTTCCTAGAGAACTTCCCAATAGACGAAACCTGTGAGGCCGAATGACCGAATGCTGGAACGCTTGAGGCCATGGAAGGCCTAACGGTTGAGGCCGAGTGGCCGAAAACCTGCGAGGCCGAATGGCCAAGTACCTGTGAGGCCGAATGGCCAAGCAGTTGAGGCCGAATTGCGGTATGGTTGTGAGACCGAACGGTCGAGCACCTGTGTGGCCGAATGGCCAAGTACTTGCGAGGCCAAATGGTCGTACGAACAGTCAAGCACCTGTGTAGCCGAATAGCCGAGTACCTGTGAGGCCAAATGGTCGTACGATTGTGAGATCGATCAGTCAAGCACCTGTGTAGCCGAATGGCCGAGTACTTATGAGGCCAAATGGTCGTACAAACGATCAAGCACCTGTGTAGCCGAATGGCCGAGTACCTGTGAGGCCAAATGGCCGAATGGAAACTGTCTGGTTTTATTCATATTAACGGTGTAAACACAAGTCTTATCAAAGGGATTTAACGTGACATCAAAATTTAACTAAAGCAAACTTGAGATGAGTCGCATTCCAAATGTTATGGAAGAATTTTTATCATATTTTCTAGTCGATACGGCCCCGAACCGAGCGGTAAGGGCTATGACTGCGGCTACGACTTCGCCTATGTCTACGTTCCTCTTTTCTGCTTAACCGTTCAGGACTTCTCGGTGGAGACCTCCTTTCTCTTACGCATTTTTGCATATGGCCTCCTCGGATCAGCCTTTCTATTTCATCTTTCAGTGCTATACACTCTTCCGTAGTGTGGCCGTGGTTTTGGTGGAAATGGTAGCTTTTCCTCCCGTCTGCGTTCGTTGGAGTTGCCTTCCTTCGGAGTGTGAGAAGTTCAGCATTGAGAGCTTCCTCAAGAACCTTAGCCCTCGGTGCATTGAGGGTGGTATAATGATTAAATTTGGGGAGACAGATAGGATCCTTCTAAGGGGAATCCCCGTTATTGTTGAATGATCGTTTTCCTTCTTTCTTGTTTCCTCCCGAAGTTTCCTGTTGCTACTTTTTTCTAGATTGCCTTATATCCTCAATACGAATAAACTTCGTTACTCTTTTTTGGAGTTCGTCCATATTTTTGGGCAGTCGGGCATACAAGCTTTCTGAGAAGTATCCCGCCTTCAGGCATGAAGGTAAATTGTTGATGATAAAAGTATGGTTAACATCTTTGACTCGTCGTGCAATTTCATTGTACCGTTTCATAAAGGCTTTTAGAGGTTCATCCTTCTCCTGCTTGGTGTTCACCAACTCTGCTGCTGTCAGCTCTTGCGCACGACTAGATGCATACTGCCTCCCAAAGAGGGTTTGTACAGTGGCAAAACAATCTACTGTATTCGGTGGAAGAGTGTTGTACCATGACAATGCCTCTCCCTCTAGTGATAATGAAAAGGCTCTGCACAGGATTGGGTCACTGTTGGAGTAAAACGCCATTGCATTGACGAATGCTCTCATGTGATCATCTAGATCGGTTGAGCCGTCATGTTTGTCAAACGTGGGAGGAGCTTTCTCCGGCATGGGTGCTTGCATGATTGTCGTCGTGAAGTGCAGTAGACCGATCGGTCTTATGGTCTGCAGAGGTGGTGGCTCTCTTCTTCCTTGGTCACCATTTGGATTCCCATTCGGATTACCGTTCGGATTGGTATTACGGCTGGTATTACCGTTCGAGTCAGTGTGGTGAGATTGCTCCTGGTTATTGTGGGTTCCATGGTTATTTTCACCATTATGAGCCCGTTGGGCTGACGACGCCGAGTGCTGCTTAGATTGTACCCGACGAGCCCGTTCGGTTCTTAGCATTGCGATCTCTTCTTCATGCTTTCGCTGCATCTCCTACTGAGCTCGTATTTGAGCTTGCAGTTGTTCTTGCATGGCTCGTGCTTGAGCCTGCATTTGTTCTTACATTTGTGCTATCAGATCTCTAGTGTTCTGTTGCTCGTCCGTGCTCCTTGTGGTCACCATTCGGGCTTCGTCTACTTGCTCTCGGCCCTACGGTAGGTGCCAAAATGTTTCGGTAGATATTTTGTGGGACCGAAAGACCAACCTTTGCTGACGTGGCT
The DNA here is from genome assembly GCF_016808095.1 of Vigna angularis. Lineage (NCBI taxonomy): Eukaryota > Viridiplantae > Streptophyta > Magnoliopsida > Fabales > Fabaceae > Vigna > Vigna angularis. Next base: position 26,762,520 of record NC_068976.1, read on the forward strand.
TTCCTTCTTTTGACCCCTGAATCTCTTGCTCCAAGTTCTTCAAGTCCAAGCCGAGGGGGAGGGTACCTGCAAAAGGCACTCCGACGCTCAAGTTAGACATGCTGTTGAAGAGCTTTAGCTCTTAATGAAATATTCAGTGAATGGTTAGCACTGTTTGAGTATTTGAGAGTAGTGGAATATGAGTAAAGCGTACCTGGCTTTTAACCTTTGCTCTGTATTTATAGGTTATCATAAGCTTAATAAAATATAAATAGACTTACCTTAAACAGATTTACCTTAAAATCTGGTCGGTTGCTCATAAACAGCTTTATGAATATGTTTAATCAGATATTTTATCTAATAACGTAAATGTTGGCCCAATTGCGGTCAAACACCTTTTAACCTGGTTCGACCTGGTTTGACGAGCGTTGTGGCCCAACATCATTTTAACCTAGTTTGTTGACGAGCACTGCTATAGTAGATAGACCGATCGGTCTTGGATGCTAACCGTTCGGCCTAGATATCATACTATACACTTATAATATTCTATATTTTTCAACTGAGTATAAAGATAAAAGTGAATACGAATATGTATATATCCCTCATTACATACCTATTTAAATTATTAAAAGATTTATAATTTATTAGGTAATTAATTATACTTATATATATATATTATTATTTTTAAATAGTTATATAAAATAAAATAAAAATGTATAACCAAGATTATAACAAGAGAAAAAATATATTTGAGAAGTGAGTAAATTTTATAGAATAAATCAAACACTTTTTTTTTACACGTTTTTTTGAATTGTTTGATTTGTTCCACAAAATTCACTCCCTTCTTTTCAAATGTAAGTTTCCTCTTATTACAACCTTGATTATGCTCTCCTTCATATATTGTAAGATAAAAATCTTATCTTATTTATCCACTATAAGATAAAAAAAATTATCTTCTTCATTCTCAACGAATGACACTGATCGAAAGAGGGAAACAACCTCTACGAATGAAGGAACCACGTTTTACTATTGTGAATGGGCACACTCTTCAGCACGATGTTGGGAGAGAAAAAGACAAATGCAAAGAGGGTTGCCAGAAGAAAGGAAAAGGAACGACATTGGATGATAATGAAGAGACACTGAAAATCGCCGAGAAGAAGGAATGGAGGGGAGGTAAGGGTTTGCTAAGTGAAACCTAATTTGGAGAAACGATACCCCAAATTTTGATCTTTTTTCATCATAGATATTACCAACGACCTTAAGTTCATTGGTAAATTATATCATCATTACATTACATTATCGACGAATATATCTGTCAATAAAAGAATCAGTGCAGTTAGTCAGTAATTCTGTTGGTAAATCATGTTTACTAGCGGATCCTAGACTATTGATAATCATCTATCAATAATGTCTGTTTTTACTATAATGTGATTTAAAGAATTTTTTGTATTGTTAAAACAATTTTCATTATCTTTTAACTTGTTTAATATCTAAAAAGTTGTGATTAAATCTTTAAGTATTCCATCTTATCATATATTTAGTTATAAATTATTTTCTTCTTTATCTGATCTCGTTGTATCAAATTGTTTATAGAAAACATGATCATTTTTACTTTTTTAATATTTTAATTTGTTGTTTATTTTATCATTACTATTTTGATGTTTTTTCTTATAATTAATTTTATTCTCTAAATTATTTTCATAAGTGTAAGTTTGTCATACTAATTTTATAAAAATATATAATATAATAATTTAATGTCATCGTCATGAATCTTATTTATCATCATGTAAAATATATTAAAGTCTAAAAAATAAAATATTTATTAAATTTAAATTATTACTAATTTATTTTATTCACTGTGCGATTTTATTCAAGTGATACATTATAATTTTTATTAATATATAAAATATAGAGATATTTGAAATATTTTTTAAACTTAAATATTTTTTTAGTAATTTTTAAAAATATTTTTTAACTTTATTAACTTTATTCTGTTAATGTTTATAAAATTATTAGATGTTTTGGTTCTCACCAAATTTTACTTATTTGTTGTCTAATATTTTATATGATTATTATTTTTATCTCATTGTCATGTAATACTCTAATTTAAAATATACATAATTATAATTTATTTATTATATTTAATATTAAAAAAATGAGAATATGTCTTTTGATATTTATCATTTTCCTTTGTTGTATTTATTATCTTTTTTATAAAATTTAATTAATTAATATTGAAACAGAAAAATGAATGTAAACATATCCGTTATTTAATAAAAATGGAAATAAATAAAAATTATATCCATTAAATATGAGAATGAATTTTTAGTTTAAAGACAACGTCATTATCATTCTTAATTAAATGATAATTAAAATAGTGAAAAGAGATGATTTAAAAAAAGAAAAATACAATCAAAACATATTTTTTATTATTTTAATATTTTATATTAAAACCAAAAAAATAAATTATTTAAAAAATGATAAAATAAAGTGAGTTAGAACTATTCTTATTTTAAATATATCATATTAAGAGACTGATAATTAGATTAGAATTTATAACTATAAACTAGTAATTTTGGAGTTCAAAAATGAAGTGGAATTGAGCAGGTGTTAGGCCCATTACTGATGAAGAACCTCAAGGCCCAACACAGGATCAAGAAAACGTGGACAGAGGAGAATTACCCAAAAGAATCAGAAGGAAACCCACACACCTCAACGACTACGTGACTAATTGATGATTTGGCAGTATTATGGTTCTAGAAGGATTTAGGATCATAACTAACTTTATTCCTTTTGCCATTTTTACTTTTTCGTGTAGTATGTATGCTGTTATATAGAGGTACACTAATGATTGGAAAGGCAGCGAATATACAACAAAATTCTGTTTTCCTCTAGAATTCTATTATTCTCTCTGTCTGAGCATTAATCTTCTCTCTTTTCTGTTGAGATATCTTTCATTTTGGTGCTTTCATTGAGAGAACTCTCTTCCATGGCTTCCCACTCTGATGCCATTTCTCAACTTGACAAAAAATTGGAACAGATTCTCCTTTCTCAGGCCAACTTCTCTAATACCCTTCATGATATCGACGCCCGCACTTCCCTTCTCGAATCAAAAATTTCCTCATCCCCTTCGCACTCTCCCTCACTACCTCCACGGCCTCTCAAGTTCGACCTTCCCTCATTCAACGGGGAGGATGCATTGGGGTGGATCTTCAAGATCACCCAATTTTTTGATTACCACCAGACACCACCAGATCAAAGAACCCAAATAGCATCATTCTACCTTGAGGGCCCCGCCTTAGCTTGGTATCAATGGATGCACAACAACAGTCTCCTAACCTCGTGGGAAGCTTTCCTCAGAGCCTTGGAGTTACGTTTTGCACCTTCTAAGTTTGAGGACCCCATCGCTGCTCTTTGCAAGCTTTCACAGATGCAATCCCTTCAAGAATACATCTCTGAGTTTGAATCCCTATCTAATCGGATCTCTGGGTATCCCTCTAACTTCTACCTTAGCTGTTTTATTTCCGGCCTCAAACCTCACCTCCGACGTGAAGTTACTGCCCTCCAACCTTCCGATATGCCCCAAGCAGTGGCGTTTGCGAAACTCCACGATGACAAAAACAAATTATCATCACCACCCTTTTCCAGATTCTCACGACCACCCCTAAATCACATCACACCTACCACTGCCACTAACCCTAAACCACTTCCCCCTCTTCTTCCAACACCCACATCCAAATTACCTATCCGGAGACTTACGGAGGCCGAAATGTAAGCCCGTAGAGAAAAAAATCTTTGCTACAATTGCGACGAGAAGTACACGCGAGGCCATCGCTGCAAATCCCAGTTTCTTCTCCTCATAGTGGCTGATGACGAGGAGTCCACCAATCCACTCATCGATATGGCTGATCCTCCTAATGACACTCCTTTAGAAGCGGGTCTCATCAGTTTACACTCCTTCTCGGGTCAGTGGAGCCCCAAGACGTTCCGAATCAGTGGATCCATAGGCGGATTTGAGGTTCAAATCATGGTGGACAGTGGGGCAACCCATAATTTTATCCAATCCAGAGTGGCCCGTTTTCTGAATCTTTCCCTAGAGCCCACACCAAACCCTTTACGTGTGATGGTTGGTAATGGAGACTTTTTACCTTGCACATCTTTTTGCCCACAGGCCCACGTCACTATTGCATCCCTTCCTTTTCCCATGGACCTATACCCTCTTGATCTTTCTGGGACAGATCTTATTCTGGGTGTCCAGTGGCTCTCACAGATCAGCCCCTTCATCATGGACTACAATGGACCCTTCATGAAATTTATGTGGGAAAATAAAATGGTAGAGTTAAAAGGCGAACAAAGCCCAAATCCCTCACCCATCACCGCCCATCAACTCAGACGTCTCCAACAAACAAACCGCGTCGAAGCCTTATTCCAACTTACTTTAGAACCCTCACCTAAACCTATCACCTCATCCTCTTCTTCCACCACTGCTTCATCAACCACAGGTCTACCAACATCCACCATTTCTCAACTTCAACAACTAATCCAACAATACTCAACCCTTTTCTCTACGCTCACATCACTTCCCCCTTCTCGCCAAACCGATCACGCCATCAACCTCCTTCCCAATACGCCACCTATTTCTGTTCGCCCATACCGTTACCCACACTTCCAAAAGGAAGAAATCGAATCTCAGGTTTAGAAAATGTTGGCATCAGGGTTCATTACACCCAGTACTAGTCCGTTTTCTTCACCGGTCCTTCTCGTTAAAAAAAAGGATGGCACCTGGCGTTTCTGTGTTGATTATCGGGCTCTCAACGCTGTCACCGTCAAGGACAAATTTCCCATTCCCACAGTCGACGAATTACTGGACGAACTGGGACATGCGTCTTGGTTTTCCAAGTTGGATCTCTTCTCTGGGTTTCATCAAATTTTGATGCTTCCATCTGATGCAGCAAAAACAGCATTTAGAACTCACAATGGCCATTTCGAATTCAAGGTCATGCCCTTCGGTTTGTGTAATGCTCCTTCAACCTTTCAAGCTACCATGAACGACCTTTTTCGACCACATCTTCGACGCTTCATCATCGTCTTCTTCGACGATATACTCGTCTACAGCTCCACACTGGATGATCATGTTGCTCATCTCGAGACAGCCTTCAAGCTTTTATTGGATCATTGTTTCCGCCTCAAGGGTTCTAAATGTTCAATCGGTCAACAGTCCATCCAATACTTGGGCCATGTGGTTTCCTCTACAGGGGTTTGTCCAGACCCTACTAAAATAAAGGCAGTTATCGATTGGCCCATCCCATTGAATTTGAAGTCTATCCGTGGATTTCTTGGCCTTACGGGGTTTTATCGACGCTTTGTTAAAGGATATGCCTCTATTGCCTCTGCTCTCACGGATTTGTTGAAAAAGGATAATTTCATATGGTCAGATGCTGCTACCGAGGCCTTTAACAACCTCAAGCAAGCTCTCACTAATGCTCCGGTGTTGGCTTTGCCTCGTTTTGACTTAGCATTTGCTATACAAACAGATGCCTCTGGAACTGGAATGGGTGCAGTCCTCTCACAACAAGGCCACCCTATTGCTTTTTTTAGCAAACAATTCTGTCCTAAATTGAGGAATTCTTCTACTTACATCAGGGAATTGTGTGCCATCACCTCTGCGGTACAAAAATGGCGTCAATACTTGTTGGGTCATCATTTCATCATTTATACTGATCAACAATCCATCAGGGACTTGCTCTCCCAAGCGGTCCTCACTCCAGATCAACAATCATATTTGGCAAAGTTGCTTGGATATGATTTTGAAATTCACTATAAACCGGGCAAAACCAATATCGTTGCTGATGCACTCTCTAGAGTACCTCCAACTCCCTCTACTCATGCCCTTTCCCTGTTTATTATTTCCATCACACAATTGGATTTTTTACAAGATCTCAAGTCTTCTCTTAGTGCAGATAAAGATTTCTTAGATTTCAAAGGGAAGCTTCTGACATCACCACTATCTTTCCCTGGGTATTCCTTGCACGAGGATTTTATACTCTTCAAAGGGAAACTATGGTTGCCTCAATCTTGTAGTATGATTCCCTTGTTGTTACATGAATTTCATTATACTCCTTTAGCAGGCCATCCAGGGATCACTCGCACACTATCCAAACTTCAAGCAAATTTTCACTGGGAACACATGAGGAAGGATGTGCAGGCTTTTGTGAACCAATGTATCACATGCCAGCAGACTAAGATACCCACTCAACGTCCACCAGGGTTGCTACAACCAATTCCTCCACCTTCTCGTTGCTGGGAGGATTTATCCTTGGATTTTATTATCGGTCTGCCACCCTATCAAGGACAGAGTACCATCCTAGTGGTTGTCGATCGCTTCTCTAAAGGAGCACATTTCGGCACATTACCACGTTCATTCTCCGCTGTCAAAGTTGCTGAATTGTTTGTACACATGGTTGGCAAGTTACACGGTCTTCCTCGTAGCATGATCTCTGATCGCGACACCATTTTTTTGAGCCAATTCTGGAGGGAGTTATTTCGCCTTAGTGGGACCAAACTGAGAATGTCCACCACTTACCACCCTCAAACTGACGGTCAAACCGAGGTTGCCAACAAAGTATTGCAGCAATATTTACGTTGCTTTGTGCACCATCGTCCTTCCTCTTGGGGCAAGTTCCTTCCTTGGGCAGAATGGTGTTTTAACACCACCAAAAACGCTTCAACTGGCTTTACCCCTTTGAAGTCATGTTCGGTCATCCTCCCCCGAGCATTCCTCATCTATTGAACATTGACACTTCCAACGTGGCAGTTCAGTTTGAGATTTCATCTAGGGATGCCATTATCAAAAAACTGCATTCCAATCTGAAGAGGGCTCAAGAGGCTATGAAACGGTGGGCAGACTTGCATCGTCGGGATCTCCAATTTTCAATTGGGGAGTGGGTTTATGTGCGCCTTCGTCCACGTCGACAACACTCAGTTACAGGTCCATACCTTGGTAAATTGCAGAAAAGGTTTTTTGGACCATTCAAAATTTTGGAGAAAATAGGTGAAGTGGCCTATAAACTGGACCTCCCTGCTTCAGCACAAATTCACAATGTTTTCCATGTTAGCCTCCTCCGACCACATCATGGGCCAACTCCCTCACCATCGCCCCTGAACCTTCCTCCAGATATTGTGGACAGCCAACCCATCCTTATCCCTGCAACTATTCTGGATTGGAAGATGTCTGAGGATCAAGACAACCCCCAACAATTGGTACTCATACACTGGCAGGGATTACCTCTTGAAGAGGCTAGCTGGGAACTTTGGTCCCAAATCCAGGCTCAATTTCACCTTGAGGACAAGGTGCCTCTTCAAGAGGGAGGAGATGTTAGGCCCATTACTGATGAAGAACCTCAAGGCCCAACACAGGATCAAGAAAACGTGGACAGAGGAGAATTACCCAAAAGAATCAGAAGGAAACCCACACACCTCAACGACTACGTGACTAATTGATGATTTGGCAGTATTATGGTTCTAGAAGGATTTAGGATCATAACTAACTTTATTCCTTTTGCCATTTTTACTTTTTCGTGTAGTATGTATGCTGTTATATAGAGGTACACTAATGATTGGAAAGGCAGCGAATATACAACAAAATTCTGTTTTCCTCTAGAATTCTATTATTCTCTCTGTCTGAGCATTAATCTTCTCTCTTTTCTGTTGAGATATCTTTCAGCAGGATTCACTATGTTACATTCCTATTTTTACTAATCATCATCAATTAAATAACTTATCTTTTTAAACCTTATTTGCTCTCTTCACTTCGTCTTGCCACCAATCCAAAACATAGCCTAAAACATAAGGTAAGTAAAAACTAAAGCTAATAACCCAGAAAACACTTTATTAGCAATTTATATCAATATTGAAAATGCAGATGTATCATCACATTATATTTTTTTAATATTCTAAATAAGTTATTAAATAAGTGATTTAGAATATTGTCACTTTTCAGAACTTTGAAACGTTAGATTAGATTTTACAAATAAATTATATTATAACAAACTCAGAAAGTAATTATCTATATTTGTTACTACGATATAAGTGAACAAAAAAGTGTTTTTTTTACTTAGCTAAAATATAATAAGTTTAATACATTAATTATCTGTATATGTACTCTCATAAAACCCTTCCATTATTAAATAATATATGTTTGGTTATTTCATGTATCTTCTAAAGCATTAATTCATGTGTGTTGGGTTAGAGATTGATATATATACATTAATTATCTGTATATGTACTATCTTAAAACCCTTCCATTATTAAATAATATATGTTTGGTTATTTCATGTTTCTTCTAAAGCATTAATTCATGTGTGTTGGGTTAGAAATTGATATATATAGAATGAGTTTTGTACTATATGAAATATATCGAGTTAATGGTCATTCATGAGCAATTATCAGGTATTAATAGGTCACATTAATAATACAACTGATGTCAGGTATAATTATCTTTTATTATTCCAATAAAATATACATCTCTTTATGAAACATATCTGACTTGAGCGTCGGAGTGTTTACTGCAGGTCAACAACCCATTGGAGTGGATCGCGTTCTCGGAGATAATTGAAAATCAAAAGAGAGCAGAGCAATGAAGGACGACCGACCCTCGAACCAATTCAACCGAAACATTTTGGCGCCCACCGTGGGGCCGAGCGGCATCCCCATGAAGCCACGAAGAACCAGATGCGTGCTCGGTCTCGACATCGCTACTTCGGATCAACACCAGGTTTTGCAACAAGAGTAAGAAATTTCGTAATAATTTCTAAAGGCATGTCTTTTGTTTTGAGAACTTTGAGGAAGGTTCAGACCTCAACTTGCTCAGGTTCTATCAACTCTTAATTTTAAATTATAAATTATAAAATATTATGCACAGAATGGTTCAGAAATGCGTTCAACCTTGTCAGGTTCTACCGACTCTTAGTTTTAAATTATAAATTATAAAATATTATGTGTAGGAAGGTTCAGACCTCAACTTGGTCATGTTCTACCAACTCTTAATTTTAAATTATAAAATATTATGCACAGGATGGTTCAGAGCTGCGTTCAACCTTGTCATGTTATAATGGCCGCTCCGGGGGAAGTCAGAAAAATGACTTCAGAAATCCCCGCTCAACGCAGGAAGTCAGAAAAATGACTCCTGCCTCAAGCCGCTCGGGGGGAAGTCAGAAAAATGACCTCAGAAATCCCCACTCAACGCAGGAAGTCAGAAAAATGACTCCTACCTCAAGATCGCTCGGGGGGAAGTCAGAAAAATGACTTCAGAAATCCCCGCTCAACGCAGAAAGTTCGAAAAATGACTCCTGCCTCAAGCCACTTGGGAGGAAGTCAGAAAAATGTCCTCAGAAATCCCCGCTCAACGCAGGAAGTCAGAAAAATGACTCCTGCCTCAAGACCGCTCGGGGGGAAGTCAGAAAAATGATTTCAGAAATCCTCGCTCAATGCAGGAAGTCATAAAAATGACTCCTGCCTCAAGACCGCTCGGGGAAAGTCAGAAAAATGAATTCAGAAATTTCTGCTCAACGCAGGAAGTTAGAAAAATAACTCCGGCCTCAAGCCGCTCGGAGGAAGTCCGAAAAAGGGCTTCAGAAATCCCCGCTCAACGCAGGAAGTTCGAAAAAGAACTCTTATCAGTCAACTACTCAACAGGTTCAGCTTTGTCAGGTTCCAATGTCTTTTCATTATAAAAATAAATTATAAAATATTGAAGCTTTTACTTTATTTTACTTAAAAGCATAATTTTTGGAGTGAAAATCTCTTGCACAGGAAAAAGTGTCAAAGAGAACTCTTAACATTTTCTATTCAGTCTAGGGAACAGATCCAAAGAGAACTCCTAGGGTTCGTCGCTCGGGACAGAGAGCAAATGAAGACTTAAAGCATCGAAGATAGACTCCCTAAATACAATGTGAGCGACCTCTTTTAAAGCTCATAATAATCCCTACGCACCTCTTTCGAATAAAAGAGCTTGCTTGGGCTTGGGGGCTTATGTACTATATGAAATATACCGATCGGAGTTAATGGTCATTCATGGGCAATTATCAGGTATTAATAGGTCAGATTACCTTACGCTTTACAAATATACGGTATTAATTATTGATTATTGGGTTTGATTCCCTAAAAATATACTGATAACTAATCAATGGACTTGACTGCCACAAACTTTATAAATAATACAACTGATGTCAGGTACAATCATCTTTTACTATCCCAATAAAATATAGATCTCTTTATGAAACATATATGACTTGAGCGTCAGAGTGTCTTCTGCAGGTCAAAAACCCATTAAAGTAGATCGCGTTCTTGGAGAAGATTAAAGATCAAAAGAGAGCACCTTCCATTAAAGTGTCTTCTGCATGCTATGTTAAAATACAGACATTAATTAACCCTGCTTAAAAACTACTCCAACAATTTCTAGTTATATTTAGCATAGCACCTTCCATCTTATTCAATTCCTCACAGGAACAAAATAAACCATGTTAGTTCTACAAGAGTGATTTGTTAGAGGTAATTGAACACACATAAGAAAATATAATGAGATTCAAAAAGGTATAAAGATTCAAGAGTTTCAAATTTTTTGAAGTTACCGGGAGGAATATAAGACTTAAATCATTCAAAAAGAGTAGCCTTGACAGATTCACAGTCCAAAGTCAAGTTCAGCTCGTTTTAAAACAGCAGTTACTCTACTGTAAAATTCTGGTTCATTTTCCTTTATGTCATCCAATGTTCGTGATTCATGTTCATCCACCTGAGAAACAACAACTACATTAGCTTACAAAAGAGTTAAAACATATCAACAAAGAATTACATTCACTGTTATGCTAGTGAATCTGAGGAGAGAAATGACAATCATTCAATTACCTTATCACAGTATAATGCCCCAAATTAGCGAATTTGATTAGTTATTAGCAAAATTTCTAAAGAGTAGGAAGTTAATATGACTAAGAATCAATGAGAGACAGCCTTCAATCTGGTAAAATTGAAATAATAGGAAACATTCAACTGTAAAAGTGATGTCATAAGTCATATATGTTTCCTTTTTGAGAAATTATAAAAATACATTCTCTAAAACATTATTCTAAACACTCTCTGATTGGTTGGAAGTTATTAAAATTCACAACTTTGTGGGCCCCATATAATTTCTCTCCAATGATTTTGTAGTTTTCAAAAACCAACCAGAGAAAATGTGTTCCAAAGAGTTTGTTCCTAACACGTCTTGCTATTTTATGAATCATTGGATAGGATATGCCCTACAGTGGTTTCTCTATTTAACACAGTATACAGATAAAGACACAGTTCCATACCATGAATCGGATTCTTAAAACACAATAAAGCATCGAAGCTTTTGCTGAATATTATGGAATTACTAAATTACCTCTTTGAATTTCAAAAGAATCAGATTTGAAATAGATGCCGGTTTTGTACTGTCCCACCTAAATAAAACATAAATGTACAGAATAGTTATGTATACAAAATTCAAATGAAAAGCGAAAGGATCTACATTTGCTATCATTCTAGAAAACAAGGGGCAAGGAAGTGGTCAAATTACATACGACTGCAACATGTTATACAAAAATGTAAATTCCAACTGCAATACAAATCATAGTTTCCAAAACTCTTATTACTCATTTAAGCACAAATAATTAGTATTATGAGAAAAGTAACATTTTGAAATGTACAATTTTAATGGTGAAAAGAAATGGAAGAGTGCGCTTTAAGAGCACTTCGATACAAAAAGGAATATGAGAAAAACCATAAATAGCTTGAGGAAGAGTGCATATTTAAACTGAAGCAACAGATATAGACACATCAGAGGGCACACGTTTACAGCTCAGAAAAAATGTAACCAAATAAAGTAGCTTGAAAGTGAAAAATAGTTAATCTGAAAATAAAATCATAAGCCACACCATACCTAACAAGCATTAGTTCATTAACCGATCGCCACATTCCTCGCCCAACATCTTTCACATGCTTTTCTCTAGCACTTCTTCCATTCCATAACTCTTTAACAATATACATCACTTCTTCAACATCTATCTATGAAAAGAAAAAGAAAAATGATAAATAAAAGAAGAAATATCCCATTGATTTTTATTTGTCAAACAAACTACTATGTACATGTCAAAACTACAAAAATATTGACATAAAACTCAATCTACAATTCATACTCTGACGCCACCTTGAAGCTTCTTTTCGGTAAACCAAAAGAAGACCTCTTAGATCGAAGAATAAAGTTAATTTTTTTAGTTTTCCCATTACAAATATGATAAAAGTAACATTGACCAAGCATTCAATGGTAAGGTGTTGATATTAATATCACATAAATATCGACAGATATTTTAGAAAAAACTGTTCTTGATTCTAAGTTATTAGAAGTAAGTATGCAGTAAGTTTTTGATAGAAAAATTACTTGAAAAGACGTTCTAAATATGCTGAAAGTAAGTAGATTTTGTCTACTATAATTACTTTTGGATCATTAGAAAAGTGAAATTGATGCTGGATAACTTTTTTTGTCAAAATATAGCTGCCTGATAATTAAAAAATTATGGGGTAATGTGCAATTCAATGAATAGAGATGGAATAATGCAACTGATCCTAATTTTTATTTTTATTCGCAGTGAAACAAAAACCAAATGGGAACATTTCATACCAGTACTTCGGTGGATGTTCCATACACTGACTCCTCATGCTCGATAAGGCGTTGATGAAGAGTATGATAATGATCCATATCAAAATTGACTACAGGTTCTGTTTGAACATGAACTCCTGCTAACTCTGTCACAACATAGGAGGCCATGAATTGTCCAAATATTGCAGGGATGGTGCCAAGCACAGGTATGATACGAACCCTAAAACCTGGTATTATCTGGCAAGAGGATCGAGAAGTCAAAACATGCATCCAGCACCTCTAAACGTCATGATAGAGCAATAGTTTGACGATGTAGAAAATATTATAGGCTTATGTTTTTTTATCACAATTAAACATACATATATATTTATATCTAAAGGGTGATTAAACTAATGAATCCATGAACTTACCTGGTAATCTGAAGGGTTTTCTTCTCCGCTTGGACCCTTAAAGGGAAGCAGCTTAGCTTTGGGTTTTTCTAAAGAAAACACCACAGGGATACCACCTTCAATGCCATGATCTTTCCTCAAACGGTGTCTTACCTGCACAGATATGATTCTAGTGTGAGTTATGTAGCTAGTATTAGAAAGAAGAAACTGAGTGAGGACAGAGAAAGTCATAGTTGAAAGATGAAATCAATCAGCTCTGAGATAACTGCCATCCAGCTAGTATTTGTAGACACACATATGAATTGATTCCCTTTACTGAGAGATTATTGACAACAGTTTTAAAAAAAAAAAGTGTAAAGTATAACAATTTTCTCAGCATTCCAGTTATTTCTTTACCAAATTTCTGTAATTTCTTCTACTGTAAATTTGTCTTTAAATAAAGTGTAAAATTAATATATTTCCCCAAACAAAGAATACTCTCTAAGGTAGTCTTTCCGTGATTTCTTTAAGAGCTTATGGAGCCTTGTTCCCTATGTTTGGAATGCTTGCAACTTTGGTTTCTCAAGTTTCTTTTTCCAATCAATTAAGTTCCTTTAACATAAGCAGATTTAGTCAAGCCATTTATTTTCTTCTATATGAAACCCAATTATTATTTTTATTCCACTATTTGGAGTTTATGATGGATTTGAGACATCAAACAATGTTAAAGGTTTATGTTGAGATATTTTAGGAAGTTTTAGATTTTATTCTGTCAATACATTTTAGGAAGTTTCAAATTTTATTCCTATTGGTTTTAATTCTGTATATTGGCTGTACTTTAGTTTTATTACTAGCATATTAATCCCACAATCTCAGGGATTTGTTTCCTAGAACAGGATGTGCTTGTTTTCTAAATTATCCAATCAAAATATATATATATATATATATATATATATATATATATATATATATATGTACACGCATATATATGTATATATATATATATGCACACATATATATACACATATATATGTATATATATGCGCACACACACACACACATATATATATATATATATATATATATATGTAATGAGACTGAATAAGAGAAAAAGTAATTTCTTCTAATTTTAAGATGATATCAGAGCTCCTGATCCTTGGGAGTCTCTAATCATGTGGTTTAATTGCATGCAGCCTTCATTGCTGCCCCACCTAGGTTACATTGGGTAACACCAACAACAGCAAAGGAACTAAGAGGATTTCTAGGACTTTCAGGCTATTACAGAAGGTTCTTCTTCTTCTTGGACTATGAAAAGATTGCAGCCCCAATAACAGAATTGTAGAAGAAGGAGAAGGTGCATCACTGGATTAAAGTAACAGCAGCTGCAATTCAGAAACTTAAGCAGGAACACATATTTGCTCCGGTTTTGAGGTTCCCAGACTTCACACAACCTTTTACCATTGGGATAGATGTTTCTAGAGGAGCTATTAGGGTTGTTTTGTTGCAAAATGGACATCTGATTGCTTACATCAGCAAGACAATGGGACCAAAGTACAAGTTGTCTTATGCTTATGAGAAGGGATTTTATGCAGTTTTGTTTGCAGTTAAAAAATGGAAACACTATTTATGGAGGCAACATCTCATCATAAAGACTGGTAAAAAAAGTCTTCAGCACTTATTGTTACAGCCTCCATCTACTTTGATGCAAAATTGGGGTTTAGATAAACTTATGGGCCGCATATAATACAAAAAGGAAAGCGGAATTCAGAAGCAGATGCACTGTCACGGGTTTGCCATAATGCAAGTTTAGCTACAATACTACATTTTTCATCTACCTTAATGACTGAAGTCATTGAGTCTTGGAATGCAAATCCAAAATTACATAAATTGGTGGATAAGATTTGCAAAACAACCTTATAAGCAGTACACTTTTGATGGTACCTTGTTGAAAAGAAAAGGTAAGGTGGTCGTAGGTGTTCAACAAGGCTTATGAAACAAAATTCTAAGTCATTTCCATGATTCTCTCGTTGGTGGACATTCTGGAACTGAACTCACTAACTGAAGGATTAAAGAGCAATTTCATTGGAAAGGATTACAAAGGGATGTAAAGAGGTGGATGAGGGAATGTGTCATTTGCCAAAGGTTCAAAGCAATAAACTAGTCACCAGAAGGGCTTCTTCAACCTCTGCCTATACCTACTAGAGCATGGAAGTCAATCTCTATGGACCTTATCACAAGATTGCCTAACTCCAATGCGAAGAGTGTCACACTAGTAGTATACGATAGATTCACTAAATATACTCATTTCATAGCTTTAGGATACCCATTCAGTGCAATAAAAGTAGCAGAGTTATTCATGAACACAGTGGTGAGATTGCATGCATGACCAGAGGAAATTATTTCGAATAGAGATACAATCTTCTGGAACACCATCTGAAAAGGTTTGATGCAGTTATATGGTGTTAAGCTGTTACGACCCACAGCTTTCCATCCAAAAATTGAAGGACAAACTGAGAACCTAGCAAGTCATTAAAGGCTTACTTGAGATGTGGTAAAGGGAGTATGCTCAAACAGTGGACAGATCACTTAGCAATGACTGAACTACGGTATCATACAAAGTTTCATACAGCCACCCAGATGGCACCTCTTGAGGTTTTATATGGATACGTTCCTACAATTCCTAATTTGGTACATAATGGAGTAACTTTAATTGAGGCCATCAATTACACTGTGCGAACAAGAGAGCAGATTGGAAGAATGCTAAAAGAAAATCTCTGTAAATTTTATCTGTTTCTCTGTTTAAAAATAGGAATAATTCATGTTAGCCAACTTTTGACTTTTGACATTTTAAGAAGAGAAAAACCAACCACAAGTGTAAATTTACTTAAGTTTAAAAATAGCAGAATTTAACTGGCGTGAGAACAATTTAGGGGAGCAAAATCCAAATGAAACAGATAAAAAGTGTAATCGAGCCTACAGACAACTTCAAACCTATACACAAGTTTTTATCATAAGAGGAACAAAAAAGGATCCAGTAAGATATATAAAATAAGTTTGACACGGGTAAAAGTGAATATCAATCTTACGCTTGAAATAACAGTTGAAAGTAATGACTATATCCAGATAATTCATGTTAGCCATTCAAGAAGATTATCAGGACAAATGCTTAAATAACATTTTGAAAAGAGTTTCTCTCTAATCAGAAAGTAAAAGAAAACAGGTCCGTATGTATTATGTTATGCTTAAATCACAATACCATTAAATCAACATAAACACAATTCACAAATTTTGCTCAGAAGTCCTGGCAGTAACCATCCACAATCACAAGTATATTGTTTTAATATAAAACTTAATTTTAGTTAATTGGAATGACAGATGACAATATGGAAAATGAGACATCCTGAAATGAAAGAAATAAAACCAAAAGAGAAAGAGCATCTGAAAAAGCTTTCACTACTGTCAAATGTCAAAATTCTAGTGGTCATAAAATCAGCAAGAGGGACCCAAGAATGAAGTATTATTCAAAGTAACCAAGAGGCTAAAAACTTCTCTTTAACAATGATATTATCAATTTTGGTGCGCACAAGGGCAGCTGTGCTTTCTGTACGCATTTTTCATTCAAGTCAGTAAATTGTAATTGGCAGATGGTGTTGAAGAGCAATGCATTAGTTCACTATTGGGATGATTAGGCTATTAGGGCTATTGGGAATGAGAATTAGTGCTAAATTTCCATAATAACTAATTTATATGGTTTAAGCTCTAGAAAATACAATAAAAAGGAGACTTAAAGGAACATTACAGCTCGAGACAATGGATCATTAGTAGACTCTCTCAGATCAGCAATGCGTATTCTTGTTGGATCAGCTCTGGCACCAGCCCCTGTGGCGGATAGAACCTTCAAACCCCTGCGTACACATGCAGCAAGAAGTGCCACCTATGACAAATGACAAACCATGCAATGAAAGATCAAGCTTATGACAATAATATTTGGATATGAATGGCATGATTGTTAATAGTAAGGAGCACAGGATAGGAGAACAATTTTTATCAAGTTTTCCAAAGCCAACCAAGTCATATTGGCATATGTATTACCAATATAAATTATCCATCAGATCACATTCATATATGGATCCCAAAATGTTTCTATTTCACAAGTTAGAAGCTAAAGAATTGAAGGAAAGAAAAGTAAAAGATTATGAATATAAAACAACCATTAGTGCCTGATCATAATACCTCTCACAACAGGGGATTGAGGGATACCTATGTTATATGATAGAATGGCAGCATGAACTTGTAACAATTCAGTCAAGTAGAGAGTAATCTTTAGAGGATACCTTTGTATCAATGTTATCAATACAATCCAATACAAAGTCAGGGTGGCCTGAGAGAATTTCTTCTTCAGTGGATGAATCATATAATAACACTTTGGCATCTACTTGGCACTCTGGAAAGACAGATAAGAAGTACTCCTTAAGGCACTGAGCTTTCGAGATGCCAACATCTGCTCTTGTCGCAACAGCATGTCGATTTAGTGATGAAAGAGAAACCTTCTCATTTAACAAATAAATAAGTACAAAACTGTATGGAAGGCACAGGCTTACAAAAATTCTAGAGATGGGAAAATATGACAGCAAAAGATAGAACTACTTTATCTTTTTTTACTCTGTTTTACCAAATACAGCTTAATAATATTGTTAACAAGATTTTAGCTGCGATTCTTCAGCCATGCACTAAAGTAATTAACAATAAAGGCTCGTATAAATTGACATTTAACGTGAATAGAGTAACTACTAAAATACCATTCATGATAGCTAATAAGCAAAGAACCAAGTAACCCAAATCTTTTTTCCAATCTAAACTCCAGTTTCTTAAGTAAACTATAATAGTTGATAAATTTACATTTTTTAGTCTTTAAAGTAGTATATTCCGAAACTTATGAGTATTATGTAGCAATAACATTTAAGCACATAAAATACAGAACTTCCAGCCAAAATGAAGAAAGGAAGCTGTAAATAACATTGATATTAGAGTCATAACATCCATATCACAATGTAAATAAATAAAACTTCACAGTTTGTGTTAGGGGTTGGAAGGTGTATGAGAGAAAAAAGGTTTAGGAGAGAAGGAGAAGACCGAACGGTGGAGGAAGGAAGACCAAACTGAACGGTGAAAGGCGGGGGAAGTTCAGGCCGAACGATGGAAGACAGGGAGGAGTTGAGCCGAACGGCCAAAGGCAGTAGCGGAGCGATGGGGAGCAGCCGACCAGTTGAAGAGTGACTATCCTAACTGGGACAACAGTCAGTTAGGATAGGCGGAAAGTAATTATAGTAAATAGAGCAATATCCTAGGAAAATATTGTTAATTACGGTAATTAGAGCAGTATCCTAGGGAAATATTGTTAATTACGGTAATTAGAGCAGTATTCCAGGGAAATACTGTTAATTGTGATAATTAGAGCAGTATCCTAGGGAAATATTCAGTATAAGTTAATTACAGTAATTAGAAGTGTACCATACGGACCGGACGGTCCAAGGAAGACCACGTAGGATCAACCTAACCGGACGGTTTCACTAAGACCGGCCGACAGGTTATCTGGGTCATTAAGACCATGATCAAGGTAAGTAGTGATTAGAGCTATTGGGCTAAAATTGGATAGTGATTAACTTTTCACTAATCCCAAGCCCATGACAAAAACTATAAATACAGGTCAAAGGTAAGTGGTAGGTACGTTGCATTTACTGCACATTTATTACTGTTCTATTGAATTGCCGAACGGTTCATACACTGACTTTGGCATCGGAGGATCTTTGACAGGTTCCCTCCCGGACAGAAGAGCAAGACAACGGAGCCTGGAGCGAGACCGGATAACAAGAAGGCAAAATTGTGAAGGAGTTTGGTGACTCAGCCCCATAACCGAAACAAGAAATATATCCTAGGAAAATAATAATTATAAATAAAGCCCTGATGCTATGGTTTAGGGCATGCTTTTGATTATTGAGTTTTGTAAAGGAGGTTATGCTCCCTAGTGACTGGAGGAGGTTATGCTCCCAGTTATTGTTTGCTTTCTTTGATTCAGATATTTCTATCAATAAAAGAGGTTTATTCAGTTACTGTTCTTTCGATTTACTGTGAGAGTTGAGGGTTATCTTTCTACCTACGATCGTGGTTAGTTACGTCTCCAACACGGATACATAACAATTGGTCCGACCTGCCGGATCGATAGAAGGGAATGAAAGACAACATGGAGGGACGGATGAATGCAGTCGAGGGGAAGCTAGAGCACATAGGGCTGAAACAGGAGAAGATGCAAATGTCCATAGGGGGAGTGGAGACGGAGGTGGCGGCAATCCGCAAAGATTTGCAAGAATTGATGAGGATGATGGGTGGTTGAGACCGATCACTAGATGGTAAACCGGATGGTAGCCAAGGGTCTATCAACGGGTAAAGGAGGGACCATCGGGATGAAGATGAAGGCGAGAAGGAGAGTGGGGTGCAGGAGCAACCCAACTGGAGGAAAAGGGTAGAGTTACCCACGTTTGAGGGGAATGATCCGTTAAATTGGATCAATAGGGCTGATAAATATTTTGAACTACAAGAAGTGTCCGAGGAAGAAAAGGTGCGCCTAGCCTACATCAGCATGGAGGGAAGTGTCGGATAGTGGTTCAGATTTTGGAGGAAGCAGACCAATGACCGCTCGTGGGCGAATCCGAAAGAGGCGATAGTGGTACGGTTTGAAGGAAGAAACCGGGGGTCAATTTTCGAAAGACTGGCAGCTAGTAAGGAAACGAGATCCGTGGAAGAGTATATCCAAGATTTTGAAGCCTTGGTGGGACAGATGAGGGGAGGGGCCGAAGAGCAGCTGATGGGATACTTCATGGCAGGATTACAGGAGGGGATTTGTAACCGCGTACGGTTGCTTGATCCACAAAAGCTGATGACCGCCATGAGAATGGCAAGGGACGTGGAGGAGATTCACAGGGGCACGAAGGTTGGGACTGGAAGCATGAGCAAGAATCAGTCCTGGGGGAAACCGAGCGGTGCAGTAGCGAGGATGGAGTCCGGTCGGCCTAACCAGAGCCGAGCGGAAGCTGCAAGGGAGAACCAAACGGGGGTCACGGAGAGTGTGGGGTCAATAAGGAGGGACGAAACACAAGGGAGTGGGACAGGCCGAACATTTCCCGACAACAAGGGAAGGAACGTGAGGAATCTACCCTATGATGAATTTGTGAAACGGAGAGAAGAAGGGAGGTGCTTCAGATGTGGAGGACGTTCAGTCCAGGCATCCAATGTCCGGAGAGGAGTCTTCGGATGACTATACTAGTCGAGGATGAGGATGACGAGGAAGCTGAGCCCGAACCCGAGCAGATGCAGATGGAGTTATCGGCCTTCTCGGCTGGAGGTCTCACCCAGCCAAAAATGATGAAATTACATGGTCGGATAGGGGAGAAGCAGGTGGTGATCTTGATAGACAGTGGCGTTAGCCACAACTTCATAAGCAAGGAATTGGTGAAGGAACTGGGGTTACCCGTGGTAGACACTCCCCCATATCGGGTGAGCTTGGGAGATAGGCAGAAAAAGAAGACGCGAGGGTGTTGTGAGGAGGTAGTAATTGGCCTGGGAGAAGTAGAGGTAACCGAACGATTCCATCTATTCGAGTTGGGCAGAGTGGATGTAATTCTGGGGTAGAATGGCTCGCCAAGCTAGGAGAAGTCACCCTGAATTGGAGGGAATTGACCAATGTGTTCGGTCAAGGAGAAAGGAGGGTGACCATAAAAGGGGACCCTACTTTAGCTCGGAGATTGGTGGAACCAGGGGCCTTATGCAAAATGACCGAAGTAGAAGCCTAGATGCTGGTGTGGGAGCTAGGGAGTACTTGGAAGGGCGAGGAAGGAGGGCCGTTCGGTCAGGAATTGACCGAGAAACAGAAGCAGGCATTGGATCGGATTTTGGATCAGTACTCAGGGGTATTCGACGAGATCGTAGGATTACCTCCCGACAGAGCCATGGTGCACCGTATACCTCTCAAGGAGGGAGCAAACCCCGTCAATGTGAGACCATATAGATACCCCCATGTGATGAAAGGCGAGATAGAGAAACAGGTGACGGAGATGCTCAAGACAGGAATAATCCGACCGAGCACCAGTCCATACTATAGTCCAGTTATACTAGTTAAGAAGAAGGATGGCAGCTGGAGGTTTTGCGTGGATTATAGAGCCTTGAACCGAGCAACTGTACCCGACAAGTTTCCCATTCCGGTGATAGAGGAATTATTGGATGAATTAAGGGGAGTTAGGTATTTCTCTAAAGTAGATTTAAAGGCCGGATAGCACCAGATTTGGATGGGAGAAGGGGATATTGAGAAGACGGCCTTCAAGACTCACCAAGGCCATTATGAATTCATGGTGATGCCGTTCGGTCTTACTAACGCACCAACAACCTTCCAGAGTGCGATGAACGGTCTGATGCAGCCCTATCTACGAAAATTTGTGCTATTATTTTTTGATGACATATTGGTGTATAGCCGAACGTGGGAGGAGAATTTGGAGTGTATCGGGTTAGTGTTGAGGAAGCTGGAGGAGAACAGTTGGGTGGCTAACAGGAAGAAATGCGAATTTGGCAGGACCTAGATAAGATATCTGGGGCTTTTGATCTCAGAAAGCGGGGTGGAGATGGATCAGGATGAGGTGAAGGCAGTGATGGATTGGGAAAGACCCAAGACGTTGAAAGCCTTAAGGGGGTTTCTGGGCTTGACGGGGTACTACAGGCGTTTCATGAAGGATTATGGGAAGATTGCCAAACCATTGACCAAACAGCTTAAAAAGGGGCAGTTCACATGGACCGAGCAAGCTGATGTGGCCATGACTCGATTGAAGGAGGTCGTGACTACTGCACCAATACTGATTCTACCTGACTTTGACCAACCTTTCCATATTGAGTGTGATGCTTCGGGAGGAGGAGGAGCGGTTCTCACTCAAGGAAAAAGACCCATTGCTTTCTTCAGCAAAGCATTGTCGGAGGGATCGTTGAATAAATCGGCATACAAAAAGGAACTCATGGCTCTGGTCATGGCCATACAGCACTAGAGACCCTATCTCTTGGGCCAAAGATTTGTGGTTCACACGGACCAAAGGAGCCTCTGATACCTATTAGAGCAACGCATCACCACTCAGAACCAGCATAATTGGATCTCAAAGCTCCTGGGATATGATTTTGAAATTGTGTATAAAACAGGGGCTACCAACAGGGTTGCAGATGCTCTATCTCGAAAAAAAGAGGAAGGTACGGAGGATGAGAAGGAATTAAGGGTGGTGGCCAGGCCTTATTGGCAAGACTTTAGAGAGATTCTAAAGGAGGTTGAGGCGGATGAAGCTTTGAAGAAGGTAATGGAAGATCTCGAGAAGGACCCCAACTCACACCCATCTTTTACCATGGAGCATGGCAGACTGCACTACAAGGGGAGACTGGTGATCTCGACTCAGTCCGCCTGGGTTCCTAAGCTAATAGGTGAGTTCCACATGACTAGACGGGGGGCATTCAGGGGTATACCATCACTTTACTGGATAGGGATGAAGAAAGTAGGTAACTGATTTCGTTGCAAGCTGCCTGGTGTGCCAACAACATAAGTACCTGTCATCTTCTCCACAGGGGTTGCTACAACCCTTGCCCATACCCAACGCTATTTGGGAGGAAGTAAGCATGGATTTTATAATCAGGCGGTGGGTAATGTTAGGGGTTGGAAGGTGTATGAGAGAAAATGGTTTAGGAGAGAAGGAGAAGACCGAACGGTGGAGGAAGGAAGATTAAACCGAACGGTGAAAGGCAAGGGAAGTTCAGGCCGAACGATGGAAGACAAGGAGGAGTCGAGCCGAATGGCCAAAGGCAGTAGCGGAGCGATGGGGAGCAGCCGACTGGTTGAAGAGTGACTATCCTAACTGGGACAACAATTAGGATAGGCGGAAAGTAATTATAGTAAATAGAGCCATATCCTAGGAAAATATTGTTAATTACGGTAATTAAAGCAGTATCCTAGGGAAATATTGTTAATTACGGTAATTAGAGCAGTATTCCAGGGAAATACTATTAGTTACGGTAATTAGAGTAGTATCCTAAGGAAATATTCACTATAAGTTAATTACAGTAATTAGAAGTATATCCTAGGAAAATAATAATTATAAATAAAGCCCTCACGCTATGGTTTACGACATGTTTTTGATTATTGAGTTTTGTAAAGGAGGTTATGCTCCTTAGTGACTGAAGGAGGTTATGCTCCCAGTTATTGTTTGCTTTCTTTGATTCAAATATTTCTATCAATAAAAGAGGTTTATTCAGTTACTGTTCTTTCGATTTACTGTGAGAGTTGAGGGTTATCTTTCTACCTACGATCGTGGCTAGTTACGTCTCCAACACGGATAGGTAACAGTTTGGTGGCAACGAAGTTTTGTAGATGACACATTAAACATTAAGGAGAGAATCAATCTGAGAAAAAACCTGGTCAAAGTCAACAAGAAGAAGCTTGCCAATCCCTGATCTCAAGAGCATAGTAGCAGCATGACTACCGACACCTCCAAGACCAATGACCACTACATATGATCCAGTCACTTTTTGCTGAGATTCAAAGCCAAAAAACTGAATGTTCCTAGTTACGGCATAAAAAAATCCAAAAAACAATTTGATTAACAGAAGTCCAAGAAAAGATAGACATATCAAGAAAGTACCATCCATATACGTTTGATGTAGATAATGTTGAGTAGAATAGATATATGCATACACACACACAAATATATATATATATATATATATATATATATATATATATATATATATATATATATATATATATATATATATATAATGACAACAATTGTAAAATGGGCATTTAAGCATTGCAGGAGATGTGTTGGTAGTCCCAAAAATAAAAGAGAAGAAATATTCCACCAGTCAAACTAACCTCTTTTTTTTGGTTTCTTCTTATCTCAGTAATTCACATCAAGCAATGAAAATTCTGCCTTGATGGCAAAAAGTTGTCTTTCAAAATAGAATCAATGTAATAATATTTCATAGGTTATCCATGATATTGGGAGTTGTGGGACAACATGTAAAGTGCAAAATTTCTATGCAAGGAAAAAATATTTCATGCCATTTCCAACCTGCATTAAACATCAAACAGTAACTATAAAAACTAGCACCAAGCATAGTCCAACTATTTTGGTAATTGACGCATGAGCTCTAAATCTTCTTAGACCGCCAAAAGATCTCACAGTCTAATTGAAACAATATTGCAGGTGCTTCTTAGATCATTTTTTACCAATTAACTCAACAATGTAGAACACAGTTACAGTCAGAAATAAGTTCAGAGAAAATGCTAAATTAAATTTATTGGCAACCACTTGCAATACCTAGTTAGCTGTTCTGAAACAATCTCATCTTTCAGAAGATCTTCGTTAACCACCCTATCATTTTTCTTTCCAGAAATAGAGCATCCCTCAACACCTGCATGAGACACAAAGTCCAACACTTATAAGGACACTTAGAGAAGCAGTCTTATTAATTTCCCGACGTGAAAGTAGGATTAAGTAGATAGGAGCATTAGTCACATTGAAACTTGTTTCTAACAGGTTTATACAGTCTGCATTTGTATCGGTAGTTAGCCTGACTTCCTATAAAAGAGAATATAAATGATCTAACAAGTCAATTATAGTCTATTAATAATTAACATAGGAATTCAATAAAACTATCTGAAATCTTAGAGAAAAAACACGGGAATAACTACTTGTAGTACTTGAAATTGGTTAGTTAATACTTTAAGGGATAGATAATAACATTTAGGATACATGGGTAACAGAACAAACTAGCCAAAGTCTATAAAAAGCACCTCTCACCCTGAGCAAAGACACTCAACTCTAAATGCTCTATCTAGAAAACCTAAAATACAATATCAAGGTACTTTTGGCCAGAAAAACATTGAACGATGACCTCAAACTAATACATTTACAAGGAATACCAGTTCTACAATAACTAAGATTTAAGGAACTGTCTTACGAATGCAATTTTTTTTTTCCTTTTGCTAATTATAAAGTAAAGAAAAAAAAAATGCAAAACCCATTACCTACTAAACAAACTATAAAACTTGGTATTTAAATTCTATCTCCTCATATCTCCGTTTCATTCCTCTCTATTTCCGCTGAAACAAACATAGGACAAGAAACTAACCATTGACATGTGTGTCACTAATTGCAACTTCAACTCTCCACTATTGATGAGTGATGAGTATGCGAGTGAATGTGCAATTTTTATAATCAAAGATTTTAATTAGGCAAATACCGAAAGGGAGACGTTCAGAAGCAGGAATAAATAGAGTCATCATAACAAAAGAAGTGGAGACAAATTGGTCAACAGCCATTCACTGCACTGTTAAAATCCATTCTTTCAGGCCACTTACCATTGAGATCAGCCGGAACATTCTTACTGCACTGCGATACACCTCTTCTGCAAACATCACAGCAAGCATTCAGTAGCATCCAAAGTACAGTAAAAAAAAGTATCCCTTTGCTCAATGACTCTAAAGTTAAACAACTTGATCCAACCAACCCATCACCTTTTACGACACTCAATTATCGCAAAGTTTCAAATTGTAAGCAATAACGTTGTTTTTGCACCAGCCCTTCCTTTGTGGGTTCCAACAACCAAAGGACCAGTCAGTATACACACATACATATACACACAAACACACACACATATATATATATATATATATACACACATACATACATATGTAAGAAAAAAAAAGTAGTTCAGCTCAGATAGTTAACAAGAGGAGATTAAAAGGGTAAAGAAGAAGTTGCATACTTTTGAGATTGAAGAAGCCTAAGAAGAAAGAAGGTAGATACAGAGCCCAAGAGAGCTCCTCCTCCCACCAATGCCAAATATTTCCCTCTGTCCATTTTCTCTCTCCTTGCTAAAACCCCCTAAACACAACTAATTCTAGAGGTTTTATTTCGGGTCCAATTAACCGGGTCGGGTTAAATTACCCTGTTTCAATTCGGACCCTTGTCTCTTTTTTCGACGTAAATTGAAAATTTTGAACAACAATAATATATAAAACAAGGGTTCAACAATTTCTTGGGTGTGTTGAGGGTTCCGTTTGTTGCGTTTTCAATCTTTTCCCCTTACGCCACATTCTTCTTCTG
This sequence comes from Vigna angularis, assembly GCF_016808095.1. NCBI lineage: Eukaryota > Viridiplantae > Streptophyta > Magnoliopsida > Fabales > Fabaceae > Vigna > Vigna angularis. Next base: position 26,788,724 of record NC_068976.1, read on the forward strand.
CTTACGAGCAGGAACATGGATGCTCCGGACAAGAAGAAGGCATTGTCTCGTGTTAGCTTTAGTTTTAAGAAGAAAGGGAAGTACCCTGTATTCCCCCTAGTGAGGTTTGCACTTCTTCACGCATCTATCTCTAACTTCAATTTTCCTTTTTTTTTTCTTCTTACAACTTTGCTTATGGAAGTGATTATTTGTTACCTTATGTTGATTTAATTGCAAACACAGCCGTCATGATTTTTTTTCTAAGTTTTTTGTTCTTTACTTGTGAATGACGCACTAGTCTCTAAAAACCTTCTGCTTATGCATTGAGTTATGTCCGTTTTTGGATTTGGTTGATTTTCTGGTAAAATGTGTTGGCAGCTATGTTTGAGTATACAACTTGAAAGTATTATTTCTCAAGATGTGTTTCATTTTGTATGCTATAGCCTGTTTAGATAAACTGCTTATAGAAGAGGGAAATAAGAAGGGAGAATATATTTAGCTTTTTCATGTTGTGCATTTTATATTTTGGAGAAGTTCATTGCAAAGTGATTCTGTAAATGTCATGTGTACTAGTTGATTTTAACTTATACCTAAGATGATTTTGACTTTCCTGTGTTTATGTAATTACAGGTATAATGAACTTCGGCAGCCTGTTTGCCAGGTATGTGGTGTGGTTATGTTGGAGCCTATACGTTCACACCTGGCTTCTCCTGAGCATCACGAGGTAATGAATGGTATTTGGTTAGTTTATGCTTGAATATTTAAACATCTCTCTGTGCTATTCTCAAAACTCCTGACTTACGTTTAGATGCTCCTATCATATGATTTGTTGAAGAGTACTTTCTTATATCGTTTTTTTCCCCTTTGTTGTTTCCCAACCTCCCTCGCCCCCATCGAAAATGAGCTTATATTTTGGCATGATTATTATGGGCAGGAAATGAAAAAACGGAATACTAATACTACTGCATCGGCTGACCATAACAATGCAAAGCCACTTACTGGTACCAACTCTCCCAAGGCTAATAGAGAACAACCTCAAGATACAGAACACCAACTGCCAGAATGTTCACAAAATGTGCTTCAACATCAGTCACTGTCGACGCTTCCAAGAGATTTTTGTGATGACAGTGGTAAAATAAGGACAAGATCTGGTACGAATTTGGTTTAGAAAATGAAGCTTTATGTGTTTTCTCTTGTGCACTAAATCATAGAGAGTTGCAGTTGCATCCCACACTACTGATAGTGATATTTTTTCATGCATACATCTTTTGTGCAAAGATATATAATATCTAGCATTTAAAATTACTGGTGTGATTCTTTATTTTTCTCTCTGGGTTCCAATTCTTTTGTCACATAAATGATAGGGAATTTCCTAGACTGGAGTCTCTTTTTTGGGGTCTCATTGGCAATGTTCATTGGACTTTTTCAAATCCTTTTTCCAATTTCTTACTCATTTGTTATCTTAAAATTCTTTCCATCTTTGGATCCCCATCTGTGGAATGCTCTATTTAAGGCATAATCTTGCATTTGCCTAGGTACTTCACTGTTTTAATCAGAAGCAGTACTTTTATCGTCGTGACCTTGGTGTCAAAGCCATGACTTGAAGACATGAAGTTTGAAAACCTTTTCTGAAGTCTGAAAACTAATACTACCTAATACTCCCTTCAACGAGGCTGGTATGTCTCCACACCCACCAAGTGGAGCTTTTTGGTGCTTACAAAAACGAAAGAAGAATTGAAAAACTTTTCCAATTTACCTAAATAATTTTTATGGCATTTTTCATTAAATATCCAAAGGCTGAAACTTTCTCCCTTTGGCACATCCAATATAATTCATGCATTTTATTTCAACATTTTTATCATATATTTAACCGAAGTCATTTTCTTTGTAGTTTCAAAAGTAACCGAAATGATGGACCCTCCTAAAGATCAAGAATACGGGGAATCCAACAACGGCTGTGTAAAGGTGAAATCCAAGATTTCACATTCCATCCATGAATCATTTACATCTTCAAGACGTGGAAGACCACGAAAAACGAAGGTAGTTGCCATCCAAAATCTTTGAAATATTCCATAAAATTCACTGCATTGGCTTCTGATGAAATTCTTCTTGCTCCCAGCCTACCAAGTTCATAATCAACCAGACTCCCAATCCCCCATCAACACCCCGGAGATCCAAAAGAATAAAGCATGTGGCAGATAGAAGTGCTGACAATGTGCCTGAAGCATCGTCATCTGAGGAATTATTGAAGGACAAACTAATTGCATTACTGAAGGTAAAATTACTTACATCACTACTTGTCAAAGTACCTCTACTTCTTAATCACTATAACATTTAATTCTATCATAACAGAGGCGTACTGCAGAGAGTTCCCTAGTCAATGGCAAAGAGAGTTTCCAAGTAGATGGCAAAGAGAGTTCCCCAGTAGATGACAAAGAAGCCTCTTCGGATATCGACCCCTTAGTAATCTACAAAAGAAAAAGACTACCTCGGAAGCGGTATTATGGTCAAACGAGCAAGACTACAAAGAAAACTGCTCCCAGAAAGGTTCCAACTGCTGCAATTACTAGCTCTACTACTGGTTTACCCCCTCATCATGATCCTCCTGCAGCTGCTCCAGTCAATGTTGATACTCCTCACGTTGAAAATACAAATACTGCTGAGCCAATATTCAGTGAAAGACTTGTCGAAGAGGTGGAGAAGGTTAACCCTGCCCCAGCCAATGCACAAGAGCAGGTTGCTTCCAGCAAGGCTGAAGATTCTCCAGATCAAGTGGACCCAAAGGCTGATGAAGTCTCTTCTGGAAACACCCCACTCGATGTAGAAGCCATAGACAAAATGATCGAAGATGACCCTTTGAGTGCCATTGAAAATATCCTGACGGGGAAGGTTTCCATTTTTTCCAAAACTCCACAATCTGCTACTCTGTCAGAACCATCAGAAGCTCAAAGCTCCCCTACAGATATTCTGTCAAAAGAGCTAAAAGACTTGATGCAGACGTTCAGCTTAGGTGATTTTGTTACAGACTATGAACAATTATCAAAAGTCCTACTTATTCTTGAAGAGTTGCAGAAGAATGAGAATTTACTTTCTCTTGCCCAGCAAACATTCATGAGGACATTCAGACTCTTCTTCAACAGTGCTGTTGCTCACCACAAAGAATCTTGTACAGTTGGAATAAAGAAAGTCAAGTTGAACCGAGCTAAAGAAGATATACTTCACAAACTGCAAGAAACTAAACATGCACAAGAGCAAATCACAACGTCCATTTCAATTGCCAACATCAGGGTCAATGAAATATCTTCTTCTATTGAACAACTTGAAGAACAATTATCTAAACTGAAGGAAGAGAGAGAGACCTTTCAGTTGGCTATAAATGAAGGCGAGAAACAAAGGGAGACATTGAAGAATGATAGCATCTTATGGGCTCACCATACTAAAGACCTGGTTTTTGATCTTGCAGGCATTGAGGCAAAAGAAAAAGCCCTTCGACAGCAACTTGAAGCAGACAAAGATGCATATAACCAATTTAAGGCATCCTTTCCTTTTTAATTTACATCTGAACTAGTTGTAGTAATAATTAATTACAATGTTATGTTTAATTCTGTATTAGACCTGGTTAAGTGCAGAACTGTAGAATTATAACTTGGTTACAAAATCAGTGGACGAAAATTTAACGATTTCAAAATGTAATGTCATGTTAATATTGTATTACTTGTCACCTTAAACTATTTGGTTGTCATTACTTCATGAAATCTACGTTTCATGTCTACTTTTGTTTCCACCCGCTATCACTTTAAAATTCGATATGTCACATTATCTTTTTATTTATAGAAAACTTATAAAGTATTTTGAACAAACTAACTAGAATTTATCCCGTTTAAAGAACTCTAACATCAGGAAGATTATTTGAAAATATTTTCTCCATATCAAATGGCATGTTGATAAGTTTAGTATTTAGTATGCAGCTAGAAGGTTACCTTGCAAAGCAATATAACAAAACATTGTCATTAGGTAGGATTATTTTGAGTTAAATATTTTGTAGTCCCTAGACTTGAAATAAAATTATAATTCGCTTATATCTCAATTTTGATACAAAACTCTATACTTGTAGGGATGATGATGAATTTTTACCTTAAAAATGAATATAAAATAATGAAATTTATTCTCATTCTGTTAGTTTTCATTCTTAAACACAATCTTGTTTAATTAGATTATTTAGGGTAATCGCGGATAACCAAAAAACATTATTAAAAAGTATTAATAAATTTAAGTGACAATGTTTTTATATATTAACAACGACATGAAAAACTAATAATTAATTAAGTAAAAAAAATTCAAATAAAACTCTTTTAAAACATAATATTATTAATATCCCTTTATTATTATTTTTCATTATTGAAAAAAAAAAATGAGACGTGGATACATTTTCCTGATAAATGTGAGGATTGTGAGTACAATATATAATCAGGCATGCTCAACTGAATAATTTCTCGTTTAAAATGAAAAAATCTTTGCCACCTTAATCTTTCCTCATAAATATCATTGAACTGAATCCCTCTTCGCCTCTTCTCTCTGAAATTAATGTATAAATAAAATGAACATGCATGTTTTCTTCCATGACTATATCTCATGCATGCAACACAGTAATCTTTTCTCATAAATATCATTGAACTGATTCCCTCTTCACCTCTCTTCTTTGAAATTAATGTATAAATGAACATGCACCTCTCTTCATCACATCTAACTCTTCCATTCGTTTTCAGAGTTAACTCTTTCCACAAAATCTTCTTCATACACAATGCTGTGGACAACGACACTCACCAAGAGCACGTGCATTCTCATTTTTTTCTTAACAGCAGCTTTTGCAGCCACCGACATGGTTGTTGGGAATCACCGTAGAATCCTTCAGTATACTGATAATGCCAATGACGAAAATAATCATTTTCACATATCTGATATATTCAAAAAACCTGACATTATCGTCTACGTAACCATCGGTCTTCTGTTTCTGACCTTTATCGGCCTCTCCTTATGTCGCTACCTTCGCTCCAAAAAGGATGCCCCTGCGCCACGACCACGATCACGATCACAACAGTGATCCACTATATCGAATTCAATAAATGTTTTTGGGATAACTTTTTGTTTTCTTATGATTTAAATGATTAGTGAGTAATTTTCTGATTACTTCATATCATTGCAGACTTCTCCTTATTAATGAAATAGTATTTCTAATTTCTTTTTATTACTCCAAACTCTTGTGTCAGTGTGTGCTCTAACTGTTCCTAAGAAAGAATAATGTAGGATGAGATACTTTACATAAGATATTTTTCATCATGTAATGATTTGAAATTTGGATTGGATCTTTGATCATCCTGTGTTTTTACTTTTATTTTTATTTTTGTTGTGGTGTGTACTTTTAAGAAGTTTCTTTTGATTTTACTCAGGTGATTTGTAAATTGTGATAGTATGGAACTGATTAGGATAAATTTCCAAATGATTCCATTAATTTTTAAATTTCAAAGGAATTATTTTATGTTCACCATTTTTCCTTCCGTGATTTTATATTATAAAACATAATTAATATTGATGAAAAATTAAAAGGTTTTTATCGTGTTTCTTTCTGTATTTACCGTTAAATAATTTATGAAAAAGGTTTGGTGACAAAACAAATGAAACTCTGTTACAATAAGATTTTAATCTTCACGATGAAAAATCAACACACAAATTCTTGAATCATAAATAAAGTTACATGAAATATTTACTCAAAACTATAAAATAATAATAATAATTGTTTCGGTTTATGGGATCGATATTAACTCAACTTTCACATAGAGTTTTCAAGTTCCAAGCTTAGGTTAGAGTTTTATCTTCAAATGCTAAAGTTAGTGTTTGTCTGTATGTTGTAAGAATAAATGCGTAGTAAAAGGTAATCAATTACCTGGATATCAAACGTGTATTTATAGATTTTGGGATATGTTTATCATTAGTTCTGGTCTAATTACGGTCCAAAGAGTGATAATTTGACTTAGAGTTGACGTAATTATTCTTGTTGCTAATTTTGTTTGTCTGGCCTAGCGACCCACCAATCGTCTTTCATAGAATCAAAAGGGTTTTTGACTGCTCGGTGTAATGCCCCAATTTTGGAATGTCATAGGTTTACTTAAACTTTTAAAAACTTAATTCTGATACCATTGCAGAATACAGATTAAATAAAAACTTCTATTTATTTTAACTAAATTGAAAAAACTTCATAAATCAAATGTAACTATGAAGCGAATACATAATTTCATTACAAAATTATTAGTATTGAAATTCAAACCCCATAATTCTCCTACGTATCTCACCACTCAATTTCGCTTTAGCTACATCTGTAAAAACATCTACTCCCGTATAAGTATGATCATCGCAGGTGGAAACCAGAACCACAACATGCAAGGATAAACTAATAAAAACAAGTCATATAAGCATACATAAGTACTAAACAACTACTTAAAATATGTCCTCTAAACAATATATATCTTAAGATACTTACACATATCTTCACATGACATCACATACAACAGAAGGCCGAATGTCACCTCCTACCACTCTTTTAAAGAGCTTCACCAGGCCGGTACACTTTACCACACCATTAAACCACAACATTTTCCACCACTCTCTTAGAGCTTCACCGGGCAAGTACACTACTTCCCACCACTCTTCCAGAAGCTTCACCAGTCAAGTACACCGCCTCCCACCACCGCTCTATTCTTAAAGAGATTCACCAGCCGATACACTTTACAACACCATTAAACCACAACATTTACCACCACTAAAAAGAAAAGTTAAGCAGCATATGTCCCTCCAAGGTTCAAACTCACTATCTTGTAACTCACCCAGATAAGTAACCAACAAACAACCACTAGGCCAATTCAATTTCACACATATTACACGGCAAATACTATTATTTAATATATTTCACACATTTTACAAAATTAATTAAAAAAATTATAATTAATTTTTATTTACTCATTCAACACTTTTTAACCCACAAACACACTATCATAATAATTTATCTTAGTATTAAAATATAAATAAATAAAAATATATTTTATTTTTTATTTTTTACGTGTTTCACACTTGTTAATCTCTTTGGCAAGTGCACTAAATCGTTCAAGTAATAAACCGTGGTAAGACCAGGTATCGTTTTTCCAAGAGACTCGTAATACTAGAAAATTGTGCGATTAACAACTCATCTAGACTCAAGAACAACTCATCATTTAAGAATATGTGCAAAAAGATAAATTCACAAGTAATTACAAGGTTGAACTTTGGTATTGAAGACACTTGGAAATGGAAAAGACTAGAAATGGTATGAAATGACATTATTAAGGTTAGTTTTCACCAATGCACTCTTGTGTATAACTAATTTCATCTCCTCTCTATCAATTTACTAAAGTCAATCCACTAAAACACTCTAGCCCTAATCCCTTAGGTGAAAGAGCCTAGGTTTTCCTTATCAAACTCCAATCCCTTGGACAATCTAACAAGCAAACCCGCATTAAGAACTAGGATCTAAGACAACATGTGAATCATATCCCATCCCTGGCTCAATGACCCACAAGGACTCTTGTTTCAGTTCAAGATTTCATATCCCATCCCTGGCTCAATGAAACCCCAAAATCAAGTCATGAACGTCCCCATTACATGCAAGCTTTAAGATCGGAAACAAGAATACTAGTAATAGATAGAAAAGGCATTTATAAATACGAAACAATCATTCATTACACAAGAGTTCATAGGCTACATCTAACCCTAACAAGATGAATTTGGTTCTCCATTTCCATGGAGAACCCTAAAGCTTACAAACATGGAAAATCGAAGAAGAAGGAGACCCAAAGGAAGAGGAAGAGATGTTCCCACAAGCTCCTCGCGTCCTCCATGAGCTTCAGACATGAAATCGCGCCTCCAAAGAGCCAAAGACCCTTTTTCTTTTTGCCTCGTGAGTATATATACTGTCCGAATTCTCGCTTAAGCTAAATTATTCTCGCTTAAGCGAGAATAAACTTCTTGGAGAAGATAGTCATTCTCGCTTAAGCTAAATTATTCTCGCTTAAGCGAAAATGACTTTTAAATCAATGACTTCTTGGATCACCGAGGCTCTTCAATGTAATGGAGGATCTTTCTAACATCGAAATAGATCAAAAAAACAAGGGATTAGAGTATTATTTACGTAATGTAGCTCAAAATATAGATAAATACTAAAACTAAATAAAAGAGAGGATTTAAGCAAGTAATAAGCTAAAGAAGAGTTAATTTTGCTACTAAAATGATGCTTAGATAATGGTAAGAATTAGCATTATCAACACTCAGCCTTTAACTAGACAGACATAATGTACAACTTATATTAAAACACAATCGGTCAAAACCACCAAAAGCTCAAAGCTCCCCTACATATATTTTGAACTAGTTGTAATAATAATTAATTACAATGTTATGTTTAACTCTGTATTAGATCTAATTAAGTGCAGAATTGTAGAATTATAACTTTGGTTACAAATCAATGGACAAAAATTTAACAATTTCAAAATGGTAATGTCATGTTAATATTTTATTACTTATTATGACATACACCCTAGCCATGACCAAGCACACTTAAAAAGAGTTGGATTCATATGTGAAAGGTGGGTATGAACTCTTATCATCATGGGTCATCAACATGTTCTTAGTAAATTAGGTGTATTTTAGACCTTGTATTAAGGGTCCAATAGTATATGATTTCCTTTTAGCTTTGTATTAAGGACCAAGTATTGTATGGTTTGTAATCTTATCTTGATGGAGGGTGTCCCACCGTGGAGCATGATGGTTACATGACAAGCTCTTAGTAAGAGTTTTTTTAAGAAGGAAGTGACCACGTGTCTTTTTCTAAGTGGAGAAACTCTTGCTAAAGTGGATTGTCATAACTTAGGTTGAGTGAGCCCATATAAAAATTGTGCTTTATTGTTTTTCTTCTTTAAAAGCTTTTGTTAAGTTTTCTATGTCATCGTCTAAAGCATACTCTTATTTAGTAATCCTTTGAAAACTCATCAGACACCTCTTGCAAAAATTTGGAAAATATTATTCACCCCCTTTAATGTTTTTCTGTGTATTTCACTTTTTTAGCTCAACACCTGATGGATTAACATATTAGGGTTTTGTTTAACGTTTTTTTACTTAACTCAAAAAATAACGGGTACCAGCAAGTGTTTGTTTAACATTTTTTAGCTTGACGCCTAATGTTCATGGTTCGTAATAAGTTCTTTTGATGTGTTTCTTCCCTTCATCACACTTTTAAGGCTTCAACTTTTTACTAGTCACTAATTTTGTCCTTCTAGAAATATGGATCTTCAATCTCAACTTTTATTTCTTTAACAACCCATATCTTTGACCATTTTTCTATTCATCTTCTGCAATAATCTTCAACTTGGGTTGACAAAACTTTATGGGTTGGCCTGGTTTGAATCTAATTTCTTCATTCATAGTACCATGATGATCATGTCAATCACCCTTTTTGTTTAGTTGGGTGATTCTATTGACTTGATTTACTTCATTGACCATTCTTTGCACTGATGTCTCTCTCTTCTCGTTGTTAGATTGTGAAGAGAAACCCCAAGCAATTTGTTCAACTTCAAACACATTGAATTTCACCTCTCCATCTTGACTTCTTATTTTCAATTTTCCACCATTAACATTTAACATACTTAACACTTTCTCTAATACTATGAAGTATTTTGTCAACCAACTTTAAACATCTTGAACTATCAATTAAGGGTGTGAGCACAACATTGTACTTGGAAAGACTCATCATCATTTAGTAAATTTTTATGAACACAAAGATAGCTTTTTAAAATGTATTGCAAGATATTATTAGCAGAAACATTGTTCAAGGTAATTGAGAAATATTTTTCATCGATACCTCATTGTTTTAGACAATCAAATGCAACATTTTCTAGTGCAACACATGTGTGTGATTGTTTCATTTGACAAAAGTTAAGAATTTTACTTGTCAATTTTTAGTTTTCATTAAAAAAGTGTGCAGTTAGGGAAATGTAGCCCTTAAAAGTAATTGCAATCCAAACATCAAAGGTTAAACAAATTCTATTTGGAATCCTAGAAATGATTTTCTTAACTTATCCATCTCTTTTGTGTATTCCTTTTTCACATTTAAAATAGTAGTGTTCCTACATTTCATGTCAATAGGCTTAATGTATTTTATCCACTCTTTAATTCCTTCATATTTATCAAAATTATAAGGAATGTTATGTTTAATTATGATTCTTGCAATTAACTTACGATGAATCTTTTGATTGATTTTTCGTGTCTCAAACTTTTCTTTTTGATAAAGATTCAGATCCACATCTAAGTTTGTAATAACATGCATTAACATGTTGACCTATATCACTAGTGTAAAATTGGCGCACAACGTCTAATGTTCAATGTTTGACAACCAAACATCCAACGTTAAAAATGACGGGTGAAAATATCGTAAATAAAATTACGGTATTGACGTTGGTTGGTTATACGTTAAATGCCTTTTTTGACGTCTGTTGGTCAAAGAACATACGTTTATTGGTATTCAAATTCATAAAAATTTGAACGCGAAGATATTTTAATAGACTTATTAGACATTTGTTGGTCAGAGGAACAAACGTTAAATGCCTTTTTGACGTTTGTTGGTTAAAGAACAAACGTTTGTTGGTGTTCAAATTCATAAAAATTTGAGCGCGAAGATACTTTAAGAGACCCATTAGACGTTTGTTGGTTAGAGAAACAGACATTAAATGTCTTTTTGACGTCAATTGGTCAAAGAACATTTGTCTATTGATGTTCATATTCATAAAAATTTGAACGTAAAGATATTTTAAGAGCGCGATCGAGAAAGAACATTTGCTTCACTATTTTTGTGCGCACTTTCTTCATTACGGGTCAAACTTCTTCGAAAAAGCTTTCGGTGACCACCAAAGGTAATGTTTCTTCCACTTAACACAATTGTCCATTGATTGATAGCCTATATGTATGATTTCCTTTCACTTTAACCGATTAGTTTTGTTCATAGACATCATTTGGAACACCGTTGAGTTCTCTTTTTTTTCATCTCCAACTGTAGTTGTCTTCTCCTCACCCTCACAACCGCACCTCTACTCCCTCATCCTCATGATTAGTTTCATTTTTAGTTTTTTTTTTTATATACATTTTCATTGACTGTTGCACTTCTCATTGGTTGTTACTACTTCTAAAATTCTAGAATTTTTTGTAGTATATTCTTGTGTTGTATATTCATTTTTCATGGTTTCAATGGTGAAAAATATTGACGAAAAGTTAAAAAAAACAAGCCCATAAATTGACGTATGTTGTAAGAACAACATACATAAATTATTGTCTGTTATAAAACCAACACACATTAATTAACGTCTTCCACAATGACATTGTATATTTAATCGACGTCAAGAACTTAAAATAACATACGTTAAAAAATATTTTTATGTTAGTGTATGTGTCAAGTCTCATTGTTTTAAGTCATAGAGTTTTTTTTTCAACTTTGTAGTAATGCCCACAATACAAAGAGTCTTTTGAATGTCATCCTCGTCTTTCTTCAGTTTTCTGAAAAAGATTTAAACATTTGAAACTTTTCATTTACTTGTGGTGGCACTTTTAAGATGGATTAGGAGTTTCAAGATCATCAACCAAAATAAAAAAAATTATTCTTAAAGTACTCCATATTTTAAGGTATGATTAAAATTCAAGGATAAACATTTTATATGTGACACCGATCATTTTTCTCTTAAAAATTGTTTATTTCACCCGCTCATAATTTTATTAAAACTCAAACATTACAAAACATTGATGTCAGCATAAACGAGTTTCTATACTTTTAATGAAACATAGATGAAGAATTTCTAAAAATTATTGTTCAATTTTAATTTTTCAAGGTGAATTATGTTGTACAGAGAAGGGCACATTCAAATGGAGAATAATAGGTAGAGAGAAGTATCTACTGGAAAAGGGTTTGGATGGGAGTATTGGAGTGGCCATGTTTGAACTGCAGAAACAAAATCCAACTATTACTGCCTCTGTCTACTTCTCAGATGGCAAAAATATTGAAACAGTGCCTCTGGATTGCCACTTCCTCACTCACTTTCTCAATTTTCTTAATCATTTTAATAACATATTGTATTTTTCCTTACACATGTTTCTTAATTTATATATGATAAGTTTTGGCATGCAATAGTAATAATCTTTTTTCATGTACAGTCATAATGATCACTCAATTGCATGCATGCAAGCATATAAATTCGCTCTTCTCCCGTGTCATCCAAAATTAATATATAAATAAACTAAAGATGCACTCTCTCCCATAAACAATGATGTGGACATTGTGCATTCTCAGTTTGTTCTCAGCAACATATTTGGCAGCCACAGACATGGTTGAAGGGCACCACCGTAGACTTCTTCAGGATCCTGACGGAAATCATCATTTTCACATCAAAAGAGTTGACATTATTATCTACGGAATTGTCTCTGTTCTGTTTCTGGCTACTGTTTCCTTCTTCCTATGTAGTTTCCTTCGATGGCGTCGTTTAAGCTCCGAATTGAACACCACTGCCTCAACCTAAACACAGATGCAATGCTTCAAAATATAAGCATGCACTTTAAATAAATATTTAGGACCACCATGTTATTGTTTTCATATGATTTTTCTTGTTACTGTCGGTACTTTTCTGATTATTTGGTCCTACGATTGTGTAACACTTATCATTATCAATGGAATGACATTTCCAGTTCCTTTTTCTTTATCAGTTCAAACTCTTGCGTTCAAGCTCTCTTTATTTCCCTCTAATATGTTGTTCACACACAAAAAAAAATATAATGGAAATAATTTGGTATTGATTTCGAAACTTGGATTTAATGTTCTGATAGTTTGAATGCTTTTATTTGTTTTCTTTTATTCTGCGAGTTGCACTGCTAAATTGATTGTTGTTTGTAAATTGTGATTAAAGCATATTCTTGTAGGCTTGATTTGGATAATTAAATTTCAAAATAGTTCAATCCTAACTTTGAAAAGACTTTTATTTTTGCTTTATGCTTACAATTGTCTTTGTCTTTCTTTTACTTACTCAAGTTTCCTCCATCAACATATTTTCTTTACCCAGACAAGGATCAAATTCCAAAATACATATGTAAAGAGTAAATTTATTTATCTTAATAAGAAATTAGTATAATATCCAATGAACAATTTAATTAACTTGACAGATTTGTTTTCTAAATTACATAAATTTTAAAACATATTGTCTAAATTCTGATAAGTCGAATATCTGAATTAACAGTACTGTTAATGTTGTATCCTCCTTTACCGTTTGTAATTAATACAGAATTGTTTTAGACAAAAAAGAGAACCATTATACTTAAAACGTGTTATCCAATGACAAAATTACTAACGAAGACTAATAAAATGATTAATTTATGTGATGTAATACAATTTTTATTAGGTCTATTTATCAATTTTGTTAAAGATTAATTTTCTTCTATTTTCTTGATAATGAAATCTCTCACGTCAAGATATTTGACATAGTGAGACTTTACCTAATCAGTGTATTAATATTGTACCTCTATAATTTTGGTATATATTAGAAGGATATACAATGTTCATGTATCCATAGAAATTGGGTCGATGAATTATTTCCATAGCAAGGGAATTTTTCCAGGAATATTTTACTTGTATTGGTAAATAATATATAAAGATAACACTTTCCAACCTTTTTGTAATGATTCGACCCATAATTTTGATTTTGATCCATCATTTTATAATCATTCATCGATTTATTTTTGGTTTTTTTATACATGTGGTGCAGATTTACGTAAAAACTATGAGAATGGATGTTTTAAATTTATTAAGAGTCATAGGTATTTCGGTCGGGTTTAGTGTGATCCTACTAAAACACTCCTAATTGTATTGAAGACCTAGTGGATACTAGAGACCGGACGGACAAACACTCTTCAACGCGTTGTAGGATGAAGACCGGGCGGGCTTTGCTCCAAGCGGGCGACCATTGGGAGCTGGACGAACATTGAAGACTGCTCGGACGTATCTCGCTCTCCTCCTCCTCCAAGTCAGGTGGGGGGTACTTGTTAAAGATGCTTTGACGCTCAAGTCAATAAAATGACCGAACAGTTATAAGAGATGCCAATAATGCATGTGTATTGTGCACCGTGTGCAACGTGCTAGAAATCATACATGAGACTCTTATTTATACTGGTTGTAATGGACTTTTACTTTTCGCCGGCCTAATGACGGCTCAATCATGCCTTAATCTCCATTAGGGATTTTAATAAGCTATTATCGTTTGTAATCTGACCATATGGTCGGTCGGCCGGTATGGATGATCAGCTTGGATAGAACCGTTCGATTCACAGGATTAGGGAACCATATGATATACCGACTTTTGGAAGGGTTGGACTCGGAGAGTCGTTCAACTTTGGGTGCGTGAGAGACCCAACGGTACAATAGGTTAATTTGTGTCAACCACACAACTTCTACATGGAAATCGTGTTCATGTCACACAACTTTGGTTTTGGATTCTAAAAAGTAGAAGTCGTGTTTAGAAAGCACGACTTTGATGTATTGGGATTGTGCTAAAGTCGTGAGTATAACGATTTTCAATTAAAAATTTTAAATTAGAAATCATGCACCATAACGATTTACCAGTGAATTGGTTTGTGTTGAAGCCGTGTAACGTCTTTTAATTTTGATATGAAATAAAATATTTTTTGTATCGTTAATTAAACAAAACCCTAAAGCCTATTCCATCAATTATTTTGAATATGTTTCATTATTTTACTTTATTTAAAGTATTTTCAAAAGAAGGATGAACACTCATACTCATGTGAAATACTCATTTGTGTAATGTATAATTTATATATTTTTATTTGTTTACCATTTATTTAATCACATTGGATATTGATTTATTAAAAATGATTTATTAACTTATTTGTAATGGGGTTGTATTCTTATTAAATATCGATTTATTCATATTGATTATTGATTTATTGATGTATTTCTAATTGTAGTTTATTTTCATACAATAATTTGAATGATGTAATAACTTAGCTTTTTTATGTATGCTGCTTTATATTTTAAATTAGTAATTATAATTCTATTTTTTGAATTATTAGAAATTTAATTTCATGTTATTCTCATCACCTTGTTAATTAACTTTATCTATTTCATCAATTAGATGAGAATGCTAATACATGAAAAAAAAAATAGAACCTAACTGTATACAAATAAATTAATAACAAAATGAAATAAAAATGGAGTAAATATTAATGCATGAAAGTGTCGAAATAGTTTGTAGTGTATATGATTAATTAGTTCATATCAAAGATATAAAATGAATAACAAAAAATATATATCTTTTTCAATTTATTCATTGTAACCTTAATTCCAACATAATAAAAGTTTGAAATATGAATTTGTGCTAAAACACGATAGTTCCACTATATGAGTCTATTATATGTCTAACCTTTGCAGTTTTAGAATTTACTTTTTATATTTTCTCTACATGATTTATCCTTTGTAATTTTATATTTACTATTTACATTTTTTTTTGTATTAATCTGTATTTTCAAAGATTCTACTCTTTTCATTTTTTTATGCTTATAATTGTATATCACCTAATGTTCATATTTTTTATCCTCTAATATTTATAGAATTTACTCAATAACTTTAGCATTGTTGATACTTATTTTTATTAAAATTCTATTATTTTTATTTTTATATATAATTTATTTCATTTAAAATTGAATTTAAATTCTTAATTTTGATTAACTCAAAGTATGAAATAATTATATACAATATATATATATATATATATATATATATATATATATATATATATATATAACTTAAAACCATTATCATTATGTAAAGAATCAAAATTTATTATTTAATTTTATAAAATAAAATAATTATATCAAATCGTAATTATATTTTTATAAATTAAAATTAATATAATGAATATATTATTATTTTTTAAAATGTCGTTCCACGATAGTTAATTTATATGATGTCTGTACTGCAACATGTGCCAATGCCAGACACCCACCTACTGTTTATGCAGCTTATTTAATTGTATTTTATTTCATTGGCTAAGTATTGCTCACTGCCATGACCAAGTATACCCTAGTTTAAGACCTTTACCATTTTCTCTTGAAAAATTCAACATGAGATAAAACCAATTTAAATTATATAAATAAATATAAATTTTCTTAATATCATATCATAACCAAATTGAACATAAAAAAAATTGGCTGCCAAAAAAAAGTTGGCTGCCAACACCAGCTTGCTTTTTGCTAACAGAATTCACAATGCACCACACTTTAAGCATTCTTTCGAACAATATTTTTTTAATTATTCAACAGGGGACAGTGATGCCCAGGACCGACAACCTTTTTTTCACAGAAATAGAGATAAAATTACAAGACAAGACACTTACTCTTCCTTAGTTTGGTCTACTCTTCTATATTTACATCAATGAATGCTAAACGAGATTCGGATAAGCATACCCTCATTCGCCCAAATTTGTCATCTTTAGTGTCTTAACAAAACTTACAGATATGCTTAAATTTTATATACACCTACAAAATATATTTCAAGTTTAGAAGGAGAAAAGAAAATATGAAAACTTTAGAAAATATACGTATTTGATATTTTAGAAATTTACACCGATCATAAAACGTATTCTATATTAACTTTATTTTGAGAAGACAATATGATAACCAATATTTGTGAGCGTATATTGATTCTTTACTTGAACTTGACTAGGAATTACTTGTTGGGTTTTACTATAAAAGATTTAGCAAGAAGATTCCATATTAATAATATATAAATTAAATTTGAAAATATTAAAATAATAATTTTAAAAAAAAATTATATATTATTTTACTTTTTGTTTTAAATTAATATAAATTTTAATTTTAATTTAACATTTTGTTTTGGAAAAGGGATGACAGTGTATAGTCTGAATCTAATGGCAGAGGCACTGGAAACAAAAGCAGCATGCGTGTACTGTGTACATTCAAAGCAACCTCTCTACTTAATGTGACTGCTTGCTGAGACAGCAACCACTCATTTAAAAGTTATAATTTCATTGCTATAACAAAATTAATAACATTCATTGAGGAAGAAGAAGAAGCTATCTTTCTTTAGTTATCGTATACGCTTATGATAAATAACTATACGCTTATGATAATAAGTATACGCGTATGATAATCGATAACTATACGCTACATTACTTCTCTGTATTTTCCTCCAGAAGAGATATATGATCATATGGTAAAACAGCAAATACATAAAAAGTTTTGTGCTATCTAATTTTTTATTCCTTTATTTTGGTATCGTCAACCTTTTCAGTATTGTTGACGTAAAATGCTTCCATAAGGAGTTTAAAAATTTGAATAGAATGTGGACTGTGACAGTAGATTTCCATTATTGGTTAATCATATTTTGAAACACCATTAGTGGTTAATCTTCTTGTCTAATTTCTTGAATATGCCAGGTTTATGCTTACTGCTCCCCACCATGCTAATTTATTATAATCTGATTAACGAAAAAAAGGAACAAACACATCGTTGGTCTATGTTTAACCTTTTACAATTAAATACATGAACTTTCAACTTGCACCTTCATGTCACCTTGTAAATCTTAAATAATTATTTTAATTACTATTTTAGAAACAAGAGTCAAATGAATGAAAATTTAAAATTAGTTTTAAATAAATACAAATACTGACACGAAATACATTTTTGATTTATGTGCGATTTATTTAATTGATTTTCAAAGTTTGCAAATAGCAGATTAGTACACCTTAGCATTCTTAATTTCATCTTCCCTTGAGACAAGCAACGTGGATTGATAAGCAAAATAATGTATAAAGTTTTAGTTGCAGAAAAATAAAGTACAAGGAAAATTAGGTGCAGAGAAGTAATAGTGGTGAAGGCACTAATATTGTGTAGCTCTATAAATAACTCAAAAGCAGTGGATAATCATGGTGTGTGGATAGTGGATAGCCCAATCCCACGGCTAATTAACACAAATTACTTCCACTGGTGATTAGTGACAACAAATACCTAAATCTCCTTATTAAACAACTATAACTACCATTATTTTATTTCATGTGTGGTTATAATTAAACTCTCCATATACTCATTACAAGACTTCTATTTAAAATACCTAAATTTGGTATGGATGATAAGTTCCATTCTTTTCCAACATAGTTTTATGCCCAAAATTCAACATTGTGCGTTAAATTTTATACAATTTTTTTTGTCAATTAATACAGAGTAATCCAAAGTCCAAATCTTACATTTATAAATAATTATTTTTATTTAAAATATAAAGGATATATGTAAATTATAATCACATTTAAAATAATTATGTATAGTCATATGGGTTCAAGAAAGTTATAAGGTAATTATCTTTCAATTTTTACTTTCTTAAATGAGTTAGTAACTTATATTTAATTATTATTTGTACGTATTTCTAACAAAAAGAGTTTTTTTTTATGGATGTGAAAACTTTATATAATTTGAGACATTGCTTTTCTTGGAACTCGGAATATCATAATTTTATTCATAAGAATTGGAAGTGTATTTAAATTGTTTTTCACCTTAGTTTTTAAGTGATATATGTTATTATTAAACATACCAAAATACATACATATTATCTTTAACTTTTACTATTGAAATGAATTATAATAGTGTATTTTATACTATAAAACTTCTCGTTTAATACATTATACATTGAAAGAAAAAGGGACATATACAGATAAATACCCAGATTAAAAAAATGTCAAAATACTAACAGAAGTGGATTAGTTCACCTTACGCATACAACTCCTATCCTTGTCATGATCAAGTTATCTAAAGGTTCACTTGGTCTCTGGGTGTTTATTTTAGTTAATTTAACTTTCTGTCGTTTTCAAAGGAATATATTTAACATTCATTACCAAAAATGAAAATTTGGCGATATTCAAATTTAATGGTAATTATTAAGTATAAGATGAAATTGTGGAGATCAATTTGGTCCATTTAATATATCATAATATAAGTTTGTTCGTGTTGTTATTAGTTTTTAATATCATCAAAAACGTGTACGCAAGAAATTTATACTTTTATTATAAATGTTTTTCTATATTCAAAGAAAAAAACCAAATAATGTTTTTATAGTAAATAAAAATGCGAAACTAATATTGTCATTATACCAGCTCTTGAGGATGTTTAAAGCCTTTATTTACTTAAAGTGCTAAAAGATAAAAACCTCACCATTACCTAAAATAAATAAAGTAGCTAGTTTCGAAACTAATAATAAACAGGGCCATATATAACAAACTTGTAATTAATTAAATTAGTAACATCTTGATCATAAAAACATAGTTTTTTGAGAAAAATAATTAAAAGATAATTTTATAAAAATCAGAAGTAGTTAGAATTGTTTTTGTTTTAAATTTATTGACATATATTAACATAAAAAATAGAAGCAAACAATATAATTAACCAAATCTTCTAAATTGAATTCGTTTATATTGAAATCAACCTGTTCAATATATACTTGGCATATGTGGTTGAATTTTTGTGACGATCCGTTTTGAACTCCGATGCTTTAGTTGATGAACATGAATGCATCTGTAATCCAAACTTTAACCTAGAACATGTTACTATGAGATTTGAGTGCAATAGTGTAGTTGGTGATGGGTGAAATGAATATGAACTAATGATATGGTGAATATTGATGCAATGATAACCCATAGTTTCATGATCATGGCGCGAGGGAACGTGATCTTAAAAAGGTATTGGAGCCTGGTGATGGAAAAGGGACATGATCCATGAATGATTGGATCATCATGAGCTTCAACCCTGAAATCAGGTTTGGAATGTGATCTAAACTCAATCACAATTTTATATGTTTAATATTTGAATTAGGAATCTTTTTTTCTTTTATCTAGGAATCTATTCAACTATAGAACCAAAGTAGCTGGTTGTTTTATAATAATGTTCTGTGAGGAGACAGTGATTATGTCCACCTCAAGCTGAGAAGGCTGAGAATAAGACAAAAGGTATAAAGAAAAAGTAAAACATGTAATAAATTATAATAAATTGTGTGAAGAAAAAGGAAAAGAAAGTTAAATGAATGTAAGTGGAGGAAAAAGCGAATTATAACTGTAGTTGTTTTTCTTCTGTAAGGTGGGTCTGGAACAACTTCGTAGTGAGAAATAATCAATTATTTTTTACGAGAAAAAAAAAAACAAGTAATTGTTTTTGTTTTGTTTTCATGATATATCACATGAATTTGTTGGATAGAATAGAATTGATTCTGGTTTTAAATAGGTTTTCATCATAATACCATATCAAATAATACGAAAAAGGGAATAGAAAAGAAATGTTATTATAAAAATAATAGTTAAATTGAGAATGATTATTACAACTTTCTTTGGAAACATATGGAACATTGCGTAACTGTATTTTCATTGGAAAGTTTGTAACTTTATTAAGAAAAAATGTATTAGGATTTGTAATTTTCGTCTATAAAAAAATGTATCCATTTATATATTATAATTTGGCCTTAACTCTAATACCATATTAAGAAATGAGCTTTAAGTCTAACTCAACCTTACAAAACTGATTTGTAAGAAGAGATTTACATAATTTGGTTTTATCTCTGGTTGATGTGGAACTTCTAACAAAATTATATGTTGAGTTATAATAATGGTTTTGTTAAGTATTCATATATGTCTATGTTTTATTTAAATTTGTGCTTTTATTTATGAATGTGTTTGCGTTTAAAGATGTTACTTTTCAATTATGCAATTCTCAATAATATGCTACCAAAACAATAAGAAAAGAAAAGAAAATAGCAATGTTAAAGAAAGAATGAAAAAAAAAAGTGAAATTTGAGTGTTTATGATATTGTTAAAATGTTCACGTTATTAAACCGTGAAATGACTTTGAAGATTGGTGTAGAATTGTAGTACATAATTATGCGTGCGACTACGTGGCAGTGCAACTGGGTGCCTGCCACTAAATGTCTCCAGTAGCCACTAGATGTTTAAAGTATCAATTCATGCATAAATTGCGTTTTCCAAGCGCAAAGGCACTTCACAATTTTGTTTAAAGTATCAACTCATGCACAGATTCTGCTTTTACGTACCCTCTAGAGTTTCATCAAAAGAAACTACGTGAATATTGTTGGCCATTTAAAGTCTAGTTTTGCAAAACTTTTCATGACGAATTCAAACCTTTTCTTTTAGTATATGTAGGTAGAAAATCGATTTCGATAAGTTTGATTATCTTACACAACGTGTTAAAGCATCCGAATAAGAATGATGGTGTCCCAACACAAAATAAAAAGTCAACAATGTTTACAGCACACAATTTACAAGACAAGACACATGTTGTGTTGATTAATGAAAAAACTATATAATTAATTGTCATTACGACATGAAGCTCTGTTTTGGTTGAAATGTCAATAATCTAAAACCATGAATCAATAACATGTCATTTATCTTGTAAAGTATTTTACATACGAAAAACACCACGTGGAGCCGTGGACAACCGTCTATGCGCGCCCATGTTTATCAGCCGCTATCTTCAATCACTCGTGACCACATTTACAACCCAATCCTACTCAACCATAGCAAGCAAAATTCATAAAATAATCCACAAAATAACTTCAAGATGTGACACAATTTTTGTCCCAACCATCTACATTCAATTAACATTATTTTTTAAATCCAGAATTCAGGGGAAAAAAATAGAAAGAGTTTACCTCATTGGGGTTTTCATAATGATTATATTTTACTAAAAAGATATTAAGGGTATATTATTAGTATTTTTTCTATTTAATTTTCGAATGTGACAGCCCTTGGTGGTGTATATAAGGGAGTGCGTCCACCCTGTGCGGGAAATTGAAGAACCTTACCTCTCTCACTCTTAATTTCGATCCTTAAGTCTTTTTCATAACCGTCATTTTTGTTATTTGCACGCCATAGCCACAACATAAACCCTTTCTTTCTCCCCGTGATGAATCCACATCCATCTCTGTTATCTCCCGTGACCTATTAACTTCCATTTTCCAACATTTGTGGCCTTCTTCAGCCGCCGCGTCACCTTCATCGCAACCATATACATACACTACAAAGTGACGTCGTAGATCAATTAGGAAATGTAAACCGTTAGTTCAAAGCCAAATTGACATCTCTGAATAATAATAATAATAATAGTAGTAGCAGTTGCCTGAGAGTTTCTTTTCCCTTTTTTCTCTTTTGAAAATGACGGGGAAGAAGAATGTGAAGGCGGCGTCAAAGGAAGAGGAAGAGGAAGGGAGGCAAACGACGTCATCTTCGACACCGCTTTCTCATTCGCGGTCGTTGTCTTCGTCGTCGTCGTCTTCCGATGAGAAAGAGTACGAGGTGCAGGACCTGCGGGACCGATTGAAATCTTCGAGAGGGAGCCGGTTCAATCTGATAGAGAATGAGTTGGAACTCAACTCAAGATGGAGCAAGTTCAGTCGCCAAGCTCTTTTCCATGGAATCTGTGGCTTCTCCGAGGACTTCGTCATTCATCCTGATAACAGGTTCCGTTTGCTTCAACTTCCTCTCTTTCTTCCTTTGAATCAGGATTAAGTTAATTTATGAATGATTTACTGGTTATTGAGTGTTTATGGATTTAATCATGACAATCATTGTTTATTTATTACTTCCTCCCTCCCTCCCCTTCAAAATTGTTTGCCAGAAAATAATAATAAATTTAACATTTTCCCCCTAATTACTGCGTTTTATTTAACTTTGATTGTTTTTCAATTTAACACGATAAATATATGTTTAGATTATTTTAAGTGTTGTGAAAATGAAAGGTATACTAAACATAATAATACATATGTTATTGAACTTTTAAAAAGACAGATGAAAGAAATAAACTTTTATAGAAGTATAGGAAGTGATACCATTTTTATCAGATGGACACAATTTTAAATAAAAAATTACAGGAATGAAATAAATATTTCAGCTGTATTATTAATTGAACTATTAATATTTTTCCTTATCGTTTTGCGATGATATTTAACTTTTGAGATTTTTTATCCTTATTATTTAAAAGTTGAATGTATGTGTGTACCATATCTTAATATATATAACTTATAAAAGTTGATAAATTTTAAGATATATATTAATTTATATTTTAATAGTTTATATTAATGATAATATTAAACATATATAGTATATTTTTCTAATTTTAGTGTTATATGTTAATTTATTTACTAACTTTATATTTGATATTTTAAGAAAAAAGTTAACTGTATTGCGACATTTATATGAACCTGAGACTCTATTATATTAATTTTTTTCAAAATTAATAACTATTTATGAAAAATAAAATATTTCTTCCCTTTGTATGTGCATAAAATAAAAAAATAAAATTTTGGAAAATTAATATGACCTAAATTTTAAAAATTAAATCATGCATGAATTAAATTTTACTTTTCAGAGATAAATTAATCTTTTCTTCTAAAAGAGAATTTTATGTAAACGTACTCGTTATATTTTAAATATTTTTTTTTCTAAATGCTGGATGTTTGAGAAATGCAAATAAAACTAACAAACAAAATTAACTTAGTAATAAAATATAAAGTGCAATACTATCTGCATTAGTAAAATCAAAATAAACGTGCTGAGTTAAAGACATAAAATGTTAAGAAATAGATACGGTACGGGCTTCAACAGATGGGTAGGCCTGAATCTTGTTGGTACATGATTCCATCAATTTGATCAGACAGCAGTGATCTATTTAGAGGGTGTAGGGTATGGTGGTTGTGTTGAAAGAGAACATGTGAGATGTGTTTAGGTTCGATTAGATGGAGGCAAGTTTGAAATGAAGGTTCATTTCTCTCCCGCCACACGCGGCATGTGCTGGCTGGGTCCGTAATTCATGTGATTTTGCTTAGTTGTCCCATCTTATCACAATCATCTACTTCATTAGTCATAGTTTACATTTTTTATATTTTTTAAAAAATATTTTTATATACTTTTCATTTTTATTAATTTCTCATCAAGCTGTAGGCATCAAGTGACTCACATTTTACACTTGGACGGTCTATATTCTTTAGAAACTCACTTGTGTACAACCACAGTATTAAAAAAAAATTCACTTTTTTTTCTTAAGAATAACAAATCTTGACTGTATAACAATATATATTAAATTTTCATTTAATATATATGTACATATAGTTAACTTAATTTATTAAAATAATATACTGTCAAATTATACACTGTCAACAAAATTTTCAATTCAATTTACAAGGGAATAATAATCAACTGTCATTTTTGACAACCACTTCATGTTAACACTGACATGACACTCATGCTATTTAATTATTTATGTCATATTTTGATATCTCAGTTTTGTCTCCACCAGACATAGTTTAAATATTTGAAAACAATACTATTTAGTACGCAAATTTGATGGGTGTGTGTGTATATATATATATTCGGGGGTTTTTATTTGGTGCGGAAATCCGGAAGGAGAGCTAAATAAGGCCGATCTTTTGTCCCCAGAGAGAAGTTTCCTAAGCTTTATAGAACTACTCAAACGTCAAGCTGTGAGAATATTTGGCAAGTTCAAAATAAATTTTCTAACAAAATTAATCACGTTTGAAAATTACTTAAGAATATTGATGAGATTTGAAATTATTAATAAGAAAAAAAGATTTTGAAGTTAGAAGTAATCAGATATTAGAGTCTCACGTTTCATCTTTTGAGCAAGATAACTCGCTTGCGCGAATGAATTAAAGTAATTAAGTATTACTGATACTGGTAACCGAACTACTTGATGAACTTGCTTCATATTTTCGATACACATTTCTTTGTTGGATAATAGAGTGTGCTCTGTACTGATAGTAATTTAAGACTAAATTGTTTGATGCTTATGGTGATGGGCACTGTAGGTGGTACCGGGCATGGACAAAATTCATATTGCTATGGGCAGTGTATTCATCCTTCTTCACCCCAATGGAGTTTGGATTTTTTCGTGGCTTGCCTGAGAATCTCTTTATTCTGGACATCATTGGACAACTAGCTTTTCTCGTCGATATTTTCTTGCAATTCTTTGTTGCTTACAGAGACAGCCAGACCTATCGTATGGTCTACAAGCGAACACCTATAGCTCTGCGGTAAACTTTTACTTCTTTTTTCTTCTCTTTGATGATGTTCTTCTTCATGTCATGATTACCGATGCTGTTTATGATTATTATCTAACATCAGTTTCTAGTGTGCTCCTGTATAACTATGGCTCTGGTCTTTGAGAAAATCCGCAATTGGTTACAAATATCTTATTTGTGTGGGTGACATTTTTTTAGTTGACTTATGTCTTACATGTATCTCTTCATGTAGGTATCTAAAATCTGACTTCATATTCGATCTTCTTGGGTGTATGCCATGGGACGTCATCTTCAAGGTTATACTTCTTCCAGATAAACCCAAATTTCTTGAGTATCTATATTACTTATCTTGAATTGTTTTGGTCAATAGTGTGACGCTCTCTAACAATTCATTTGATCCACCAGCAAAGTTCGTAATCACATCGCTCATGTTAGTGTTTTATGATGCATGTATACATTTCGTGGTAGTTTTTCAGGGGTTCTAGCATATTTTTCGGTTTGCATTTAAATGACAAGTGTTAATACTTTACCTTCTTTTTACTTGTCCTTAACTTCCATGTAACTTTTATTTTACACTGTTGGTTAACTGTTCTTAGGATTTGCCAGCTATTGGTTAAACCGCGAAAACACCCAAGTTGTCATTTATTAAAACTCCACAGTAAAATTCCGAAGCATCCTGATATTCTGTCTCGGTACTAGAAATTGAAAGGACAAATAGCCTTTTCTCTTTTAGCTTTTTGTTTCTTTCATTGTAATGGAACTTTGGTACTTACGAATAATTGATTTGTCTTTCGGAACGTAATATAGGTAGTTTGTCCCTCATAGCAATGGTACACGAACCATTGCCCTTTGCTTGTGTTTCTGTTTTGTATCTAACAGCTTTGCAAGGCAATTACGTTGATGGAATTTAGAATGCCTCCTCACTTCACAAGTTTTGGGACTTAAGTGTATATTTAGTCATGTTTACATCACTTTGCTGCACAAGAAGTTGTGAATCCTGTTACTAAATGTGAGCTGGTATAACTCACTGTGCAACTCAGCTAAGACACGAGACTAATATTGGCTGGTTTTAGACGTTACCAGTACAGAAAATGGCAGTTGATATACTAAAATGTTAACAGACTAGCATAACTTTTTATTGACAGGCTTGTGGACGAAGAGAGGAAGTGAGGTACCTTTTGTGGATCAGATTATACCGGGTGCGGAAAGTCACAGATTTTTTCCACAAGTTGGAGAAGGACATACGTGTCAATTACATTACTACCAGGATTGTGAAACTGATAGTAGTCGAACTCTACTGCACCCATACAGCAGCCTGCATTTTCTACTTTTTGGCTACTACTCTACCGGAATCACAAGAAGGGTACACATGGATAGGAAGTTTAAAATTGGGTGACTATAGTTATTCGCATTTCAGAGAAATTGATCTTTGGAAGCGCTACACAACATCTCTGTATTTCGCTATTGTTACTATGGCAACAGTTGGTACGTTTTTTTATCTTATTCATTCAGCAAAGTCGGTTCAGTTTGTTGTTCTTTATTAGTTATTGTAATTCTGCCTATGTCATGGTATGTGGTCAAAGTTAACAAAGCCGGTCCAACTCGGAGTGAAGCGGAGGGTTGTGTTTAGGCAATTGATAGTAAAATTCAAAAATTTTGAAAAATCCCTGAGACACTGTTGATCAATGAGTCTTTTTTTGCACCCTTTCTAGTTGTACAAAAATAAAACTAAACACGCTGAAGGAGAAACAATTAGAAAAAAATCTTATCCAATTAAATAGATTTAGTGATAAACTCGTATTTTAGGACTCTTTCTAACTGTATATAAATAGAACGAGCAAGCTGAAAACAATGAAAAAAGAGATCTTATCCAGTTAAATAGATTTAGTGATAATTTCGTATGTTAGAGTCCAATTGGACGGTTCAATCACTGTAACAACAACCCTTGCTGGCAGGATAAGGTTTGGTCAATGTTATTGTTGGTCAACCATACTGATAAACTTGTCACGGTTGCTTGATGGTTGTTGCTTTTGAAAATAAAGCCACAGAACCTCAACAGTTTTGTCACCGGTCAAATCTATAAAGCACCCGAAGTTGTTACCTCAAAAGTACTTGTGGTGCCATGAGATTACTGAACTGGTGAACCATAGCAGATATCTGCTATCGCTATTACCTTTTCTGCATCTGCGGAAGCTTTTATAGGCTGGTAATGAATAAATATGGACGAACAATAGTCAGAAACTCTTCTGTGTCCCTGGATATCCCTGGATACTTGTAAGCAAAAGTTCATCGACACATTTTGCTTTCAAGGATTTCAACAAAATCCTCCTCCACCCTAGCTTAAGGCATATCTTATGGAGGTTTCTTTCTCCTAGTGACGCGACAAA
This sequence comes from Vigna angularis, assembly GCF_016808095.1. Lineage (NCBI taxonomy): Eukaryota > Viridiplantae > Streptophyta > Magnoliopsida > Fabales > Fabaceae > Vigna > Vigna angularis. Next base: position 26,816,315 of record NC_068976.1, read on the forward strand.
AGCATCCCTCTACTCTATCCCCACTCCTTGAAATAGAGTAATCCTTGATTAAAAGAAAGTTCTTAGAAAGCTTCCCAAACTCTTCCTTTTTTCTTAAAAAAATTGCTTCTAGTTTTGAAGAAAGACAACATTTCAATTCTGTAGAGTAAATTTGCAAGTATAAAGCTGTCAGCAATTCGGAAAAACAAAGGATATTACAAAGATAAAACCGTTCAATACTTTTTCTCCGCATCAGTTGCTAGAATCTTTAGGAGTGCCTTTTGCTTACAGTTTGAATGACATCTGGATAAGAAACAAATAGTCTCCTTAATTCATGGAATGCCCAGCACAATAAGTAATATTTTTAGTACTTTTAGGCTTGTCTGTGGTAATAGCTAGTTTCCCAAGTAGGGTGCTACTGTATGTAGTCGTTAGTTTACATTGTTTTAGCATAACTTCATAAAAACATGTTTGTGATACCTTAAAACATTGGAGAGTGATTCTTTCCTCAATAAAGCTTCACTCTAATAAAAATAAAACAGAAAAATTATCTGAATTTTATTTAATACAGAATAATTTGATTTCAAGTTTTTCTCTCAATTTGTAACGAAGGAATTAATAAATTTCAAAATCTTACCAAATCAATTTTGAGATTCAATGAAAAATCAGCTATTAAGTTTTAGTTGAAAGGTTGTTCAGGGATTTCAAATAAATTAATCAAAACAAACTTATTTAAATAAATCAAATTAAACAAATATCAAGAAATTTCAGCAAATAAATTACAATTAATAGGTCACCTTGTGCTCACCTCATGACTCCATTGCGCTCAATTACAAGGTGCTTAATCAGTTTCCGACGAGGATAAGTTATTAATAAAGTTGATTAGTACTTCGTACCAATCTTTTGGTGCCTTAAATCAATTATAAATTGTAAAGGTAATTTAAATACATGCAATCTATTCAAACTAGAAAACAAAATTTTCACTTGTTCAAAAAACATTACATTCATCACCAAATCTAAAAGGACTAACAATTTTAAACGGTTATAAATTCTAGATCAACGAATTTTTGTATAGATATCTGCAGATTTTTTTCAAAATGTATATTATCTTTTTAAATTTCCCTGAATGAGTCATGTGTGTGACCTTTTCTTGCACAGGCTATGGAGATATACATGCAGTAAATTTGAGGGAGATGATATTCATAATGATATACGTTTCATTTGATATGATTCTCGGTGCCTATTTGATTGGTAACATGACAGCTTTGATAGTCAAGGGGTCAAAGACTGAAAAGTTTAGAGACAAGATGACAGACCTATTGAAATATATGAACAGAAATAAGCTTGGAAGGGATATCCGTGAACAAATTAAGGGCCATGTACGCTTACAGTATGAGAGTAGCTACACTGAGGCTGCTGTCATTCAGGATATCCCTATTTCTATTCGAGCTAAGGTAATAAGAGAAAAAAACGACTTTGAACCTCATATGTGGTCAATTATGGATGTCACTTTAGTAATTATGGTCATTTGTTTCAATACCTTACAATTTTATAGTTTTCCCACCTGCTTCTATAAGTTTTTTGACATTTCTTCACATTTTGTTTTGTTTTTATGCATCAACTTCTTACTTTTTGTCTGTTTAGATAACTGTTGTCAAAGTTATGATAAATATACTAGTATACAAGTATATATGGTAGCGTGTAAGGAAGGAAAATGTACAATAGATGTATAACATACTATTTGAAATGTCAGTTTCGTGTTGAAAGTAACAGTTTAGTGCAAAATGATTTATCATTTCATCAAGTTCTTAATTAATAATGTACGTTGGAAACATCTGCAGACAACTTTTTCCCAGCACAGATAGTATAAGATTTTAGGCTATAAGTGACTGGCACGCTATATTGAACCTCTTTCCTGCTATTCAGTTATGAATTATGATAAATGAAAGTGTGATTATTCTATATTCCTTTTTCAGTGAATGTGAATTCAGAAAATTAATAGGGATCCTATTGTAGTGTTGGACAGATTCACTTTTCAAGTTGCTTGCTCTACATTTTAATCTATTCATTTCTTTCCTTTTTTTTTTTCTCTTTGCAACATATTTTATGTTTATTTCTTTTGACTCTACTCTGTCCCTGCAAATTTTCTGCTGGAGTTGTAGACCACATTTTTTATGTCAGTGTGCTGTTTAGAAATTTTTGGCATTTGTAAGTATTTTTGCTGTGTTGTTTAAAGAACATGAATTTGAACATTTACATTTTTAATTCTATTTTGTTCATTTTTTGGAGCACTGGATGCATATACATAAAATAAAGAGTTTATTATTCTCAAGTCTCGTAATATGATAACGCAGTTAGTACTAGCTTTGAATCATGCCTTTAGAGAAGGACATATTTTATTATTTCCGTCATTTTTATTTCGGATGATGTAATGATCTGAATACCTTTTGCAGATATCCCAAACATTATACTTGCCATACATCGAAAATGTTTCTCTTTTTAAAGGATGCTCTGCAGAATTCATCAACCAGATTGTAAGTAACGTTATGGAATTAATATTATCTGTATTTTTTGCGTACAGAGTTCTCTTTTCCCTTTTGTACTTTTATCCATAATCTACAAATTAAAACGAAAACTGATATAATCATCCCTTTCCCGCTGTTTTTTATTTGGCAAGTAATTTTTTTGTTGTATAGACTTTTAGCACTGGAACATGTTTATTCTCATAACATTAGTCCTTCTGGTAAACTGGATATTATTATCAGTGTTTTAAGTTTTTTGTAGATTCCAGTTACTTTTTTCTCTGCAATCTATGTAATCAACAACAATTTCATCCTTGAAGGACTTGATTGAAAGAAAATACTAACTGAAAAAAATATATCTAATTGACTGAAATAATCATATTTACTAGGATTTTTGTTATGACCAGATGTACCTACAATGAGAGTGTTTTTTATCGTCCATTATCTTCTTAGTGTGTAATGTTGAAGTGATTATAGTTTATGCTCTTCTGATCTTTCAGGTTATTAGGATCCATGAGGAGTTCTTTCTTCCAGGGGAAGTTATAATGCAACAAGGAAATGTTGTAGATCAACTATATTTTGTCTGTCATGGAGTGCTGGTATGATTTTATATTTCCACATTCACTTCTACAATTGCTAAATTGTTATATTTTTCTTCTGTTGAGGTTTCTGGTATTTTTTTAATATAGTCATGCTGATATGCATATCGTTTTCTTACTTTGTATTTCATCACTTTAAGAAAGTATTGCCATTAACAAAGGGCTCAAGAATCTTATAAATTTTCCACAAGACAAAATATTCATGTGCAAAGTAGTCTATGATACAGGAAGCTTCTTAGAATTTTAGAACTGATTCGTAAAGAACATTCTAGAGACAAATTTCATTGTTTTGGTTTTTGAGTGCCCAAAGCTGTCTCAATGCAGGAGGAAGTAGGTACAGCTGAAGATGGATCAGAAGAAACTGTTTCACTTCTGCAGCGTCACAGTTCATTTGGAGAAATATCTATTCTTTGCAACATTCCTCAACCATATACTGTCCGAGTTTGTGAACTGTGTAGACTCTTGCGACTTGATAAACAATCATTTACAAATATCCTAGACATATACTTTTATGATGGAAGGAAAGTATTAAACAACCTTCTAGAGGTAATAATTTCATATATGCTATGTCTCGCATCCTCCTCCCTTTAGTAGTTTCTGACTTTGACATGAATTAAAAATACTCTATGCGGCTCTCTAGTCGAACGAGAAATGGATGCATCAACTTACACATTGAAGATTGTGGTTTACTAATTTCTCATCACGAGACACCTAATTTATTTTCTTATTTTATAGGGAAAAGAGTCTTTTCGAGGTAAGCAGTTGGAGTCAGACATCACACTTCATATTGGAAAACAAGAAGCTGAGCTTGCTTTGAAGGTCAATAGTGCAGCTTTTCATGGGGATCTACATCAGCTCAAAGGCTTAATTCGAGCTGGGGCTGATCCCAACAAAACAGATTATGATGGAAGGTCACCACTGGTAAGGACCTTTCAACTTCTTATGATGTCTTACAAAATTTTTTTGCTTTCTCTTCATCTATGATGTTTCTGGCAAATAATAACTTAGCAACATGTGGATTCTGTAACAAGAAATACTTTCCTGATATGAACCCCGTTTTGTTTTTCCGACAGCATCTTGCAGCGTCCAGAGGACATGAAGATATCACATTTTTCCTTATTCAAGAACGTGTAGATGTCAATATTAAAGGTAATTGTCTAACTTATTCAATTTCTACGAGTAATTACTTAGATTTTGGCTGACGAACTGACACAGGCATCCCTATTTGTTAATTTGATAGATAACTTCGGCAACACGCCCTTACTTGAAGCAGTTAAGAATGGAAATGATCGGGTTGCTTCTTTACTTGTTAAAGAAGGGGCCTCCATGAAGATCGAAAATGCTGGTAGTTTTTTGTGTACAGCAGTTGCAAGGGGAGATTCAGATTATCTTAGAAGACTTTTATCCAATGGCATGGATCCTAACTTAAAAGATTATGATTACCGAAGCCCTCTTCACTTAGCTGCAGCTGAAGGTTTATACTTCATGGCAAAGTTGCTATTAGAAGCAGGAGCTAGTGTTTTTACCAAAGACAGGTATCATTCATCACTCTTTTTGCAGGTTCATGATGCCATAACTGGTGTTTGATGCTAGGGAACCTTTTCATTCTTTTCAAGGCTGGCCTAGTTCACTAATGCACCGGGCTTTATTTTTGTTGGATAAATTTTAAATGGACCCACATGTTTTTAATGATATGAAAAGAAGTGTGGAAAGTGTCAGCATATTTCCACCGTAAGTGCATCTCTTAGTCAAAAGGAGTTAGGTATTGTGTTGGCATCATTATCCATGTAGTGAGTGGAGATGTTAGGTAAGCTTTGGTTGTTTGGTTTTATTATAAATGTATGCTTGATAGCTGTGAAAGGAGTGTGGCACACTAAAGTGTGTGCACCGTGGGAATGGGCAGAGAGAAGCCTCACGGTTTTGTGAGAGAAAACCAGAGAGGGAGAAGCCACCAAAGTCATGGTGTTTTGTGAGAAAGGTAGAAGGGTATGCAACCCATGAATAGAGAAAAGTACAGAGAGAGGGGAGTGGCACACCACCGAGAAGAAGAAAGAAAGAAGTGGGTATTCTTGTGTGTGAGAAGAAAGAAAGGAATATTGTGAGTGTGTGGAAAGAGAGAAAAATAGAGGAGTGTGGTGTGTGTGCCGTGAAGTACCAGAGAAGAAAAGAGGGGTTGCACTTTGTGTTGGGTTGTTATTTTGTGAGTTGTTTGTTGTGAGTTTGAGAGATTAAAGTATTGTGTTTGTATGTGTATGTTCTGGATAGTTTTAATCCAGAAAATTTATAATAATAAGAGTACATTTCCCAGATTTATACAAAGTGGTTTAAGAGAGCGTTTAAAATTTCTACAATTTTTACGCGGGTGCATGCATCTCTGTAATATTGTAGACATGTAACTCCATAATAGAATAAGTTAGTTTCTTTATTCACACCATTAGCATAAACAAGATGGAATAAATTCAACAGAGACCTCTATTAGCAGTAACTATAGATTTCAGTCTTTCCTTTTTCTGCCATGTTTTCCCTAATTTCAAGTCTTACATAATAATATGGTTTTTGTACTTTTTTTCCCTTTCATGATTTTGCCGAAATAACATAACAAAGAGTTTCCTTCATTTTCATTTGATTACAAACAGATGGGGAAATACCCCGCTTGATGAAGCCCGGATGTGTGGAAATAAGAATCTGATCAAGTTGCTTGAAGATGCAAAATCTGCTCAACTGTTAGAATTCCCGTATTCCTCCCAAGAATTTACAGGTACTGACATATTGCGCTACTTTTATAGTTTTCCTAAGAGGTGGATAGGAAGTATGGTAGAATAGGCTTCTTCCATCCTAAAGTGATAATTTCTGAGAATTTTATAACATGTACCGGAATGTATTATTATGTAGCCTAACATATTGGCAGTGTTTTACACTTATTCTCTTAATTCTCTGCTTAGTTTTTCTTTGTTAAATTTTACTTTTGGGGTCCTTAACTTTATTGTTTCTTAATCATTGTTCCTTAACTTCATTGTCTCTCAAACATAATGTTTAAGAAAAACAATTACATTAATGTTATGCGTCTAGTTCTACCTCTTCCATGAAGAGCTAGCAGACTAAAAAACATTATTGTTCCAATTGATGTGCATTTATTTTTGTTGTTATGCCTGACCATCTCTAATTTTTGGCTTTTCTAGATCACCAATTGCTGTAAACCTTAATTTCATCTATCTTTTTCAGATAAAATGCACCCAAAGAAGTGCACAGTCTTCCCTTTCCACCCGTGGGATCCGAAAGATAATAGAAGACATGGAATTGTACTATGGATTCCACACTCCATCGAAGAGCTAATCAAATCAGCGGCAGAACTAATAGAATTTTCTGGGGATTCTTGTATTTTATCAGAAGATGGTGGTAAAATTACTGATGTGGACATGATTAAGGATGGTCAGAAGCTGTACTTAGTCCATGAAACACATTAATGCCTCTATATAATGGCTCCTTACAATCATAACAAAGTGCATCGTAATGTGTTATGCGTTCTAGAAATTAGCACATAATTCGATCTTATTAACCGCACAATAAGTGTTTATACTGTCAAAATACAGACGAGTGATTTAGATCAAATAATGTGCTGATGATGTGCATGTGCTTTAGTGGTACAATTCTAAGCAGTTCGTGCTGATGAAGTGCTCAATAGTTGTTTAGTTGTGTAGCACACGTCAGAGTTCAGCTGGAATAAGATTAGGGTGTTATTGTACTAATCGGTCCCTCTTATATATAGTATACATATAAATAGTAACTCGTCAACAATTGAGATTTAGAATTTGGTAGAGTTCTGGTAACGTTAAAAAGATGAATACATTAATTAAAAAATGCAAGCATTCAATAACTTTTCTTTGAATAACTTATCACGTTCGATAAAATCAAACCTTGATTAAAACCTGTCACCAACTCCTCCATCGTTACGCGTTTTTAAATGTTTTAGTTAACTTCATGCTTACGATGTTCAACCCAAAGCTTGTGACAAACTAAACCATTGTCTACTAAATTACAATCTTCTGGATTTGATTTAATTAGAAAAACCTTGTTTATTCATTGGCTCGAAATGTTTCTTTGTTTTTCTTGTCGCATTAACACTCTTTGGGTGAAACTGTTTACGTCTATTTAGTTTTATTAATAATTTTGTTTAAATTTTATTTTATTAGTTTTTGGGTATAGTAATATTTAGTTTGACTTAACATAGATAAAATAGGTATACGTAGTTATGATTTTTGGTTTATCTATCTACAATATTATTTTATGATAGATTAAACAGATTTTAATTTTAAGATACTTGATATTTTATTTTCAGATTTTATTTTTATTCCCGTAATATTGTAAGTGTAATGACTATTTAAAGCCTTCAATTATCAATTAATAATAAGATTCAATTTTAGGAAAATATCTGAGTGTGTGTATCGTGAGATTTTTCCTATCAGTGGTATCAGAGCTTTATACTCTCAGTACCGAGAGAGAGAAAAAGAGAGAGGAGATAGTCAAAGACTGTGAGAGAAAAGTGAGTACTTGATTTTTTTGTGAGAGAGATGACAAAGGTAGTCAATGGGATGAGTGTGCCACAATTGTCAGAAAAAACCAATTATGACAATTGGTCTTTGCAGTTGAAGGTTCTTCTTGGATCCCAAGATGTATGGGGCATAGTGGAGGACGGGTACAATGAACCCGCGGATGATGAGCATCAGACAGTGAACCAGATTGTTGCATTGAAAAAGACATGAGTGAAAGACAGATCGGCTTTGTACTTTCTGTATAATGCAGTGGATGAATCTGGATTCGAGAAAATAGCTAATGCAAAATCAACAAAAGAAGCATGGGAAATTCTGAAGGTGGCATACAAAGGAGATACCCGCGACAAGCAGGTCTGAGTACAAGCTCTCAGAAGAGAGTTTGAACATATGGAGATGGATGGAAACGAGGGAATTGTTGAGTTTATAACTCGAGTGCAGAAGATGACCAACCAACTCGGAACGAACGGAGAAGAGGTTCCTCCTAACCGGGTTGCAAAAAACATCTTGAGAAATTTGACGGATGATTTTGAAAGTATCGTGGTCACTATTGAAGAGATAAAGGATTTGTCAACTCTCACTATGGAGGAGTTAGTTGGGTCATTAAAAGCCCACAAATTGAGGAAGAAAAAAAAAGAGGGAACTCAACAATCAAGCACTACAGATACAGTTTGACTCGAATAAATCTCGGATTACTCAGAGAGGTCCTGACAGAAGAGGGCGAGGAGACCGAGGACGAGGTGGACGTGGCCGAGGTAATTTTGAGAATGATTGTGAAGAGATAACTGGTCAGCAGAATTTGCATGACCGAGGACAAGGAAAAGGCCGAGGAGATCGATCAGGAGTTGAGTGTTTTAAGTGTGGCAAGTATGGCCACTATGCAAACGAGTGTAGATAAAAAAAAGTGCTACAATTGTGGTAAGGCTGGCCATATTGCAAAGTATTGCAAGGCAGAGACAAAGGGGGAGACAAATCTCGTTACTGAAGATATTGAAGAAGAATGTGGAATTTTGTTGATGGCAAAGAGCTCGGATGTAGTCGACATGGAGAGCCCAATCCCAACAGTGGATGAAGTGATCTCGGTAAAGGATGCAACAATTGTGGAGAAGGAAAACCTGGAGAAAGAACTCAAACAAAAAGATGAAGAGATTTAGTGGATAGGGAGGCTTCTAGATGAAGCTAATGAAATTATGAATAAACAAAGGGTTAAGATTGAGGAGTTGAAGAAGGCGACTCTTGGAAAAGAAGAGAAAGCATCTAGTGTTCTTGAACCAGACAGAGAGGATGATGAAGATGTTGAAAAGAACCCAATGAAGATGTCGACCAAGATTATTGAGAAATTGCCTGAGGTTAGAAACGAGTTGGTCAAGGTTATTGAGAAGTCAGACATAACAAAGTCAATCAAAGCATTAAAGAGGTCAACCAAGGTAAAAGACAGGAGGGCCATAAGGAAAAAGAAGAAGTCAAATCTGATTGAAAGAAGTAAACCCAGTGTGGGATGATGCACATGGAAAGCCGAATGAAGGAAGGATTGATTTAAGTTTATGGGGAAGTTTGTTGGGATAAACTTAAATTTTAGGGTTTTATTAATAATTTTATTTAAATCTTATTTTATTAGTTTTTGGGTATAGTAATATTTAGTTTGATTTGATAGAGATAAAATAGGTATACGTAGTTATGATTTTTGGTTTATCTAGGTTCAATATTATTTTATGATAGATTAAGCAGATTTTATTTTTAAGATAGTTGATATTTTATTTTCAGATTTTATTTGTATTCCCGTAATATTATAAGTGTCATGACTATTTAAAGCCTTCAATTATCAATGAATAATAAGACTCAATTTTAGGAAAATATTTGAGTGTGTATCATGAGATTTTTATCATGCATGTGTCCAAATTAGCTAAAGGTTGAGCTCATAGCGTCAATGGCTTGAGTATGACCATGAAGATAAAGGAATTCGCATTGAGAAGTAACGAATTCCAAATTGATTCCATCAAGAGGTTACACGAACACGTAAACAGTTAGATGCAACGAGTAACTGATTTCTCTCCCTATAATCTGTTTTGAGTAATTCTTCCAACACCTTCACGAGTTCTCAACGAATTTTGTGCATGCTGCATCCCATCATCTCGCTCATTCATTCTACTTCTTCTTCTTTGCTTCTCGTTGGTTTGTTTTTTCGAGTTGTGCTCCCTCATGGTCTTAGTGTGGTGGTTTACTAGTGTGGTCTCTGGTGGTTGAGTAGTGGTTGGGTCTTAGTTAGTGGAACACCCTTAACCAACATTCAAACTGTCGTTAAGGGTCGTCGGTGTTCAAACGCCAATTAAGGGTCATCATACTTCAAAGTACGGCTGAACCTTTAGTAGCTATCGAACGCTGACCCTTAACCGCAGTTGGAACGCCGATTAAGGGTCCACCACATTTCGAATGCCAGTTATGGTTGTACCGTAGTTCAAAATGCAATTGTCCCTGATCGCGAGTTAGACAGAGACAAGGGGGACTTGAAGAAAGAGGCAAGAAGGAGAAAGAAAACTCTTTTTGATTTTGAGAGAGACAGAGAGTGTGGATTTTGGAGTGTAGGGTTTGCTTTTAATTTTTGAAAAAGAATGTCAACAATCAATTCTTCTATTTTTTAAAATTTCAATACAGGCATACAAATAGTCAGAGGACAATCTAGGAAAGTTAGAAGTGCAGGAAGAATTCCTGGAGATGTAAGGAAAACATCTCATCTATTTTCCTCCCACCTTTATATATATATATATATATATATATATATATATATATATAATATGATATGATAAATAATATTATTATTAAATATCAATAATAATTACAAGGATAAGGTTAGTGTGTAAGCCAAGACAACTGTTGTTTAACCGTCTTTGGCACTTGTACTTTGCTATTATAAAAACCCAACACCTATACCTATTTCATAGTTAGTAGAGTGAATAATATACACAGATTATTCAGCGCATATTGAGTTTTTTCTTCTTTCTCTGGTCACTTCATCTGGTCGTTCGGTACTTTAGTGCTTTGTCGTTTGGTGCAATAGTACTCTGATGATTTGTTCATTCTCAGGCATCCGGTGTAGGCGTTCTCAAACCGTTCGGTTCGGTGCAATAGGTTCAAACCTTCTTTCTCTACCTTTCTAACAGTGGTATCCAGAGCCTCAGGTTCGAAAGAAGACTTGTGGTTATTGCTTCTAAAATCACGTCAAGACTGTGGTGGCTGGACAGAGTGATTGAAGTAACAAGAAAGGCAATCAAGAGTTCAGTTCTTGAGCAAGAAGAGATTGAATCATGACGGATATCCCTACAACAAATTTCCTAGTTCTCACAAACATGGAGCAGATGGAGTACGCATATGAGAGTCTTGTTCAGGTTTCAAGATGTCAGCGATGTTGTGGAGGAAATTGGATCCGAGCCTGATCTTGGTGATTCAGAAGATCAGAAGGTTGCGTTCAGAAGAAAGGACAACAAAGCCTTGTTCATCATTTATCAATGCGTGGATGATACACATTTTGAGAAGATTCAAAATGCTATGATAACAAGGAAGGCATGGAACATTTTGGTGCAGTGTCATGCAGGAGGAGAGAAGATAAAGAAGGTAAGGCTCCAGACCTTGAGGAGGCAGTACGAGCTCTTACAAATGGAAGATGGTGAGAAGGTGAGTGAATATTTCAATAAGATCTTAACCATTACAAACCAGATGAAAGGTTGTGGTGAGTCAATTAGTGACCTTATGATAGTCGAGAAGATCATGAGATCACTGCCACAAAAATTTGATTACATTGTGGTGACAATTGAGGAGTCCAGAGATCTTGAAAAACTAAAGATTGAGGAACTTCAAAGTTCCTTGGAAGCACATAAGATCAGAATGTTGGATAGATATTCCGTCAAGAATGATGATAAGCGTTGAAGGGACATCATTCCAAAAATGAAGGGAGGAAGAAATTCAAGAAATGGAAGGGAAAATTAGCAAAAGGAAAGTGGAGAAATGATAAGAGCAAAGATGATTAGGTTGAAACTTCAACAAAGGAGGAGAATGACAAATTAGATAAGAACTTCCGCAAAAGACAAGAGGAATGTTGAATGTTTCAATTGTCATAAGTATGGGCACTACTCTTATGAGTGCTATGCTGAAAAGGAAGAGTAGAAGAAGGTTCAAGGAAAGAAGACTTACATGGCTCCAGAAGAATCTGATTCAGAACCCTCACATTGATGCTAACTACATCTACAAAAAACTCACACTCTCAAGATCAAATATGGTATTTGGATTCAGGATGTTCGAATCATATGACTTGCCACAAAAAATGGTTGATGAATTTTGATGAAACTAAAAAGAGTAGGGTGAAATGTGCTGATGATAGTAGTTTGACGGTAGAGGGAATTGGTGATGTTGTTATCAGAAAGAAGAATGGCTTGCGTGCCATTATAACTAATGTGTTGTTTGTGCCTACAATGAGATGCAATCTTCTGAGTATTGGCTAGTTGATTCAAAAGGATTTTACAGCAGTAATGAGAGGCTTCAATAAGGTTGAGTTGTTTGATAAAAACAAAAACCTGATCTTGAGAAGCAAGATCTCAAAGAATAAAACATTTTAGATGAGCATGGAGTTAGTGGAGAATGTTTAGTATATGTCTTATGTGAATTGGAGGAGCTCGCAACAACTAGAAATGAAGCATAAACAAATCAGCTTAGTGAAGTCTACAATGTGTGGAGAATCTGGCAACACAGCAGAGCCAAAAGCAAACTCTAGAAGCAATGGAGGTGTGCAAAATAGTGAGCATCACTCTGAAGCTGCTAAACCACGAAGGAGACATATGCTACCACAGAGATTCAATGAATGTGAGGTGTATATTGATACACAAATTAGTGATGAAGGAGATCTGGTGCACATAACTATGTTTGCAGGTGCAGAACCGATCGGTGAAGTAGAAGCTTTGAAGAAATCTGTATGGAGGGATGCAATGAAAGAAGAAATTAATTCCATTGAGAAGAATGAAACCTGGAAGTTAGTTGATCTTCCAGCTGGGAAGAAAAGCATTGGAGTGAAGTGGGTGTTCAAACAGAAGCTTAAGCTAGAGGGATCTATATCTAAGCACAAAGCGAGGCTGGTTGCAAAGAGTGTTCATGGACCCTTGGAGGAAGAGGTCTATGTCCAGCAACCTCATGGTTTTATTGAAAGAGGGAGAAAAGGAAAATACGAAGGAAGTGCTGCCAAAAAGAATAATTCTGATGAGGCATGGGGAGTCGTAGGGGAATCGAGATATGGCGACGTACACCACAACTCCCGACCACAACATTCATTTAACCGCGCAGGGCGTCGCACATGAGCGTCAAACTGACGTCCGCCTCCGCCGCGTGATTGGCGGGGACAACTGCTCTACGGATTGATGAGTGTAGTTCAACGTGTCGTCGTACGCACGCACGCACGCAATCGACATTGCACGAGGTAGGTTGGTGTTTCTTGAAGAAGAGGATGAGTGTTATATCCCTATGTGCTTGTCTTACAGGGGAGTGTGTGTAAGCCAAGACAATTGTTGTTTAACCGTCTTTGGCTCTTGTACTTTGCTATTATAAAAACCCAACACCTGTACCTATTTCATAGTTAATGAAGTGAATAATACACACAGATTATTCAGCGCATATTGAGTTTTGTCTTCTTTCTGTGGTCACTTCATTTGGTCATTCGGTATTTTAGTGTTTTGTCGTTCGATACAATAGTACTCTGCTGGTCTGTTCATTCTCAGGCGTCCGGCGCAGGCGTTCTCAAACCGTTCAGTTCGGTGCAATAGGTTCAAACCCTTTTTCTCTACCTTTCTAAGAGATAAAACAATAATCTTATATTTTAACTTAATTTCTTTTAAAATGTCTATTCAAAAAATTCATTAAATTTATATTTTTCTATTTTACTAGAACTTATATGTTTCTTTTTTATTTTAATTATTTTTTAATTTTTTTAATTCTATTATTTTAAATAATTTTTATCAAAAAATATTATTCATAAATATCATTTTAGATTAATATTGTCATTAAAAATAATTTAACAATTTTTATTTTTTATCAATTAAAATATTTTTTAATCTATTATATCAATTAAATTTTATACAATTTTTTTTAAAATTTACTTTCAAATCTATTATCAATCACTTCTAATTCATTTTAAAAAAAAATAACACACATTTAGTTTCAAATCTCCTTAAATCTATCCACTGACTCAATTCATCTCCTCCCTGAAAATGAGATATAGGTTTTTTATCAGCATTAAAAGATAGTTAATTGAATCAAAAGGAAAAAAATTGATTGTGAAAGCTACATTGATATTATTTAAGTCGAACTTGGCCTTTCTGTTTTCAAGCTGATAAGACTGGATGAAAATGAAATTCACCACCATTGAAATCAGTAGGATGCAAGCATACATGCATACCTTGTCACAAATGTTATACTGGATTTTGAATTTTGTGGTGTTGATGAATAATTGGTGAATAAGTCAGACAGGAAAGTTAATCATGGACACAAATGTCCCACCAAGTCATGCTCCAGTCTCACCTCAGCAAGACAGGAACAAACTAAGTTCAGGAAATCAAATCAGTGTTCCCAACAACACCATCCTCAATTTACGGACATATTATCACGGAGCCAAACTAAGCTGTCTCTGAAATTAATTACCTATGGTTGAGTTGAGGTTCAGATTTAGTTTTCAGCTTTCTCTTTATCATCACTATGAAGAATAAATTATTCTGTATTATACATTGAACATTCAGAATACAAATGTTTGAGTTACATTTAACAACTTCTCTCTGTCAGTGCAACTCTCGCTTGTTTCCGCACTTCCACATCAGCTGCCACCAGCCAGTACTAAATTTTCTTGTACACCAGAAGTCAACAGTAGCAACCCTAATAATCAACTAACACAATACAAGAAGCTCTCGAACAACATCAACTTAGAAAATTAAACATGACTCCTAAACTCTATATCGCACCTCCAAAACTCTAATCCAAGATCCCCTTAACATATGTGCTGAATTTGGCGAAAGTGCTTCTGGGCTGCCACGTTAGCAGTGACTGATGCATCATCGTCTTTCTTCTTGTTAAACTCAGTTTCCTCGGACACTGTGTTGAAGTGTGGTTGAGAAGCAGTGGCAGCAACAAAAAGTTCCATGAAACAGCTTAAAAGAGGCAAAGCCGAGCACACAAGTAGTCCCACTCTGATGATATTATTCATGGCTAATTGCTTCACAAAGTTTAGATCAGTTTTTGATGAGTTTGTGGTTTAAGCACTGCAGATGGGAAAATTTATAGTGGTGGGAGAAAGTCTAAATGAAAAGTCTCCAACGTGTTGAGCAAGATAGAGAAAAGGAAAGTTCTCGTGCTAGCCTCTGGTCTAGAGTCACTGAATCCATTTCATGATTAGAACAAATTGTTACAAAAGTAACGACTTTGATTTTAGCTAAAATAAATTCCAAGCAGAAAGAAATTTCTTTGCTCGTGCTTGGGAAGGAAGAAATTTCTTTCGCTCTCTTTTAGTCAACATAGTCACCTTAAAATATGGAGTGAATAATATCAATTTCAGGATAGAAAATAGAAAAGCAAGGAAAGAAGACATTGACATCGATGAAAGGAAGAGAAGATTTTTCTTCGCATACATAATTGCATTGCACTGATTAACTATTACAAAATTGAAAGAATTCGAACATGAAAAAAAAGAGAAAGTATTTTGATGGTAATTAGGTTGTAAGTTAAGTGTTTTCTATTATGATAGAAATCCAAAATAAATAAGAAAATAAAAGTTCTAATTTATATAATAAAACAGGTCAAAATATAAAAGAAAAATAAAGTCTACGACATCATCTGTATGTTTTAAAATTTCATAAGATAATAGTATCTTTCCCTGTTTATAACGAAGAATCTAAAAAATTAAATCATGATTTCGTGTGAAGTTTGAAATTTTGACAAGCTCAGTTGACAAGAACACATTTAACTAATCTAAGTATCTAAAGTAACATATTCAAGAAAGGCCTCATTTAATGGAAGTCTCTTTCATTCTCCAAACAGAAACCTCGGAAATTTATTGAGCAATAATCTTGATAGCTCCTATCATTAATTATGAAGTCGGCTTTTCTCATGAGTTTGAAGTTACTCCCTCACTCAAAATGCTCTTTGGATTTCCATTGTCAAATTAAAAGCCACTAATCATAGGATACAAGTTATTGATTCAACCTAAAGAGAAGGATATTTATTGTCATCAATAACCTCAGCCGTGTTTAAGAAAAAGTGCTAAGATATGTTTTTCTCAGAAATATTTTTTATTTTAAAATTATTTAAAAAAGTATCTTTCGTTTATAAAATAAATTATATATTTATTTTGTCCTTATATTTTATGAAAATCATGATTAACAGAGGGCATTTTTTAATTGTATACAGAAGACAAGGTGGAGGAAAATTGTGACAGAAGCTCTTATCCTGAAGAGACTAAGTTGTGGTTGATTGCTATGTGATGAGAAAATAATGTGAGGTGTATGCAGTGAAAAGTGTAGGTGCAGCGAGTGAAATTGGAAATGAGCTCAAAAAGATACGGAACACACATGGGACGAGGAATTAGCAGGGGGCTTCTTCCTGCACCCTAGCTTTTTCTTGCTACACCCCTAAAGTTTTTCATATTTTGCCATTTTACTTCTAAAGAAAGTTGTGCACCGGAATGGATACTCCGATTGATGACTTTGGATTCGGAAATATTTATCGAATTACTAAATTCATAAAGTTTGACAACTCGAAATATGCAATCCGATGAACAGCTTTTGAGAAGGTGTAGTTACCAGAATGATCAATTCAAAGTATATCTCTAAATTCGAAAAACAATAACCGAAATAATCCAATAGTTCTCGCCACGAATTGAAAAATTCATTCCGGAAATGCCTAATCGGGATTCGTCAATTTGGTTATGTCTAATCGGAACATAGTGGCATGTGTAACACCTCTCTTCTCTTTTCTTCTCTAGTGTGTGACACCTTTCAACTCTAGGATTAATGAGTTTGTTAGTTTGTTAAAACGGTTAGAACTGTTACTTAGAAGCAATAATCACTTTATTAAGGACAACGTCGCAACCACGCGACGGGGAAGACTAGTGAAACTCTTATAAAAATAATTAATGATGTTTGAAAATTAGAGTTTAGAGTCGTCATCATAGTTTATTTTGAAAAATTACGGAAAAATATAAAAATAAGCCATGATCTATGAAACAAGAGATTATGGATCCAGGAATCGATTATTGGCACCCTACATCGCATGCCCAAGAGCAGTACCTTTAATTAAATGTACAGACATGATGTCGTTTTCAAAATAGTTATTTCCCCGAAAATAACAAGACAATACAAATGAAAGAAAAATATTTTTTATTTTTAGGAAGCCCGACAAAGATTGACTTTGCTCCTACGTATTCTCATGTGAGAAATTAGGGATATGTAGTTCTTTTGAAAATAAGTTTGGAAAGAAGTTTGAGAAATTGATTTGGAAAATTGTTTGGAAGATTATTTTAGATTTTTGGGAAGTGAACCTGACAAGGATTAAGTTTGCTCCTACATATCTCCACTCTTAATGAAGAATCAAGGATACCATAGGCTCAGATTAAATGCATGAGAATTTGATATTTTTAGCTTTTTTGGATATTTTATATTTTTTGGTATTTTGATATAATATTTAGATTATGCGTAATAAGCATTAGGCTGATGCGTAAGATTGCACGAGTACTCACACGACTTTTTGTTTATTTTTATTGTTTTGCGTAATGAGCACTAGGCTGATGTGTACGATCCCACGAGTACTCATACGTTTTTATTGTTTATTTTATTATTTTGCGTAGTGAGCACTAGGCTGATGCGCACGATCGCACGAGTACTCATATGGTTTTTTTGTTTATTTTTATATTTTGGATAATGAGTACTAGGCTGATGCATACGATCGCGCGAGTACTCATACCGCTATTTATATCATTATTATTTTTTAATTATATATATTTGTTTTTATTTGTTATTTTATTATTTATTTTTTTTAAGAGAGATTAGTTGAAGGATTTATGACATACAAATGTAAGAAAAACGTAACATAAAATAAATATTGTAGAAAACAAGATAAATTTATAAACTAAAAAAATGATCAAAATGTATAGATAAATAAAATAAAAAGAATATGTGTATCTTGTTGAAGATTTGCACGATGGAGAAAAACCTTACTTGTAATAAGTTGTGAGAAGAGGTAGATGGAAAGTGAAGAAGATGACCTTGGAGTAGAAATTGGGTGTAAGAGAAGAACGAAGTAGAGTTTTGGGATGGAATGAAGAAGTTTGGTGCGAGAGATAATAGATGGATATTGAGTAATGGTGTGTGTAATGGAGTGAAGAGAATGTGAGTATTGATAGAGTTAAAGATGGAGAAATATTAAATAAAATATAATCTTTTTAAAAATGAGTGGGAAAATGAGAAAAGGTTAAGGTGGAAATAAGTAAAAGAAATAATATAAAAAAGTTGGTCGAGAAATTAGGTGAAATAAAATATAGTAAATAGTAAAAGTTAATGTGAAAATTAAGTGAAAGAAATAATATGAAAAGTTGGTGGAGAAAGTAGGTGAAATAAAATATAGTAAATAGTAAAAGTTAATATGGAAATTAAGTGAAAGAAATAATATAAAAAGTGGGTGGAGAAAGTAGGTGAAATAAAATATAGTGAACAGTAAAAGTTAACGTGGAGAATAAGTGAAAGAAATAATATAAAAAGTGGATGGAGAAAGTAAGTGAAATAAAATATAGTAAATAGTAAAAGTTAATGTGAAAAATAAGTGAAAGAAATAATATAAAAAGTGGGTGGAGAAATTAGGTGAAATAAAATATAATAAGAAAAGTAAGTAGAAAAAATAGAAAAGTTATGAAAAAAATAAAAATTAAATAAAAAAATAAATATATAAAAAATGTAATAGTAAATGAAAAAGGTAGGTGATGTGGAAGGATCTGGAGGGTGATGTGGAGACCTAGGTGTGATAAGAAAATAGGTGGTGAAGAAGTAAAAAAGTGTTGAATTATTTTGGACCATTGGACTAAGGGTTAAAAAAATAATTTGGGGGTGCAAACAGTAAAATAAATAATATTTTTCATTTTTTAGTTTTTTATCTTTCTGATAAATTTAATTTATCCGGACAAAATTGGGTATTGATAAATAATATGCAAGAATCAAAGGAAAGATAGAGAGTTTATAGAAAAGAAAAAAACTCACTTTAAAAGAATGATAAGTCAAAATTTATCCCCACCCGCCACAGTTTAACTAGTACAATATGATTGTGAAAAAGGATATGAATTAGTTTCCAATAGAAAATTTAGAGATAATAAAAATAGAAAGTGTTTATAAAGACTACGAAACATGGAAATGAATAATGAAATATATAGGAGTAATTAGTATTTTGGTTCTATATCCAAAGCAAATATTCAATCAATTTTTAATAATTTTTTTTATTCAATTTACTCTTAATTTTGTTTAAAATCGTGTAATGTTGACTTTTTTATTAAATTGGTATTAACATCGTTTGTTGGATACATATAATAGTATCTTGAATTTTTATTTTTGTATTTTTTGTTTTCTTTTTTTTTAATTTTTTTTCATTTTTCTTTCACTCGTCTACTACCATGGCCAGTCATAGGCGTCGTTGTTGCCCCTCCCTCCTATCCGACAAGAAGTGCTACCAATCAATCACAACCAGAGACCTTGTCGACGTTAATGCATCATTTTTCCTCTTCATTCTTCTTTTAATGTGCATACCGAATAAATCATGAAAAAGTAATTCGCCTAAATCTGCATGGATCCAAATAGAGAAATCAAGTATTTGTAGGTCTCAAATGTTATCATGTAATCCTATTTCAATTTGTCGACCACCTTTGATTCATCAACCTTGAAAAGTCATTTTCCAAAATTGATAAGTGTGAAAAAGAGTTGTTTTTACACTTATAAATAAGCTCAATCTTGTAATTATTCATGTTGTTCCTCATTGAAAAGTTGTAATAGGTAGTAGATTGTTATGTAAAATATTGTACAGGAAAGGGTGTATTATTGGGACTCTGTCAGCAATTTTCGTAAAGCGAAAGCCAAAATTCGCATTGCCAAAAGAAGGAAATTCGCATAGCGCACCAGTACCTGTGCGCTGAGCGAATAACATCAGTTAAAGTACAGCAGTTAAGAAAATTCGCATAGCGCACCAGTACATGCGCGCTGAGCGAATTAATGAAGTTAAATGGCTTTAAAAGACGTGACAAAAAAAAGAAAATATCTTCTGACACACGAACAAAGCGAGAAAAATACTGGAGAACTCAGGAGACAATCAGGAGACCTTTCCAGACATCAAGACTTCACTTTCTGCAAGGAATTGCTGTAAAGAGTACATTTGAGATGTCTAGGATAGACTAAATTTTATGTTCAATGGAATTGGTTGTATGACGACATATTAATGTAAATTTCCTGTGCAATATATTTTTCTGTTCTTGTTCTTTTCTTGACTTACTTTTGATTATACGGAAGTATAATTCTTTTTAAAAGTTCTTTTGTACTGGGAAGTATTTTTAGAACCAGAAACGTAAGAAAAGAAACTAAAAGTAACTACGCTAGGAATATCTTTTGTGCTTTTGGTCATTCTCAACATCTGAATTTAATGCAAAATTATCTATTGAATTAATTAAGGAATTAATAATTCAATAGATAATTTTAGAACTTGTTTTAAGGAATTAAACCAAGATACTCTTATGTGAATGCTTGAACAGAGAATGTATGTTGTCCAGGATTTTACTATAATGTTAGTAAAAGACCAATACCAGTGATCTTTTATCGTATTTTTCAATCTTAATTTTTTTTTACATTGTTAATTTCATGCTAATTTCCAAATTGAAATCACAAATGTTATCATCAGTAATTGATCTTGATAAAAAAAAATTTAATTGAATAATGTAACTCAAATTCCCTTGGGAGAACGACATTCTTAACTTAAGTCACTGTATTACTTGAACGATTTGGTATACTTGCCAAAAAGTTATCAAAGGTATAACGTAAAGGTCATCGAAAACATAACAACTTCGTTATTAAGTACTAAATTGAAAATTATAAAGAAGTTGAATGCTCAATGTACCAAAAAAATTTAATAGAAACTTAATTAAAAATACTTAAGTTTATTATGATAATCACTACAAAAAAAACACAAAATACCAACGGATAAAATCCATTGATAACAATTAATATCAGTCGGTAATGACTATTTTCGATGGTTTACTAATGGTCAAATATGCATCGGTAATTTTGCTATCGGTAACCCTTACTGACGGATATAAGCCTTCGGTAATTGTCGAAGGATAATGGTTGTCAATAATTACCAAAGGATATATTATTCGCTAGTATATCTGTCGGTAAGTGTTAGGCAGAGTCCAATGCAATTTGTATTTTGTCTATCCCAGTTTCATATAATCATCAAACCTTCACAAAACATAGACACTACATATCCAGACAATTAGACAATCAAGCATATATTGAGATGCATCTTTTGTACAAAATTCAAATATAACTTTCCATATATTTTCTAGATCATATTCACAATAGTTTTGTTTAATATCAATTTGAATACCCTTAACTAGATCCTTAGACTCTCCACTACACTCACTCAATCTGAACTGATCCTTTTATCAGTTAGTTAGTTAGTTACAACCATCATTATGTGTTGTGTTCTCTTGGAGTAGTTTATTACAGTTGTAGTCTATATATAGTTGTAGATAAGATGAAGTGAAATTAAAGGGATGGATGTTTACAGTTTTCTTCACATGGTTAGAGGTTGTACTGATGGGGAGAAACTGATGCTTGTTTGGGTGAACATATTGATGATTTGTTGGAAGAAGAAAATTTAGATTTGGAAATATCCTCACCACATAACTGTGGTTTTGAGACTGTCTTCGAAGACAATCCTAAAGTACTTAATGATTCAACATCCAATGGTTAAGATGTAAATTCAAATGAGACTGAATCAAAATCCAATGGTTGGTCTACTTGGGTAAGTAACAAAGTTAGAACAAACGAATTAAGATATGAAAACGCCCACGTGATTGTTAGAGGAAAACTGTCATAGAAGAAGATTCTTTTAAGTCAAATGGTTGTGATGGTTGCAAACAAAATAGGTCAGGCAAACACAAAATCTAATGATAGTTGTAAAGCTTAACTAAAATGTGGAACTCATCGGGTTGCTCACTTGCACTCATCGGGTCGATTCACTAAAATGTGAAGCTTTATTTCTATCTACTAGCCCAATATCTATGAGTAGATATTGATCAATTTCTATGTACTACCCTAATATCTAAAAGGTCAGGTATAATAGTTAAATAGAAACCTAGATCTTGAGCACTTAAATAGAAACAAAGAAGAACTCAAAACTTACCTCGATTGTCCGTGAGACAGTTAACAATATATGGCTTCTAAACAACACAAACTATCTCTCGACGAAGATGCAGTAAGCACAGACCTTCGAGAACAACAATCCCTCAACAACAAAAAACTCATGAGAAACAAGTTTAGATTGCACTTACAATGGCTAATGCTAGAATGCATAAAGATATGAAAACCAAACCTATAACAACTACTACTGAAACACATTTAAGCCAAGACAATCCTTTAAACCATTACAATTTGGCAGCAAGCATCAATGTAATAACATATCTATTATGAACATATTTCAAATTGGCAGCAAACATCATTGACAATCCATTAAACCAATTTCAAAACCAAAACAAGAAGGCAATCCATTCAACATAGACTTACCTCCGCCATACCTCTACCTTTAGACCTCCACTGCCAGTTTAGGGCTTCTAGACAACCACGAGCCCTCCACCACCACCAGCCATCATGGCATAACGACCACCGTCACCCAACAACACGCAAAGCGACTGACTACCTACGCACCACCACCCACCAAGCGTTGCCTACCACCCACTAGTCGCGCCACTCTCGCGCCACCGTGAAGCCACTATCGTGTCACCACTGTCGCCTAAATTGCCATTAGGATCGCGCCACCACCACTGCCACTAGGGTCGTACTCGCTGCATCGGCACTGCCACCAGCCACCAACATCCACTATCGCGCCATCACCTAGGGGGTTTTCGATTGGGGGTTGGCGGAGGTTGGGGTGAGGGCTTTTGGTGGAAAACAAAAATGGGGAGAGTTAGAAACCAAGTTTTGATTTCATAAACTCGAAGATTGGGGGGAGGGTTTTTGGTGGAAAATGGAAACGGGGAGAGAGGGAAACCAGGTTCTGATTTCATGACTGAGGACCTTTACCGACGATATTACCGGTGAATACATTCGCTGATAAGTAACGAAGTTCATTATCGACGATCATAGACCCGTCATTAAATATCATTCTACACTCCGTTGGTATATTATCGATAAATATCTCTTAACAACGAATCATTAGTGGTCGATAATAATCAGTCAATAATATAATATTTTCTTGTAGTGAACATTAAACTTAATTAGGACTTATTTTTTGAATTATTCCAACTAAACTAAAAAAACTAATAAAACATAATTAAGTTAGAAATAACAAAGTTACATAATTATAATTATATAAGTTAAAAATAATTTATTAAACTAACATTTTTTTAACAAAAGCATTATTTCCGTTACCTTTAATATGATAATGTATTAATGTTGAACTTTGAATTTGTTGAAAAAATCATGATTAGTCTTAAATGGTTGTTATTCAAATAATGTAGCTATTAATCTTTTGTATAATAAATATTTTGATGAGCAAATGGCCTCTTCTGAATTGAAAACATTAATAAATGTGTTTGTAAAGGAAGTACAGTAATTGGGGATTGGGCCACAAATGAGAGTGAAACGGCTAGAGGTAGTGTTTGGCTCTCATCGATTTTTGAACAAGTTGAGCACAAACGCTTCCGTTTCATGCCTATTCCGCGTTGTCTTTATTTGTCCTTTTAACTCATTCTTCTTCAAACACTACAAATTCCTAGGTAATCTATTCTGCGTTACTTTTCTTATTCGTCTCATTCATGCAATTCCTCCTTCAACATCTTTTCATTTTCAAATATTAATCTAATTTCATTTCCATTTTATTCTGCAACAAAGGACATCATGAGTGCTTCTTCCTCCAGAAAACTTCACATGGTATGTGCCCACAAAACTTTTACTCTATATTTTCTACTTCTTAAATTAAATTCAGTGCCATTTAGCATATACTTTAATTTCTTAGCTCTACTCTTATAAATTTAAATATTTCCCCTTTCACACAAAATAGTTGCGTAGGAAAAAAAAATTGTTATTTTGATATGCTTATTTTACCAGCTTTATTTTCTATGCTTAGTTCAGTTTATAAAGAATTTATAGAGCACAGTTTGTGAACTAAGGGGAGAATGATATTATCAAATGCAATTGGATTATTATTTAGCTGGAGAAGAAACATGAAATGAAAGAATTATTAACATTTGATTTCTTCGGTTCAATTTCATACAAAAATCAAGGTTAAAGTAAAAAAAGTATGATAAGTTTTAGGTTTTTTAAGCTTTTACAACATTTTGTTTCAATGAAATTATCACACTCTTCAAGCATAGAAAGCAAGAAAAATTTCAATCAAGCTTCAATATTCTATTTTATTGATATTTTTTTTATCGAAATTAGATTGGTCTGCTAAAACTTAAACTTCAACAAAAATTATTTTTTGTCAAAAACTATATTGATTAACCCTATATATATATATATATATATATATATATATATATATATATATATATATATATATATATATATATATATAAGAGATAAAAGAATATTTTTTTCTTATAAAACATTTATTGCAATATATATTCAATTCAATATAACTAATATTTGAAACATTATGGTGTATGTTTATTAAATATCTTACTTTTAATATAAATTTTATATTAAAATGTATTATTTAGTAAAAGTAATCATTAAATACACAAACACAAATATTGAAATAGTGATTACTTTTGTTGTTATTTAAAAAATTAACTTACAAAACATACTTAAAAATCGAATTCTTCTTACAAAGTATTAGTTATTGTATTTATTGACATTAATAATAATATTAAATTTTGGTTTTACTACATAGATGTAATATATCATGCGAACCTCTACAGATGAAATATATTTAATAAACCTAGGGTAGTTTTTTTCAAAATTTAATGTCTTAACATATATAAATATATAAAGAGAGTTTAATTTCTATAAACATTCCTGTGAATTGTTAGTCAATACATTAAACATTGGAATAAATATGACTTTTAATGTATTATAGTAAAGGACAAAGAAAATTAATTATCATAAAAAGTTATTTTAGTGATATTATAGAATTTCTTTGTAACGTCAATCCTTATGCTGTTTTATTTATGCAGTTATTAAATGTATTATTTAGATAAATGAATTTCTAATATATAGACTTTTTCAATAAACATAAAATTTTGGAATTTGATTGATAATTTTAGATTGTTAATTTATTCATATTCATTTATTTATATGATCTTGCAAACAAGTCTTTAATAAATTCTTATTGAATAGTCGTTTGCGACTTTGTATTTATTTGAGGATGATAAGTTAAATTAAGATCAATTTAGTCATATTAGCTTTATATAGTATCTATCGCAACCTAAAAGGAAAGTTAGAAGAGAACTTAGTATCTTTGTTAAATATTATACTTACAAGTACTCCAGGTAATCTAATTGTCTTTTTGTATACAATTATGCTTATACATGTACATAAATACTTAATTTTATGAGTATTATCCATTAATTATATCATATTCTTGTACCACTCACGTAAATGAGTGATAAAGTTTATGAAAATGATACTTATTTTAAAATAGGTATCTCTAATTGTTGTAACATGTTGTTTGGTCTCTAATATTGATTTTTTTGACTTCTAACGTAAAAAAAAGATTATATATATACCTTGCTACATCTATCTTCATAATAAATAAATAAAATCAAGTTTTGATATATTATTAGGATGAAAGACTTGACATATTCTTATAACCCCATCAATAATTATTATGTTTAACTCATCATTAGTAGATAAACATACTCTTTTAAACCTTAGTATCTCATTTGATCAAACTAAAAATTAGTTTGATCAGTATTAACAATTTTCTATACCTTTTTCAGATAATGTCAAGGAAATCATTAGTTCATATTACAACTAATATGATCATATTCTATTTAATTCAACCCAAAACACTCTATTCACATTTTCTATTTAATTCAAAGATTGATCTTTATAGGTCAATTGGGTTAAAGGAGTCATATATTCATGACTTCCTTTATGAACCTTCTACTGAACAGTCAACTCCACACAACTCTTTAACTTTAAAATTGTCTTAGAATGACTCTAACTAGAGAACAACCTTAACTTCATAAAAAATTAATAAAGATTCCCTCAATTGAGAAAACATGTTCCAAGAAGTACATCACTAGCGTCTAGAATCCTTCCTTAGACAATTTGACATACAATTATTTTTCTCTCAAAATATACAATATGGTCCTCAAGTGTAAAATAAACATCACCACAAATGGATATATATATATATATATATATATATATATATATATATATATATATATATATATATATATATATATGGTTTGAAAATCCTATTCCTATAAGATATAGTTGAGCATTAATCATCCGATGAGGCATAATTACATACCATGTCTTAAAAATTATCCTTTTTCCATCTTTAATCTTTACTCTAATATAATGATCCCCATATCTCAAATAAATATTGGAGAGTACCACCACTCCATGTAACTGATCCAAAATAATTGTCAATATTTGACAACAAATATTTATTGTCAACTTATTCAAGTGCTTGTATAATCAATGCATAATCTTGATTATTCATTTTTCTTCTTTATCAACGACATTGTAACACCCCACAGAAAAATACTTTGTCTAATTAATATTTTCTACAACAAAGCTACAACCCATTTATTCAATTTTGCCAACTCTACAAATGTCATCATGTATGATGTCATGGATATTGGTCCACATTCTACACTATATCAATAAAGAAATCTATCTCTATTAAAGGTAGTAACTCATGAATCTCATTTGGAAACACATCCATGAATTCCTACACAACTTTCATATTTCCACTAAATTATCATCACTTGCCACCATTATAAAGCACTTTGCACCATCTTGTACATCTTGGAAAATGTACCCTTCTTCTAAAGACTAGCATACATAACTTTTTTTCATAATATATAAGAATGAGATTGATAAATAATTAATACATCTCTAGGATCACATTCATGTCCTTTAGAGTCAAACAATAAGATTTATCTTGAACTTGCATCCCTCAACAGACACCTTTCATCTAAAACATACCTAAGATGCAATCACCATACTAGATTTTGGGATAGACACCAATATATCACACTTTAGCTCTCAATGGAAGTTTCAACTATTCAATACATAATTTGAACACAAAAGAATGTGTCACTCCAAAGTTATACAACATTTTCCAGGATGAACCTTCTTAGAATATATTTTATGCATCAAATTATCTCATTGTCAACTCCACTGATATTAGACTCTATTTGATATTAGACTCTATTGGTTGTCACGTGTCTTTGCTCACTACTATGGAATTCTACTACACTAAACTAAATGAAGTAACATCAATCTTAATCCAACAATCTTTAGACAAATAACTTGGCTTATGACATCTAGATGATGTCTTTGAATAAAAAAATTATTAAATAACGACCAATTTTAGAGATCAAAATAATTAGTCACTATAAGTTAGATATGTTTTATAAATTAAAAATTATTGATATCTAAAATACCTTTAATTATGAATAAAAGATTATAATTGATTTATGAATTGAAGTCTAAATTCATCTCTAACACTAGCTACCAAGATTTTAACTACTTACAATTAGTGATTTTAAATTATCTTTTAATCTTAAATTAGAGACTAATTTATACATTAATTTCTTGATAGCTAAAACTTTAGTGATGAATGTTAGTTTTTTGTTGGCCAACAATTTTTTGTCACCATAATATTGATGTAAAGTATTCATTAATTTCATCTTATTAATACTTTTCGAAAATATGAATTGGTGAACGATTTTAGAATTTGAACTCATTAATATACATTATAACGTAATGATATGGATTTCAGACAGTAAAATCTCAACACTCATTATAGTAGTTATAAGGGAAGGGAAATAATAACATTGACAAAAAAAATCAAAGGATAAATAATGATGGAATGAACATTGATTTCCTTTTATAGTACAAATTTATTTGACATTATTTACTTTGTAGGATGAACAAGTGACTGAACGAAAAATCCACAAACCAAGGTGGCTTGAGTCTTTTCTGAGAAAAATTTTCTTTAACTCGTGCTCAACTCATCCATTCCGTAAGAATGAGTTGAACAAGTATTGTATAAACTGCAATTTGTCAGTTTGCCAATACTGTCTAGCTTCGGGTCCTCATCGCCATCACAAAATACTGAAAATCTATAGACATGTTTATAAGGATGTTGTCTCTCTTGCAACCATGGAAAAGTATATTGATATCTCACAAATTCAGGTATGATATGATTTGATATGTTTTTATTTGTGTTAAATATTTTATATGTAACATTCAACATGAATGTTTTTCATGTTCTTCAAGAAATTATTTGGATAAATTGCCTATAAAAATTTATATTGTGGATTTATAAAATGGGAGTTTCCTAGGTGTTCTTTCAAAAAAAATGTTGGGAAATGTCATATGTAATAATTTTAAATGATGTCATACTAGTTTAGTTGGCTGTCAACTTTATAAAAAAATAAAATAAAAATTATAATTGATGTCTTCATATACAGTATAATTGTCATCTAAAATTGTCATACCATTTGAAATTATTACATATAATATATTTTAATTGGATTAAGGTGAAATAGCAGCAAAACGTCTTTATTTAAAGCACACTCATGTAAAATTTATATCCTTAAAAGAATATAACCTATGTGTGATTTGGTTACTTTCTGGTTGCAGCCTTACAAATGCAACAAGCGACTGGTTATTTCACTGAATCCTCTACCACATTCTGGTTCAACGGCAAACAATGAGGCATCATGCAATACTTGCAAAAGAAAATTGACTGAACCTGAATTATATCGCTATTGCTCCATTTCTTGCAAGGTGATGATGATAATTTGGCAATCACAACCATGTTTTGTTCTTCATTGTGACATATTAAACTAAATTTATAATTTTAATCTCTTGCTGGTTTACATCTAAACTTGCAGGTTAGAGCTGTTTTAAGTAACCCTGATGATTCAACTCCTCCTTTCATTTCCATCCAGACTCCTCGTCTTCCCCCTCAGCAGGAAAAGCAAGAGGAAACTAATTCTGAACCTCAAAAGCCACAAAAGAGGAAAAGAAAGGGATCACCCCATAGAGCTCCCTTCTTCTGAAAGTCTCATGTATGTCACATGCCCTTAATCTGGATATGGAAGATTGGAATAAATTGCATCTTGGAGTTTATTAACCGTGACATTTGAACTAAATATTATTACTCACATACTGTGTTTCAATTCTTAAATATTATGGATATTGGTATTTTCTGGATTGAACTTTGATATTATCATGTCATGTAGTTATATATATATATATATATATATATATATATATATATATATATATATATATATATATATATATATATATATCGTGTTTTTTGTTGTAGATTTTGTTGTTGAAACAGAAAGAAATCTTTTAGCATTTCAGACACTATTAACACCATGCTTATGACAATATAGTAGGTCAATCTGATAGGATGGTTTAACTACTTTCTTTCATTTTAAAGAAATATAATCTAAATTGTCTAAATGATGAAGATTTCAAATTTCACAATTTGGGAAAATTATTCGTGTGGAGAATATAAGAATCATTTTCGTCCCAGAAATATAAGAGGACGATTAGATATATTTTTGTTGTGCAGTGATAAATGTGTAACCGCAAAAAAGAAGACTCTATGAGAGATGGCTGATTCGTTTTCTCTAAAACTACGTTTTCAACTAGATTAAATTAAGAAGGTATTACAAAATAAAGAGTATTAGAATAGATGATTTTGTAGGTTGAGCTCAAACTTCTAAGAAAAAACTCAAAGGAAAGTATAACACTTCTTGATGATTAAACTTTAAAAAAGTAGCTGTAGACTGTCCTTTTAAGATATATCATATCGTCTACGTTTTGCTGAATATACAATATTATTATTAATGTATGAAATATAATTTAATTTATTAACGGGTTTTTGGTATGAATTAAAACAATATTTTCAATTGCCAATATATATTAGATCTATTTACTAGATATAAATAGTCTATACGGGATAGACATTTTTTCCTTCTAAACGAGTTTTTCCTACTATTGTGAACTTTTTTTGTAAGATTTCTTCATAAATATTAAATCCTCTTGATGCACCTTGTGTTAACATAAGTTATCATTATGATTATTACGCATCTCAAGATGAAAACACGAGATTTTTTTTCTTATTTAAATGCTTAATGAATGGCCACATGTTATTCAATCTACAATAATAAGTTCAATACCATGCCAAATTTCACTACCAAAAGGTTTAATTTAACCTCTAAACTAGAGGAGCAATCACCATGACCATTACATTAAGATATTAATGCGCTCAACTTTACCTTTTTATTGCGGTAGTTTATGATGTCAATGAATCAATTATTTTTTTTTTATGTTACTGGTGCTACTTTTCAATCATTAATTAAATTATAACATTTACAAATTTGACGAAGAAGTTTATACAATAACATCTAAAAGCACTTTAAATTGTTAACCCAAACCAAAGGAAAACACTATTTATGTGGAGTTTTGTAGGTAAAGCGCAAATTGAGACATGAACAAATCTAATTAAGACAAGTACTATTCCTTCCACTTACTATATCTTTCTTCACTGAATGAAAGAATCAGATCACCAAGGGGGAAACAAAACGTTATTTCAAAAGGGACATTAAAACACCACGTTAACAAAAAGAAGTGTGCAAAAACTATAAGACGAAGATATATGAACAAATGAAACGAGAACAGAGACAGGTATTTCCTAACTTTGAGCAGCCAATGATACAGTAGTTTTTCCTCATTGTTGATTCCTTTCAACTTTCACATTGTTTTTTCTTCACTTGAAAGTATAAAATCACCAAGGAATAAAAAAACAAAGGGAGCTATTCTTTGGTATCACCCACATAAAACCAACGTCTCACATGGGAGACGTTAACATACCTCATTAACGAAAGGAGGTGTGAAAAAAAAAAGACCAAAATATATGAACAAATGAATTGAGAATAGAAGAAAAAAAGGTATACTCTAATTCTAAGCAACTATGTTACAACAGTGTTTAATCACGCATATACTCGTATTCTAGCATAAGAGAAGGGTCTGCTGGAATGAGAAAAGAATCAGGAGAATCTGAACAAAAGGATGATTCGGTCCTGGAGGGTACGAGTGAATCACAGCAACCAGTGCAGACAAAAAGTGGTGGAACTGTCTCAGAATCGTCTATGCCACAGCAGCGAGTATGCTGCCACACTTCACAAATGTCACAAGCCACCATTCTCTCCCCATCATCATCTTGAGCTCCACACTCGCATCTCACCTTCCAGTTGTCAGATCCACCCTGATACTTCAAATTGGTGCACAAATCAATGGCAATTCCCCTCACACAAAGTTCTACACCGGACTGGATTAGTCCAAACAGCACTTCCTCATCACTTACTCCCATAAGTTGTTTAATGTCTGTCACTATAAGCCTTTCTGCAATGCAGTAAGTGTCCCTAAGAGCAGCCTCAGAAGCCCTCTTCAAGTCTCCAACCGTTGCATGCAGTGGAACCACCACAACCTCACCACATGGTAGACCTTTCAACTCATACTTCTTGTCCACAAAATTTGGTTGCAGTCGGCAAATGAATGTCAATGACTGCTCCTCTATTTCATCCCTCTCTGCCCACTCCTTTACGAAATATCTGCTGTCTAGAATTGTCTGAATGGCCAAGTCCACTATTTCTGAATCGGGGTAGCCCAATAGCACATTCTTGTACAAAAACAGTACGTCGCAGTAAACATCGTTACCAGGCACCCAAGATGACTCTACAACTTGTTGATCTACATAAGCCATCACCTCAGTCTCCAATTCAGGGGCTTTGTACCCGTTGCCAAGATCGTGAATAGTGTACTCTAGAATTCTAGTTGACGGATTCACCATCCGACGAACAACATAGTTTCCAACAATGACATTGTTGAGTGATTTAAGTACATAATCAAGTAAACCTGTGTCACCAATGTGAAGCCTAGCTGCATCTCTCACATCTTGCCTTGCCATCCCACCTGTGCCTGGTTTAACAGCCTTGTTTTCTTTCAGTGCGTCCACAATCACTTGAGCGGCAAACTCTAGCCTTCTTGTGGGCCACCTACTATCCATGTTAGTCACTGCATTGCTGAACTTCTTATACCTAACAGATTTCTCCTTCATGGAATTTGATCTGGTTGAAAGAGTGTGTTTGGTTGAATTTCTTGACATTAATGCTGAACAGGTAGAATCAGCAGCTGCGGCGGCGGCAGAATAGGAGACTGTTGTCTTAGGCGCTGGAGCACGGGAAGACTTTACGGTAAGCATAAACCTTAGAAGATCCCTGAGTGAGATAATATGAGTCTCACTCATATCTCTATAGCACCGAATCATTTGTTTGATTTCTTTGTTGTACTTTGTCTTACTCAAATCTTTTGCAATCATGTCTAGCTCCAAGGAGCCAAGCGTTGTCATTGCTTCATTGTAGTCTGATTCTGTCACTCCAAAGCTTCCACGGCAAAATCTATAACCCCATCTGCCAAACCAGGAGTGTCCATAGGCGACTCCATGAAGTAAGCGAAGGTCCATAGACCTCTTACACGAAACATCTTCAACTGCAACTTTCCTGCCATACAAAGCAAGTATCATATAAACATCGACCCTTGAACGCTCAATAAATTAATTTAAAACAACGAGAATGAAGATGAACGTTGAGTTGGGGTTTTATTTACCTTACTCGGAGGTTGGTACATACCCTATCCCATAGATCCATAATCTCTCTGCCACTAAGAACCTTGGAACCTCCTTCAATGCCATTTACACAGAGCAAATGGCCATATCCATTGCAATGAATCACCCCATGCAACAGATGCCTCTGACTATCTATAGAATCTTCATCTAAGGGCCTATGCCACCCACTGTCCATCGGGATTATAAAATGATACCTTCTCTTTGATACAAAATGGCCACTCCAACCTATCAATTATTAACCAAACAGGGTATTTATATCAGCATCATCCAATTTTAGTTTCTAAAACCCACTCAGAAGTCATCAAACCTCCAACCAACAGTATTCATAATAAATGAATCATCACTTTTGGAAAACTAGTCGAAAAAATGCTTCTTTTTTCGTTTCTAATGACTAAAATATCATTTTTTTTCACTTTGTCTCTGTTTTCAGAAGTATGTATGATAAAAAATGAATGAAAAGTTGTTTTTTTAGCTTTACAAACTTTTAAAATTGAAAAAGTATGATTTTTTTTTAATTCAAAATGTAAGATAAAAGTTAAAGTGAACATTTTCTCAAACTAACTAAATCACTAATATATCCCTCTCAATAGTCATAGGCTAAGTCTACCCTGCGATAGAAAATTCCAAAATTAGAAACAACCATCAATGTCAAAACCGGCACCCGAAAGAGCTAACTCCATCACGACGAGAACAAATTACGAAACACGTAAAAAAGAAACCCTTTTCACGAGCAGAACGCAATCACCGCCATTTCAGAAAAGAGCTAAAAAACCCAAACTTGAGCCAACCCCATTTCAAGAAACAGAAACCAAAGGAAACCCAAGAAATCGAAATCGGAAACGAACCTACGCAGCGGCAGTGATCGCAGAAGGGGTGCGAAGAGTGGTAGACGTGCTCTTCGACGGTGTAAAGAGGAGCCATTACGTTGGACTTATCATGGATGAGAAGGGTACACCATAGGGGATTCCCGGAGACACTATAATCTTCAGGTTCTCCAGCTTCTTGAAGGAAAACCCGAACGTTATCGCGGAAAGTACCCAAAGGTACAATTGGGATACCAGGGTCACCGAATGAATGAAACCTGAAAAATTTTGGCCATCGTTTTCGCTTCTTGCAAGCTTCGATGAGAGCAAAAGACATTGCGAATTATGACGAATATGAGAAAATGGCTTCGGCTTCGATTACGATCACTCTCGCATCGTGATTTGGTGCGAGGAACAGAGCCCAGTGCAAACCAGAGAAGAGAGCAGAAGAGAGCTTTAACTCAACAAACTAATTCCGTTATAAGGCATTGGCGCCTTTGAATAGCTTCACGTGGGTATATACGTCATTTCGCGTGGAAACTTTAAGTTTGGTGGAGGAGCTGTGCTAAGCGTTGATGATGTATCATCGACGGTCAGAACCCGGACAACGAGTAGAGAAAAAAAAAAGTAAAGTTCATTGTCAAAATTTATCTAATAACATAAAGATTTCATCATGGAACTTTTTTTTTAATTTAAGTTAAATATGGTTTTTATTTTCAAATTTTAAAAAATAATGTTAATATCTCTAATTTAAAAAAAAAAATACAAACTTATTGTTTAAAGATTAAAAATGGTTTCGAGAAAACATGTTAGTCTTTGAAATTTAATATTTGATACTGAAAACATATTTCTTTTTAAAATGGGACACTAAATTTAAAAGAAAATTGAGAAACTAAAGCATTTTTTTTTTACATGTGGAAGTTGGTGGCAGAGGAACATGTTGTGTATGGACTCTAAGATTTGGGAATGAAAGATTTGTGTATCTTTAGTGGGACAATGAGGGTTGTCTGATAATTTTGCTTCTACGCGGCACGTCGAAAACGGATGGGGTGACCTACTTTTCTCGGCCAGCTCCATAATTGTGGGCTTCAAGGTATTTTAGTCACATATTTAATAAAAAAAATTGAAAAGAAAGAAAACTTTAGCAAAATTATTGGAAATATTTTTATCCCAAGTCTCAAATCCTCCAAAAATTAAAAATTTTACATATTTTTCGATGATTTTGGTTACCAATATCTTATTGGAAGCAAATTTCACTAACAAAAAAAAAGTACTAATAAAGACTTAAATAAACGTTATAAAATGTACAAGGAGGGATAGATTGACCTGATCTTTATGAAAATCTTTAGCCCGAGAAAAATTTATTGGAGAGACAATACTTAGATTTTTCAGCACTTTATTCACAATACATAATAAGTCAAAAGAATGGATATAAACTAATGTATCATGTCCTATGTTTATAGTAAGTGAGAACCTTACTTTACATGGTTGACTTTACAGTATGAAAATCATTTTATGAAAAAAAAAAGTATTTTTTGAATTATGTAATATATAAGTTTATTTTAATGTAAAAAAATAATTTGTAGATTGTGTAATTTAAAACTCAGAAATGACATTTGTAGTGTGAAATATATAATAGAAAACTAAAATTTAGATTGTATAATATGAAATTTTCTTTTTTTATGCAAAAATAAAAATTGACTAAAAGCTGCTGAATTATACAATTTTAATTTTTTTATTTTAAAAAGCTACAAATTGTATAATCTAAAAGTCATTTTTTTTCATAAATCATAAGAATAAAGTAGATATTAGGAATGAAAAATGAACATCTTCCAATATATATTGTTTGAACTCGCGACGAAATTTATTTTTCATACGGAATATGATAGACATAAGTAAAAATTTATTATTTTCTTAAAATCAGGTAATCTTTCATTCCCATACTCATTTGCGTTGTCATAACCATTCTTATTTTAAATTACTAAAATACTTTTAATTTATTAAGTATTTAAAATATATATATATATATATATATATATATATATATATATATATATATATATATATATATATATATATATATATATAAACTTTAGTTTGATTATCATTTTTCCTGCAATATTAACTTTTTTTTAACTATTGAGCACTAGATCAAGTTCATTTTGAATGCATAATTTTATATGTAATTCATTTGATAAAATATTCGAAAAGTTCACTAGTACAATAAAACGAAATGGCACCGGTTAAATTTGTTTATAGGCACCGGTTCTATAACCGGTGCATATCCAGCCGAGGTAAAAAATGGTAAGTTTTATGCCTCGGTTACGAACCGAGTAAAAATAAATAAGATTATGCCTCGGTTTTTAAGTAACCGAGGCAGTATCGTGTTTTTTTTTTCAATTTTTTCAACCATCCTCGACCAACCCAGAGCTGGTAAATGGCTATCCTCAACCATCCTCAACCAATCCAGAGCCTGTTTCATCGCACAGGAAGAAGAACAACACACAGCAACATTTCAGAAATTCCAACATACATCACAAAGCAATACACAACAAAGCAATACACAATACTCAATACTCGCACCTTCATTGCACAGTATACAACATTATCAACAAAAGAGAAGCTCCGGAGGCATCGGCGTGCCCCAGATCCTGACGGTATCGGAGGCATCGGCGGAGGCGACCCACTCGTCGTTGGGGGAGAAACGCTCGATGGTGGCTGTGGCGGAGTCGATCCACTCATTGTTGGGGGAGAAACGCGCGATGGTGGCGGAGGCAGAGGCGACCCACTCGCCGTTGGGGGAGAAACGCGCGATGGTGGCCGAGGCGGAGGCGGAGGCGACCCACTCGTTGTTGCGCGCGATGGTGGCCGAGGAGACGATGGGCGACCAATTGGGATTTTCTGATTTAGGGTTCCATGGCACGATGGGCGATGGTTGGCCGAGGAGACGATGGGCGATGGTGGCCGAGGAGACGATGAGCGACCCACTCGTGCATCTGATTCGATTGAACAATGACCAATTGGGATTCTGATTTAGGGTTCCATGGCGCGATTCTGGTGGCACCAACGACGATGACAGTGGGCGACGACAACAACGACTACAAAGGTGAGAGCGGCAGCGACGAAGGACGAAGCGAACGACACCGACGAAGGACTCGCAACGGCGACGTTGGTGGAGGCAGCCCTTGGGGAGAACAACGGTGGTGGCGGCAAAGCGAAGGAGCAACTCGAAGAAGAAGAACCGAAGAAGCAAGGAAGAAATGAGCAGTGGCAGCACGAAGAGAAACAAGAAGAAGCAGAACCGGAGCGTGAGAAGAAATGAACCAACTCTGAGAATTTTGAAGCCTATATGCTTCGGTTTGGAAGGAACCGAAGCCGAACATTGTTTTGTTCAGGCTTTATGCCTCGGGTCTAAGTTGACCGAGGTGTTAGCTTAGGCTTTCGGCCTCGGGTCTGCAGGCAACCGAGGTAGTATCACCTTTTCGTAATTGTCAGTCCAAATTCTGAACTCTCTGTCAGCTTTTAGGCACCGATTATGCTTCGGTTTTATGTGCAACCGAGGTTGTATCTGGCTTTTGCACCGGTTCAGCATGCAACCGAGTTATATAAGATCGACTTTATTACAAACTTGCCACCGCTTTGTCATAGACAGCGGTTTGGTGTCAAATGAAGCATAATGTGCGAGTTTAAAAGCCAATATTGTACTAGTGGTTCAATCTAGTTTATATGATATGAATTTCAGATAGAGAAATAATCTCAGGGTCATATCGAGCTAATTCACAAGCACAAGGTAGATCATATGTTCGTCTCAAAACACATCCATAACTTCCACTATCAAATCTTATATGCTTCACTTGATCGAACTCTTGAGCAATGAATCTCAAAACATATTTTAATACATGTTCACCCAATCTTTTATATATGCTTACTTTAAAAGTGTCACTCATAAGATTTATACTTTTTTCAAAGGACTTTATCTCACTATGTTGTAGGATGATGACGTTATGTATTGCATCCCAACACGAACAAAGGTCTCTCATACTGTTCCATAATACTTTCTTAAGGCTTCAATGAGTAGACTCAACCTTGACACAAATTACATGAACAATATCATAAAACATCAAATAAAAACAACTAAATAAAATAAAATTAAAAAATACTTGTTTGATATTGTGTTTCCTAAATGCATAACTCGGTTTGTCCAGACCTTTACAAAGTATTTCTTATACGTAATGATCAAGACTTATTGACATATTCAAAGAATAAAGGTCATGAAATACAAACATGATGAAGGCGATTGACACAATCAGTAAACCTTAATTCATGTTCACAATCTTGACATTTAATCATGCTTCCATGATGACATTCCATGTCCCAACAAAATTGATTAACAATTTGCACTTGTCTTTCACATTTTTCTGAAAGTGGAAGCAACATAGGAGATGGTAACATTTAAGGAATGCAGTGCCAATGACATTCATCAAAGTTAGGTCTTTGTCGCTAACAATGACTTGTGGACTGTCCTCATATGTCAAAAATAATTCTCTTAGTTTTTCTAGAGTCTAAGTGAAATTATTTTGTCATTCACTTGATAAGAATATAAAGACCGCTGAGAAAATCAACCCTATTGATGTAACCCCAATTATCTTAAGCAATAACTGCATCAAGATGTGTCCAAAAGATGTCACTTATCACCTTAGATTCATTCACACATCTATTCTAGTGGATGTATTTATCATGTTTTAACATCATCATTAATTATTGTAATTCAGTTATCAAACCTCTCAATGATCGGTTGTAAGTATATCTTGCATCATGTACTTGTTTGATTGTTGACACATTATAATAATTATTTTCTTTGAGAATAAGGAGAATGTTTGCAACATTCACTTAACTCTTAGTCATACCAATAAGAAATGATTGTTCAGTGGAAAAGGGTGACCAACTAAAGTCTGTGCCAAATCATGATTATGATATCCAGACATTACCTTTAATACTCACCCCTCTCCATTAAAAATTGGTTTGCCTATCAATTTAAAAGGACACTCGCATTTTCTTGTGCCAAATATAGTAGGATGAACATCAGATTGCATTTTTTTGTACTTTTCACCCCTTTCACATCCTAACAATACAAACATCTTTCTCCTAGGTTGACCATTAACTTTATCCGATCTTATAATGACGACAACAAAGTCAAGGTCAAAAGCAATCATTGGAATCCAGTTATTTAACTAGTCATATGTGAGAAAAATGTGATCAGTTGTAAAATTATTTGTATAATCTCCCTCACATATATAGAAAAATTTGACATGAAGCTTGAATTTAATTATAAATCCATTAAACTGAAGTAACATCATCATCATCAAATACCTTACTTTTGTGGTAATAATAATAATAATTGGAGATCAAGAGATTATTAAAATAAAACAAGTAAAACCAATTTTTTAAAAATAAATAAAACAAAAAAGAATATAAGAAAATACTGGAGAAATAATTACCGAATTTCAAAATTTTGTAGGAGTGTTTATCAAATTTCGAAATCAAAGAGAAATAATTATCGAATTTCAAAATCCAATACATATAAAATATAATAAAAATTATCGAATTATCCTTAAGTGAATTTCAAAATCCAATAATTTTTTAAATCAGATTTTGAAATCTATTATCAAATTTCAAAATTCGATGAATTTATTAAATTAAATTTCAAAATGTAAAATATAATAAAAATTATCGAATTATCCTTAAATGAATTTCAAAATCCAATAAATTTTTAAATCAGATTTCGAAATCTATTATCAAATTTCAAAATTCGATAAATTTGTTAAATTAAATTTCAAAATCCAATACATGTAAAATATAATAAATACAAATATAAATTTCAAACGAAATAAATAGAAAATTCCAAACTAAACTTAACCAACAATTATAGAGAAACAAGATGAAATGAAGAAGATGAACAAAATCAACTTAACAAAAGAAAAGCGAGGTCGAGCTACATAAAAGATGAAAGCACACCACCATATCACCAAAAAAACCATAAAACAGATGAATACTTCGGAATGCATGCTTCAATAAATATAGAATACACAGTGTTTTGGTAATCAATTATTAATGCTTATCTAATTCTTTTTTATTTTTATAGATATTTTTAATTAAAGATGTTTCAGTCAATTTGGAAGTGCAAGAAGAAAAGTTGAAGAGATAGACAAAGCCCTTTTTAGGAGTTATGAAAGAAGCCATTTAGGACCAAGAGTACACGGCCTAGAGGAAAACATTCTTCCATACAATTTTTCCTATATTCGGACCTGACCATTTCTTCCTACACCCGTTTTTTCTTCATGCAGTCCTATGAAATGTAATATACCCATTTTACCTTTGATAAACTTATAATAAAATATGAAAAAAGTTAGCATGCTCTTCTCCTCTTCACTGTGGTGTGTGGTGACTAGGGTGGGGGTAGGATCTGGTATGTGTTTTTTTAAGAAGTTTGGGATTGCAATCCAAAATGTTACTGGTTCCTGAAAAATGTTTCAAATTCACCATTCCAAAATATGTGTATTCGAATATCTTTTGAATTATAAAATTTGAAACATAAACATGTATTTTAAACTGTGCAGTCTGAAGTATGTTTCCAAATTTGTAAGTATATTTTGCTCCCTCGAAAAAGAAAGTAACTCTAATATATAGGCTACTGCACAGAAGTCTTACTTCCTTCTCGTCTTTAAACTAAACTGTGAAACCTTACACAATTGCTTGGTCTCCTCTAATCTATGGCTCATATCAGTATTCTTTCTTAGCCATTAAGGTCCAACATTTTGGGGCAATCATAATAAAAATCTAAAACCAAACACGATGCCATAGAAAAAAAAATGTGCAATAGTTTTTCTTTCTAAAATAGTTGAAATTCGATATTCTTTCAAAACAAAAATTAATTAATTTTGGTCCTTCAAAATTTAAATTATGTTGCTTTTAACCTAAAAGTCTAAAGTTGTTGGTGAATTGTTTGCGTGATTAACGCATGCTGATGTTATCATGGAGTGCATGACTATCATGTGTAGGATTTGATTCGATCAAAATCGAACACTAATATTATTGGACCGTGTGAGCATGAGTTTTCTTTCTGATATTTGGATTTTGGGTCAAACAAATATCAAATACATGAAAATGGATTTGAATTTGATATTATTGCGGGAAGTTTCACATCATTATAAATTAGTACAAACTTCACTTAACTAATAAATTTTATAAAATTAAAAGTAATGAATGTTTAACATATTCATAAAAAGTATATTAATTATTAAAAGTTCAAGTATGAGTTTAAATTTTAAAATAATTAGAAATGATAACTTTAATAATATATAAGTAAGAAGATACATAGATTCTTTATTTGAATTGAATGTTAATATTTAATGTGAGTTTATATAGAATTAATTCATGTAGCAAAATCTGACGACGGAGTAACAAGCTTGATCATGGAGTTCTATTAGCTAGATGATGCATCTTTCGATAATTGTTCCGCGCGATATTTTTAAGAGCTAATTAGAAGTTTCCTCTATCAGGCAATCCATAACTATATGCATGCATCTTTTTATATAGAGATGCTTCTATTTGCGAAGTTGGTAGATACTAGTTCTGGAAAATCGTATAATTTAAAACCATCGAATAATGTCTTAACCTAATAAAAAAAATGGGTAAATAATGACAGTGAAAAAGAAGAGTTATATGAAGATATGGACACTTGATGCAGTTTTTTAAACCAGTATGTTTGTTTTCCATTGAAAATTAAATGTGGATTTTTCTGATATATATGGATACGAGATTTCGGGCGCCAAGTTCACAACCAAGTTTTCAACATTTTCATGCAGGAAGACAGATACCTACGTGTAGCTTAAAATTTTAATATAGTAGCTTCTTCGTAAATCTGCTTCCATTTGGAAGGAATAGCCTATGGATCAAATATCCCATATTAATCAGTATATTATAATTTCATAGACGGGTGGTTAAGAAATCCTAAATGAAAAATGAATGTTTGTGAGGTTGCATATATAAACCGAAACATCTTTTATTGTAGCTCTGAATTTGTGAATTATTACAAGAGGCTTTCAGCATCTCCGTATGTATGTGTAAAATCTAAAACTTGCTTAAAAAATGAATTTCAAAACTTGAATTGAGTGTTAGAGATACAATTTGTATCGTCCGTATGAGAGTGTGTGTGTTTGTACAATATCCTGTTTCTACAATGTATATGGCCTATACAAAAGGGAATTCGAAAGTCGCCATTCAAAATAGCAGATGAATTAGAAGGGTTTCTTCAAGTGCTTGAAATCCAAGGAGGAGTCCACACACTCAGCTTTGCTCCTGCAACCATTCAATGATTTCAACAACTCCGTAGCTTTCTCTTTGGTGCCCTCAGCACAACCCACTTGCAACAAAACAAGGAGTTTATGAAATACTCCAATTTGAAGAGCCTCGACCAACGTCTCTTCTTCTGTCTTGTCACAAACCTTCCAAAGAACCGAAACAGCAAAGCTGGAACTCAACTCAGACACCCTCAAAAGCTTCTTAATCACAACAGGCAAAGTCAAAGCATTACTTTTAGCCATTTGCAACCCTTGTTTAGAATCACAAAGACAATCCAATACCCCCAAAGCCTTCTCACACACCCCTTTCTCCGCATCAACAAGAACCTCCAACAACACCGAAACCAAACCCAACTCCACCAATCTCTCGCAACTCCTACCCCTATTACTCATTGATGAATTAACCAACTTAAAAATCGTTGATAAACATGCCTTTGAGGAAGCACTACCAGCTGGCTCCTTAACCATGTTAACCAAAGCTTCCAAAACCCCTTCACATTTCACCAACGCCTCAACACGCATTTCCTTCAGCAACAAAGCAGCGTTCTGCCTTGTCGCCAATTGTTTACCATTCATGAACCAAACCATGCAACCAATAGAACTCACTGACCCCAACACGGATCTACCATCTTCGGAAAGAGGACGCATCCACGTCAAGGCCCCCAGAATCTCATCCAACACAACCACGTTCTTCTCAACCACCCCACGTGAGAAAATGTTAAACGCATTAGCCAGTGCTAGAGCAGCACCGTTGACCACTATGCACCTCTTGTTCCTCTCACTCTCCTTCCCCCACGCCTTAATCTTCCTCACCAACTCCACACACTTGTTCTCGTCCCCGTGCTGCGCCGCCGACAGGATCTTCGTACACGTGTCAGCAACCTCGTACGGAGACACCGGGATCCGAGGAGTGGGGATCCGTTCGATCCCGTAGGAACGGTGCTCCACGCACCAATCCTGAATCATCCTCCTAATGGAGTGGTTCGGGATCATCTCGAAGCTGTTCAACTCCGTCTTCGTAACCGGGCAGGTGCGGTTCCCGGACTCGATCCACTTTTCGATGCTGTCTCTGTCGTAGGTTATCCCCGTGGACATCGTCACGGGGTCTTTCATCATGTCCAAGGTTACCGGGCACCGGAAGTGGGTGGGGATCGCAATCTCTATCTCCAAATCGCTACCGGAACTCAACTCTTTCCCCTTCCGAGCACGCCGGAACACTCTCCCTTTGGTCCACGACAACACCATTTTTCTTCAACGGTAAAAATTTACGATTTTTTGTATGTATGTTTACTGGGCAGATCTAATTAGAAAGGTTGTATATGCGTGAATATGATGGGGGAAAAGAAAGCTGTGTGGTTTGGTATATATACTCACGGGTCAAAGGTAGCGTGATGAGACCGTGAGAGATGAATAGTTGAAGAAGAATGCGTCAAATAAAGGAAAGAAAAATAAAAAAAAAAGGTGATTTTTATTTGTTTATTTTGTGCGCGTGTGTGTTAGGACTTATAGGGATTATAATTTGAACGTTGAACGTTGAAAGTTTGAACACAGTCACTCGGAGCTCGAAGATGTTGAAACATATGTTATTTAGTTAATTGATTAAACTAAGGAAATAAAGTAGTAGAGGAGTAGTTGGTTGAGGTTGAAGATGAAGTTTGAACGGCGTGGGATGGAGTTGACTGGGACTGAGTCAGCAAGGTCGGTGTGCTGACTTGCATTCCTTTCATTTTTTGCATTTGCAATTTGCAGTTGCATGCACTTTTTTAAATGTTCTCTTTTTGGCTTTTTCTAGTTGTAAATTTGCGTTTTTGCTTTGATAATTTGTGGCGATGGCGTAGGGTGAGTCTACGAGTGCCTGATTGTGCGTGTTTGATTGAAGTTGTCCCCGCCGCTTAAGGAAACATGGGTCGGTGTTTACTACTTTTACCAAATTCTTTTCGTTCAACTCAAACAAGGTGGGTACTGCCACTTCCTACTGTTCCTGCCATGCCAATACAACGCGGAAGAACATGCTTCCTTTTGTTTTTTTGCACGCGTGTTCTGTGCTTATTCGTTATGCCATTTCATAAAACGTGTTAGAAGAATTATAGAAACTACTCCATGAAAAAACCAAGATTATAAACGTTACTAATAACGCGTATAGTGACATGTCTACATTGAAAATGAAATTAATTTTATAATTAGAATCTGTTGGAATAAATCTGTCCGAAAGCAATTTTAATATTATTAGTTTTATTTCAATGCAAATAAAAATATATGAAAAACTAAAAAGAAAAGAACTATAAAAGTTAATCATAATAAAAAAAAT
Organism: Vigna angularis; assembly: GCF_016808095.1. Classification (NCBI taxonomy): domain Eukaryota; kingdom Viridiplantae; phylum Streptophyta; class Magnoliopsida; order Fabales; family Fabaceae; genus Vigna; species Vigna angularis. The sequence goes on from NC_068976.1 coordinate 26,860,597, forward strand.
GCTATAATTTTTAATTTATGTCCCCAACCTATTCAATTCAATGAATAAACCATTTTAATAAAAAATGTAAGTTAAAATAAATAAACTTTCTCAAACATGTTTTAACTATACAAGTTTAATATGATGGGTTTAGTAGACTATACAACAATGATATATGACTTAATTTATATAAGTGGTTGAGATTATCTTTATTAATTCAAAAAGATAATAAATTTATGGATTTTATTTTTTAGATAATATTTTTTTTTATCTCTACTTAATTAAACATTTAAACTCTCTTGAAATTTAAGATATAAATATAAAAGAAAATAAAGTTATTGATTTATTTATCTTAGAAAATGTATGGATTATTGACCTAACTTCTATATTTAGTTTAATGTAAAAAAAGTGAAAGATATAGATTTAGAAACGATGTAACCACTCTTTTTTCTTTTTAACTTATTACGTTGTCTTATGGATAACCAATATTGTTCTTCCTCTTTCGTCTCTGGCGATACTATCCATGTAATTGGTTATAAAGTTGATTTAAAAGCATTATTCATATACAAAATACATACTTAATACGATGAGAGTAGATGATATATAGTGTAAAATAGGATGTTGACGTAGATTGTTTGATAAAATAAAAGTCAAGTTGGCATATATGTGGGTGTGGCTGGGGGAACATGTAGAGAAGAAATGGATTGTATTAGATATTACATATATATGGTTGCTGGTCCAACTACGTACAGAGAAGGGTATAGCTGGATTCAACTTTGACTTCAACCAAACTCCCTTTGTCCCATTAGGTAAGAGAACATCGCCTCAATTCTTAAAAGCTACAAAAAGTACTCTCATACTCTACCATCTTTTCTTATCTATTTGTCATATTCTTACAATTTTATCTTTTTATCCACTTGTATATTTTCGTCTTGAGTGTGAGATTTTAAACATTGATGGTCTGATAACAGATGATATAAAGATTGAAGAAACAAAAATTCAAGTTTGGATAACCTTTAAGTTAGTTTTGATATCATATTATAAGAAGAAAACTTTAAATCAATCTCACAAAATTAATTTATAAAGTGGAATTTGTACTTAATGTACTCTCAATTGATTTTCTCTATAATTGATGTGAAACTTTGAACATCTTCATATATCATATTATTATGATTTAATCTAAAAGAATTTTAATTTAAGATTAATTATTATATTCAAATGAATGACTTATCTTTATATATCTTGTTTATGTAACTATAGATATCTTTAAAAAATAAACCCTTCGAAAGACATAATAATATTATTAAAGATGCCTTATTATTCCAGATTCTTTTTCAAGCTTCTAATTTACTTAATCAAAAACTTTACAAGAATCAACATCTTAAAATCTAAATGTCAATTAAATTTTTCCAGTATTTTGAGATAAAAATTTATAAAGCCAACACAAAATGAACTACTCACTTGTAACTTAGCTCATAGGGTATATTATTTTAACTTTCCTATACTTTACATAGAAAAGCTAATTAATGAACAAGACCGTGTTGAATATAGGAGGAGATTTACTGGAAAGACACAAACATCAATGAGATATAAACTCAATCATGTAAGGAATTGACACCACTCTCTACCTTAATGGTTAATAGATCTTTTACCTTTATATAATACTCTACTTTCTCATTTTTATCCAATGTGAAGATTTAGATTCACACTAAAAAAACTTGAAGTTGGACATTGTACTCAAAGAGTTAACCTTGACCCAAAAACAAAGTTTATCTTTCTCTTTTAATTTCTCTAAAATTTTATGAACTGGACAAGCTCAAATCAGTAAACTCTCTGCTCAACAACAAGATTAGATTTAAAGAAATAATATGTGAATTAACATATATAGTAATTTATCGGCTAAGAATATCATGTTCAAACTTAAAAACTTAAATAATGAGAAATTCTTATTCTCATACCAAAAGTTGTTCTAAGACGAGAAAACACATACAAATAATTTTAGTTGTCACTGGGTGCTGCCGTGATTTGTTCAATGTCAATTTGTTCGTTCAAATATTTATATTATGTCGTTTTCGACTTCTGTTCACACCAGCCTTTAAATTTGATATTATGTAATTAAAAACAATAATTTATATTAAAGATATGCATAAAAATAAAATAAATTCTTTTTTTAATTTCTTCATAACTAGTCTTTAATAAAATAAAATTATTTGTTTTACATGATCCATCTTAAATAATTTAGTCTTATTGAAAATCCTGCAATAAATAAAATCAATTTACTGTATATATCTAAGCGTGGATAATTATCACCTAATAAACCTTGTGAGAATTTTCTAATATACTATGACTTTGTTATAAAAAAAATTAATATCAATTACAAATAAAATTAATTTACATTATTCAAATGAAGTTATTTTACAAGTTTATCCGTCTTGTTGTGACCATGAATTTCCATTAAAGCATACTAAATAGGTTAAATCTTTCATTCCTTTGTTCATTTATTTATTCATATGTGATTTAAATTTCATGAAATAAGTCTATCCATGAAAAAGCCAAGTATATTTGCAGCATGCATACGCTACCAAAAATCAGTGAGGTTGACATGTTGAACCTCTAAATAAAACCAAAACTTCATCTATTTCCTCTTTCTACAACTATGATAAAATTTGCTTTTATAAAATGTTGGTGTTTTCAATAATGCTGGAAAATTTTTGCTGTCATTTTGACAGTTTCTTCTCTTCCATATTTCAAACTCAGGATTATCATCAACTTTTATACTAAAATTCATTCAACAATCACTGAAATATATTTATTGACAACCTTCTACATTTTACGTTGTCTTCTAATCTGATCATTTTGTTGAAAATTAACTGTTTAGAAAAGAAGTTAAATATCGGAAACATTATTTAAGTTTTGGTATTTTCAAATATTATATTATATACGAATATGAAATTGTAGTTTAATTTTCTTAATATTTTTTCATTTATATATGCATTATTTTTTAACAGTTTTTTCTTGCATTAAAAAAATAGTTGTGTTAAAATTACCTTTTAGCAAACTTATCCGTTTAAAAATTATTATTATCATGATTAATTATAAGAATAGTTAAGAGACAATAACTCTTTTACTGCTACCTGCTATTAAAACTAGTGATTGTTTACTAAGATGATTTATCTAAATGATGAGAAAATTAATTATTCTTTTAGTAAAGTTTTAGAATAATAAATCATGAGTGCAAAAGGTGAGTTTCAAAAAAAGAAGTTATATCTCATCATAATAATAGTGAATTTCACTCCTCAAATTAACTGAGATGGAATGATTGAGAGTTATTACCAAATAATTAATCATGTTTATTACAATTTGTTATGTTTTTGTCTTTTTTCTCCATGTGAACAGTTTTGCACACTTTTTCTTTCCTGAACAGTTTTGTACAAGTTGTTATGACACCTGTCCAGTTTGTTACACATGATGATTTTCTTCATCCTTACATATATAGGCTTTGCCTTTCTTGTAATGATATGGAATTAATGAAACATTCATTCTGAGAAGGGTATAAAGAAGGAACTAGGATACTTGTTGTATGATATTCAATCCAGACAAATTTTTGTTTCAAGAAATGTGGTCTTTTATGAAAATTCTTTTCCTTTTAAATCAGGGAATGAATCTAACATTACTAGTCCAACTCTGTCAAAACCAATATGTGATAATGTGATAATATTGCACCTTTGGATATAGATGATCTCACTATTTTTTCAAATCAAGAGAGTGTAGATAATTTTAATTCAGTTACTGCTACAACACCACATCCCACAGTTTCACAACTTTCTAGACACTCCATGAGACAAAGACAACGTCCACACTACTTGAGAGATTATCACTGCTATTTGTCTGCTGCTTCCCATACCAATCTGTCATATGATAACCATTCTTCCTCTATACATTATCCTTTATCTGCTTTTCTTTCTTATAATAAATGCTCCCCTAGTTACAGAAATTTTTGCTACTCTCTATCTTCCTTGATTGAACCAAAAACATTCACTCAAGCTTCTAAAATGGATTGTTGGATGCAAGCCATGAATTCTGAGATTAATGCTCTTGAACAGAACCATACTTGGGAGATAGTTGATCTTCCTCCCAATAAAAGGCTCGTGGATTGTAAATGGGTTTATAAGATCAAATTACATGATGATGGTACCATATAGAGGCATAAAACCCTTTTGGTTGTTAAGGGATACACACAACTTGAAGAAATAGATTACTTTGATACTTTTTCTCCTGTTGCCAAACTTACAACAGTGAGGGTCATTCTTGCCATAACTGCTGCCAAAAACTGGTTCCTTGAACAATTAGACGTTAATAATGCTTTTTTACATGATGATATGCATGAAGAAGTTTACATGCACTTATCCCCTGATATGACAACTTCGCATCCCAATAAAGTCTGTAAATTAAAAAAATCATTATATGGGTTGAAACAAGCTAGCCGACAATGGTATGCCAAGCTCACCACAACTTTATTAGCTTTTAAATTCACGCAATCTTCAGCTGACCATTCTCTCTTCATAAAGAAAACAAGGGCATCTTTTACTGCATTATTAATCTATGTTGATGACATAGTTCTTGCAGGCAATGATTCTAATGAAATTGAATCTATTAAGGCACACTTGGATCATGAATTCAGCATTAAGAATCTTGGGAAACTTCGTTACTTTTTAAGTCTTGAAATATCCCGTTCTTCTACTGAGATTGTGGTTAATTAAAGAAGATATGCTCTTGAATTGCTAGAAGAGAATGGTATGCTTGCTACCAAACCTATATCGACTCCTATGGAGCCTTCCACCAAATTCAATAGCTCTTCAGGCAATCCTTTATCTGATCCACAACCTTATTGCAGATTAGTTGATCAGTTGATGTACCTTACAACCACAAGACCAAACTTAGCTTTTGTTACTCAACAGTTGAGTCAATATGTTTCTCAACCAATGGATACTCATCATAATGTTGCCATGAGAGTTCTTTGCTACATCAAAGGTTCTCCTGCTAAAGGTCTTCACTTTCCTTTCAACTCATCTCTAATGCCTTCCAGTTTTGCTGATTCTGATTGGGGTAGTTGTATTGAAACCTGAAAATCTGTTAATGGGTATTGTGTCTTTCTTGGCTCTTCCTTAATTTGTTGGAAAACTAAGAAGCAAACAATTGTATCTCGTTCTTCCTTTGAAGTTGAATATAGGGCTCTTGCAGCTTTGAGTTGTGAACTACAATGGCTTCATTTCTTGCTCACTGATTTGCATGTTCCTCCCACTGCTCCTATTTCAGTTTTTTGTGATAATCAGTTCGCTATATACCTGGCTCACAATCCAACTTTTCATGAACAGACAAAGCATATAAAGATTGACTATCATGTCATCCGTGAGAAAATTCAAAGTGGTTTTCTTCATTTGCTGCCCATTTCTTCTTATGCTCAATTGGTTGATATGTTCACTAAGGTTCTTCATCCCAAAGTTTTCACACAATGCATATCCAAGCTTGGACTTTTCGATGTTCGTAGTCCCGCTAGAGGGAGGGTATTACCAAATAATTAATCATGTTTATTACAATTTGTTATGTTTTTGTCTTTTTCCTCCATGTGAACAATTTTGCACACTTTTTCTTTCCTGAATAGTTTTGTATAGTTTCTTATGACAACTGTTCAGTTTATTACACATGAATGATTTTTTTCATTTTTACATATATAAACTTTGTCTTTCCTGTAATTATATGATGGAATCAATGAAACATTCACTCTGAGAAGGGTAAAAAAGAAAAAGAAAAAATCATCATTATTTATTGGAAACTAGGTAATAAAGATAAAACCCCCCACAGTTAAAATAAAACAAAAACATCTAAGTTTGGTACGGTATAAATCTAGAATAGTTAAACAGTTAAACTGTTGTTGTTTCAATCAGTAATATTAAATCCTCTGCAGATCTACATATACAAAGTACTATCATCATTCAGTTTTTTTAGTTGGTGTATCTTTGTTGGTCATCTGGTTTGGTGACACTCTATCTCTTAATTAGTTGCAATAATTGGAAGGGTTTGGTGTATTTGTTTTCAAAGAAATAAATGGAGGGAATGAAAATAAAAACAAAAGATTGAGAAAAAATATAATATAAGTAAGAAATAAATTTTAACTACTTAATAAAGTATATAAATATGAGAGAATATAATTTTTTTAAAAGGTATATACTTTAATTGATTGGACAGAAACCAAAAAAGGAAATAGAAAGATAAATAAAAGTATGTAAGAATTATGAAGAATATTAATTTCCTGCAACATAAAATAAATTATTTTCTAATAAATACATTTTACTAAGGCTAAACAGCCAAGCCTTTATTAATTAAATTATCTTAAAATATAATATAAGTCATTGGAATTTTAGAGTATAAAAGTAAAAGGATACCAACTTCCTTGAAATCAATACTATAATTACATGTTCTTTGAAAAATCACACAATTTCCTTAAATAGTGTCAACTAATTAACCCATCTCTATAAAGTTATAATATTCATAGAAAATTGTTAACTTAAAAGGCTAAAAGGGCCCTTCGTTTTGGTTCAGCTTTCCTTATTTCCAATGTTGAAGCTTAACATATAAGAAACAATAAAGTGGGTTGTGGAAGCCAGTTGGAAAGTTTGACAGCACAGCTTTTATCTTTTGGCTTAACTTGCATTCGCCTTTTGCCACACTGTCACCTTTCACAACCAGGCCGAACAGCAACATGCAGCAAATAATATTTGATTCTCTCTTTTTAACTACTTCCTCTCCTGTCTATTTTGTCCATTTCACAAATTCATGCTCATCCAAAACAGCTTCATAAACGCCAGATTCCCTCCAACATTGACATGACAGCAACCATATGTCATGTAGCCACCAAGTTTTGAAATCATCTCTCAATGAAACAAACTCAAGTTGTGCATTTCAAAAACGGTGCCAGTTGTTGTGTTGATCCTCATGTGTCATGTCATCGGCACTCAATACTACTTGCAAATAAATTGGTTCAACAAGTGTAATATATTAACATTAGCTAATCAACAAGTTCAACAGTGATATTTGATTTACACATCTCAGAAGGCGGAAAACGTGAATGTGAGATGATGAAAAGTACATTATCGGCTCAGAATCTCTTCCAAGTTTGTCAGTAAAAGTTCTTAACAAGGGCTAAGATGGTGTAGAACTAATCTACACAATGAGAAAAGATAAACAAGTTCACAAAGAATAGCCAGTACATGAAACAAGGACCGGAGAATGAACAAACACACTAAAACAAATATTTACAACCGAGCATGATCACCTACGCATGATCACCTACCATCTGCTGATGTGAAAGAATCAGCAAATCCATATGGGCGAGTAGGTATACTTGTCTGTGTGTTATCCAAGCTTGGTAGAAGCGAAGATGAAGAAGAGGACTCCATTTGACTTTTACCTTCATAAGCCTGCCACTTCTTAAGTGCTTGTGGCAAGGACATGTCAAGGTCAATGCCATATATATCTTCAGAATTCTGATCAGATGGTTTCCAGAGTTCAACGAGAGAAGAAAGCACGTTAACAGTATGACCCATGTCAGGCCTTTGATATGGCTCCCTGGCACAGCAGTGGCCAGCTAACTCTGCAACAGTGTGAATACTGGCAAGAGTTTCCTCGTTGAGATCAATTGCGGAGTCAATGGCCTTGCGGAATGAGTCCTTATTTATGGACATTCTGCGGAACCATGTTACAAGGTGCATGCTATCCTCGGGTTGAGTCTCATCAAGTGCTTTTCTTCCTGTTATCAGCTCCATCAATATTACCCCAAAGCTGAACACGTCAACTTTAGTTGTCACACGGCCAGTCACTGCAATCAGACAGTCATTTGCATGGCGGTGTTAGAGATGCATATGGCTAAAATCAATGAACATTTATACCACCAAGCAACCAAGTCAGATAGCAAACATCTAATTGATCCAAATAAACCATATCTTCTGAAGACAAGATAAATCCAATGGGAAATTTACATTTTGAATGAACATTTAAAAACTAATGCCTTGGAAGGAAAATAGTCATGTCAATTTGTATGCATTGAACATGAATAACATGGATGTAGAGGCTTCATTCTTGAGTCTTGAGTAGAGAGTATTTACTTCAGTGAATTGGTGTAATGATTGAATGGTTACTTCAACTAACTTCCTAGTAAGTATAGAAGTTGGTTAGATAGTGGTGATAAGAAGAATGTCATATTAGCTTCCTACGAAGAAATGAAATGTCACCAGTAGCTCTTAAAGTATCATGGATCCTACCAGGAAATAAATATGCTAATTAATCAAACTAGATTTTTCTAAGGTATACTATTTCCAGGAATACCATAACAGGACACTTGAAATATATTTATTGCCTACTCTATTCCAACTGTTTATTTGAGAAACTGACTCAATACGGCATTGCTCACAAAGACATGGTGTGGTGAAGGGAAGTTATAAAACTAAGTGATACCTGCATACTCAGGTGCCAAGTATCCAAAAGTGCCTGCAATTCTTGTCTCTATAGAGGCTTTTCCTTCCGGAGCAAGACGCACAAGACCAAAATCAGCAACCTTTGCCCTCATATCATCTCCAAGGAGAATGTTTGAAGGTTTTAAGTCCCTGTGTATGAAGCTTTGATGGGCCAAGCCATGGAGGTACTCGACACCCCTTGCCACATCTAAGGCAATCGTCAATCTTCTGTTCCACTCCAGTGGTTCCAGTCCTTCCTCTGGCCAGTTGAAAAGATGCCTGCTCAATGTTCCTTGATGCATGTACTCGTACACAAGCAGCTTCTCATTCCCGTCCAAGCAGTAACCTAGAAGAGCCACAAGATGCCGGTGGCGAACTTTTGTCAAAACAGCAATTTCCGACTTGAATTCTGCTGCACCCTTCCCTGTTATTGCTCCACACTCCATTCTTTTCACTGCTATTCTTGTACCATCATGGAGTTCACCTCTATAAACCGTTCCGAAACCTCCTTGTCCCAATATGTTCTTCTCACTGAAGTTGCCTGTGACATTTCTCAGAACTTGTATGGAAATGACCATGTTTCCGGCTTCAACCATTTGGATATCTCCTGCCTCACTGCCAGGTATGGTTCGCGTTTCACTGACACCACCAACACTGACATTTGAACCTGCAACGGTTATCTTCACACTCTCATTATCCGACCCAGAATGCCTAGGATGAATAACTAGAGCATTTGGGCTCTGGACCCTGCTCAACTTCTTTTGCTTCATCCTAAACAGGCAGAAAATCAGGAAACCAATCATAGAAACCACAAAAACCGCCCCAATCACTGAAAACACGATCACTCCCACATGGGAAGACTTTTTGCCACCATTTCCAGAACCCCCACCATTTTCTCCCTTTGAATTGGGAGCCGTTGGAGACACTGAACCCTGAGGGGACTGGCTACTCTTATCCTTCCCTATATCAACATTACCATTAGTACTCACAACTACATTACTCCTAAAACTCGGCACCTTCCCATAAAGCTGATTGTTCGCAACATTCAATAGACTAAGCCGAGGCAAAGTAGTAAGCTCTACTGGAATTGAACCAGTGAGATTGTTATCCGCAAGTACTATTCTTTGCAAAGATTTAATCTTTGAAAAATCCGGGGATATCTCACCACTAAGTTGCATCTTCTGAAAATTAACAACAGTTATATTCCCATCTCCACAAGCAATTCCAATCCAATCAGCACAAGGATCATTCCCCTTCCAACCCTCGGCAAACCTTTGAGGATACCCCATAAGCCCAACAACAGAAAGAAGAACCTGCACCCTGGAATCACAATCACCAGGTCCTGACAAACAAAAACTGTTGGAATCCTTATCGTTATCTACCTCAACTCCATTGCCAAACACCGGCATAGGACCCTGAAACAAGTTATTAGTCAAGTTCACAACTTCAAGTGTCTTGAGACCCACCAACGAAGGCGGAACAGGACCTGTAAACCTGTTATCCCTCAAACTCAAAACCTTCAAACTCTTCAACCCGGACAAATCAGGCAACGGACCCGTAAAAGCATTGGAGTGCAACCAAACCTCCGTCAAGAAAGTCATGTTCTGCAAAACAGCAACACTGCCACCGAGCCTGTTAACGCTCTTCTGCCCATTCAACCACAAAGACTGAATCTGAGAGCCAGAAAAGCTCAAAGGCAACGCCCCCTCGAGGTTATTGATGGCCAAGTGCAAAACCGTCAAACCAGGAAACACGTCGGAGCTGAAGAAATCCGGCAAAGTGCCTCTGACATTGGCAGAGTTGGCGGAGAAGTTCTGAAGCACAGAAGCGTTTCGGAGAGTCTGAGGGATCTCCCAGGGCTCAAAGGGGTTGTTGTCGATCTCCACCGCCTGGAGCTGCGACATGCCGGCGAAGAAGTCGGCGGGGACGGCGGAGAAGCGGTTGTTGCTGGCAATGAAGACACGGAGGTTGGTCAAGCCGTTAAGCGAGGGAATGGGACCCGAGATGTTGTTGTATTGGAGCTCCAACTGTTCCAACTGGGTCAAGTTCTGAATAGTTGCAGGGAGAGTGCCCTGGAGATTGAGGCGGCCAATTTGGATCCGTGTGACCCGTTTATCTTCGGAGCACCTGACCTGGTCCCACTTGCATGGGTCCGGGCCGGTCCATCCCGGCGGGTTGAGGCTGTTCTTGAGAGCCAGCATTACTGAAACATCGTCCTGGGAGTTGGCGAAGAAGGTCATCATGGTTAAGAAAATGAAGAAGGGTAGAGGATTTGGAAAGTAGGTGGTGGTGGTGGTGGTGGTACTGCTCACCATGCTGTTGTGGTTCTGTCCGTTAGCCGTGTGGGAGAAGGTAATGTGATGTGAGGGAAAGTATAGAAATTAGAAAAGAAAGTGTTTTGTTTGTTGAGGTTGGGTTTGGGAGTTGAAATGAGAAGGGAACGGGGAAGAAGGAGAAACGCACATGGCAGTGGGCCCCAGGTATCTGGCTGTCGTGACCATTGCTGAGTGAGTGAGTGAGAGACTCAGCGAGTGAAGCTCTCATGCATGGCCCATCATCATTATCATCTGCATTTTATTATTTTACTAATACTAATCTTAATATTAATGATTAAAGTTTTTATTACAAATAAATTATACATTTTTTTTATTTAAAATAATGAAGTTCCATTTTTTTATACATTAAAAAAAGGAAAAGTTCGGCTCTATGGTAAAGCAATCACATGCAAATATGGGCTAATAATGTCTTAATGGTTGGCAAGAGCAAAACCAGGTCCAGCTGTTCTCCCAGGTTTTCAGACATGTCTGTTCTCCTATAAACTCATTTCCTTTTCAATTTCATCTCTTATTATTAAAAAAAAATATTTTTCTCATTTATGGTTTAATTATACTTTTATTTTATTTCATCTATTAAAAATTTGAAGTTTGTTGTTTTGAGATTCATGTTAATGGTCCAAATGAAAACAAAAGAGTGTTTATTTGTTATATATATTTGAAGAGCATAATTATAACAGGTAAGGCTGAGAAAGACATAGGTTGTTGATAACCCCACAAACAAAAAAGTGATGGGAATGGAAGAAATAAAATAAGAGCGGAAGCAGCAGATCATAAAGTTTTGAGTTTATGATTGTTGTGTTGTGTTCTGGATGTCTTAGCTGGAGGGTATATATATTAATAACCCTTGCTAATGAGGGAAGAGGGACTTTAAATGATTTTTAATCTTTTTTTAGTAACTAATAATGGCACAAGCAAACTTTTTTTAATGTCCTTGTTAGAGATGTCAACCATAGGTAGATAGGTACCACCTCTCACCCATATTTTAATTTTCATCTTTACATTTACGTTTTCAAACACAATTTATGTTTATATTACTTATAACCAGAGGGTTCATTTCAAACATTTTCTTATATATGTCGAAATTGTATTTAAGAAAAAATCAAGTGCATATCATTCGAGTTAAACTTAAGCTTAAATTTAAATGTGACAACTCCTTTAACAAAGGAATAACTTGTGAAAATTTATTGATTTGTAAATTTGTAAGTTTTATGTATTCTCTATCCAAAATATTTAGTAATTTGCCAAGTTAAAGTCATATATATATGAAATTAATTCTATGTAATAATTTCTTTTCAAATAAAAAACCTGCATTTAGAAGCATTGAGTTCTTCTCGTATTTTTACAGTTTTTTATTTTTATTTGTTATAATAAGAATAAAAATAAAATAATAAATAGTGATAATAATTGTTTTATTTTATTTTTATTCATTTTTGTTATCGGTTTCTTTCACCAAACCATTATTTATCATTTTTCATTTTCTTCCTCTGTTTTCCTTCCTTAGTTTCTTTTGTTTCTTTCCTCTCCAACATAGACCAGAGACATACAATAATAAACAGATTATAATAATGAAATAAAGTTCATTCTTATAAGCAAATATTCGTTCTCACACTCTAATTTTTTTTATATAGATATAGTTTTCACATGTTGCTCCAGGTGTCACCTCTAAATCTTTGTATAAAAAAAACTACTTATATAATTATTTGTTGTTATTAATAAAATTATTAATTAATATGATTTCCACGTAATATTATAATTATTACTAATTAGAAGATGAATGTTGGTGCATTGTGAGCCAAGTAAGTGAGTTTTGGTAATTAAAACTAGAAATTTGGCCTATCTATATCACTCACTTATTTTGCTCCTCTCAGTCTTTTCACTCCCCTCACATAAAACACAAAAGCTTGGTAGTTTCAATTAAGGAGGAATGAAGAAACAAAGGAAGGAAGGAAAAGAAAGTGAAAATCAAGTTGTTAAAAAAATAGAAAGTGTGTTGAAACTTATAATAGATATGATTGACTTAGAAGAATAAGTTTTTTATAAATTTTTATAAAAAAAATTTTACAAAAATTTTAATACAATATTTTTAAAATATGTAATTAGAGTTAATATAAATTTTAAAATAAAATAAAAAAATATTCTCAAATCTTAGTAAATAAATAAAATTATATTTCAAAATATAAATATGCTAAAATAAACTACTATATTAAATATAAGTTAAAATTAATTAATTATGTATTATTATTTTGATATTTTATTTTATTTATTTATTTATTATGATATATATATATATAATGGATTTTTATTTTTTGTGTACATTTATTATTTAAATAATTATTTTGTCAATATTATTTTTAAGGGAAGATTTGTTTAAATTTAATTACCTTTTTTATTTGACTTTTATTTAAATTAACTACTTTTAATTAAGAAATCACTTACAATATAAATAAAAGCTACTTACAATAAAATTATAAAAATTATTTATATTTAATTTTATAATAATAATAATAATAATAATAGTAATTTTATAATTTTGTATTATCATAAAATTCTTATAGTTTTCATACATATATATACATAAAAGGATACATAAATAATAATCATAATCGATTACTGGCTTTTAACATAACTGAAATTATATACACTTTTTTCGCAAATCACTTTATTTGACACGGAAAGTTTTTCATTTAAAAAGTGCATCGTTTTTCGTATTTTCTTTTTGATGTTCATGTTTTTTTCCCTAAATGCCCTTGTAAAACTCAACAAATCCAAACATACAGTTAATCCTAACGTTATTAATTTAAAACTAATATTGCAATTATTAAATTAAAATTACGGTAATCATAAAAGGTCATCTCGTTATAGCTTAATAATGTGAGTATTACAACTAGCTTAAACAAATAGCTTTTTAACTCCCAGATTACGCTTCAGTTTTTGAAACTGAAGCATATAAAAGTGTGGTGACAATTTCGTAATTCTGGTGATTTATATGTCTCGATTTAGTTCGAACTGATGTCTAAGAGGGTATACTGTCTCGATTTTCTGACCAACTAAGACAAAACACCCTGACAACTTTTTGGAAATAGGCCTACTGCCTTGATTCTCCAACCAATCGAGACAGTATGTTCTATCAGAAATTGATTTTGAACGTTTCAAATCAATCTTGTCAACCTCTACTATCTCAGTTCCATGTCATAGTCCCTTTATGCCTCGGTTTAAGAGCGAACCGAGGTCTATAGTTAGAAGATATTTTCAAAATTTTCATTTACAATTTTATTTTGATTTTTTTTTTAAGGTTTACGTATTGGTTGTTTTTATAATCGAGATAATAGCCTCTTCAATGGTTAAATTCCAAAAGCGTAAAACAGTAAGCACATTTAACTTTTTCTTCTTCTTCTTCTTTTTCCGCAAAAGAGTCGTTTCTCATCTCGTGCAAACAACTTCTTCGTGTCGCTTTATCGTCGCTGCCTCCATCACGCTACCTACACCACTAGTCGTCGTTGCTGCCTCCACTACTGGTAACCGTCATTGCCTCCACCACTGGTCGTCGTTGCATCTGTCGCACGAACGTTGTTGCCTCCATTTTTCTCGTGCGGACTACACTTTTCGTTGTTGCCACCGTCGTTCGTCGTCGCCACCGGCCGTTCATCGCCGCTAACGGCTATTTGTCGCCACCTTTGACCCTTCGTTTCCACCTTCGGCCCTTCGTCGTCGCCCTCGGTTGTTTCACGCCGCCTCCAACTGTTTCGTTCGTTGCCTTCGTTGTCTCATTATAAATAAAAAAAGAAAAAAAAATATTTTGAATAGGCAAAAGACCCAATTTCTGAAAGAAAAAAAGGCATCTATTGCCTCGGTTCGAAACCCACCAAGGCTAAAGACCCCCACATATTACCTCATTTAGAATCGAGGCAAAAAGACTACCCCTTTTCCCCTCGGTTGTATATGCCTCGGTTCATGAACCGTTGGGTATATACTAAAATAACTAGTGTTGTTTCCCTTTACTGCACTAGTGGTGTTTAAAGAAAAGTTTGATTGAAAAGAAAAAAACAAAACAAAAAAGGGGAGAAAAATAGATAATAGAAATCCTGCTCCAAAACAACATTAATGCTAAACATGAAATTGCAAATCAAATTCTTTCAACAATGTTGAATTATATTTGTTGTAACCATGTCTAAATTATCTATATGTTATCACAAAATAAAAGGGGAAAATACATCTAGGGTTCATTGGAAGTAAGAGAATCTTTTTTAAGGAAAACCCCTCACTCCATACCAAGAAGGTTCTAGAGTTGTTTTGCACTAAGGGATCTGAACCAGTGCAAATCAATTACCTTCAATTCAAACCATCCATAAAAACATCAATATTACAGTGGGTGATAAAATAATAAAGAAATTATCTTCAAATTTAAATCCTATATATTCAACAAAGATAAAAGATATTAATTACCATACAACAACATGTATCAAATAGAAAGACAAAGAAGCAAATTACTTCTTCCAATTATAAAACGTCTAGAAACAATGTTCACTGAAGCCAAAATTAGAAAGTGAATTTATGATTACGCAAATAAAAAATTTTCATCCACATTCCAAACTTTAATGGAAAAATATGTCAACATTGATTTAGAGTGAAAGTATAGTATTCAACCTACCGATTGAAATGCTTAGGTAGTGAAGTTACAAACACCTTATATGTCTTGAAGAAAAATGATAATTAAGTGCCTTTATTTCAATAATTCAAGTGAGAAAGATAAATATTAGCCATTTTGTAGCAAACAATTAACAATAAAAATTGTCATCAAACCAAATAAAACAAAAGGTGTATGATAGTTGCTCTATATTGTTCAGATAGAAAACAATGTTTTTTGCTAACGAGGGAAGAGGGACTTTAACACTGTGTTCGCATGAAAAGATTTTACTGTTCATGTGGGTTTGCGAGCGATGAATCCAAACCACAGTGCTGTTCACTTTCGTGGATTTGTGACGACGGAATTGAGGAGATTTGCGGGATACCTCCTTTCGGTATCACTCGCCATGCTGAGAAGATTTGCGATGAATTGAAGAGAAATGACTCTTTTACCCTTAATACATATGATAATACTAGTTGAGAACACGATGGAGGATGCTCTGACGCCTACACTTGCGCACGAGAGCGAGAGCGCGGTCGAGATTCCTTGTCATCTTGGCAGCGATGCGACGGATGGGACGCTCGAAGAGCAGCGGCGGCGCGGCGGAGGTGCGGCGGAGGTGCGGCGGAGGTGTTGGTGGCCGTGGCAAAGCGGACGAGGGTTTAGAGCATTTGGAGGAGGCGATCGATCTGCTTCCACATCTCTGAGCACTCAGCTTTGAATGAGTCGGCCTCATCCATCGCCGAGCGAACTCGCTCTGCCACCATAATCGGGTACGATAACTCTTCCTCCACTTGCTTCTCCTCCAACAACGCCATCTCCGCTGCGCCGAGTTTGCCACCAAGTTAATCGATAAATAATCAATGGTTTTTCTGGGGATGATGTGTGCTGTGTGAGACCGAGTCAACCGACTCTACGCTGAGTCTAATAGAATCTGAGTCGGGAATTGGATCGGGCATTTATGTTGGTGTTGTTCATTTGATACTTGTTGTTCTTCATTTGACACTTGTTGTTGTTCTGCCACACATGTCTTTATGTTTTTTTTGTCCTAACTCCAAACATTACCTGCACTCACACATCACACAAGTAACTTCTTTCTCCCTTCTTCCCTTATTAATTAATTTACCAATTTTATTATTTTATACTATTTGACTTCAAATTTTTATTAATTAATTTTATTACTTTATTCCTTCAATTATCAATTCAATGGCTAAATCAACGTTTATATATTAAGATTTTTTTTTTAAATTTTCCGTTTACGTTTAACTAGTTTAATAAGAAGGCTAAAATTAATTTTAATTATTATTTTTAATTTTTTATTTTTTATTCTTTATAAACATTTTTACAATCAAATATAACATTAACAAATAAACATTTTTACAATTAAATATAACATTAACAAATAACATTTTATATTATTTTAATAACTAGGGGCATTTTGGTAATCTTTAATTTCTATCAATTAAACAAATTTTTTAAATCTGTCACATCAATCAAATTGTACACTAATTATCACAAACTTTACTTCCAAATCCACTCTCAATTACCTCCAAATCCACTCAATCAAACAACAAAAATTTACCCTCAAATCCATTCAATCACTCTCCCCAAATCATCTCCCACAAATCCTCACATGTGAAAAAAACAAATGATTTTTAATCTTTTTTTAGTAACTAATAATGACACAAGAAACTTTTTTTAATGCCTCTTGTTAGAAATGTCAACCATAGGTATATACCTACCTATCACCCATATTTTAATTTTCATCTTTACATTTACGTTTTCTAACACAATTTATATTTATATTAGTTATAACTAGAGGGTTCATCTCTAACATTAAATCAAGTCCATATGATTTGAATTAAGCTTAAACTTAACGTAATAAATTAACTGTAATAGATTGATTCAACTCTTTTAACCAAGGAATAACTTATGGAAATTTATTGATATGTAAATTTGCAAGTTTTGTGTCTTCTCTCTTCAAAATATTTAGTAATTTGGGAAGTTAAAGTAATATATATATATATATATATATATATATATATATATATATATATATATATATATTGTAAGATCCTTGAAAAATATTTGTAAGTTAAATACTAGATAAAAAAAAATGAATAGTAAATTGTGAATAGTAAAAGGTGAATAGTAAAAAGTGAATAGTAAAAAAAAAAAAATATATTTTTGGAAAGGATAAGTGTTACACGTAGCTTTGAGATCAGAATTCACCAATTTGCAAATAAAAAATTATTTTTGTAATAGTAAAATGAATAAAAAAATGAATAGTAAAAATGAATAGTAAATTTTTTTACTATAAATAGCCAAGGGAGGGAGGCTGGAAATTTACACCAAAATTCTAGAGAAATTGTGAGAGAAGAGAGTTGGAGTAAATTATAGTTGAAGAGGGGAAATTCTGGAAGTTTCCGGAGAACGGTTTGAGAAGAGGAAACTAAGTCTGGAATAGAGGTAAGGGGAGCCAACTTTGAGTATTTCCTTTTGTATTATCTTGAGTCTTGGATATGTTATATTTTGCTTTTCTGATCTTATATCTTGAATATGGAGTATTTTGTTTCTGTATGATCTTAAATTTTAAATGAGAGTATGCTTTGTATTGATATCCAAGTGTGATAGTTGTAAAATGTAATGTTGATTATGTTATGCCACTTGTATGTTATTAGTTGTTTATTTTTTTGTATTTTGGAAGGATTAGAAATTGTCTAACCGGCTCTGCCAGATTCAATTTCTTGTTTCCCCAAACATTCTATTGTTTCCCTTATTTAATTGTATTTTGGAAGGATTAGAAATTGTCTAACCGGCTCTGCCAGATTCAATTTCTTGTTTCCCCAAACTTTCTATTGCTTCAGTTATTTATTTTATTGCACTTTTGGAAGGATTAGAAGTTGTCTAACCGGCTCTGCCAGATTCAACTTCTTGTTTCCCCAAACTATTTATTGCTTTACTTATTTATTTTATTGCATTTTTGGAAGGATTAGAAGTTGTCTAACCGGCTCTGCCAGATTCAACTTCTTATTTCCCCAGACATGTATTGTTCTTGTTATTTAATTATATTGTATTTTGGGATGGATTAGAAGTTGTCTAACCGGCTCTGCCAGATTCAACTTCTTGTTTCCCATGAATTTTTATATTAAGATTATTCTTATGATTGTCAAATATTGTATTCTTCTATGACCATTTATAGTAATATCTTATTATGGGTAATTGTTTATAATTATCTTGTATGAATTCTATCATGAATGAGTTTCTTGGCTGAAATTGATCTTGTTGGAAGGTCTGGATTAAGGATTCTGTAATAACTTGTATATGAGTATTAAATAGATGTAGTGATACTATTTGAGGTTGTTGTAAGACGAAGTAAAAATATTAAAATTAGGCATTTTAGATTTAGAGCATAAGCGAACAAGGTAGATAATTTAAATAAATAAATTGTTAATTATTGAAGACCTCCCTTTGTTGGTAGGATAGAGGAACCTTAAAAACCTGAGTTGGCACATCCCTGATCATAGAGCAGCCCTGGCCTGGTCCAGTCAGTTGTGACTAGTCATATGTGTTGGCGTCGAAGGTGAGTTTGATGCGTTCAGACATCTGGGTCCTCTCCGGTGACCAATTGGGGTAAAGAAAGATCTCTAATAGGATGAAATTAAAATAAAATAAGTTAATTCGAGATGCATAAATTTATCATGGTAAAAACTTCATATATATTTTATTTATCGTTACATTGAGTTCAGACTTTAATACGTAGTGGCTAAGATATGATGAAATGTTTTGGCTGATCTATGAATCTTTAATTGGTGAAAATATGTTGAGTTATACTCGTTATGGTCAAAATTGAGTTTATAATATGAAGTATGATAGCCGGCGATATGTTTAATTTATTAACACCAAAATAGGTTATTGTCAAATTATGATTAGAGCATGAACATGATTGAGTTATGTGGAGAAGAGGTTATGAATTGTTGATTTGATGAAATGTTGGAGTAGATATAAGAAATTATTGCTTATGAAATGATGTTCCCTACGGGAAGTAGTATGTTCGGTTATACCATGAGAGCTTGGTATGAACAAAGTAACACCTGAGGTTAATGAAAGCAGGCAGCAAGTGGTCTGACCATAAGGCTTTGACATAAATATGTGGATCATAAGTTTTATAGAAGCAGGCAGAGAGCGGTCTGACCATAAGGCTTCAGAGAGTAAGACATAGTATACAGGTGAGGCTTAAGGAAGCAGGCAGAGAGCGGTCTGACCATAAGGCTTCGTGAGTAAGCATAGTATAAATTGTAAGGTTTATGAAATTGAGGAAGATGATTTTGATAATGATGAATTAATGACATCGGGGTAATGATATTTGAGTAATTGTAGAAATAAATGATTAAACTATTCTTATTACAAGTTTAATGATTGATTTGATATGGTTGGCTTACCCTTATTTGTTTATGCTATGATCATATAACTCATATTATATGTGATTAGATAATGTTGCAGATGTGGTTGAAAAAGCTTAGAGATGAGAGAGATGCGGGGAAAACCTTTCATGGATTTTTGTAAAAAGAATAAATTTGTATTGGGAAGATTATGTTGTGTAAAATTTAAAAGTTGAAATGTCAACAGTGAAGACTATATTGTTTAAAGTTTGTAAGTTTGGTATTGTACTTTGGAGTAATTGAAATAAAGTTTGATTGTTTATATGAGATATCGAATTAATTTAGTCTCTACTATCAGTAATACCCTTTAAAATATTTGGGTGTTACATATATGCTAGTTCAAACAAGTATAAACAAGATATACAAAGTAGAGAGAATAAAAGAAAGCAGAATACTATCTATTATTCTGTTAACCACTACAACCACATACATCATCCACATAATAGTAAACATAACAAAAGAAAAATAATCAACCATAACTTTTGACCAGTTACGAACATTTATGTACAAGAAAATAATAAAACTGTAATAAAGAGTCAAAAGAAAGAAACATATTAGCCATCTTGTAGCAAACAATTAACAACAAAAATCGTCATCAAACCAAATAAAACAAAAGGCGTGTGGTAGTTTCTCTTTATTTTTCAAGTAAAGAAGAATGTTTTTGTGATATATATACCATGAGAAAAGATAAACAAGTTCACAAAGAAAATCTAGCACAAGAAGCAAGGACTGGAGAATAAACAAACATACAAGAGGCCGGTGACGAACTTTTGTCAAAACAACAATTTCAGACTTGAATTTTGTTGCACCCTTCCCTATTATGGCCCCACACTCCATTCTTTTCACTGCTATTCTTGTACCATCATGGAGTTCACCTCTATAATCTGTTCCCAAACCTCCATGTCCCAATATGTTCTTCTCACTGAAGTTGTCCGTGACATTCCTCAGAACTTGTATGGAAATGACCATGTTTCCAGCTTCAACCATTTAGATATCTCTTGCCTCATTGCCAGGTATGGTTCGCGTTTCACTAGCACCACCAACACTGACATTTGAACTTGCAACTGTTATCTTCACACTCTCATTATCCAACCCAGAATGCCTAAGAAAAATTTTTGTTAACCACTACAACCACATACATCATCCACATAACAGTAAACATAACAAAAGAAAAATATTCAACCATAACTGTTGAACAATTAGGCATAGTTATGTACAAGAAAATAATAAAACTGTAACGAAAAGTCAAAAGAAAGAAACATATTAGCCATCTTGTAGCAAATAATTTACAACAAAAACCGTCATCAAATCAAATAAATTAAAAGGCGTGTGGTAGTTGCTCTTTATTGTTCAAGTAAAGAATAATGTTTTTATGATATATATATATATATATTTATATACCATGAGAAAAGATAAACAACTTGACAAAGAAAAGTCAGCACAAGAAGCAAGGACTGAAGAATAAACAAACATACAAGATGTCGGTGGCGAACTTTTGTCAAAACAACAATTTCAGACTTGAATTTTGTTGCACCCTTCCCTATTATGGCCCCACACTCCATTCTTTTCACTGCTATTCTTGTACAATCATGGAGTTCACCTCTATAAGCCGTTCCAAATCCTCCATGTCCCAATATGTTCTTCTCACTGAAGTTGCCTGTGACATTCCTCAGAACTTGTATGGAAATGACCATGTTTCCGGCTTCAACCATTTAGATATCCCCTGCCTCACTACCAGGTATGGTTCGCGTTTCACTAGCACCACCAATACTGACATTTGAACCTGCAACTGTTATCTTCAAACTCTCATTATCCGACCCAGAATGCCTAAGAAAATTTTTTGTTAACCACTACAATCACATACATCATCCACATAACAGTAAACATAACAAAAGAAAAATATTCAACCATAAATGTTGAACAATTATGAACAGTTATGCACAAGAAAATAATAAAACTCTAATGAAGAGTCAAAAGAAATAAACATATTAGCCATCTTGTAGCAAACAATTAACAACAAAAAGCGTCATCAAATAAAAAACAAATTAAAAGGCGTGTGGTAGTTGCTCTTTATTGTTCAAGTAAAGAATAATGTTTTTGTGATATATATATACCATGAGAAAAGATAAACAAGTTCACAAAGAAAAACCAACACAAGAAGAAAGGACTGGAGAATAAACAAACATACAAGATGCATGTGTCGAACTTTTGTCAAAACAACAATATCAGACTTGAATTCTGTTGCACCCTTCCCTAATTTTGCCCCACACTCCATTCTTTTCACTGCTATTCTTGTACCATCATGGAGCTCACCTCTACAAACCGTTCCAAAACCTCCATGTCCCAATATGTTCTTCTCACTGAAGTTGCCCGTGACATTCCTCAGAACTTGTATGGAAATGACCATGTTTTCGGCTTCAACCATTTGGATATCTCCTTTCTCATTGTCAGGTATGGTTCGCATTTCACTAGCACCACCAACACTAACATTTGAAATTGTAACCGTTATCTTCACACTCTCATTATCTGACCCAGAATGCCTAAGAAATTTTTTTTTAACTACTACAACCACATACATACATAATCCACATAACAGTAAACATAACAAAAGAAAAATAACCAACCATAACTGTTGAATAGTTATTTATGCACAAGAAAATATAAAACTATAATAAAGAGTCAAAAGAAAGAAACATATTTGCCATATTGTAGCAAACAATTAACAACAAAAACCGTCATCAAACCAAATAAAACAATAGACGTATGGTAGTTTTTCTTTATTTTTCAAGTAAAAAAGAATGTTTTTGTGATATATATATATATATATATATATAATATACCATGACAAAAGATAAACAAGTTCACAAAGAAAAGTCAACACAAGAGGCAAGGACTAGAGAATAAACAAACACACTAAAACAAATATTTACAACTGAGAATGATCACCAACCTTCTGCTGATGTGAAAGAATCAGCAAATCCATATGGGCGAGTAAGTATACTTGTCTGTGTGTTATCCAAGCTTGGTAGAAGCGAAGATGAAGAAGAGGACTCCATTTGACTTCTACCTTCATAAGCCTGTCACTTCTTAAGTGCTTGTGGCAAGGACATGTCAAGGTCAATGCCATATATTTCTTCAGAATTCAGATCAGATGGTTTCCAGAGTTCAACTAGAGAAGAAAGCACATTAACAGTATGACCCATGTCAGGCCTTTGATATGGATCCCTGACACAGTAGTGACCAGCTAACTCTGCAATAGCATGACCCATGTCAATTTGTATGCATTGAACATGAATAACATGGATGTAGAGGCTTGTGGCAGTTTCTTCCCGTACCTCCGTAAATTTCTCTCAAGCACTTCAATAATTGAATAATTTATTTTTTCTTTTTTAATTATATAATTTCTGGAGTTTAATTTCCAGATTGCATAATTCAGAACTCATTTTTTTTTTAATTTTAGAATATGCAATTTAAAATTAGCTTTTAAAAAAATATTTTTCAGATTATGTAATTTGAAAGTAATTTTTTATTTCTGAATTAACAAATCCAAAAAAGAACAAAATGGAAAGTTTATGTATATGTATTTACAGTAAGACATTTATGGAGGTACGGGAAGAAACTGACCACAGGACATTGCATAGCATCCAGGTAAGGCCCAATATCAGTTATTCGATTTCTTTATTTTATTATTTTAATTATCTTACCACTACTATCTATCTCACATTTTTAACAATTGTAATAACTATGTTTCCTCAATAATCTATATGACTTAATTATTTTTATGAAAATTATCTGCAACTTATTATTCATCTAGATTTACTACATCTATACAGTTTTTAATGTGGATAAAGTACTTCACCTTCAGGTCAAAAATAGTTTTCCAACCTGTAACTACCCTACTCACTGAATTACACAATCAGAAATTATTATGTTAATAAATTTAATTCTATTTTTTTATAACATTGAAAATCAGACGTAATCCTAAAACACAAACACAGCTGTTTTTAGTGGCGTGAGAAAGACAGAAACAGAGAACAGCAAAGGAAGGGTGTTTTATGGGTCGGGAATGCAACTGGATGCGTACACATTTCCACAGACAGCAACGATGGTATTTGTTTTCTAGCCCAACCCAATAGTCGTGGTTGCTTCATTCTGCATACATAATAGTTGATGTTTTCTTTTGGCCCACATATCTGTTTCTCTTGCTTGTTGTAGTGCTTCCCTAGCTGGCATAGTGTCCAATATTCATTAAATTGACCTTTGAAGTTGTATTTCTCTTGCTGCTCAAACAAATACCGATTTTGGTTTCTTAATGATTGGATTGACAATAGTAACTTAACATCTACTGCAACTTTACGTGTTTGAAACCAAAAATGCATCAACAACACATTATTACGTTAAAAGAACACATTTTGTTGTTGTCAAAGTCTGGTTTGGACCTCATCTAAAGAATTTAGGCTCAGTGTGCTGACCCAACACAATTTTCAGAGAAATTTGTTATGCCTTTGTAGGTATTTTGAGGAAGATACAACGTTAATCAGATCTGAGTCTAATTATATAAAAGATTGCTATCATTTTCTAAAAAAATTTTTAAGACATGGATTAACTAGTCTTTCACCTTTATATAACATTTTATAGAGTTTGGCTTGACGTGAGAGGAAATTTCGTTCAAATATTCTTCCCACTTTAAATTTGTGCTGCACAAAGTTTTTCATGTTGTTTTGCTTCAAACCGAAAGAGATTTATAGGTATCTGGTTCTGAAGGTATAGTTCTTGATAACCAGAGGGCTCAATGTTCTGTCAATGCAAGCACTGAGAATCATTTTTATTATCTTGTTATTTTTCTCTTTCAAAATTTAATTTTAATTCTTAGGATCCTTAGTCTACTTGGATTGTAACGTGACCTTTGTTTCGTCACTTCATTCTTTTTTCCTTTTAATCTTAATAGAAAATAAATTGGACAATGCCAGCCACGGGATAACAACGATAAGGGTAGAGATGCAAGGTCATACTCTACCACATGACGTGGAATCAAATTTTTAGACCTCAACATGGATTAAATATGACCTCTTCTCTAGTTTTGTTAACAACAATTTTTTAAGTCTAATTAAGCATTAAGAAGTCTTTAATAGCCCTGATTTGTTTTCTATATATATAAAACAAAGAAAAGAATATCAGATTAGAATGTATGAACTAGCAAAAACAACTTTAAACCCTTCATTCTTAGCATCATCAGATGTGCACTTCTTGGCCATATTCCAGAAATTCGAGTGGAGGTATGCATTTTAAATTCAGAAACATTATATTAAAGTTTACTGTCATGCACAACTACATTGTGGACACATTTCAGCAACAGAATCATTGGTATTTTTGTGAAAGGTCTAAGGCCCAATCGTGCAAGTAGCATTTGTGTCTGACTAATAAACTAGTTTGGTACAGAAATTCAACTATGCGAGTTAAGTGGGTTGATCACAGCAAAAGTTAGTTAAAGATTATAGAAGCTTACTGGGCAAGCTGTTGAAGAAATTGGAATCATGAGCATGTGTTTGACAGTAATTTGTACATAGGAAAAGGCATTGGTATGAATACTTATCAAAATTGAGCATATGCGGCTAATCCTTGTCTCTGGTGGACACTAATTAATCAGCACTACCTTCATGTTTATGGTAAACAATTGTAAAGTGAGGAAGCATGAGAATATATTAAAAAGTCACCAGACAAGTGGAAGAATTTGCTTTAAATAATAATAGTAATAATAATAATAGTAATGTGTAGTAGTAGTAGAGTATAATTATCAACTAGAGTACTTATTATTATGTATATTTTCATTACTGCAATGGTGATTAAGGTATGCAATTAGTGATGTTAAGTGGGTATGTGGTGGGGGACCAATTTGAATAGTTATGGAGGCTAATGTGGTTATGAGCGGCGTCTGGGGAGATGAACAAAACGACGGAAAGATGAACTTGTCTCTAACTGCCATGACCAAAAGGTAGAGTGTCACTTGGTCACGTGCCATTTATGTGACAGGGTAAAAGCAAACACAATAGGATTGAAAGACACTATTCATTAAATTGTGTTGTCTTTGGCACTGTCTTATACCTGTGTTAGTTTCCTGAGAGAAAAAAAAAAGTACTGTTCTATTGCATTGTTTATTGCTCTCTCTCACTTTTATTATTATTATCTTCAACGGGTTTTGATTGGACAAGGATGCTACATACGTGGCTAGGTTGCATTTGCCATGAGGTTTTTTAATGTTTATGTTGATCACTCTCTTTGACCTGCTTTGGACATGTGCTTAGGCCTTAATGGGCTAATTAGTAGGCATTCCCCTAGCCTAGGAATTCTTTTTAGTGCCTAAAGTGATTGAAAAATTTGCTTTGATTTGTGAAGCATATAGGTCTTATTTCTCCACTACCCTCAGCTACTTTCTCTATCTTTTTGGGTGTTAAAAGACTAATCTCCTTTGAACATGTGCTTAAGTTTCTAATGCCCCATTAAAATATTGGTTATTATGTCTAACTTTGGCTGGTTCAACCCAAAAGCATGATGCAGGATCCAATTTTGCCAAGATATATTCTTCATAAAGCACTTTTTGTAGGATAGGTATACTTCTTTATAAGCCCTGCCTTGTCAGCCCTTTAGACAAGTGCTTCTCTCTTATATTCTTTCTCCATTAATTCATCATATTGCTCTTGGTTAACCTCCCCTCTAGTTTTAACTATTATTCTATGGCCGATGCATGGTTGGTGCTTTTAAGATCACATTCAAGTATGCTGCTGACACCAAATAGAGCTATGAAAAAGGCAAGAGCTTCCTGCCAAATTTTGTCTCTCTGAACCTTCTGCATTAACTTCAGAAGGGATCCTATGATTTATCTCCTGTAATCCTTCTGCAAAGATACCATTTCCTGTTTCCTTTTTCCAGTTTCAACCAGTGGAATCTTAAATAGTGACAACCTCAAACTAAATTCGTCACCTTTTTTTTTTTGACTATTTACCTATCCATCATTCATACAGGAGCATTGGTGTTAATTATCAGGATAAAGGGCATAACACAAAATCAGTACGGTTGATATGGTGTGAAAACTGAAAAGCAATGCTTGTTATACTACAATATAAATTGTACGATTGTTCAGCACAATGCAAGGGAATTAATCTGAAAATACTAAAACCAAAACCGAGGTGGTTCCTTGACATCTGCTAAATATAGAACTGTGTGGAGACAGTGTCGTTGTATTTATATGCATTTATTTTACCAAGTTAGAGAAAAAAGAAGAAATAATGGAACACCGACAAGACACACTAAAATTCTTTGGTATTATTATTTCTGAAACCATATATCGATGTGTTGGAAGCATATTCTTCCAAAACTCAATCGATTCTTTTTTGTTGCATCGGAGTACCGTTGTGATTGTACCCGTACAATAGATCCCATGTTGGATCCATTATCCATATGATGCTCCAATAGCAATGCCCTATGTATATGTATGTACAGTGCCTCCCCAAAAATATATTACAAAACTAGCTTTTATGTATTATTCTACTTTGTCCATCGCGTGATAATTGATGCTACCACCAACCCCATTTTAATAATTGACAAAAAAAATGTTTAAATTCATAGCAATACTTATTAGAGGGAATAAACCCATAAAAGGCATACTACGGTTGGATCTATTGAAGAAGAGGTTTAACGAGGGAAGACCATGAAAACATGAGAGTGGAAGAAACACGTGGAAGCAGGCGCGTGAGGAAAAAGAATATTAGACTCAATGATTATGATTGGACGATGATTCATTAAATAGAAGTTTGTTAGAGGAGGGAGGGTGTGCTGTCATTTACGTATTCTCTGACTTCTTCTTTTTGTCCTGTGCATTTCTTCACTGCTGCCATTTCCTTTTCTGTTATATGAACTTTTATACTCAGAATATTGGGAGGACGTTTTTTTACAGAGGATATTACGAAAACTATTATAACTTCATTTCATTCTCCTTCCCAAATTCTATTACTGTTATATTGTTGTCTTACACTGGTGCTTTCATTCTCTGAACTATGGCCAAAAACACGAGACTGAAAGAACTAGATACTGAAATAGCTCGTCTCAAGGACCTTCCGGCGGAAGTTTGTCGCATTGCGGAGGCCATGGAAAGACGTGAGCGAGAGTTACAAAAGTGGATGGAACATTTGACACTACGGGAACAAGATGCAGAAAACAGATTCCAAACACTTGAATCTACGTTGGGGTCCTTGCTCCAAACGAAACCACCACCCTCCACGGAGCCACCACCGTTCCAAGTGCGTAATGTTAAAATTGATTTTCCTCGCTTTGACGGTACTGACGTTCTTCAATGGATCTTCAAAGCAGAACAGTTTTTCAATTACTACCGCACACCCGATGATCAACGCTTGATCATAGCTTCCATTCATTTGGAGAAAGAGGTAATCCCTTGGTTTCAGATGCAAAATTGTGCCAATGCCTTTCCAACTTGGGTTGCTTTTACTCGTGCTTTGGAAACTGAATTTGGTCCTTCACCATATGAATGCCCCAGGGCCACCTTGTTTAAACTCAGCCAAACATCATCTGTTCATGACTATTATACGCAATTCACATCTCTGGCCAACCGTGTCCAAGGCATCACGACGGAGGCTCTCCTAGATTGCTTTGTAGGACGCTTAAAACCAGATCTCAAACGTGATGTTATTGCCCAAAACCCCACTTCTCTGCTGCGTTGTGTGTCCTTAGCCAAATTATATGAGGAGAAGTACATTCCCAGAACCAGGTTACCAAACACTTCCTATTATCCCAAAACACAAGCCACAAACACCATCCCCACAACCTCACAATCCATATGATCAACCCCCTTACCTCCCTTATTATCCTTACCGTAGTCATCTACATCCAGTTCCCACCCCAAACCCAATTTCATAAAAAAACTTACTGCTGCAGAAATGCAATTACGCAGGGAGAAGGGCCTCTGTTTTACATGTGATGAGAAATTCACCATGAATCATAGGTGTCCCAATAAGCAGTATTTTGTTTTACAAGTGGATGAAGAGGTTCCTATTGATGTCCAACATGACCCTCCGGAGGACATTGTGGAGGCTGAACCTCCATCAATCGTGGAACAGCACCTTTCATACAATGCATTAAAAGGGTCTTCAGGACTTGGCACGATGAAATTTAAAGGGTCTATCAATGGCATGATGGTCCAGGTTTTATTAGATAGTGGAAGCTCAAATAATTTCCTGCAACCCAGAATTGCTCACTGTTTGAAACTTCCAGTCGAGCCTATTCCCAATTTTCAAGTGTTAGTGGGCAACGGTAATGCCTTGGTAGCTGAAGGATTCATCAAGGACTTACAAGTTAGATTCAAGGTCACTTGCTGCAATTGCCAGTATACTTACTTCCCATTTCAGGAGCTGATTTGGTGTTAGGAGCCGCTTGGTTGGCAACTTTAGGACCTCATGTCTCTGATTATAGCAGCTTATCTATCAAATTTTATGTTGGGAATAAATTTGTGACTCTGCATGGAGATCATTCATCCCTGCCACAGCCAGTTCAATTCAACCACTTCAAAAGAATGTGCCATACCAAAGGAATTGCTGAGTTATTCTCCTTGCAGGTTCAAACCTCTCCCACCATACAAGATCAATGGCTGGATCTTCCAAAGAATATGGAGCCGGAAATTGTATTGTTGCTCCATCAATACAAAACAGTTTTTGACCTTCCAATAGGACTACCCCCTGATAGGCAACAAAATCATTTTATTCCCTTAGTTGAAGGTGCTAACCCTGTGAAGGTACGTCCATACAGATACCCTTACAGTCAAAAGTTGCAAATTGAGAAAATGTTTTCAGAGATGCTGCAGGAAGGAATTATTATTCCATCCACCAGTCCGTTTTCGTCACCAATCATATTGGTTAGGAAAAAGGATGATACTTGGAGATTTTGCACAGATTATAGAGCTTTGAATGCTATAACAGTTAAAGATAGTTTCCCTATTCCCACTGTGGATGAATTACTTGATGAGTTGTATGGGGCACCATTTTTCTCTAAACTACATTTAAGGTCTGGGTATCATCAAATATTGATTAAAGAGGAGGATAGGCACAAAACAGCTTTTAGAACTCATCAAGGGAATTATGAATGGTTGGTCATGCCATTTGGTTTAACCAATGCCCCTGCCACCTTTCAAGCCCTCATGAATGACATTTTTCAAGGTATTCTAAGAAAATTTGTCTTAGTCTTCTTTGATGATATATTAGTATACAGTCCCACTTGGGAAGAGCACCTCCAACATCTTGAGACAGTCCTACAGATTTTACAGCATCATCAATTATATGCAAAATTATCAAAGTGTGCTTTTGGCCTACAAGAAGTTGATTATCTGGGTCATACAGTATCTGGAAAAGGTGTGACCATGAACAAGGACAAAATTGAAGCTGTGATGCAATGGCCAGTTCCCACCAATCTCAAGCAACTGAGAGGGTTTTTGGGACTCACAGGTTATTATAGAAGATTTATTAGGCAATATGCCTCTATTGCTGAACCTCTAACTAATCTTCTAAAGAAGGACTGTTTTATATGGAATGACGAAGCCACTCAAGCTTTTGATGCTTTAAAAGCTGCTGTTACTCAAGCCCCTTGTGCTAATTCTTCCAGATTTTTCCATTCCTTTTGTGCTGGAAACTAATGCTTCAGGGTTAGCTATTGGAGCAGTGCTGATTCAAAACAAACATCTCATAGCATATTTTTCCAAGAAATTAAACCCCCGACTTCAACGCCAATCTGCTTACGTAAGGGAGTTTTTTGCCATTACTGAAGCTGTAGCCAAGTTTCGACATTACCTCTTAGGGCATAAATTTGTGATTCGAACAGACCAAAGAAGTTTAAGAAGTCTCACTGAACAGGCCATTCAAACACCGGAACAGCAAAAATGGTTACATAAATTGCTGGGGTACGATTTTACGATAGAATATAAATCGGGCAAGGACAATGTGGTTGCTGATTCCTTATCCAGATCATTTCTTATGGCATGGTCACAGCCCCAACTAGATTTCCTACCAGAATTACGAAAGGCTCTAAATACAGATGAAAAAGCAAAAAAAATCATTACGGATTGTGTAGCCAACAAGCAAGTTGTTCCACATTATGCAGTCCATGATGGCTTACTTTACTGGAAGGACAGGATAGTCATACCTGCATCTCCTGAATTAGTTCAAAAGTTGCTTAAAGAATTTCATAATTCTCCTATCGGTGGGCATGCAGGAATCACGAGAACATTTAGCATACTTGCTCAGCAATTCTATTGGCCTGGAATGCAGCAGGATGTAAAACATTTTGTTCAGAATTGCCTGATCTGTCAGCAGGCAAAATCAGTTAATTCTCTTCACTTGGGGTTACTACAACCTTTACCGGTGCCAACTCAGATCTGGGAGGATGTGGCAATGGACTTTATCACCAGCCTTCCAAATTCTCAAGGCTATACTGTGATAATGGTAGTGATTGACCGACTCTCCAAATATGCTCACTTCTGCCCTTTGAAAGCGGATTACAACAGTAAACAGGTAGCTGAAGCGTTTGTCAAAACTGTCATCAAATTACATGGGTTTCCAAAGACCATTGTTTCAGATCGGGATAAGGTGTTTTTAAGTCAATTATGGCAACATTTATTCAAATTAAGTGGAACTACCTTGCACATGAGCACAGCTTACCACCCTCAGTCCGATGGACAGTTAGAAGCTCTTAATAAATGCTTGGAGATGTATTTAAGGTGCTATACGTATGAGTCTCCTAAAGAATGGGTCAAATTTTTACCTTGGGCTGAGTTCTGGTACAATACTGCTTATCATCACAGCAGTGGTATGACTCCATTTAAGGTAGTTTATGGGAGAGATCCTCCACAATTGACTAAATACACTCCTCATGCTTCTGATCCTCCAGCAGTTCAAGATGACCTTACGACGCGACAGGAAATTATCAGCAAACTGAAACAGAATTTATTACGATCACAGCACCACATGAAAAAATATGCTGATGTCAAACGGAAGCACATGGACTTTCAGATTGGTGATATGATGCTGGTAAAGTTACAACCATACAGACAAAATTCAGTGGCCCTGAGAAAGAATCAGAAATTAAGCATGAAATACTTTGGCCCATTTCCTATCATTGAACGAATTGGCTCTGTTGCTTATAAGCTATTGTTGCCCCCAACAGCAAAAATTCACCCTGTCTTCCACTGTTCTCAACTAAAACCTTGTAGGGGAGATCATACTCAGCAATATGTTCCAGCAATCACTATTGATTCTGAGACTCCACCTGTTATTCAACCTGCTGTTGTGGTTCAAGATCGTCAAATTATGCAAGGGAATAAGATAGTAAAACAGTTCTTGATCCAATGGGAAGGGTTAGAAGAATCATCTCCTACATGGGAAGATGAAAGTGCCTTACGTAAAGCCTATCCAACATTCAACCTTGAGGACAAGGTTGATTTTAAAGGAGGAGGAATTGTAACGAGGGAAGACCATGAAAACATGAGGGTGGAAGAAACACGTGGAAGCAGGCGCGTGAGGAAAAAGAATATTAGACTCAATGATTATGATTGGACGGGGATTCATTAAATAGAAGTTTGTTAGAGGAGGGAGGGTGTTCTGTCATTTACGTATTCTCTGACTTCTTCTTTTTGTCCTGTGCATTTCTTCACTGCTGCCATTTCCTTTTCTGTTATATGAACTTTTATACTCAGAAT
Source organism: Vigna angularis (assembly GCF_016808095.1). Classification (NCBI taxonomy): domain Eukaryota; kingdom Viridiplantae; phylum Streptophyta; class Magnoliopsida; order Fabales; family Fabaceae; genus Vigna; species Vigna angularis. The sequence continues at coordinate 26,893,239 of NC_068976.1, forward strand.
ATTGGGAGGACGTTTTTTTACAGAGGATATTACGAAAACCATTATAACTTCATTTCATTCTCCTTCCCAAATTCTATTACTGTTATATTGTTGTCTTACATAAACCCAACTACATAAGGATTTAACATTGCTCTTTACTCAAAATTTTAAGATAATGTGTTAACGAATCTTTCACATTTATACCGTACTTTATTTTCTCATTTCTATTCAATATCAAACTTGAACTCACTTAGATTTCTAAAAGCTTGATATATGTGATTTTGAGTGAACCGAAAAGTATAAGAAGTTAGTAACGGTTGAAATAAAAGGTTTTTGCTATCAGTTGAAGCAGTGTTGTGGGTGTCGACGTAATAATTGAAGAGAAGTTGTGGTGAGACAATTGCATGTGTGGGTAAAAAATGTTAATTATTTGAAATGATGATATTAAGGGCATGGGTGATATTAAAGAAGTGAAGGTGGTAGCTTTCCCTTTTGTGAAAGATATATAGGATTGTGAGTGATGATAGTGTTAGATAGTGTAGCATGATGGATTTGTGTGACCCATATACTCATCACAAGCAAGGGATGAGAAGTCGCGTGGTTGATATTAAAGATCAAATTAAGGAAAGAAAAAGGGCGGTTGCTAGTTGAAAAAGAGCAAATGTTGGATCTATGGCCATTATGTTTCTATAATTTCGTGCGTGGAATAATGGACCATACCATTATCTTTTAAAAACTGTCATGTTAATGATGGAGATTGAAGGCCATGGAATGCAAACCCTCCAATCTCATTCCTTTCTTGGCTCGATTATATCCACTTGGTTTCCTATATCCTACGTAATGGTCCAAATTGTTATCCTTTTACCCGAACAAACAACAATATATGTTCCACTTCCATTTGCCACTTGGTTTAGCTATATTTTCATGTCCAATGACTTCATTCCGACTCCAATATAGTTTCTAAGAAGAGAAAATTTGTACTTTATTTTTCTTGGATAATATTAGTAATCATTTGGGTACAATAACTAAGTTAACAAATCCTTTATCCTCTATTTCTACTCTCTTGGAATTACATTTTTAAATGTGTATTTTCCGAATTATATAAAATTAACCTGATTGGATATAATCATATATGATCACAATATCATGTTAGAAATTCAAGATTAGGTGGAAGTCATATATGGAATAAAAATAATAAAATGAATAATATAAAAATAGAAGGACCTACAAACTCATTATTTTAAAATTTTAGATTAAAAGTGGTATCTCGATCTTTTATATAAACTTTTTCATGTCTCAAAATTAAGATTATGGGATCTAATTGTAAATATTGATATATACCATAATCAAATAAAGAAAGAAGATACCAACATAATAAAAAATATTATAATTGAGAAAATAAGAAAGAAAGGAGTGGTGGACGTTAATTACAATTTTAATAGAAGAGAAACTCATAAATAAATACAATACATTAAATAGACAAAAATACTAATATTAAATACTCAACTTTTGAGTAGACATTCAACACTAATGAGACCTAAGTTGAATACCGATATTAACACCACCTTTAATAAAAAATATTGAGATAATAAGTTTATATTAAGATAATAAGTTTATAGGTCTTTATCCTTACACTAGTACATTAAGAGGATATGACACCGATTACTTTTGGTTATAGGCACCGGTTCTACAACCGAAGTATATACCAACGAGGTAAAAAGGGGTAGGTTTTATGCTTCGGTTGTGAACTGGGTTAAAAAAGATAAGATTTATGTCTCGGTTTTTGAATAACCGAGGCAGTAACGTGTTTGTTTTCTGATTCTACAGCTTCGTTTAGAACCTAAACCGAGGTAGTAAGATTTTTTTTTTTCAGATTCTAATTTCAAACTCCAGAACCCCAAACTGAAAAACGTTAAAAATGAAACAGAAAGCCAAAGATGAAACTCAGAGATGAAACAACAAATTACATACTCAGATGAAACAACAAATTACATACTCAGATGAAACAACAATATTACATACTCAGATGAAACAACAATATTACAAGACACAATATTACAACATCCAATGTCAAAATTCTCTCTACAGAAGCAACAAAATTACATACTCAAAAGCAATATTACAACAACAGAAGAAACTCAGAGATGAAACAGGAAAGCCAGAGAAGCCAAATTTCTTCCTCTTCGCACATGGTGAAACAGAAAGTCAAGTTTCTCTATTCTTCCCAACGGCGTGGTCAAAGGTCCAAAGGTTTGTAAAATACAAAAGCCTGAGATTTACCGTGTGAGCTTTTGCTCCTCCAAACCCCAACCGCCGCAGGCCCGCCATCCCTCCACCTCTGCAAACGGCTTCTGTCCCGCATGCCTCTGCAAACGCCTCGTCCTCCTCGACCCCAACAACAACAACAGCCTCGCCACTGCTCGCAAACCTCCATCCACTGCCGCCGTCGCCGCCCTTAAAGCCCTCTTCCGCCCTAGAAACCCTAGAAGAAAAAGGAAACTTATTATGGACCGATTGATCAGTGTAAATCAAAGTTTAATCGGTGGAAAAAGTTTCTAAGGGTGAAAACAAGCTTTTAATCGGTGGAATCGAAGGGAAATGGTGAAAAGGAGAAGAAACCCTAATGGAGGGTTTAGATCTATCAATGTTTCGGTGGAAAATGAAGGATAGAAGAAATGGAGATGATTATGTGAGTGTAAAAGGCTTACCGTGACGATGAAAGGCTTGCAATGAGGAGATCCCTCTCTCGAGCACCGTGGAACGGCAGCGGCCGACGGCGTGGTTGAACGGCGGCTTGCGGCGTGCCCTGATGTTGGGGTTTGGTGGAGAAGAGAAATTGGAGGCGAGAGGGCGAGAGGGCGAGAGGGCAGAGGGCAGAGGGCGAGAGTGCGAGATGGCAGAGGGCGAGAGTAGAGGGTTTACCTATTTTGTGGTAGAGGTGTAGAGGTGGCAGTGTGTTTATGCTTCGGTTCTGAGAGAGACCGAAGCAGTATACCTATTTCGTATAGCTGTCAGTTGTGTGTTCAGGCGTGTCAGGCGTGGTCAGTGGGAGAGTAGAGGGTTTATGCTTCGGTTTTCGGAGTAACCGAAATAGTAGACGTGGTTTTAGGCACCGGTTTTGAGAGCAGCGAGGTGATATCACCATTATGCTTCGGGTGATCATGAAACCGAGGCGTATAAATTGAACTTATTTTCAATTTTGCCATCGCGTTTTATTAGGCACCGGTTTGTTATAAAACGAAGTATAAGGTGCGATTTTAAAAGCAAATATTCTACTAGTGTTATATAGTGCTATGATCGTGTCTTAATTAAGTTAACCTATCAAAAATGGAATAGATTTAGTGACTTTTTCTTGGAAAATGTTGCGTAACTTTGGTTAATTTTGCTCAATTTTTAACTTTTCTTTTGAAAATTTTACTTAATCCATTTCCATGAAAAATCTATTGTGATAATATGGTGTTAATTGAGTTCATCTATAAACAAATCAACTCAAATAATATGATGTTAATTGAACTTATTTACCAAAACATTGACTTAAATGATATAGTGTTAACTAAACTCAACTATCAAAAAAATCAACTCGAATTATAAGTAAGCTCACCTATAAGAAAAAGTTAAATAGGATGATATAATGTTAAGTGGGTTCCAATAAAAAAAAGGTCAAATCATATATGTTTTTTGAGTTCACTTGTCCAACAAATCAACTTCTATGGTATGGTGTTAATTGAGCTCAATTATAAAAGAAAAAAATTTATGGGAAAATGTGGTGTTAATTAAGCTCACCTATAAAAAAAATTAATTTGAATACTAATGTGTACAGTGAGCTCACTAGTAAATGAAATTATTGTGTTGATGTATTGTTAATTAAACTCATGAAAAATTTGACTTGGATGATATAGTATTAAATGAGCCAAAAAAATAGACTTGAATGCTATGTTATTAACTAAATTATGTGGTGTTAACTACACTCACTGATTCGGTAGATATTTTGTGGGACCGAGACACCAACCTTTCTGACGTATTCTCCTTGCCTCTGAAGGCCTGAATTGTCGAAGTCGCTCGCTTTCCTTCAATCTGAGCCGCTCGCTCCTCTTCGACTGCTCGGCCTTCAGTGGGGACCGCGCGGTTGCCTTGATATTATGATAATTGAGTATTATGAACTCAATAGAGCGTGAGTAGAATGTGAATGGAACGTTTTAGAGTGTGAATTGAGCATAAGTGAAAACCTACCTGACTTTGTATTTATAATTTACCTCATGGATCCTGAGCTGATACAAGCCCAATAAAATATAAACAGAATAAGATATAAACAGATTACTTGAAAATCCGGTTGGTTGTTTATAATCTGCTTATCAATATCTATAATTAGATATTCTTTGATTATTTTTGTCATCTGCTGGACTGTTGACCCAGTAACAACTTAAGCGCTGACCCAATTACGGCCCAAACCATTTGACCAGGTTGACCAATAGCAGATAGACCGATCGGCTTTATTCAGTAACCGCTTGGTTCATATTTCATACGATACACTCACCAATCACAAAAATTCAAAGGATGTTGGTCAATGACAGATGAATATAAAGATGAAGAGGATTAATTACATTATAATAAAAAAGGTGCAGGAATAATAAAAAGATGTTGATCCAAAACATAAGGATCAATATTCATCTTATAAAAAAAAGAATGTCGTACTAAGAAAAGAAAATAATAGTAAGAAAATTGCTATTATAGACACATAATTGCAACTCTAAAGAAGAAACCGTTAATATAAATAAAGACTACACTTCAGAAAGATAATATATTGACAATGAATACTCTGACTTTAAGGTTTTCCTAAATTCTTCCATACTCAAATGATTTACTAAACTCTTGAATACAACAATATCAAACATTCATATCATGACATCCATGTCATGATTATACAATTAAATCCCATAAATTTTAGGAATCTTGAGATATGGAAGAACTTTATTTCTTTCCCAAATATGATGAAGCAATACTCAAAAGCAATAGATAGCAGCATTTGTCAATCTTTTAATACAAATTCTATGTAAATTATTAAATGAAATTTGAATTCTGATATAAATGAAAACGGTACACACAAGTTATGTATGTTCTAAGATGCTCGTGAAAAACAAACCCAAACCGTCTTCTAAGTGAATAAATTAATAACAAGATGCTTTAATTGGTGTCTCTTTATAATTCTATCTAAAACCCGAAAGCAAGTTGAAGGAGCAGAAATGGAATTTAGAAAGAAAAAAACAGCGAGGGGGTTCACATAATTCATAAATACTATGTAAAAAAGGGTTGTTGGGAAGTGAAGGACAGGAGTTGCATTATTTATTGTGAGTGGAGTTGTTAAGAAACAAATGATGTCATATCATAGTACATGAATCATGAATAATATATGGATGGTCCGAATAGGATGGGAAGAGTAGTTATGCTAGACGTGCTAGATGGAACCAAACATGAAACTTTGAAATCTGACCCCATGCATTGGTGTTATCTGAAACACTTTTGAAGTGGTGAAGATGGAGAGAGAAAGAAAGCTAGAGGCTTCAGAATCTTTGGTGGGAATAATGACTACACTGTTGTTGGCCTGTTTTTCGGTTCTTCCTCATCAACCTACTTCTACTTTCAACTTTGTAACTGCTTCTCACTTGTTAGCTTTCTCAGAAAAGTCTAAATTTTTGCAGAAGGAAAACAAAAAAGTTTAGATTTTTATATGTTGTTCTTAGCATAAACTTTTTTGCACAGTCATGGACAAAATTTTCATTTATGGCAAGTTGTAATGAGATAACAATTTAAAAGCACCGTTTTATAGACTATTTACTTAATGAAAAAAAAAAGATTAGAGTACACTAACTAAGAGACACTGAAAATACTGTAGCACATTATTAATTTGATCATATCTCCCACTCTCTTTTTATATATCCCAAAACCTCCTTTTCTTCCTCTGACTTCTCTGTTCCCTAACTCTCCACTTCTTTCTTACCTGTTCTTTCCCATAATTAAACAGCAATACCCACCATCTCTATGTCTCTCTCTCCCCATTTACTCCTTCTTTGCTTTTTATTCCTTTTCAGTTAAACTTGTTAAATAAAAAAGAAAAAAATATCTAAGCCCACACCTTACCCTCTATTAGTGTTTCAGAAACATAGAAAACTCAATGACCAATTTTGTCTTCTCATAAACAGTCATAGCTAGGAAAGCTACACTGGAAACAGATGTCTCCGATTTCAAAGCAGTTTTTAGGTGATTTCAGAAGCAGGCCACTTTCAGTTGATCTTGAAATTTGAGAAGGTATGCAACCTTCTTGCACTCTCATCTATGTACTTAAGTAAGTACTGTTTGTCTTACTTTGGTTTTCACTTTTGCTTCTCTCAACTCTTTCTTGGGTTTAGATGACTCTGAATCACTGAATAAAGGAAATGGTATGTGGATTTTACCTTCAAACTTTGTGTCATCGCATCAGTGCCTGCCCCGTTTTGCCTCCACCAAAATCTGCCTCTCTAGCCAAGCCTCCAGAGTAATTTTCCTCTCTAAACTGTCATAAGTAGGCTTTCTTTGTTGCTATACTGGGTGTTTGTTTATACAGAATGGAAGTCCAGGTAGATTTAATTCTAAAATTGAGAGGGACTAAGATGAAACAACCATCTTCATGCAGTTCTTTGTTTTCGATATGTTGATGTTGTTGGATCTCCATATTAATGTTCTTCTTTGTCTCTGTTTTGTGTGCTGAATGATGGTCTTACTGTCTCCAAGCTTTGACTTGCTCTTACAAACTGATGGTGTTCAAGTTTTTTCTGGGTGCTTCGTCCTCTCTCTCTCTCTCTCTCTTTCATCAGGAGACACTCATGACGTTCAATCTCCTTGGTCAATGAGTCCTTGGAAATATATAATAAGAAAGAATCTCCATACCAGATTCAACATTGATTTCAAAATAGATATAGTATATTACTAAATATAGTTAACAATTACAGGATTTTGATGATACTTTTGGCCATGATGAAATGTGAAAACACTGATATTGGCTAATTAATTATTCATGAACTTCATGGCATGTCCTTGCTAATCACTTACAACAAGCATATGTGAAGAAGATTCAGACAGTATGAGTTCCTTGCTAAAGATTTTAGAATTGTATTCTACAATCTGATTTCACCCTAATTTCAAATATTCGATCATACTTTCGTAAATCGGATGGCTTTGAATGTTTCCTATTAAGCACTCGGCATTCTTGTTTATATGAATTTTTAGTCGGCAAGTCTGAAAAAGCTAGAATATAGGATGGTTGAATTTTTGTGTTGAAAATAGTAGTAGTTTTTAAACATTACATTTTTCAACCGAATATGTCATAACAAATTCCGAAAAGGCAATTAAATCATGGTTTTGTTAGCAGATTTGAGTAGAGTTACGATCACTGCTACGAAACCCATTTGTAGTTACCAATCCAATATCCCATTTGGCTGGCCAAACATATAATGAAACAAACAAGCACCAACTAGAAATGCTTTTCCAGCAGGGAAAGTTCATTTTTAAGCCATAGGATTCATAAAACACGGTACTTGGATGAGTATCTAGTCATCTTTCACAGTATCAGTATTGATTCAAGATTTTTGTTATGATTGCTTAATGAGCTGATTGATTTTCTTGGCTTAACTAATTGCAGGATAAAGTAAATATCCCAGAGCAAGCTCAGAAATAGATTTCATTCTGGATAATCTGGTGGTTAACTCCCACTCCTATTTGTTAAATTAGCTTCTAACTTGAGCACAGCTACATCATGAAACCAAACTTTGATCTTGAAGTTGAGGCACATGCAGAATATGAATCTGAAGTTAGCAGCCAGGTTGCTTCCAATGTTTCTATTCAAGAAACCTCTATAGGTCCTTGTAGTGACAGCCTCACTAACATTTCCCACACCACAAATCCAATTGGGAGTCATCCTAATTCAGATGCTATTTCACTTGACTTAACTCTCAACTTCAAGAACAGTGAGCCAGGGGGAAGAGATTCAATAGGATTCTCATTCTCAAGCACTAGCGAGAGCAGCAATGAACCTGCTTCTCAAACCACAGCAGCGACCATATCACGAGTCTTCTCTTGCAATTACTGTAAGCGCAAATTTTTCAGCTCTCAGGCTCTTGGTGGACACCAGAATGCCCACAAGAGAGAAAGAACATTAGCAAAAAGGGCTTTGAGAATGGGATTTTTCTCTGAAAGGTATGCCAATCTAGCATCTCTCCCTCTGCATGGTTCCTTTAGGTCCTTAGGAGTAAAGGCACACTCTTCACTGCACCATGGCTTCTCACCAACAATGAGGACTCCTGAGATAAAAAGCAACGCAAGATTTGATCAAGGGTATGTTGGCATCCCAATATTCTTGGAAGATGATGAGTCAGATTTGTTGTGGCCGGGTAGTTTTCGTCAGGTTGTCGAGGCTGGTGATAGTCATCAGAATTTCATACTGACTGGAAGTTCAGATTTGAGTTTTACTGGGGTTAATCCACCTGTAGAAATAGAGAACTCAACACCAGATTTGACTTTGAAACTTTGAAGGACGTAATTTGGTACAGTTCCGGCCTTGAGTTGTCTGCTTTATTGTTATGTTGTTGTACAGTAAGACATGCATGCAAGGGGCCAAGATTGCCAGATTCGTTACTAGACTTGTTGGGTTTCCTTTTAGTTTCATTTTCAGTTTTCTCTTAGGAATCTTGCTTTGGTATTTTGCTTTGTATGTTTCTAGTTGTATAAGGGCTCCGGGAGGACAATTTTGGAGCTTCTGTGCTTGTTATATAAATCATGTCTTTCCTTCACTGTAATTATTGAGCTTCTATGTGTTTTAGTCTTCAGTTTTTATTCTGGATTCATATTGACAACTAAACCGATCTAAATTAGTAGTACTATTTATCTCCTTTACTTAGGAATAAAAGTCATGAAAGTTGCTATATTTTATTGTGGTGGATAAATTTGATATGGGTTCTAATAATGACGGATATCTTCCTGCTATCATCTTGGAACTGATCAAGGATACTTGAACCACTCTTCGACGTGGTTGTGCCTTTGTGGCCAACACAGACATGGTATGTTTGTATTACGATAGTTAAGATGAATCATACCAAATTGGAAATAAAATAAAAAATGCTTAATAACCACAAATGTTTCCAATTCTTGGTTCGTTTCTCACAGCTAACTCTGATACACAATAACTTAGATTTTCTGTCCCATTTTCTGGTTTGGCTAGGGCAGATTGTGGCCGCAAGTTATTGAATCCAAAAGAATGAAAAGGGTGAAAGAAAATTATTCTCATTGATTGACTGACTGACTGATATAAATGATATAAACAATAGGCTTATAGATGCAAATAACAGATGTATAAAAGGAACTACTAAATTAACAGTTCTAACGGATTTCAACTAAGTATCTTAACTGTAATACTCCCCTCAATACGGGAGGAAGATGTTCTAATAACAGTTAGAGTGAGGATTTTGGTAGAAGTTTTGTGAGAACCATGTTAGTTCACTAGCAAAGCAACTTCAGCCAGTGACTATACTCAGCTTCAGCAGAGCATCTACATATGGTGGTATGCTTTTGGGCTTCCAAGAAACTAGAGAATCCTCAATGAAGACACCAAAACCCAGTTGCAGATTTCCTTGTATAAGATAAGGACAAATTTCCCAGTCAAAATTAGCAGAAGACTGTAAATGAAGACTGGACATAGCAGAAAATAGATTTCCTTGACCAGGGGACGGGTGCTTTTTGATGTATTGCAGCAGCTGATGAGCCACATCAAAGCGAGTAGTGCGAGGTTGAGAGACAAGTGGACTCAGTTTATGCACAACATAGCTAATGTGTGGTCTTGATATTGTCAGTTAAAGCTGCCAATAAGATGTTTATGCATCCAACAAAAGCTGTGTTAATTTTAGATTGGGGTTTGTTGGTGGTGGCAGAGGTCTTCATCCAATTAATCAGTATCTCAAGTAAAAAGAGGGCTTATTTGCTTTTTGAGAGGTTTTTCTCATTCCAACTTTCAGAACAATGCTGCAGAAAAGTTGTTGTAAACTTGGTGTTTGGTTAACCATTGTCTTGAGGCTTCCCTCAAGCCATAAACTCCCCCTGTAAGTTCTCCCCCTAATTTGGAGAATCATGTGAAGGATGGTATCCTTGAGGAATTTCCGTATAAATCTTATATACTAAATCTCCATTTAGAAATGCATTGTTGATATATAGCTAAATGCGCCATTTACCGCAACCAATGAAAGGACAGTAGTGTTGTAATTTTTGCCACTAGAGGAAAATGTTTCTGTAAAATCCAAACCAGCTTGTGTGAATTCGTTTTTTATCAAATGGCCATGCATCAGTCCTTAGACCCATCTGCCTTGTGCTTAATTTTGTTAAGGCATCTACAACCAATTGTGTGTTTATCGAGTGGAAGTGGAATAATACTTGTTGCAATTCCTCTGTAATGTGCAAAGTTGACTGTTTGAGCATAAAATTGAGGTTCAAATTCTGTGGAAACTTGACAGAAGAAGGATATATATGAAACAGTTAGTTTGCCATAATCAAGGTAATCGGAATTACGATATTGGGTCTTAGGTAGCTGTTGTAGCTGATAGAAGAGGAAATATATTAAACGGGTGAGGGATCTATGTGTTCAAGAAATTCTTCTAAATGCAAGTGTGATGAATAGCATAAAGGCATTGTACTCTAGCTCTTTTTAATAAAGAAACTCAAATGGAAACTTGTTCAAACTGTTGAAGCCATTTGGTGAAGGCAACAGTGTAGGCTCGAAATCTACAAAATGAGATTGGAACATATGATTGAAAGTTTTCTTTCAAAGACCAAGCTATGGCCACTTTAAGGAGATGCTGATGTTTTTATTCAGCTACAAACTTTTTCCGAAGCCTTTCTATCTGGAGAACAGATGATTGACATCTTTTGGTGTAAAAAAGTGTCAGAGTCACGCTCCCAACAATTAAACGAATAACAATGCCCTGTATCGTATTATGTATTAAGTATGAGTTTCTTACAATGAAGTATGAAAACACTACGACCGTGTTATCGGAATAGGAAAAACAAATTGAATAAGCATAACAGACACTAAAGAAATCCCAGAGAGGGTCAGAGGAAGAAGAATACAGATCATAAATTCCACCCCTCCTTTCTTATTTTTGTCCTATTATATTTACTTTAACCCCCATACGTAATCCTTGAGCGCAGAGTTAGTTACTCTTTTACTCTCACTTTTGCGATTCACCATGATTTCATCATTACCATCCACGTGTCCCACCCCTGTAACGGTATTCCCATGCATTTCATTTGCCAGTATTTCTTCTGCACTCGTGACATTTCCTCCCCCATAAAAATCAACCTTGTCCCCAAGGTTGAAGTTAGGATAAACATCCTGGACGAATGATAGATCTTCCCAAGTAGCTTTAGTCATATCCAATCCTTCCCATTGTACCAAAACCTACGGAATCTGATCATGGCCACGTAAAATAATTCTGGACTGCAATATCTTAGATGGTTGAACAATAGGACCAAATTCACCCGTCAATAGTGGAAGAGGAACATACGTTTTTTGATGTTCACCTTTGCAAGGCTTCAACAAAGAAACATGAAACACAGGATGAATCTTGGCAGAAGCTGGAAGAAGGAGTTTGTAAGCCACAGAACCAATTTTCTACAAAACTGGAAAAGGACCAAAATATCTAAGTCCCAATTTCTGATTTTTGCGCAAAGCAACTGAGTGTTGCCTATAAGGTTGAAGCTTAACTAAAACCAAATCACCAATGTTAAACTCCAACTGTAAGCGTTTCCTATCTGCATATTTCTTCATATAATGCTTAGCTTTTTGCAAATTATTCTTCAACTGGCTGATAACTAAGTCACGGTGCAACAATAAATCCTGTAAAGAAGGAGGGTCTTTATGGTCTAGAGTATACTTGGTAATTGTGGGAGGATGTCGACCATAAACTGCTTTGAAAGGAGTCATACCAATGCTGGAGTGAAATGAGGTATTGTACCAAAACTCAGCTCATGAGAGTAACTTACTCCAGCTTTTGGGATTGTCAACTGTGAAACATCTTAAGTACATTTCCAAACATCTGTTAAGTGCCTCGGATTGACCATCGGATTGCGGGTGATATGCGGTGCTCATAGCCAAAGTGGTCCCAGTCAACTTAAACAGTTGCTGCCAAAATTTGCTAGTGAATACTCAATCACGATCCGAAACAATGGACTTTGGCATACCATGTAATTTAACAATGGAATGCATGAAGATGTCGGCTATCGTGCTCGAATAATCGGCTTTGAGTGAAGCAAAATGACCATATTTAGATAAACGGTCAACGACCACCAAAATTACAGTAAAACCGTGTGAAGGAGGTAAGCCAACAATAAAATCCATAGCTAAATCTTCCCAAATCTGTACTGGAATTGGCAAGGGTTAGAGCATTCCAGCAGGTAAAGAATTAGCAGTCTTAGCTTGTTGACAAAGCAAACAATGTTGGACAAAAAATTTAATATCCTTTTGCATACCATGCCAATAAAACTGCGAAGAAACTCTAGCCAATGTCCTAGCTCTGCCCGAATGGCCTCCAATAGGGGAATTATGAAATTCATTCAGAACTTGTTGTATCAGAGGATGGTTGGGAAGAAGAACCAACCTGTTCTTCCAAAATAGTAACTGGTCGTGCGTAGAATAATTCGGGTGAGGAGGATTTCCCTGAATACATAAGTAAAGTATTTCTGACAATTTGGGATCAGCAATAATAGCGGCCCGCACCTTAGGAATGATATCCCACTGAGGTTGAGAAATAGCCAGAAAGAAAGACCGAGATAAGGCATCGACAGCAAGATTGTCACAACCAGGCTTGTACTCTATGGTGAAATCATATCCGAGGAATTTAGGAAGCCATGCCTGTTGCTCCGCGGTCTGGATGGTTTGATCAGTTAGGTTGCGCAAACTTTGCTGATTAGTGCGGATAATAAATTTATGTCCCAACAAATAATGACGAAATTTAGCTATAGCTTCGGTAATGGCATAAAACTCTCACACGTAAGCTGATTGTTTCTGCATTTGTGGAGATAATTTTTTTGAAAAAAATGCAATGGGGTGATGGGCTTGACTCAGAATCGCACCAATACCTGTACTAGAGGTGCCAGTTTCCAATATAAACGGCTTAGTAAAATCAGGAAGGGCCAAGACGGGAGCCTCAGTAATAGCTCGCTTGAGATTGTGAAAAGCTTCAGTAGCAGCAGATGCCCAATGAAATTGGTCTTTCTTTAAGAGATTAGTTAATGGGGAAGCTATAACAGCATACCCTTTAATAAATTGCCAATAATACCCCGTGAGTCCAAGGAAGCCTCGTAGTTGTTTAATGGACTGGGGAAGTGGCCAATCCAAAACAGCTTGGATTTTATGCTGATCCATGGTAACGCCATTGCTTGATAATGTATGACCCAGATAATCAACCTCCTCCAAGCCAAAATGGCATTTTGACAACTTGGCAAAAAGGTGGTGATGCTGAAGGAGTTGTAAGACAGCTTCTAAGTGTTGCAAGTGTGAAGACCACGATGGGCTATAAACCAGTATTTCGTCAAAGAACACCAATACTGATTTGCGAAGCAGCCCTTGGAACACCGAATTCATTAAACTTTGAAAGGTGGCTGGTGCGTTGGTGAGGCCAAATGGCATGACAAGCCATTCATAATGGCCTTGGTGTGTCCTAAAAGTTGTTTTAAATCTATCCTCTGGAGATACAAGTATTTGATGGTATCCCGAATGAAGATCTAACTTAGAAAAGTATTTAGCTCCAAAGAGTTCATCAAGCAATTCATCAACAGTAGGAATAGGGAAAGAATCTTTGATTGTTATGGCATTTAATGCTCTATAATCAGTGCAAAAACGTCATGCCCCATCCTTTTTTTTAACCAAGAGAATCGGTGAAGAAAAAGGATTGGTGCTCGGGGCTATGATTCCCTCATGTATCATTTCCGCAACCATTTTCTCGATCTGTTCCTTTTGGCTGTGAGGGTATCGATAAGGACGGACCTTAATAGGCTGACTATCTGGAATTAAGGGAATAGCATGGTTGTGGGACCGGTCCGGAGGGGTTTGTCAAACACCCTTTTGTAGGTATGAAGCAACCGAGCCAAATCCGGATGAATGTCAGCAGGTAAGTCAAGCCATTGATCAGAAGGAACCTCCTAGGACTGAAATTGCAGTGTATAAAATTCTGCAATGGCATGAGTGTTGCACATTTGTCTGATATGGTGAAACTGAGCTGGACGTGGTAAGTTAGACTGATCACCATGTAGTGTAACAAATTCACCCTCCAAATAGAATTTCAAGGTCAAAGCACTATAATCTGAGACATGGGGTCCCAATGTAGAAAGCCAAGCAGCCCCTAAAACAACATCTGCACCTGAGACAGGAAGAAAATAAACTGGCAATTTGATAGTATGTCCCTGGATTATGACCTTCACATCTTTGACCAATCCTTCCACTGTGAGGGAATTTCCATTACCAACCAGAACCTGAAAACTAGGAATGGGCTCAATAGATAATTTCAAATAATGAGCCAAGCATGGTTGTAAAAAATTGTCGGAACTCCCACTATCAAGCAAGATTTGGACAGTGACACCGTTAATCGATCCATGAAATCGCATAGTGCCCAAACTGGAGGAGCCGTTGAAGACATTAAAAGAAACATGATGCTCGGGGGTAACATCAGGATAAGGAACTGATATTGGGTCTGGCGGTTCTAAATCTGGAGGTGGATCGTCATCTTCCTCTATATGAAGTAATATGTATTGTTTGTTAGGACAACGATGTGTAAGGGAAAATTTATCGTCACATGTATAACAAAGGCCCTTCTCACGTCTGATTTGCATTTCTAATGGAGATATCTTTTTGATATTGGATGATTTAGGGAGTTGGTTAAAAGGTTTCTGGGAAGGGTTAGGCAGAATTGCAAGTAGGGATATTGATTTCTGATTGGTGTTTAGGTAGGTGGATGATTTTGTGTTAAGGTGTCTGGAATAAGTGGTGGTATAAGCTGGTTTGGTGGATGTGGTATATTTTTCCTCGTAGAGCTTAGCAAGGGATACGGCTTTAAGGAGGGAATGAGGACTCTAGGCAATGACATCACGGCAGATATCAGTTTTCAAGCCACTGATGAAACAATCTAATAGTGCATCTACCGTAATCCCCGTAACTCTGTTAGCCAAAGTAGTAAATTCGATGTAATAATCGTTAACCGAACCTAATTGCGAGAGCTTAAACAAAGTAGAGCGGGGACATTCAAATGGGGAGGGACCAAATTCCAACTCCAATACTCGAGTAAAAGCAGCCCAGGATTTAAATGGATTATTCTTACTCATCATCTGGAACCAAGGAACCACATCCTTGTTCATATGCACAGCGGCAATCGTCAAACGGTGTAAATCTGGAGTAGAGTAATACTCAAAAAATTGTTCCGCCTTGAAAATCCATTGTAACACATTTGATCCATCAAAGTGTGGGAAATCCAACTTGATGTTGCGCACCTGAAAGGGTTGTGGGTTGGGATGCAACACATTTGAGTTCGAGCCATCGATGGATGACGTACTGGTCACGTGCTCGAGAGCTAATTCGAGCTTCTTAAACCTGACAGAATAATCTTGATCCCGTTTTTCCATGAGCTTCAAAATCTTCTTGACATTAGCATCCAACTCCTTCAATCGAGTATTCTCAGCCATGGTGGCAATGAAAGCACCAATGTCAGAGTCACGCTCCCAACAATTAAACGAATAACAATGCCCTGTATCGTATTATGTATTAAGTATGAGTTTCTTACAATGAAGTATGAAAACACTAAGACCGTGTTATCGGAATAGGAAAAACAAATTGAATAAGCATAACAGACACTGAAGAAATCCCAGAGAGGACTAGAGGAAGAAGAATACAGATCATAAATTTCACCCCTCCTTTCTTATTTTTGTCCTATTATATTTACTTTAACCCCCAGACGTAATCCTTGAGCGCAGAGTTAGTTACTCTTTTCCTCTCACTTTTGCGATTCACCATGATTTCATCATTACCATCCACGTGTCCTACCCCTGTAACGGTATTCCCATACATTTCATTTGCCAGTATTTCTTCTGCACTCGTGACAAAAAGTCAGTTATAACTAGTTCTCAAACATCATCAAACCAAAAACAACAAACTGATTCTCTACATTAGCAAGAAATAATGATATTATAGTATGTGATGCTGATTTATGTTTCTTAAAAATATCAAGGTAAATCCTGCTACAATCACCTACTACTAGTATAGATTAAATCAAGCATACTATTCTATTTAGCAATAGCGCAAAGTTGACAATGGAATGTAAATGCAGGATTCTCTTACGATATTATAATGTATTTATTGTTTATTATTGATGACTTAAATGGACAAATCTTGAGTGCTAATATGGTGGAACCACTCAGAAGAGCATCTTGAATGTTACCTTTCTCAATCTTATTAAAAAACTTCAGGTCTTGAAGTTAAAAGGACGCAGAAGTGAAAACAACATTTAATTTAAAACAAGGTACGAACATTATGTATTACTCACAAAACTTGAATTCAGCCAATTCTTACAATACTTGCTTTTGTAGTTATGGGAACAAGGTTTTAAATTACAGTAAGAGTAACTCACCATAACCATTAAATTAAAAGAAATGGAAAGGTGATAACAAAGATTTTGAGTGCATAATAAATGTTTCATTAATTCCATGATATCATTACAGAAAAGGCAAAGCCTCTATGTGTAAGGATGAAGAAAATCATCCATATATAACAAACTAGACACGTGTAATAACAAACTATGCAAAATTGTTTAGAAAGAAAAAAGACAAAAACAACAAATTGTAATAAACATGATTAATTATTTGGTACTACCTTCCCTCGAGCGTGACTATGAACATCGAAGTCCAAGCTTGGATATGCATTGTGTGAAAACTTTGGGATGAAGAGCCTTAGTAAACATATCAGCCAATTGTGCAGAAGAAGAAATGGGCAACAAACGAAGAATACCACTTTGAATTTTTTTCGCGGATGACATGACAGTCAATCTTTATATGCATTGTTTGTTCATGAAAAGTTGGATTGTGAGCCCGGTATATAGTAGACTGATTATCACCAAACACTGAAATAGGAGCAGTGGGAGGAACTTGCAAATCAGTGAGCAAGAAATGGAGTCATTGCAGTTCACAACTCAAAGCTGCAAGAGCCCTATATTCAACTTCAGAGGAAAAACGAGATACAATTGTTTGTTTCTTTGTTTTCCAAGAAATTAAGGAAGAGCCAAGAAAGACGTAATACCTAATGACAGATTTTCGGGTTTCAATACAACTACCCCAATCAAAATGAGCAAAACTTGAAGGAATTAGAGATGAGTTGGCACGAAAATAAAGACCTTTAGTAGGAGAACCTTTGATGTAGCGAAGACCTCTCATGGCAGCACTATGATGAGTATCCATGGGTTGAGAAACATATTGACTCAGCTGTTGAGTAAGAAAAGCTAAGTCTGGTTTGGTGGTTGTAAGGTACATCAACTAACCAACTAATATGTGATAAGGTTATGGATCAGATAAAGGATTGCCTGAAGAGCTATTGAATTTGGTTGATCCATAAGAATAGATATAGGTTTGGCAGCAAGCATATAATTCTCTTTCAGCAACTCAAGAGCATATTTTATTTGATTAACCACAATCCCAATAGAAAAGCGAGATATTTCAAGACCTAAAAAGTAACGAAGTTTCCCAAGATTCTTAATGTTGAATTCATGGTCTAAGTGTGCCTTAATAGATTCAATTTCATTAGAATCATTTCCTACAAGAACTATGTCATCAACGTAGATTAATAATACAGTAAAAGATGCCCTTATTTTCTTTATGAAGAGAGAATTATCAGTTGAAGATAGTGTGAATTTAAAAGTTAATAAAGTTGTGGTGAGCTTGGCATACCATTGTTGGCTAGCTTGTTTCAACTTATATAATGAGTTTTTTAATTTACAAACTTTATTAGGATGAGAAGTTGTCATGCCAAGGACAAATGCATGTCAAGGAACCAGTTTTTGGCAGCAGTTACGGCAAGAATGACCCTCATTGTTGTGAGTTTGGCAATAGGAGAAAAACTATCAAAATAATCTACTCCTGCAAGTTGTGTGAATCCCTTGGCAACCAAGCAGGCTTTATGCCTCTTTATGGTACCATTGACATGGAATTTTATCTTATAAACTCATTTACAATCCACAGGCCTTTTATTGGAAGGAAGATCAATTATCCTTCAAGTGTGGTTTTATTCAAGAGCATTAATTTCAGAATTCATGGCTTGCACCCAACAATCCATTTTAGAAGCTTGAGTGAATGTTTTTTGTTCAATTAAGGAAGATACATATAGTAGCAAATATTTATGTAACTAGGGAAGCATTTATTATAAGAAATAAAAGTAGATAAAGGATAATGTACATAGGAAGAATGATTACCATATGACAGACTGGTATAGGAAGCAACAGATAGATAGTAGTGATAATCTCTCAAGTAGTGTGGATGTTTTCTTTGTCTCATGGAGTGTCTAGAAGGTTGTGAAACTGTGGGATGTGGTGTTGTAGCAGTAACTGAATTGGAATTATTTACACTCTCTTGATTTGAAAAAGTGGTGAGATCATCTATATCCAAGGATGCAATATTATCACAAATTGGTTTTGGCAGAGTTGAACTAGTAATGTAAGATTTATCACTGATTGAAAAGGAAAAGAATTTTCATAAAAGACCATATTTCTTGAAACAAAAATTTGTCTGGATTGAATACCATACAACAATTATTCTTTAGTTCCTTTTTTATACCCAATAAAAACAGTTTTCCTAACCCTTAGAGATAATTTGGTTCGACCATGTTCCAAAGTAGTAAAGTAGGCTAAACAACCAAAAACTCTTAAATGACCTAAGTCAGGTTGTTATTTATTAAAAATAGTATAAGGACACTAATTTTGTAACAAAGGTGTAGGTAATCGATTAATAAGATGAACCGAGTGTATGATAGCATAAGACCAAAGAGATGCTAGTAAATTAGTTTGAAACATCAATGCCCAAACAAAATTCATGATATGCTGATGCTTTCACTCAACTACACCATTTTGTTGAGGCATTTCAACACATGTAGTTTGATGGGATGTAATTGACAAGATTCTTTAAGTGATCCCTAGTTTCACCTTTATATTTCATTAATTTGACCCATGTAAACCGAGAAAAATCATCAATGATGGTTAAAAAATATTTATAACCTGAAATGGAGGTTGTAGAACATGGTCCTCGAATATCAATATGTAAAAGATCAAAATTTTGTATTGATTTAGTAGTACTAGAAACAAAAGGAAGCTTCTTTTTTCTAGCAAATTGGCATACATTATAAGGGTAGGTATTTCGGAAGGTTACCAAAGGAAATTGTGTAGACAATAATTTTAATTTTGAGTCTGACACATGACCAAGTCCTAGGGAACAAAGTCTAGGGGTAGAAACAACGTTACAGGAACAAAGAGAATGAGTTGATTTAATGGTTGGTGAAGTCACTACTTGAGACATTAACACATATGATCCTTGTAGCTGCTTAGCTGTATCAATCGTCTTCCGATTGAAAGTCTGTTTAATATAGCAAAAATCAGAGTTAAAAATAAGGTAAAAATTAGATTCAGTAATAAGTTTTGTAGCAGATATTAAATTGACCTTGAAGTCAAGTATGTATAAGACATTTCTTAAGGTTAAAAGAGGATAAAGTTACACAGTACCATAAATTTTTACATGAATTTTGGATCCATCAGGTAAAATAATGAGAATAGGTGAAATTTCAGAAAAAATGAGAAAGTTTATGAGATTAAAAGTCATGTGATCAGAATTAATGAGCCATTGATCACAGGGTATACCTGCTAAAGGAGAGGAATGAGTATGCAAAGTTGTGGTATGAGTCAGGTTGGAAACATGGGAAGAGTTGGAGCTACCTAAATTGGATTGTTAAAGCAAATTGAGAAGACCTTGATATTGCTCTTGAGTAAAACCATCACCTAGGATAGTATTTCCCAACTTGGTTGTAGCTAGGAGGAAAACCATCACATATTGGCATTGCTTTGTCTAGGCTTGTAGCCATAAGGAAAACCATGCTTAAAATAGCAAGTGTCAACTATGTGATTGGTTTTTAAAAGTAAGTGCATAGTTTGTTGGAAGATATTTGGCCTCTTTCGATTATGGTACGACCCCTACCTCTATTTCTACGACCTCTACCATATCCAAAATATTGGTTTGGATTAACAACAAGACCTCTTCCAAGACTAGTATATTGATCAGTGTTGACAACAAAAGTTTTCACATCAAATGATAACTCAGTCATTTTCGTAGTATCCATTTTCTTTTCTTGTTGGACAAATAGAAAACCTTGTTTATTGGAGGAAAGGGATCTAGAAGCATAATTTGGGATCTAACATGTGGAAATTGCTCGTTTAACCCTTTGACGAAACGAATAACATAGTCTTGATCTTTGTATCTTTTATAAGCTTGGATGGTTTCACATGTGTAGGGTATCGAACACTTGCAATGGAGAACATGTATGCAATTTTCAAATTCATTGCATAGGCCTTTTAACTGAGTGAAATATTAACTAACAATGAGAGTGCCTTGTTAGAGGGGAAAAATATCTTCCTGAAGATCAGAAACCCTAAACATATCGGCTCAAGAAAATTGATCCTGAAGATCTTGCCAAACCTCTTATGCTTGATCAATCATGATAATGGATTGTAGAATGGAATCATCAATGGATCTATGAATCCAAGCAAGAACCATATTGTTGCATCGCTTCCACACTCCATAGTACGAATCTGCTGGTGACGGAGAAGAAATACTACCATTTACAAGCTTGAGCTTGTTCTTTGAAAGAAGAGCGAGCTTCATAGCTCTTTCCCATGAATGATAGTTCGTCCATTTAGGGGTTGTGAAACTAATGCTTATGATGATGATTCGTTGGCATGAAGATATATAGGATTTGAGGGATTAGTGAGATAATCACCGTATATGGGCTCTGGTTAGCCATGTAGAAAAGAAGAAACAGAGATAGAAAAAAGAAAAGAACAAATTTGTATGATAGGTTTTTGGCTACAAGAACTCTCGAAAGAGCTCTAACATAATCTCAAAATAAATGTTTCATTGATTCCATGATATCATTATAAGAAAGGAAAGGCTTGTATATGTAAGGAAAATAATCCATTTGTAATAAACTAGACACCTGTAATAACAAACTGTGCAAAACTGTTTAAGGAGGAAAAAGACAAAAACACAAAACAAATTATACTAAACATGATTAATTATTTGGCCCTTGTAATATTTTGATATTCCTCTTAGTACTTTGTTTTGCTTCTTAATATTGCAGGAAAATGGATGAATGTGGTTGTACGTGGTCATAATTAGTATCTCTTTAACTTAAAAAAAACACTCATGTTATGGCTAAAATTATGGTTGAGTAGTGTTTTTAAAAACCGTGAGTGGGAAGGAACATAAGAATTGTTTATCGTCTCTGAAGAGCGAGAACCAAAGAGCTCTAATACAATCTCAGAATAAATGTTTCATTGATTCCATGATATCATTACAAGAAAGGAAAGGCTTGTATATGTAAGGAAAATAATCCATCTGTAACAAACTAGACACTTGTAATAACAAACTGTGCATAATTGTTCAGGGAGGAAAAAGACAAAAAAACATAACAAAGTATAATAAACATGATTAATTATTTGGTAACCCTTGTAATAATTTGATACTCCTCTTGCTACTTTGTTTTATTTCTTAATATTGTAGGAAATCATGGATGAATGTGGTTGTACGTGGTCATAATTACTATCTCTTTAACTTAAAAAAAACATTAATGTTATGGCTAAAATTATGGTTGAGTAGTGTTTTTTAAAATCGTGATCGGGAAGGAACATAAGAATTGTTTATTGTCTCTTAAGAGTGAGAAAGAAATGCCTAAATGGAACATATAGGAAGTTGTCCCAAAAAGTGAAATGAATTTGAAATAGAAGTAAACAAGAATATACCTGAAGTGGTCAAGATTTAGAGTTACATCAGCATTAGAAACTTGAATGGTATCAGACTATGTCTGAGAAGATTTTGACTTAAAATCAATTGGGAATTGGGCATGGGAGAGAATCCATATAGCTTAAAACAAGGGGTTTTTTTTGAGAGAGGGTTAACCATAGATATACAACACTAGTTTCACTCATATAAGAGATTGACAACTTTCAATATAGGGATTCGTCTACGCAAGTCAACAAAACAAGTCATTCATATGATGCTCAACGTTTTCATTTTTTACTCAATATTTATTTACATTCACTTAAATTCCAACCAAGGATCAATAGTGTGATCATAGACTTGCAACCAAAGTAAGGACCATATTTTTTTTAGACACTTTGCCTTTAGATTATTAACAAAGATTTGAGTGAGGTATTGACACCATATCAAATTCCATAATTGTAATTTGAACTGGTGAGAGGCTAAGAAACCAAAAGACCATGGTCATAAGAATTATGGAGGTTTTTCTCGATGATTTAGGTCGATTGATTTCCAATATGATTTTGACAACTAAATCTCTCTTATAAGAGTTCTTCATAATAAAGCTAGCAAACACTTGGTTTTTCAATCCTAACTTAGGTGTTGTTCACGTCTCGGGTATCGATGTATAACATCTATTTTAGAAGAAAAATATTGATTTGATGCACTAAGTTTACACACGCACTTAAAAAACTTGATTGGTTACTCGCGTGAACTTCCACAAGGATCTCCAATCAGTCTTTTTGTTTATTTTTTGGATTAGCGTAATAATGAATGGATGAAGTGGAAAGTAAATGTGGTTGAATTCAAACAGGGACACAATGGTAGATGGAAATGTTATCATCACTAAGTCAAAGTAACTTGTGCAGGAAAGTAAAGAAACTTGTAACATAAATAAATGAAAACGGTGACCCAAATTGGAACAATCAACATTAATCTAACCATTTTTCCTATTTTGGAATGTATGATTTGTTTCACAATTTGCAACCCCTACAAAATACAAAATAAACCTACTTATACTTTGTAACCCTTCCCCAAACAATTGCAATATTTGAATTCAAATTATAAACTAACCTTAAATCACCATTTGGAACTCTTCAACGGTTTTAAGATCCACATGGCTTGGGCAATTGCCCTCCACCAACCTCCAAGTCGATTGTTGATATGTTTGCTTTCACATGCCTCTTTTTTTTCATTTATCAATATCTTCAATCTTTATGTCTCCACGGTCATCTTGATGAAAATCAAATGTTGTGGCTTCCCAAGATCTGCATGCCCGTTTTATGGTATCCATCTCATAAAGAAACATTTGGTCGAATGCCTTTATAGAATATAATTATGTCCAGTTTACGACCAATAAGACTTAGGAGAGATGTTGGGCGATATTCAATTAACTTTCAAAAGCAATGTTGTCCTTCACTAACATCGTTCTCGTGCTTCTATAAGCTATGAGCTCTTGATCCTTGATCCTCCTAATGTTAACTTTTGATCGATCAAATGTCCTGAAGTTTGACCCTCAATTATCCACGAGTAATTGATCTTGTTAACCTTTAGTCTCATAATAACTCTTGATCTCTTAAACAATTTATTTGCCTCTAAGAAGAGGAAAAAAGGATTTGAAGGATTGTTAACTTGTTGGCAAGTTTACAAAATCGTACAAGTAGTAAAAATGATAAGTCCATGTATCATTTTCCTAGGAGATTTGTGTTTATTTAGCTAACTATGATTATTTACTAATTTAAGTGATGAATATGAACATTGGTTGATTCAAGACAAGTTGACAGCAAATAAGATTACTAATTGTTAAAGTTATAAAATTATCAGGGAAAAGACTCATCGGGATTGGATTTCATAACCTAAACTTTGTGCAATCATCTACACAATATATCTCTAACATACTCAAGAATTTACACCATAAGAATACAAGTCTTAATCCATTTGAGGTAAGTTCTAAATCTTTATGTGAAAATATTAATCCCTTTGATATTTAAATACAATATTTGCATTAAGAAAAGATGTCTAGAATGACCAAGAATGTTAGTCCATGTCTAGAACCAAACCTTTTGGTTGTTCTATCCATTTCTAGGTTCCAAAACATTTTTTTCAATTATTAGACACCACCAAAAAACATAGATATTCCATCATGCACATGAATAATAAAGAAAACACAAGAGCAATGAAAGATTTTCTATTGTATAGAAAAAGATACAAAGAGTTTACATCTAACCCCCAATGAAATGGAGTTAGTTACTCCTATACATCTAGAACACAAAAGGAGATTGAAATAGTGGAACGAATGAAGAAAGATGAAGTCTTTGAGCCTTAATAGTGCCTGAACCCGTATCTTGAGTCACAACAATGTTCCCACATTGAAAATTTTCTCTTTTTCTTCAACTCTCGACATTTTAATAGTATTCCAAAAAGTGATTTCTCGTTAGGCGAAAAATAGCTTTATGTCATGTGTGATTTCTCACTCTTGTTGAGAGCAATCACAACTTTCTTGTTGGGTGAGAGCCTTTACTGGTTAGGTGAGAGACTCTAAGTAGCTACTTCCAATTTTTCTCCAAATTTTTATTTTCCTACAAAATAATCCACACAAAGAAAATTAAATCTATCTTTGAAGAATATATACAAATCACACATCTTTTAATGAAATTAATACAAAACATATGATATAAAGACAAATAAGAGGTTCAAATAAGTGTGAATAATAGACCATTACCACACTTATCAAGGATCTTCCATTGTTGAAAAATCTTGCCAACTCCTTTTGATGCCATATTGAATTGTATAGAATAAAGAGAATGTAAAGGCGATAGTTACCAATTGCTTTGTACAACATGTCTTTTGTACAACATGTTTTTTATATACCCTTATACAAATAACTCATGCTCTTAAGTAAAGAACTTTAAATCTAACTTAATTTTACGAAACTCACTTATAAAATGAGATTTGCATTCACATCATTGATATAAATTCATTTTATCTCTAATTGATATGAAATCTCCAACACACTCTCACACTAAGTTATATATATATCTCAAGCATGAATACTAAGTTATATATATCTCGAGCATAAAATTATACATTAATATATGGTGATAAGGACTTGATAATAAGTCAACCAAACAACAAATATCACTAAGATAAATTTCATCTTATTTCTACGAGAACATGTTTATTTAAAATATCAATTATCACTAAATTTAATAGGAGTGGCAAAAAAATTCATCTCAACTTGTTTTTGATTCCTATCTTGTCATAAACAAATGCGATCAATTAACCCATCACTAAAAAATGGATAAGTGCAACTTGTCCCGACACATAATAGGTTGACTTGCCATTTATTTTAATATTTCAATATATATATATATATATATTAATAAATAAATATTAAAAATTATATTTGATTACATAAATACTTTTAATGTTTTAATTGATTAAATAATATTTTTAATTAAATAAATTAAAATAAATATTACATGTACATATTAAATTACCTTATAAAAACTAATAATTATAATAATTAATAATTGAAATATAATTTATAAGTATTAATGATTTAAATTACAATAACATATATTTATACAAATTAATATTTTTATAAAAAATATAGAATAGAAAAATTTATCTTTTAAATTATTTTAATTTTAATTTTTAACTAAAAAATAAAAAATAAAACAGAGAAACGAACCGATCCATTAATTTAACAGAGTTAAGTAAATAAGACTAAAATAAATTACCGGATGGAAAATTTCAACCTAACTCGTTTCATTTTAACATACTAACTATCCATTTTGCCTCCATAAATTTCAATAGTATCTCATTATTTATATTAATTCCCGTATCTTATCATAATTATATTCAACAAATTATAAAACATACTAAAATAAAATTTAATTAGAATATATATTTGCTTGTTAACCAATATTGAATTTCCATTTTCCATATCATTCAATATGATAATCATTTATTTCAAAATATTACTATTACTGTTTTATGATTATATTATACGTTTTGCTCTCCGTTTTTGAAAGGTTTAAGTAATGTTTTTGCCATATGATTTATTTAAATATTTTCAATTTCTTTCTATTGATAAAAACAGCTCCAATTTGTCTTTTTTTTTCCTATCCAAACTGAATTTTAAAATGTCGATCTTATTTAGTGGCGGTAATTTTAACCTTTCTAGTATTACTAAAAGTCACCATTACTTAGTATATTAATTATAGATTAAATCTGGAGCGTGATCTTATTCAAGTCATTGATTTTAAATAAAAAAACTAACATAATAATCAACACAATTAACAAATTAATAAAAATAGTCAATGATTACCTGAGCTGCAAATTAGAACTATTCATAAAAAAAAAAAAAAAAAAAAAAGACAAGACACAAAATTCTTACTCAATGGATTTCCTTCTTCGTTTCTATTTTCTTCAAAGTTTTAATTTTTGTGGTGATTTTGAATAGACAATTTTACAACACAAATGTATAGACTTTTAGATCCATTACAAAGTATTTTAAACTAATAACATTTTTCATTGACAGTACTAATATTCTACATAAAAGGTTTGATGATGTTTAATGGATGATATTTGATTTAGTAATTAAAAATAGTCAAAGGATTAAAATGGTTAAAAAATATTAAAAAAAAATAAGCGTCTTATGTGTCGCCACATAATTAATCAGAAAAATTAATAAAATAATAAACCATGACTAAAACGAGGAACGGTTTTTTTATTTTTTATTGAGAGAAAATAGTACACTCTGACTCTACTCTGAAATTTTGCTTTGATTGGTTCCATTTCAATTGCAACTACCACATGAAGGTGAAAGATGGCGGAGGAGAAGCCAAAAGGAGTAGGAGAAGAAGCGAAAGAGGAGAGAAAGGAGAACTTATACGATGTCGTTCAGGGTCTCATCTTCGAACCTTCTAAGATCAAGGCCACCCTCGTCCCTCTCTTCCCCGAAGCTTCTAGAAACTACTCTCGCCATCTCCTTCTCTGCTTCCGTCAAGCCTCTCCCCTCCGACGCCTCCTCTTCATCTCCGTCAGTCTCTCTTTATCTCTAATTGAATATTATTATTGATTTTCTTATAATGTCTAATTGATTATCTAATTTGAAGTTCCTAAGCAAAGACTAACAGAATGTATGTGTACAAAATACGAATTATTACTTGTTATGAAGATTTCACGTTCCTGATTTCTAATTAAGAAAAATAAAGTAGTATCTTAAACAAGCTTCATCTTTCACTTTATGGCGAATAGGTGTAGGTTTATTTAGTTTATTATTAAAATGTAATTTAATTTCAGTATGTTATCGTTAAAATATAATTTAGGTTGGTTTATATATTGCTTTCAATGTGACATATTTGTAATAAAAAATATTGTGAAAAACAAAAGTTGCTTTCAAAACTTCTGCTTTAGTTTGTTACTTTCTCTGAATTTAAATATGAGAACAAAATTATTATGTTTAAAGGACTTATATATATAAACAAATTTTAATTTCTTAAACCTTATTTTATGTCATGATTTCAAAATATTGTTTCTTAAATTTAAGCGGAATTATGAATAAATGTAATTGAAGATAATCTATGAAAATACATTTTTATCATATAAAAACAAAAGTATTAAATGATTTTGGTTTGTGGTTCTAATTGATGCAGGTTGCGACGGTTGCTCTTGTTGCTCTCTCAGGACTTGTTGCTTTTATGCTCTTCTTTCTGGCTGCAACTATAAATGCCATTTTTGTCTCTCTTCTAATTTGTTTGGCAGTAGCTGGAGGGTTCTTGGCTCTATCCTTTGCTTTTGTGACAGCTGTATATATTGGAGCACTATCAGTAGCCATCTTTGCTATTTCCACAGTTGTTTTTTGGGCTGTTGTGGCTATTGTTATTACTGCAGGTAACATCCTGTTACTAATTTTAAATTTAGAGAAACTGAATTCCTTTTATTTTATTTTTCCTTTCTTCTTTTACAAATTCTTATTGAGAAGTTTATTCAAGCAAAACCTAAACTGTTAAAGCGATTTTGATTGGTTGTGTGGATTATCAGCATCTATGCTTTTTTACAATATGTAGCTCTAAAGAGGATTCCTTGTAAGCCAAGATTCTGAATTTCAATTGAGATAGGAAGACTGACGCTATTTCAGATTAATGATTGTGTTAGTCTGTTATCCTACACAGAAGATACTTAAATCTACTGATAATAGGTTTTTACCCTAATCACTGCATGCATGTATAGATGATATATTGAATTTTGAAGATTTCATGAAATTGTATTGATACTAGCAATATTTTCTTGACAAAGATCTCCTACAGAACAACCTAGTGGAAATGTACATGCCTCCATTATTTGAATGTTGTGCACTTTGCAACCAGATAGACGCTTCAGACAAGAAATGCCTTATATAAACGCCTTTTTATCTCAATTTGATGTCTACTTTGTATAAACTTCTCCTTAAAAAGGTGAAATGAAGTGAATATCTCCAATAAGCTAAATCCACATACGCACTGGTTTAGAAACTTTCTTATCTTATACAAAAGCTTGAGTATACAAGTTCATTTTAGCTTATTGGAGAAACTTGATTATTTTACCTTCTTATTTTCCTTTTAGGAAATGCATATAGAGAAAATTATCCAAGCAGGGTGTAAAGCATAAAACTAAATTATGAACTTGTAATGTACAGATGCTAGCCACTGCAGAGCCTATGGGATCTTTAACTTTATGATGCTAATAGATTTGGTTCCTCTCAAACCTTGTTTTACCTTTTCCAAAATAGAGAATTTTATGACTTTGGCCTTTCATTATGTCCTCTACTTTTGTGAGCTGACACTATATATTGCCTGCACATGAAAATAATGTGATTCAGGATGGGTTGGATTCCTTTATACCTTGTGGCTGGGAACTAGAAAGAGCATTGAATTTGCAAAACTATCTTTGAGTGCGACTGGCTCTGCAATTACTACTTATTCTGCTGCTTGGGGTACTCGCAACCTGGACCACAAAAAATCAATTTAGGTGCTGGTTACTTATAGAACCATGTACACAAATCTTACACATGAATGTTTGTTGGAATGGCGAAAGCATCTTATATTTCATCTCTCGTGGTTTGGTTTAAGTGTCTGTCAATAACATGCTTGTATTATGTCAATAAAAATTCCACGGTTTGGTTGTGTGCGTTTTAGCCCAAACTAATGTTGATAAACTCCAGGATGAAATGTATTCTGCTTCAGTTTTTAAATGGAAGAACATGAGGCTTTTTTCTTTATTTAGCTACGTTGTACCTGGTATTGTGCTTCACCAAATCGGACTGCTATGGTAAAATGATCTAATTTTTAATGAGTTGTAAACTATTATTGCTGCATTTCTGCCAGCAAGAATGTTTATGTTTAGAGCAACTACCAACTCCAGGCCCAAAACTCTTATGAAGTTATATGAAATGTCTTAGTATTTATTAGGATAAATTTTTATTAGGATACATGCTCTATTCCTTCCAAATGTATTTATTAGGATAAATTTTTAGGATAAATTTTTAAATAATTATAAAGTCAAATTTGCACTACTTATATAAGATAAATTTATTTTATCTTTAATTAACTTAGAATCTTCAACAATTGAAACTAACAAAACATTTTTTTTTAATTTAAAGAAGGGAATGACTCCTTGTATTCGACTATTAAAGTTTTTTCTCCGTCTATGGTTATTAAAGTTATAAGATCAAATGACAAAGAACTATACTTTCTCGTTTGAGATATTGTTCGTTTTCGAACATGTAGTCTGACTCTTTAAAAAAGATTTTGGAAAATGAAAAGAGAAAGAAATATTTGAATTTGACCTTGTAATGTGAATCCATGATGGTGATGTGTCACTTTGTTGCATATTTTAAGTAATTAGTTCGGTCCAATTCTTTGTAAGATTGGTTGACCAAATTATGTTTTTGGTTAATCAATTAAATGAGCCTTATTTTTTGCTTTTATTTCAAGTTGTAATAAAGGTACACTTGGCCACTTAATCATAAGGGGATACCAAAAGGATGCAAAGGTGAATGTTTTTATATGACTTTTGGTTACCACAAATTTGCAGTTATCATCAATCATTAGTTTAGTTGGATCATTATTAGCTTAAATGGAATATAATTACAATTATGACTTTTTGTGATTTTGATGGTTTAAGCTATAATATAAGCTGAACCATCTTCATCTTTTGTGTGTTGTCTTCCTTGAAAAGAGTGATTCTTTCCTTTCACCTTTAATATTCACCTCTTGCATTTTTTTCACTAGAATTCAAAAAAACTAATTTTGTCCAACTTTCTTGCTTATTACCATTCCAACCAAGGTAGATATGTAAACAAACGAATCGACCCCTCTCTATCCATGTTCTATTTCTCAAGTTCTTTTTCTTTTCACTTTATTTTCTCTCATTCTTTCTTCACTCTCTTTTGCTTCTTTTTTTATTCGTTCTTTTTCTAATTTCTCCTTCAGCTTATGTTGATCCTTAGTGACTTGTTCTGGTGTCATAAATTTCAGCTTAATTTTGTTTCCCTCATGCCTCAAATAAAGCTAGCATTCATCAATATTGAATGTGTTTAAAACGAAGCCATGACCATCCTAAAAGATGACAAGAGTCTATCAGAGCAATATCACATAATACTTCTTGCACACTGATTCGTAGTGAATCTGATCCATGCTTGATTCAGATAAGAGCTTGTTGGTAAGTGGTGTTTCTCCACCAATCTTTGACTAGCAACATTGTTGACGCTTCCATAATCATATGCAACTAAATAGGGGTGGCCATCAATTAAACACCTTGTATAGAAAGTTTCCATTGCCATTCAAAACCTAGAGTCAAAGCTCTGATACCAAATAATGAGAATCCAAAGGGGTGGATTCGTTTGTTTATAAATCTATCTAGATTGGAATGGTAATAAGTAAGAAATTTGAACAAAATTAGTTTTTTTTTTTAATTTTGGTGAAGAAAAGGCAAGAGGTTAATATGAAAGATGGAAGGAAAGAATCATTCTTTCCAGGTTTAAACCCTTTAGTTGTCCCTATTTATGTGGGTTTTTCCCAATTTGATCCCCGACTTATTAGAATCCCCAATTGAGTCCTTAAGAGTGCTAATTTGAGTCAACTGAGCCCCTACCGTTAAATTTAGTTAACGGGGTCAAGTTTTTGTACAGGTGGGAGGTTGATGTGTAATTTTTTGAAACGTGGCATGCTGATGTCAGAGTAATGTACTTGTGAACCTCTCTAATTGTTTTTTCCAATTTTTCATATAGTCACTAGAGTTCATCACGCTCCATCACCTCCTTCGTAGTGTCAGCGATGCTCGTCCCCCCATCACCAACGAAAACCCTCACGCCACCGATTGGGCCTGGGTCACTGCCCTGAAGCCATTAACGCAAACAGAAGAAACCCTCATCGTCAGCCGCGCTAGGGTCGCTGTCATCCGCGAACAACCCTTACCGTGACCAGGTCTGCCGCCATCAGCCACCGCACCAGAGAACGAAAGAGGCTTGTCCATGACAGAACGAAGAAAGCGACGCGGCTCCATCGTAATCGACGAACGCAAGCAAGCCGCCAACCCACCTAAACCGCAAAACAGAGTCGCGGCTTTACGCATCTCGCCATCGTCGAACCAGATCGAGGGAAGAGGAAGAAGGACGAAGACCAAAGACTGTCACTGAAGGAATAAACCAGAAGCTCCGTCCTTCGCCGACGACGAACCAGGTCGAAGAAGTCGAACCAGAAACACAGAAAGCCCCAAATATCTTCGCACCAGAAACCCGCGACTTCGCTCATCTTCCAAATTTAATCCCAAATTTAATCCCAATACTTTAAATCCCAAATTCCTCTTAGATTTTTAATCCCAAATTCAGTTTTCTTGAACCCTAAATCCCTTTTGAGAAATCCATATTTTTTTCTCAACTTGAAAAAGAGCCTAGTCATGTTTTCTCGGTGCCAATCACAACTTCGAGCACGAGTGGCTTGTAATCAGCAGATTTGTAGTTTTTTGCATTGTGATATAAGCGGGAGTTACTCTGAGCAGCACTCGTGGTTCTTTGGAGAAGATGAAGAATTGAGCACGAAGAGACCATTTAGATTAGAATTGATTTTTTTTTCAAGTTCAGAAAAAATGTTTTTGGCCTCTCTAAAAACTTTAGTTTTAGTCTTACAATTTTTTTTCACAAATTCATATTATTATAATTTTACAAGTTGTCAAATTCCACGTTTCAACTCTCACCATGCCACGTGTTCAAAAATTGACACATCACTCTCCCATTTGTGCAAAAACTTAACTCTGTTAACTATATTTAACGACAGGAGCTCAATTGACTCAAATTAACACTTTTAAGGACTCAATTGGGGATTTTAATAAGTCGGAGATCAAACTGGGAAAAACCCACATAAATAGGGACAACTAAAGGGTTTAAACCTTCTTTCCAAGGGAGACAGCACGCAAAGGATGAGAAAATCTTTTGATATAGCCAAGAATTCTTGAATCACTCAAGAACTTAAGATAATCACTCTCACTAAGAAAAAAGAGATAAAAACTCTAATATTTTTTAATAAAACTCAATTCATATTCATTTGATCAAAATGGTTCAACTTATATAAAAGCTTAAACCATCAAAATTATAAAAAATCATTAATTGCAATTATATTCCACTTAAGCTAATAATGATCCCAATAAATTAATGGTTCATTGTAAATGTAACTGCCGTAATCAAAAGTCACCCAAAAACATTCAACTTTGCATCTTTTTAGGGTGATGACTAAGTGGCCAACTAGACCTTTATTACAACTTGAAATAAAAACAAAAAATAAGGTCCATTTAATTGATTAACCCAAAACATAATTTCATCAACTAATTTTACAAATAATTTGACTATTATTTAAACAAACTAATTATTTAAAATCTACAACAAAGTGACACATCATTGGTCGAATTCAGGTCACTTCGACTTTTAAATATACGAAATTATTTAACTGTGATAAAAACAAATTACAAATGAAAAATTAAAATACTTATGATGAAATATGATGGGAGGTGTATTGAACCAAACAATTTGATGGAGAGTAACACTTCTGGAAAAAATATATAGTTACGATTATGAAGAAAGTAGTAATTAATGAATCAATAAATACTTTTTAGTTAATTTAAATATTCTTTTTATTGCTATACGTGTCTGGTCAAGGGATTTGTTTCTTTAATTATGTCTTAAGTTCTAATCATGAATATATATAATTATGTATATATAGTGAAGTCAACAAAAGAAGTGATAAAATAATTAATTGGTTGATTTTTCATCTTATTTAAAGTTGTTTGACTATTTTAGGCTCATCGTGGCTCCTGGGACATTGCAATCAACCCTTGGTGCACCCCAATTTTTCTTCTAGCACCTCCATAAGTGTGATGAAATGACCATTATATTCTTAATGAAAATTTTTGAAATACTTTTCAGACTACATAACACGAAATTTTCCCAGATTTTACCATCTGAAATATATTTTATTAAATAATACATTTTGAATTATAAAATCTATAATGTATTATTTATTCAAATAAACTCAATTATGCTTCTTTTTATTCACTTTCAAACCTCGAATCTCTAATAGGAGTTGGAGCCAAAGAATTATACATTCCACATTGTATAATCATGAATGTTTAAAATTAATATTTTTGAATTCTAAATTATATATTCCAAAATACTTACAATTCTACAAGATGAAACTATAGTTTCAGAAGAGTATAATGGGAATTTTAAAAGAATATATGCGGGTGTAGAAAGAAAATTTGGGGATGCAGAAAGAAATTAACTCACCCCTTCCACTTATGTTTGCCCCAGCTCCAGCCCATTTTCATCATATGTCTCCTATATGGCATGATAGAATTAAATATAAATTATATGCTTTTCAGTTTAACTGAGATTACATTACTAAAAATCGTAAAGTGTAATAAAATAAATACTTACAATGATAAAATAATTTATCTTTATATGTAAATTATTAAAATAAACTATACGACCTAATCTTCATAACATACCACTAATATTTCAATCTATAATTTATCATGAGATTTTATCACATGATAGTTAAAATCCTGTTACAAATAGAAATAAGCTATTTAATTGTACTTTTAGAAAGGTCAACGTTTATTAACATTTTTTCTTATACATCATGAGTATGGATTATGCCCTAATTAAGTAGTAAGTCTAAATATTTATGAATATATGTTTTAATTGTTAACATTACTTACTTACTTTATTAACAAGAAAAACTCAAAGTTAGAAAGAGAAGAAAAAGCACAAATATTGAACTTAGACTCTAAATTAAAATTTGGAGTTTAAATTTTTGTAATAAAAAATATGGTTGGAATGAGATTTTAGTGATTTGTCAAGTGACTAAGTTTTTTATATTAAAAATGTAACTACATTAAGTATTTTAAAGGAAGATACTATTGATCTATTTTGTTCCAATCTAAAAGGATAAATGTAGATTACAAAACTTTTTCTTTAAGTATTTAACATAACTACACATATGTGTTTCAAAATTGAAATCAATGGTTAAGTTAGAACAACTTGATGACTTTATAAAAGTTTATATTAATATAACTTTATGGTATAGTTGAGTCCTTACCAATACAAATAATATTTTCAATATAATTTGAAATAACTTATCTCAAAATAATATTTTCATTCATATTAAAGATACATTGAGTATCCTAGCTATTGGATCTGGACAAGGTAACTAAAATTTTAAAGAGATCATTTTCCAAACATATAAAGCCCAGGCATAAAACTTAGGAGATCTTGGTTTGTATTATTTGCTTATACTTCATTATATTAATGAGTATACATATACAAAGGCTTGCGATATACTTTTTTAATTAAATGCAGCTTATTATCTTTACGTAATTAGAAGAAGGTGAAGCTGAAAAAATGAAGTAAAGAGAAAAGGAGAGAAATGAAAAGATTATACTTCAACAACAAAAAATATGATTAAACTTCTTTATTCCTTTCCCTACACTTTCAATTTTCAATCCCTCTCCCTCCTTTGCTCTTGTACATTTGCATATGCATCATCTTGGTTCACAAAGCCTTGTTGCTACCTCATAATTTCCCGTTGTTACCTTATCCTCTCCGATAAATAGAAACAAAATATAGAATGTGAACAAAACTGTCATGAACTGAAAACACTTCCCGAAGCAGAACTAGAAAGGGTCTTTTCTTCATCTCCTAGACACCAATTTATATTTATCTAAATAATCAGCTCTACATTTCATAAAAGATGATGAAGTTGTCACCATGGTTTATAAATAAAATTGCAAAACAAAACCAAAAGAAGGGAACAAATCAAGTTTAGTTACGCTTGCTCTTTGCCATCCCAATGTGGTCTTCCTAATGTGAATTCCAAGCTTGGATTCTTGCACTCCAAATTAGAACCTCCCATGTTGTTCTTCTGTTGTGTTGAATCACACTCCTGTAAGCTCATTTGTTACTACTGTGCTATCATTGTAGAGGGAAACATTCTGAGTTCTGACTATGCAAACAAATGCTATGTCTCTCTGGTTACCTGAATTTGATGAGCTCCTGATATTGTTTGTGACTGGATAATAGGTGATCTCAGACCATCTATGTCGTTAGAAGTTGTTCTTTGTCGCGATTCTCCACAACTGTTGTCGGTTCAATCAAATTCAGAACGTCACCAAGAACAACATGCATAAAATAAGATTGATGTGCTAGAAAATGGTGGAAATAAATATATGTGAAGATTATATATATATATACATCAAGAGCATAGGCATTAATTATATTCTTTACACATATCTTTGACCTTGATATTTTACCAGTTTTACATCTTCATTTCCCCCCCCTCCCCCCCCCCAGCAATCAATGCTATGTAACTGTGTACACACCGTTTAATCCAAAGAGCTTAAGCTTTTTCTACTGTTTTTTTTTCCACTTGTAATCTGCAATGCTCATAACTAACTAGTAGATGTGAGCATTCCAAATCAAAACGATATTCAAATGGAGCAAATTTTGTTTTAATGATTGCATATTTCCACTATAGCATTTACAACTTACATTGGAACAAAAATCACTTCAACTAATTAGATGTTTACTTTTAACAAAGAGCCAACTACAATAGGCATTTTCAGTTTATAGTGTTATGTTTGAATAGATGAGCTTATCCTTCTTTGAGATATAACAAGGCCAGGAGAAGCTGCATAGTTTTGTTAGTTCTATTTTATATCTGCTGCTGATTTTCTACATATATAAAGTTTTTTATATGTGGTAGTACTAAGACGGTTTAGATTTTCTAAATAAAAATTGTTCATGACTTGGCATTACTCAGTCACTGTAGTTTCCACGATATTTCAATAATAGAGGCTACCCTTTCAGGTTTTCCAGCTTTTGAAAAGTACATGCTCTGTGTGAAAGCTAGGTTAGGTTGCACAGTGAGATGGCATTTTGAGTACTAATTTATTTTACCTTAAAAGGAATTCTGGCTTTTTTTGTTGACTCAAATACGTAATAAATCTATGTGAAAATAGGCACTGTTAGGCCAAAGTCAGGACAAATTTAGAGATATCTAGGCACTAATAAGCTACAGCTCTTGAACTGTGAAGATGGGTTTTGTTACTTATTTTGAGCAGTTTTGTTAAAACAGGCACAGCACAAAGGTACATGTCATATGTTTCACTTGCTATTCATGTTAAATAGTGTTACTTGAAAAAGTCAAAATTCACATCACATATTTATACTCCAACTATAAAATATCTCAGGTGAAGGAATTTTTGGATCTTATTTTTTTCAAAGCTTCGTTATCATGCAAGAGAGTCTACTTATCACCTTGAGGTGTAATGTGTATATGTATGTATCTTGAGCATTCACTTTTACTTCTTTAAGAAGAATATAATTTATATTTTAAGAATAAAAACAAAGAGTCTCTTGCTTAATACATTATGTATATATAAGAGGTTTCAACTGTCAACAGCCTCTGTTAGGAATCTCTAAGCTAAGTACCATGGTAGAAAAATAAAACAATGTACACCATTTTAAGCTAAAACAACAGAAATATATAGAATATGCTCACTCCCGCCAAGGACAATACATAATGTGGTTTCAGTATACACATTGTTAATAAGAATATTTGAAGTTAAAGATACTCATACTCGATAAGAAGAAATTTCTTATTTGGGTTAATAAGACTCCATATATACATATATAACACTAAATAGGTATGCTAAAAGAAGCAGCATTAATGGTGGGTAGCAGCAGGAGTTGTTAATAAGATCATATTAACAATTCTTCCAAAGGAGAAAAGAAAAAGGGCATGCAGCTATAGGTGCTGTGTTTTTCTTTTATCATAATTAGCGTTTCATTATGTCTTGAAAGCTTTCCTTTATTATATACCCATCATGTCTTCAATATACATCTCTGGTGAAAAAATTCGCTGAGGTACAAAAGATATATAAAAGAAAGAAAAACAACCAAACACAAGCAAAGCAAAAGCTGACACAAGAACCCTTTTTATTCTTCATAAATAAAGAATCCGGTGGACGTGGGTTTGCAATGCATTGATATCCATCAGATACCATGCAAAGGCAAAAGCAAATAAAAGCACAATCATAAACATGTACGTTAAAACAGCCTGCACACTACGCAGAGATATTAAATATATATGTAAAACATATATAATGTATGGTCTCAAAAACTGTAAAAGAGAAAATTGGTAAGTGTTGTACCTTGAAGAATTACTCCAAAGAGTGGTGGTGGAAGAGTAGTCCATGTCTTGTTGCGCCACCCAATCCGGCCGCCCTCTGTGGCTGGGAAATTGCCGGAGACTGCCCCGATCGGCGGTGCTGCCAATAGGAGATAAGTCATCCTCTCCAGACCCATCTGAATGGCCTGCAAAGTCAAAAGCTTTTAACGTTTCATATATATAGCATACACATGTTTATGACATATGCGCATGCATGCATCTTAGTACTTTGTATAATTTATTTTGTACTAGTGTGGAGTCTTGTTCAACATCTGATATCTCTGTGGAGAGGCCTTTTTTTATTAAAGGGTGTGTGGTTTGTGTAAAAGTACGAGAGGAGGAACAAGAAAGGAATAGTTTGCGGTAAAATTAAAGGTAATAGTAAAAAAATGTAGGGTCTAAAAAGAACAAGGTGTGACAATATTATTTCCCTATTATGTTATGACAAAAAAATTAGTTGGTGCATGCTTAATAAGAAAAAGATAAGGCTGCTAAAAAAAGAAAAAATGGGTTGAAGATTAAGCAATACGAATTACCTGAAGATGCTGCAGGTTTGTCAGTGGTCTTAACAGTTCGATACATCTGGGAAGAAGTCATAAACAAAAACAAGGCATTATATAAAAGGCTTTTCCATGGTTGGAAGAAAATCCATTAATTAGTGTGCGTGACTGCGCAAGATGTGTATATATGTATATAAAAATCCAAATTTTTTATTGCAAAATTCATTAAAGAATAGAAAATCATTTCCCATTTAGATCCTTTTTTTCACTCTCTCTCTCTCTCTTTCTATGTTGGCTTCTGGGATTGTCTGGGTGGGTTACCTCATTAATCACGAGGTTGATGTTTGATGAGGTTGTAATGAGAGGGTGTATTATTGGAAAATGATGATCTTTGTCTGTTCTCTCTCTTTCAAAGCAGAAACTGTTTTCTGTCTGGTCTTCTCAGACGTTAAAGGCTCACTACTCAGCTGACTACAGACTTTAAATTCATTCATCCACTCCCACATTCACTGCTTTCTTCATCGGTTACCGTGCCAGTAGGATAGACAACAAACACCGCCCCACATGAACATAGAGAGAGAACAGAAAGAGAAATTCAAAACTATACCTGCAAATGGCTTTTCACATGAGCTAATGTTAGATCCTTCACATCCATGAGCTCAAGAACTGATTTTGGAGTAGCTCCTGATTCCACCATATCCAAACGCATTAGATAAATAAAGACCTATAATTTAATACACAGAAACTAGTACACACCATTAACTCATTTATAAAAATAAAGAACCAGACAAAGTAGAAAATCAAAATATAGTCAACTTTAGAAAATGAGAGGACAAACAACAAAAAAATCTTTCTTTTCGATGAAATCAGCTACTTGAATAATCACAGGATACTATTAAAGATAGAGGGGTTAAGAGAAATTAAGAAAAATTAAAAGGGAAGAAAATTAATGAAACGTTGTTTACTTTCATGGCCTCCGAGAAGCTCTACCGCATGGACAAATCGAGCATGGAGGGTGCTTGTCCACCTCATTCTGGGTGCTCTCATGCTCCTCTTGTTGGGAAGCTTAGACAAAAACCTTGATCTCATGAACCCCGAAGAGGCTTCTGAAGAGCCTACCCCATATTGGTGCAATGGATGAGATTTGAAAGCATCGCCGGAAAATCCATTAAACCTTGTGGCAGTGGCTGTCCTACACCCCACGGTGGAAGCGTTGTTCAAGAAGGACATGGGATCCAC
The DNA here is from genome assembly GCF_016808095.1 of Vigna angularis. Classification (NCBI taxonomy): domain Eukaryota; kingdom Viridiplantae; phylum Streptophyta; class Magnoliopsida; order Fabales; family Fabaceae; genus Vigna; species Vigna angularis. The sequence continues at coordinate 26,932,846 of NC_068976.1, forward strand.
GAAGTAAGGCGAAGGCGAAGAAGAAGGAGCGGTTGTGGAGCACAGAGAGGAACACGAGGAAGAGAGAGATGGGTAAGAAGGCATGTGATGATATAAGCACATCTTGGTATGAGGATCCTTGTTGTCTCTAGCATGGTCCATGGCCACAAAAGGGAACGAACGGTTGTGATACACCGGAATCCCCTTGATTGGCCTCAAACCGTCTGATGATGATACATCAAGCAATGAAACTCCATAGTTTATGTGATTCAAGGGAGTGTTGGCACTTGTAGGAACACTTGTTGGAATATTACTAGTAGTAGTAGTGCTGCTGCTGCTGCTGCTGTGGAGAAGATGATGGAAATGGGTTTGGGTTTGGGTTGGATAATAAGGGTTGTGTGGTGTTGGAGTTGGTGGTGGTGGTGGTGTTTCCCTTGCCGAAGTGAAATTTCTTCCAAGAGAGAGTTCTGTGTGGGCTTGAGACACAGTCCTTGAAAGGAAACTAGGTTGGGGTTCATAATTGATGATGTTGTTGGTATTGGAAATTAAGGAAGAGGAGATGCTTGGGGGGCTTATGTGAAGAGAAAGATCAGGAGCAGTGGTTGAAGTAGGCTCAATGAAAATCCCCTCCAAGGTCATCTTCTTTATTTGGATGGCTTGATGCTCACAAAATATATATGTATGTATATATCAAACACCTTTCCTTTTCCTTTATTAAAATGGCATCAGATTTTGACACTCCTCGGCAATTAAAAGTGCAATATTCACAAGGTGAGGAGGAGGATATATAAGGTAGCTAGACCCTGCAACAGTGTGTGTGATATAATCCCTTTTTCACTTTTGTATTTTCAGTCTTTCCCAAGAAAAGAATCTGGAAAGCTTACCAGGAAGAAGTTGTGAAAAAAGAGAAAAAAAAAACTAAGATGAAGAAAAGGAGGTAGCGAGCTAGAAGAAGTGAGTGTTGGAAATTTTTGAGAAACAAAAAACAGACATGCTGAAGAGGTTGTTGTGAATGTGGTGAGAGTAAGAGAGAGAGAGAGAGAGAGAGAGAGAGATTGTTGTTGTTAAGCTATAGCAGTGAGTGAGGTAGAAGGAATGGAATTTTAAAAGGGAATTGAATTAATAAAAAGAGAAAGAAAATGGAGAGAGGGATGGGAAGGAAAAGAGGTGGATTTGGGTTTTGTTTTCCTCGAGAGTATATATCGGAAAATGACAGTAGAAGAAGATGAAGGAAGAAGATAGAGCACAAGATGTTTCTGTTTTTCTCTTTCTCTTTCTCTCTCTCTTTAGTCAAAACCCACAAAAATTGTACCAAAAAATAAGATGACTTTAGATTTGGCTTCCGCGGAGTGGACGGGATAAAAACTCTTAGTCACTGTGATTCCTTTTCCCCCACTCCCTTCGCTACCATCATCACCATCATCATCATCATCATCTCTTTCTTCATCACAATATTAAATATAATATTCTTATTATTATTCTTTTAAGTAAATTAACCACTGCTGTCTCATTTTCTTCCTTAAATAGGAATGCTTAGCTATAGGACAATACTCTTCTTTCCTACAAAATTATTTCGTTTTTGGATTCAGATTTTGTAATCTTCTCTGCACCAAAATAAAAAACAACCACACACACACAAAAACAGCTGATTGACTTATCAAACAGTGACAAAAAACCCACCCTCTTTTTTCTTCCTTTCTTCATTACCCTTTATTCCTGTTTTTGAAAACCATACAAAGACTTTCACTCTCAATTTAATTCCCATACAAACTCTCTCTCTCTCTTTCTTCTGTTTCTCTCAATATTTTATTCATTTTTAATGGTGTGCATTTCGAGATTTTCTTCATTCATTAGTTGGGAAATTATTAGAAATAATGGTCACTTTTAATTTTCATTTTTCTAACCAGGTCACATGGTAATCAATCAAATTAAATTAGCATTCATTACATTTAGCTAATCAAGTTATCGTCTTACAAATTTCAATATTTCGGCCATTTTAAAACTTTTACTGCTCATCCTATACCTTTCACTTTTACTTAACACCTACATTCTCATCCATAAACAACCTATTTATAATCATTCTAAACGATAATAATTCTTATTCCAAATACATTCTCTTACAAATAAAGAGTTTCGTTACGTATTTATATTTTCTTAATAATTCTCTTGTCATTAAATAAATAAAAGTACACATATTTAATGTTTTAAAACATAAAGGTTTTGTTAACTATTTTGAATAATTATATATTATTGAGCAAAATGGAAATACATTTGTTTTGTTTAAAAAATGAAAATTGAATGAGGGTTTGACACTATATTGGAATGATTGAAAATCCTTTAGCATTGACCAGTGGGTTAGGGTTTCCAAAACCCTAGGCTAAATCGAAGAAAAAAGTAATTTTATGATAAAAAAGAAAAGGAATCCATAAGTATGATATTGGGAAGTAACCCCTATCTTTAAATGCTGACACCGTAGATGACAAACAATGCTCTAAGCTTGGTCTTGGAGTCTCAGCTTTTTTAATCAAGCAGTTAATTAATGAAGGTTTATAGTTAGTGTATTGTCCCACTGCCACCAACTCCAATGTTACCAAAGGAAAACACTAATTCAGAGGCACTGTTTGCGGGATCCATTTAATGCTCAAATTGGGTACAGTGAACTTCATTAATTTCTTCAGCTTTCACATACACTATTTTTAATTATTTAACTACACTAAATTCATTTTTTATTTTATTAATATAAGTGCTCGTGCAATAATGTATTATTTTTTATTTAAAACACTGTTTTTGCTTCCCTGTCCAAAAACTCACCATCATAATTCATGACCTTGTTCTCTTCTCAGACAACCCTCCAACCATTCTCCTACAATTTCTGTCATCTTCTTTTGACGCGTTATGGTGATATAATGGTCTTTACCCAACATGCACAGAGAAGTAGTTAAATATTTCATTCGTATTGTTCATCCAATAATACCAAATATTAAATAAATAAAACTCCTTCTACACACCATCATCATTACAAACACACCTTCAATCCATTTTTCTATCTTCTCCGTGCATGCCCAGGAATTTTCAGCAACATTCTTTAGTAATGATTTTCTTTTCTTTTTTTTCTAAAAAAATTTACTTCAATTTAATTATGTTTCAGCTTCTCATAACTAAAATAAATGGTTATTTAGTTTAGAGAAAGAGTTTTCCAGGACTGCTTGTAAGTGCATTGCTCATTTCATTTTTTAAATATTTTTATTATTTAAGCTCTTTGTGCAAAAGTAAAATTTAAAATATATATATATATATATATATATATATATATATATATATATATATATATATATACAAATCAAGAGTCTTAAAAAATAATTTTTAAATAAGTAATTTACTATTTTAGATTGTATATGGGTTTAACTATGCAGGGCCATATCTACCTACATTCATTTAGTACATATTATTATTTTTCTTTTTTCTTTTTCATGTATTATATGAAAGACCTTCTCGTTTATACTCGAGATATGGCTGTAAAGAAATATAAAAAAATCTTTCAAAGAATATATATATATATATATATAATTATTTAAATTTAAACGCTCTACCTTGTTTGATTGTATAAGAAATATGATTTTAAAAAATAAAAGAGAAAATGTTTTGAAAAAATGTATATATAGGTTTTAAATGATTCATTTTCCATTTCAACTAAAATTCCATTCTCTAAGTTATTAAATATTCCAAATTTTCTCTCTAAATTTCTTAACTAACTAGTCAGCTGATTCACCGGTGACAACTGTGGATAGGTTCATTATAACATTGATCAAGGTAAGTTGTCGTTCTTCCCATAACTAATTCTATTTATTTTTCCTTGTTCTTTTAGAAAGAGTTAGACTTTGGTTGTTTATTCAAGTATGAAAGGGGATCTAATGGTAAATAAACAAAGGAAACGATGATGGTATAAAGTTTTGAAAGTTCTTTTAGCCTATTCAAAAGGTTTGGTTGCTAGAGACATTTTTATTTCATTACAATTTAGGTAAAAAAACTAATTAAGTACACTGTTTATTTAAGTTTTGAATTATATATGTATGTTGTTCTGGATTGATGTTGAGACTACTTTGAATTGGAATTGTGTGGAATTATGGTTTGAACTATTTAGACTGATTTATGTTATATTGTAATTTGGAATAGTGAAATTTGGTTTCAATTGATCCATAATTAATGTTGATGCATATACGATATATTTTGGTTGTTTTAATATATTATAGGATATTCGTGATAATTTTGTTTAATATATATAAGTCGTTGTTTTGCAAATTTTACTTGAGTATTATCAAATGTTCAACACTCAAGCGATCGATGAATAACTATTATTTACATTAAGTATTATTGTTTAAATATTGTTATGATGAGTTAATTGATAAGGTTTATTGTTCAAATTATGGCTTAAAGTTTAGGTGAGAGAGATGTCGAAATAATTTTTTCTCTAAAAAAATGCTTATTGCTTGAAACTATAAAAAATCAAAGTTCTAAGATCAAGTCGGTCAAATACTAAGCATTTGATCTAATAACATTATTTAGTATAAAGAGGTGTGCTCTAACTATTAGTTATAGTTTTTGACATAATAGCACATATTTGATCAAATAAATGTATCTGAGCTAAGGTCACGTGTTTAATTCTTAATTGAGTTATTTTGTTAAGGAAAATATTGTTGGAAGGTATATTTATTGTCTTTGGAGGTTTGGTGAGTTAAATCATAGTAGAATTATGGTATTTGTTTACCGTGTAGAATTATTGAGTGATGTATTTTTTTTTAAAGAAAAAGTGGTTATTCAAGTGAAGTAGAGTTTGTCCAATGCATCACCTTAACATAGGGTAAGGTAGGACTTAATATTAATTTTGATGCGTTAAGTATGAATATCTAGTAAAACTTATTTAACATGAATTTTTTAAAAAAAAATAAATGTTACAAATTATCATAATATCACAAGAGATGAAGTTGAATATTCATACTGTCTTCAGTGATTAATCTTGTTAAATTTATTGCTAATATATTAATTAAATTGAGAAATTTTGTGATTATTAGTTTTTACCTAATGAGAAAGACTATAAAAAACATTAAAAAGCAACCAATTTCTAGAAAGTTAGATATCATTTTATTATAAACTAAAAATTATTGATATCTAAAATTGTCTCTATTATAAAGAAAAATTGATAATTAGTTTGAAAATTAAAATCTAAATTGATATTTAATATTAATTACCAAAGTTTTAACTATTTATCATTATTAATTTTATATTAATTTTTAATTAAAAATTAGAATTTAATTTAGACACAAATTGATACATTGTCTATTTTAGTCTTCCTTGAAGGAATTACTAGTAAAGAAGTTTCTTTTTCTTGAATGCACAATTTTTTGAAATAACCTAATTGTTTGTATGTAATATACTTATTTTTGTTGATAAAAGAATTACTACGACTGCTAATTGACTATTTTCTGAATTAGCCAACACTATCCCATAAATCAAATATCAAACTCCGTGGTAACTAAGTCAAACAAGAGTTTGCAATAACTTTTTTTTTTATGAACAAGTATAATGTCATAATCAGAATTCATAAACATAACACTTTATCTCTTATAGTCAAAATTGAAATTTTGAACTTAAAAAAGGTCAATGTTTGAAATTTGAACAGGAATGGGGTGAACCTTTCATCCGTACATGCATTATGAAAGGCTTAAAAAAGTAGATGTATAGTTTTGTTAAAATTCTTGCCATTTTCAAAGCAGCTTTTAAAAGTAGCAGAAAAAGAAAAAATGTTTCTTAATGTATTGGTCAGAAGACTGTCATAACATCCATAAAAATACTCTGCTCTTCTGTTTTGACACTCATATTAGGCACAACTTAGATAAAGGTTTTTTATTTTGTACTTGTATATCATAATTTCATCTAATACTCAGAAATATAATCACACAACTCTGCAACTAGTTTTTTGGGTCAATTATCTGTCACAGTACAACTTTGCTCGTGAAATTAGGTCAGTCAAAACATTTCAAATCAATCAGTTAACATAATGTAATGTAATGTGAAGTAGCCGACACATTGAATGTCATATTCAAATGTTAAAATAAAATATATTTTACTCTGTTTCTTGATAAGATCCACATGGAAGATATAAGGTCAATAATACTAAGACCAGTTCCAGTATATAACATACAAGAAAAGAAGAAAAAAAAAAAGAAAAAAGTGTTCTAAAATTTGTTTAGTAATTCTGTCATCACCTTTTACATAATTCTAAGGGTGTGTTCACTTGGGGTTGATTGGAGGAGATGATTTGAGGAAGAGTGATTGAATGGATTTGAGAAAATTTAAGGATAATTTTTTTTTTTATTTAAGTGGATTTGAAGGTGATTAAAAGTGGATTTAGGGGTAAAATTTGTGAGAATTAGTGTAGGATTTGATTGATGTAACAGTTTTAAAATTTTTGTTTAATTGGTAGAAATTAAAGATTATCAAAATACTCCTAGATATTAAGGTGATATAAAATGATATTTGTTTATGTTATATTTATTTGTAAAAATATTTATTAAGAGGAAAAAAATTAAAATAATTATTAAAAATAATTTATAAAAATTAATTCAATTATAATTTAGTAAAATATCCCCAAGTGAACACAACATTATAAATTATATTATTATTATTATTTGTTTATTATTATTACTATTATTTAGTATTATTATTATATGTTTATTACTATATTCACACAATCAAATCCCTCTCCAATATCACACCTCTCTCAAGTATATGTTCTCACATCCCGAAACTGCATGTTTTTTCAATTGTTTTTTGATGAAAATGTTTAAAGGGGTAAAAATAGAATTTCACTCCAATCTCCCTCAAATCGCATGCCATCGTCGCAGATGAAGAAAATGCTCCATCCTGCAAATTGTTGCTCTTCCATCCTCTCAAATTCGTTAATGTGAACACAATTTTAATTCCAAATCCGTCCGTCCTAATCTGCGTAAACAGTTCCATCCATAAATGTGAACACAGCCTAAACAATTTTTTGTATTAGAAATCTTGTATAAAGTACGAGTAATTAAATTCAAACTTGAAGCATACTGTAGTATCAAATTTACCTTTAGTTATTATAGTGAATTTATGGAATTATTGACATAGCTATTAGTGTTTTTGAGGGATTTTGTCACTTGATTTTTTTTTTTAAGTTTCAATTTTCTTTTATTCTCTATGCTTTGTAAATATTAAATTTTTATAATTTCTTTCATCACATGGGTATTTCCATTATTTGACTCAAATATCTTTAAAAAAATTAATAATTTTAATTGAGTGAGAAAAATATAAATTTAAGCTATGTTAATTAATGTGTAATATCTGAGCTTTTTTTAATTAAAATTAAATTTTAAATGAACACATTATAGAAAATGTGTAAACATAGAATAAGCATATATTTTTTATTTAATTTATAATTTTATTTTCTTAAAAATAAAGTCTCTCTAACTTTAAAGAAAAAAATATGACTGCTGGTATTTTAAGTAGTGTTGAGATACAAACTAGATAAGGAATTTATTAAGTGAAATATTGATAGAGTGATGGTTGATAGATTACTTGTATTATTACTTGATTTTTTAAGGGTTAATGAAAGTTTAACCTTACAAAATCACGTTAATCTAAGTAAAGGGGTTGATGGTTAAATCTATTTAATGAATTTGATGTTTGGATATATGAAATGTAAGACGGTAGAATTGTTAAATATATGAAATGTAAGACTGTATAATTGCTAGATATATGAAATGTAAGATGGTAGAACTGCAAGATATACGTATACGAAAGATGCTATATGTATATTTATTGTATTTCGTTCGTTTTTGTTCATTTCAATCTGGTTAGTTTAGTTAATTTGATTAGTCAATTTTGTTTTCATTCTATCTTATACATAGAAAACCTTTTATAATAGGGTATTTCATTATTATGTACTTCTCTTGTTCCAATTAATTTTATTTTTTTCATAGGGTTTGTTTTTCACTATGTTATCAAGAATAATGTAAATGTTTTTCTTTTCTTTTCTTGCTGTTGCTTTGGTTTTGTGTTAGACTCTTTTCCTTTTTTTTGTCTGTTTTTGTTTTTTTATTTTCTTTATTTGACTATAATTTAGAGAATGTATAATGTTAATAAGGTGTGAAATATCATAATGTGAGAAGCTTTTGACTCAATTATAGGGAATGAAGTCACTCAATCAATAATAAATTTGGATATATAATTGGTGTGATTAATTACACATATAATAATAAAATATAATTAATGTATTTATGCATTATGTATACTAGTTGAACAAATATACAAGAGATATGTTAACAAGTAATTAAGTAGATTAAGATAGAAAATGAAGTGAAATTAAAATAGATTTAAATGTGTTTTACATGTTAATAATAATGTTTGAGTTTGTATGTAGGAAAGTAATATATTGTTGGGGGGTGAAGAGATTAAGGAGGTAGGTAAGTGTAGTTAGGAGAATAAAATAAATGGAAAAAAGGGGAAAGCATAAGTGTTAGAAAAAGTGGGATGAAGAAAAAAGGAGTGATGATTGGAAAATAGAGTTAGATATTTCTCTCCCACATGATGACATTTATTAGATGTCAGATTGAGAGAAGAATGTATGGTAGAGAATATGGAATGGCGTGTATTATCATACTTAATATTTGGTACAGAGCTGTACCGTGCAAACAATGCTCATTCCTCTCTTCCATCATCACCAACCATTCATCATAAGGGTCCCATCATATCAAACATTTTCCCCACATCTTCTAAATAACACAAATCTCTGTGCACTTTTTTCTCCTTAACTTATTATCATATTCATTATCACATTTACTTTTAAAACATATCAATTCTAATGTAAACATGCACTTCAAAATAGTTTTACTGAATATTTCAATCATATTAACTATTAACATTGCATTTGTTTTTACTTTTTCTTTAAAGAAAATAGAGAGGTATGTTAGTCTCTAAAACCTTTTCTTTTTAACTCTCCATTTGCATCTATATATTTCAAATGTGTATCACTGTTAAATTTTTACTGTATACATTTTCAAATATGTAACATATTAAAATTAATTACATTACATGTGTTTTTTTAGACGAGGAAATTATGTTTTTGTTGTTAAACCTATTTTAGATTAATTTATTTTGTAGCCAAAATAAAATAAATGAAAACAAAAAATAAGACTTTTAATGTCAATTTTATTAAAAATAAATTTAAAAAGTATATTACAAATAGCATAAAATGTTCGTAATTGAAATCAAATACAATTAAATTATGACGTTTGAATTACTAATTTTTAAGTAAAAAAAGTTATATCATAACGAACTATATTTTTTTATATAAAGATAAAATTTATAGTAAACAATGTTTTTTTATAGAAACAGAATAATTTATTTTAGTACTAATTCAAAAGTTGTAATGTAATAAACAACTTTTAATCAAAAAATTTGAACAACAAAATATTATAATAAATAAATTGTGTATTTCAACCTTAAAATATCTAACAAAGCAAATTATTTCAATTCAAAGTGTATGAAAAATAATTTAGGTTGATTGAAAACATATATTAAATATTCATTAGTGTGAAGGATTTGTTACATCACTCATTTTATGTCTGACTAAAATAAATAGTGATTTTTTTTAAAATAAATGTAACTTTTTCATGTCAGAGATTCTGGGATCTGACTTAAAATTGCTTACATAAGAGTATATGTTTCTTCTTCACATTTTTAATGGTGTGCGATTTTTCATTTTATGGATGTTTTGTGGTGAAGGACATTTTCCTTCAATTGGATTAAAATTTGTATTCGATTAAATTGTTCGCTGAGTTAAGTGTTTTATATCTTCATTATACTATTAAAATTGAAATTGCAGTTTTTTTTTTGAATTTCAAGCACGATATGAATATTTTCATTGAATTTGTTTATTAGTGTAATTTTTTTAATTTAAATTATGATGTTGTGATCAATAAATATGAATATTGCAATTAACTTTTTACGAGTGAATGCTATTATAGATGTTTAAAATTAGAATTTAGAGACAATTTTTTTAGTCTTAGAAGTGACTTCATCTTATAGTCATTACTTTGCTTAAAATGGTTATATTAAATTATGGAAAATTTTTAAAATGTAATTTAAATTATTAGTGCAAAAAATTATTTAACTCTACTGTAAGAAAAACGAAGTTTTTCAACGTGATGATATTTCAAAAATTATTTGTACAATTATAAGCTTTAATTATAAAATAATAGAATCATATACTAATATATATTTTGATTCTTTAAAGAACTAAAATCTATTTTTTTAGGTTAAATTTTTATAAAAATTATTTCTCAGTCACATCATTGTGCTACAACAATTTTATTGTAATTGCAAAAGTTCATACTTTTTTCTCTATTATTGTCTCTTTTCTACACGAAACTCTTTTCCATTGTGAATCATTTTGTTATCGTATCTTCTTCTCGTGAAACATCTTATTCTCCTCTTCTCTCCATTTTCGTTTTTGGCCGCCATTAACAATCTATTATTGCTTGGAGGTTCATTTTCCTCTTTCTCGCATCTGTTTTGGTTTGTTTAATGTTTGTTTGTTAAGGTTGCGGTCTTGGTCCATTACTCACACCTTTTCCTTCCACTTTTTCAGGAATTGTTCATTATATATTCCATTGTTTGAAGCATGCACCCATTTTTGCATTTAAATAATTTTATTTTTTTTATGTTACATGTAGGCTTCGAATATGAAAGAATTGAAACCTATTTTTGAAAAATATGCTTCAGTTAAGAATTGAAGCCTAAAGTCCTCTTTTTTAACCTTACCTTGATATGCTTCGGTTGTAGAATCGAAGTAGAACCCCAAAAATAATCGATCCCAAATTCATTTCCTGTACTAGTGGATTAGCCGTAGAAGTAAGATGTATTGAATATATTTAGGTGATATTGTTTGATTTTATTGTATTAATTTGATTTAGATTAAGTATCTTATTCATGAGGGTGTTACTCCCTCCACCCCCACACGTCTCTTCCTCCACCTCCCCAATTTTCTAAAATGCCAATTATATCCTCTGCCTGGACGGATGACATCATTCAACGGATGTCATCCGTCCAGGCAGTGTTCCTTTACGTTTCGTTTTTATTTTACTATTGGTGGCTCATGGGAAGGATTATAGGCTTGCATATTAAAAGGATTATTGGAAGCATTATGGGAAGGGTTTAGGGTTTAGGATTATTGGAAGGATTATGACTACGTACCTGGAGAGGAACCACGACAAGGACACTACACCACAAACGCACTGCACCACGTACTGCACCGAGAACAAGAGGAAGATTGCTTGATAATTCTTTTCACGATCACCAAGTTTTGCAGAAAAATATTTTACTCATACAAGGAACTACGTAGGTTACCAGTGAAATATGTTATAAATGAGTAAAATTAAAAAACAATAATTTTAAAAATAAAATTTTACTGAGGGGCAAAATAGTAAAGAAAAGATGGAGGAAGAGGCAAAATAGTAAAGGGGAGGTGGAGGGAGAAGGCTGTGGAGGTGGAGGGAGCAACACCCTATTCATGAATGTAGTAAGAGAACTTTTGTTCACATTTGAGATTTAGTCCAAAGGTTAAAGATTAATCATTTGTATTAATTTTTAATTGTTCGATTGGACAATTTGATAAAATTATTCATCATAATTTGTTATTATGTCTATAATGTAAGTCTAACCATAAATTTGATGAAATTTTGATTGAAATTATTTTGTGTTATTCTTGAGGTGTATATATGAGTGTGGTGATTTGTTATTTTTCATTTCGTGTAATATGAAGACCAAAGAAAAATGGCACCAAAATTTAATCGAATTTAGGATAATAGACTTTGTTTGTATATTTTAGCGACTTATGAAAAAAACATTTTTTTGTAATGGGTTGTTTCTAACCTTCAATTACGCAAGCGATAATCACATATTGGAAAGTAAATGATGATAGAGTTTGAAGATACATAACTACGAATCTAAGTTGGATACATGCATACTAATCTAGTGAAGAATATGAAAAAGGAGTGAATGAATTCTTGCAATTTGCTAGCCGAAATGAAAAACCTATGAATAAGACATAATATTGGCTTTGCATTCACTGTTTGAATCAAATACATCAGAATTTAAGGCAGATGCACAATATTTGCTTACCTTTGGTATAGTGAAGAGTTATACGATATGAATATTGTGTGGCAAAATATTAGACAATTCTATTATGTCAAGATCAATAAAAAATCTTGAAAAGGGAATTTGTAATCATTTGAGGACAATGAAATGAAGAACTCATGTGTATGATTCTTTGAAGTCTAATTACGTAAGAAATTTTTATCGATAAATCTAAGTTTTTAGTATTTTGTTAGTGAAGGAAGTTGAACCCTTAACCTCTCTCACCCTTCCTTATGAACTCACCAAACCAACCTTATAAGTCTGAGGTGTTAGTGGATGGAGTTGAATCCACAACCTTTGCCACCCCTCTTCCAACTTTACTATTAAGCCACCCTACAACTCCATGATTAAACAAGTTACATTAACTTTACACAATTGTCATGAACTTTAAGAATGTTTTGTTTAAAAGTAAAAAATTTAGGGGATAGTAGAATTAATGTATAAGATTTCATTTCAAATACATTTTCACTCAAGTTTGATATTTTTACTCAAGAGTAAAAGAGAAAAAGAGACAAACAGAACATATCGATCCTTTATTATTCTTTTGGTCAAGTGACAATTTATTGTTATGTTCAAAATACATTTCTACTATGTCAGGATGAACAAAAAATCTTGAAGAAGGAATATCTAATCTTTTGAGGACATGATATGAAAAGCTCATGTGTATGATTCTTTGAAGTATAATTACACAAGTTTTTTTTTATCAATAAACGTTAGTTGTTAATATTGTCTTAGTGGGGAGTTGAACCCACAACATATTGCACCCTCACTTCATAACCTACCAAATCAACCTTATAATTTCAGGTTTTAGTGGGTGGTAAGTTGAACCCAGCACCATTTTTCCACCCTCCCTTCCAACTTTAGTTATAAGCCAACTTACAACTCCCTCGTTACAAAAGCTTTATAGTAACTTACACCATTGTCATAACTTTAGGATTGTTTTGTTTATGTTGGAGGTCTCACATTAACTATAGATAAAGCCAATTTAGAATATATATGTAGGTGCAAACCTCACTTTACAAGACAATTTTGAGAGGTTGAGTTAGACTTAAATTTCACTTATTAACTTGGTATCAGACTCATGAATTAGAGTCTATCCTATCAAGATTTATACTTTTTGGGCATATCATCCAATTCGCTATCGACCACTATCGGACCACTTGTTAATGTATAATCCTACGCATGAGATGCCATTACCACCACTCTTGATACTCAGCAACCCTAGTTGAGATTTCTTTTGAGTATTCGCAGCATTCCTAGTACTCAGCAATCCTAGCCGAGATTTCCTTTGAGTATTCGCACCACTCTTGATACTCAGTAACCTTAGCCAAGATTTCCTTCAGTATTTGAACCACTCTTGGTACTTAGCAACCTTGCTAAGATTTCTCCCACAACCTATCATCCTATGGCCGCAACTCTTCCTCTATATTGTTCTTTAAGAAAATCATATAAATGACCTTTTACAAAATTTTCATCACCAACATCACATACCATGTCCTTTAAAAGGTCATTAATCCATTCGTCCATATAATTTGTTCCTCTTGACGTTGTATGCCTTTGTAATACTTCTCCATGTCAAGTCAAAATTATTTAGCTCCTCGTTATATCATAGATGAATAAATGACCACGCATGTTACCCAAGTCTTGACATAATTGATTAAGACACTAAACACAAACAAAAATATGTCATGTTCATAGAGTTTGTGTATCCTTGTTGAACATATTGTAAGAACTTGAAAACTCTTTTTTCATACTCTTGACTAATACGATATTCATTCATCCATCTTTGATTCATAATATTTTTCAAAAGTAAATAAAAAATAAAATGCCAAAAATCACACTAAAAAATATATAAAAATCAATGACACATACAATAAATAACAGACAGAGTACAATAAGGGGAACTAAAAATTACATATCGAATAATATACTAGTACATTGCATTGTATATCAAAACCAATAAACTAACCTTAATAGAATGGGGTTGTTGGTAGTAATGGAGAGTGGATACCTTCTCGACGTTGTTGTTTGTTATGGTGGACCTTCAATGGAGCACGAAAACACAAAATGAATCCATCAAAACACAAACAAAATCATAACCAATGTAGCAAAAACACATATATTTATGGTAAATAACCCAAAGTTGACATTTGTTCTTCCTTGCACTCGTGAACGATGTAGTTGGTTCAGTTGGAAGTGGTGGACTTTCAACTCACGTACAAGATGTCAATGTTAAGGGAAAAAATGATATAAATTGATCAAAACTAATGAAATATCCCAACCAAGGCAACAAAAACACTTTTTCTAGAGGTAAGTGACACAAAACTAACATTTGTTTTTCCTCCCACTCGTCAACGAAGATGTTGGTTGAAGCAAAAGTGAAAGCACGAAGAAACAATGTGCGTAGGTTTTGTTTTTACAAAATTTTTGCAAGACATATGACATTGAAAAACATGGAATCCAACGTCTTATATTTGACGTCTCTACTTTATCTCTTATATGAGTAAATTTTACACCTACGTGTCAAACAGTTTAATGAATTCACCAAATTTACAAGACATATAACGTCGAAAAGAGAACGTAAATTGACGTCAGAATTTGGGGTTTTCAACGTATAATTTGTATTTTGAAAGTTCAAAGGTCTTTTCTATTCAGGTTGTAATGATTCATGCAACTATATAATGTCGAAAAAGTAAATTTACAAGTCAATTGATGTTGGAATTTGAGTTTTCTGATATCTTATGCCTATTTATTGTTGAAAAGTTGACATTTTCGACATCTAACTTGAATATTTATTTAGTTACTAAAAAATTTTAATCTTGACTTTTTTCTATTTTACTGTTGAACAGTGGGACATGAAAAACTTATTCGATACTTGTGAAAAAGAATTAATTAATTATCACTGTATGTTAAATTAATTAACTTTACTTGTGCTTCTTGATGAGTTTTTTTTTTCATGAAACGATATGAATTTGGTAGTAATTAATTAGTAGGTGTGGTGAAGTAAGAAAGCCGACATAAGCACTCTCTATTCTTGTCATCCCCTAGAATCCTATGGAATCCTAAGCACTTTGGTTACATCTTTAGCAATTAAATCTCTTGGTTGCAGTAACTTGAATAGTACCACTACAATCTAAGTGATTGTTACTTGTAATTGGCAATGCTACAGGGACAACATATTTTCTCATTTATGAAGAAGGTACTGGTGGAAAGGTATTGTTGAGTGAATGAAGCCATACATGTTGATTGTACAAGATATTGACTTTCTCTGTCACGCAGATCACACAGAGAAAACAGAGTCTGAGGAACATGAACAAAATAGAAATGGAAGTAACCCCATATTAATATCGGTCCCCTCATACCAGGCACTCATGATGTTGAAAGAAAGAAATGTGTGACAAACACAATTGTCCAAATAAGAGAAAGGAGAACTTCCTTTTGCTGTGAATTGTTTCAACCCACAGAAGCAAAATAACTGCCACATGAAAGTGCATATGGAAACATTATGTAAAAGGAAATAAAGGGTACTAAATGGAACAAAAACGAACCACAAAGATAACATGAATCACCGATAACTCTCTGTGTTTAATAGGGAGAGATCCAAATCAACGACATTATATGTCTACCTGCCAACTTGTCCCTTGCTCGAGGTATTTAGAGCTTTACACCAATTATTGGAGTGATGAAAGAAAATAAGACTAAAAATAATATTCATCAAAACCAGAATTGTGATGTGATTTGGTAGAGAGGGAGGAATAAAGATGTGTGTCGGGAGAATAGGAATTATGTGAGGCCAAGATAAAGATAATAATTAAGAACACAAACTTCTTAGTGCTTTTTAGGTTGTATTATATTATATTATAAAAATAAGCAAGGAATTGGAATGGAAGAAAAAAGAAGGATTTAGATAGATTTCTTTTTAAAACTCATCAAAAGCTAGATTCCCGGAAAGAAGAAAGAGTAGAAAAAGATTGACATGTACAATGATTAACGTAATACTCAGAGTGTTTACATGCATTAAAAAAATGGATTATACTAAACCATTCACTGCTTAATGATTTAGTTTATCTTTATGGTAGTGGGGCATTTGACTAGTTCTCATCGTGTCCAAATCCAAACCTCATTGCACAGGAAAACAAAAACATTATTAATGTATTCCAATCTCCTTTTTTTATATATTAACGTCGGTTTCATTAACAAAATAAGACATGTCCCATGAAAAAAAAATAGTTTTTGTTGAATGAATTTTTTTAAGCTTACATTATTTATTAGAGTTTTGATATTGTTTTTGAATTTCGGGCATTGAATTTTTTTAGTAAATGATATCACTCTGAGAATATTTTGATGTGTAGTGTCATGTGTGTGTACCTTCCTTCTCAAAGCTATTGAGTAAAGAATATATTGGGGAATGAAAGTCTCCTATGATTCTGCTGGACCCTACCTTTTGACTCTTTCAATTCCAAACTAACATATATAATAAACAACAAAGACATGTTCCATTCAAGTATTCAACATCCAACCAAACCAAATTATTGTGTTTTGAATGAAGCAAATTTTGAAATTCCATTTTAACCAAATTCATAAAGGTTCCGTATTTTAATTTAACTTTAATATGTGTAAAATTTTAAAAAAAAATCAATTTTTTTAAACATAAACATGCCTCTCGTAGATCTAAACGCGCACATGTATCATGTATACGGTCTCCAACACACAGCTGTCCCGATTTCCGTCGCTACGTGATTTATATTAACTTTTCAATTGGGCCCACCCGTGGCCCGTATCCAGCCATAAACTTCGGAAATTATTTGACTCTATAATTCTTTAAAATAAAAAGTAAAATAGAAAATATTGATCTTTCACTGTGGAGATAAGAAAATAGGAATATTTATACTGTGTTGAGAAGATGAATAATAGCTTTCGAAGAAATTGATGAATTGAGGCAAACACAACATTTACTTCCTAAAGCGGTTCTGCGTTGGGTCTTAGTATGTGGTTGTGGAATAGAAAAAAGAAAATGGAAAATAATTTATGATTGTGATATTGAGTTTGAAAGAGAAAAGTAGTGTGAGAAGAAAAGTTGTTTGGTGATTCCGAAAAGCAAAGAAGGTAAAATGGGAAGGTGCTTGTTGTTTTGGTGCTCGTGAGTTGCAAAAATGTCACGTTTTCACGAAAGTGGAAAAACTCAGCTCAGCATCACCTTCACCAAAACTATGGTAATTCCTTTTCCTAAACTTACATGCACATTCATTTCACTTCTCCTTTTTAATCCTTTTGCATATTTCTGGGAATATTTCCAATCTGTCTTTTCTTCCATTCTGGTTAGTGAAGCAAACTACTCAAACACGCCTATCTCATAACATAACTCATCTATCATATAACGCAATTCAAACTTTCACACATTTTTTTCTTTTTTCTTTTCCTTTTCAATCTGATCAATTCAAATACAAAGATAATCTCCTCTATTGCTAACTCTCCAGAATTAACTGTCTATGTCTCAGTACAATCCACTGTAATTAGAAATTTATGTACTACATAAGCTGGAGGAAAGCTATAAGAATCTACATCAAATTCCAAATTACCCATTTACACACAAATTGACAGCTAAATAATTTTATAGCCTTTAATTCTGCTAATTAAATTAGCAAATTGAAAATTACGAAAACCATTGACTTCATCACGTGACATATTTGAAGTTTCTGGAGAAGAGGAACATGCATTGGACCTATGTTTTTTAAATTCAAATTAAAAATTTACTAAAATTAAGAAACCAATTTGCTAATTCTAACACTTCCGACCACCTTTAACATTAAAGTAACGTTTTGGCAAGATTTAACTTCAAAAAATAAAATTGTAATATTCACTTACCAATGAAAATAAGGCAAGTGTTGGGATGTCTTCATAATATGTTTTTGTCCGAAGGAAATTAAGTTATTAGGTAGTCGAATTTTTATTAGACAAAATCTATATCAAAGAAAAATTGTTGGATGTAATGTTGTTTTGTAGTTTTTTTTAAAGATAAAGTAATTAAGAAAGTTATTAGACTCTAGTGAATTCGAGTAATTTTTCAAAATGTATCTTTCTAAAAGAGGAAGAAAAAAAGTTGGATTGGTTTAACCTATACCAAATCTACTTACACGACTAAAGTAATCTATATTCCACTTCAATCCAAGTATTGTTTCAAAAACTTCAAGTCACCACAAAAAAAAAATACTATCTAAATTAATTGAAATCTTTGTTCAAGTTTTAATTTAGACAAAGTTTTCCTTTTGTATATAATAGCCAAAAATCATGCACATCAAACCAAAACTATCTCTACAAAAGAAAAATAACTATTATTATATAACATTAGCTTCCATAAGTATAAACGTGAAACATATATATCTTTGAGACTTACTTATAGTTTTCTCGTGAAATATATATGCAAATTTATTGGAAAAAAATACATCAAATGTTAATAAAATATATAATATCTTATTGGTGTATGTTTCAAAATTTTGGTTCTGAAATAAATATTTACCAAAGTTCCTCAAATAATATGAAAAAAAGGAATGAAGAGTGAATTAATTTAAAGGTTGTCACCTTAGTTTAATAAACTTGTATGAGATTTGGTAGTATGTTATTGAAGGATTTATAATTTTGTTATACAGTAAGATTTTTCGTTTTGTCAACAAAATGGTATGAGAAATTTTGCATCTTTTATCCAAAAAATTGTACGAGAATTTTGCATTTTTGTTAGATAAATTGCACAATTTTATCATATGTTTTCATTTCTACTATTGTGTATAGATGTTTTTGGCTTCAAAGTTATTTTGTGATTCCTAACAAAAATATATATTAATTAGAATTTAATTCTAACTAAGAAAGACAATATATAACAACGAAATTAATGTTTAAAGAAATATGAAAGATACGAAACATTTTTACATTTTAAAATTGTTTCTTTAGTTCTTTATTTGCAATGTTGTAATCCTATTTTCTTGCATAGTATGCATTTTGAACAATAGCACAGATCCAAGGTTCAATAATGAACATTTCTTAAAGTGAAAATGAAGATAATGTATGCATTATCATGGTCGTACAAACAATGAATTTGCAAAGTCAAATATCTTGATAATTGTAAAATTTTGTCCCTTAATATTATTTGGAGCAAACCTATATAATTTGTGGCCTACTAGGCATGCTTTAGCATGCGCATGTCTTGCTTTCTCTCACTCACACGAAGAAAACTCGACACTAACTTAGTATTTACATGTGAAGAAAATGAAGGTGATTACTATATTATAATTATGAAAGATGTCTAATATTTTTTTAAATAATTAGAAGCATCTAATAAAGCTGATTTAATGTGTTATTTAATTCTAGTTCTTTCAAACTTTGTTGTTTAGTAGTAATTACATAATCTACTTATTAAAGTAGTTTCCTTTATCAATTCTCTCATATTTTATGAATAATATGTAGATTTAACATCTTAAGAATATAATATCATTTAAGTTTTTTATTATTTATGAGTAAATACATTAGTGGCATAAAGATGTTGGAAGAAAATTTGGAGTTATTCAGTTTCAACTAAAAAGATGTCTTAACATACTTTTATTAACATTGTTTGAAGTTTGACAATTTAAAACAGGTCCATTTTTTAAAATACTTTTTATTCATAAAGTTCAAACATGAAATCGGTTAAGATAGGTAAATACAATTCTTCTCGAGCCAATAACTTGTAAACATCGATTTCATTTTAGCACACTAATAATTTAGGAAATTATTTATTTATTTTTGTTCGTATTCCCTATAGAAAGATAAAAACAGATTAGGAAAAGCAACTGATAAGCTTACCTATATTTAAATATATTTATCTTCACATTTATATCTTTCTCATTAAATCACATGCTTGTAAAACGTTTAAATTAAGTAGACATGACAGCATAGTTTAAAAAAGAGTAATCCAATTTTATCTCAAACTTCTAAATGGATAAACGAATACAAAGAACGATTTGAACTCTAACTTTCAATTGAAATATTTTATTGAGTGGTTTCCCTTCTATTTAGATAATGTGTCGTTCCTTGTTAATTCTTCTTATGTTTAAAATAGTCAAGTAAAAATCATGTAACTTTTAATTAAAATTTTCATATATATATAAATCTATATTAGTTCTTTAACGGGAATTTACTAAAGTCCAGCAGGGATACTGTAAAGAAACAAACAGAATAAAATTAGAATAAAAATGAAAAATTGGTTTAAGAGTAATTACCTTAACTTAATAGAGGTGTATTGTCTGATAAAATTTGAAATTTTTTTCAAAAATTTATGAGTTTGTTTGTAGTTTTTGTCAAAAATAAATAAATAAACGTGGAGTGATAATATTTTTTTTTGGTTAAGTATCACATATGACTGGGTATATGCAATAAAACATTTGATTGGAATTTATTTTCGAAAATAGAGATGAGAAATTAATCATCTCTTAGATACGAGTTATTTATATAAAAGGCTAACATTACTTATAATGTAAAACCTTAACACTTAATATTGTACTCTTATTTTTCTTTTATATACTAATCAATCTTCTGACATTTATGCTTAATATAAGACTCTGAAGTCATTATTAAATTAATAAATTGAATATTAATCGGAATGCGTGTAGTATAAGGAAGCATTGTAAGTTTCCTCAAGTGGCTAAGTGTCGGGGTTGAAAAACCAGTCTCCTAGAAAATGTTTGTTCATAAGGCTTGAATCAGGGTCAAATCCAACAATATTCCATGAACCTGTGATAAGTAGTGTCATGTCATTGGATGTAAATGTGCAACAAACGGACCTTTATCCCTTCTGTAACACAAAAGAAATAAAATAAGAGAACAAAAGTAATCATTCCACCCAACCTCAGTCCTAATGACAACCTTTTTTGCTCATAAACTGCGATTTTCCCTAAGTTGTTCATCAGAAGTAGATGAGGTAGCTAGAATTTATGCCAGTGAGCAATGTTACACATGCTGGTAGAACAGTGAAGTAGATTCCTTTCATGGTTTGAAATTGGTAACTGTTGTATATAATTCCCAAAGCATTGACAGCCTCATTGAACACTGAACAAATTTAGTCTTACCCTAGGAGCATAGGTGCTACACAAGTTGTACATCTAACAGCAATAGGGTCATTTAATAATTTATGAATATAGAGAGAAGGAGAAAAGAAAGCATGAGAAAGACATGTCAAAGTCCACTTTTGTTGTGAGATGTTTGGAACTGAAGAAAAAGGGAAATGGGGTCCAAATTTGAAACCCCATTGCAAGCGAATATATTGAAGGTGAAAGAGCACCACCCAGAGATTGTACCTTGTAGTGTCCACCTCTTACATACCCAACTCAACCACCCACTCTCCCATCAATCACACAACTTCATCCACTACCTCTTTGCTCCTCTACAGTACACTCATAACGCGTCCAAATTCTAACCCCTATATAGCATATACTCGTCCTTTCCTTCTTTTTCATCTCCATAATTCTACCTCTTATTTCTCCAAACAAAATTCCATCAACTCTGCAACTTTTCTAGATCAAAAACTCCTCTATTAATAACACTATATAATATATCCTTTTTCAATTTTCACTTTCATCAATTTTCTATATATTTATCAACTTTAAACTTGCCGTGTCAATTACTGAAAAGGGTGACTGAAACTTTAATTTTAGTAATGTTGTGGATCAAAAGTTAATGTCTTGACGGATATTTACAAGACTGGTGTTTGTATAAATAAATATCTGAAAATCATACTGAAAAGTCAAAGGCATTACTGAGGTTGGTTAAAAAGGCCAATTTTTTCTTAATCTTTTGTGAAGTGATTAAAAGATTGTTAAAGAGAATGGGAAAGACAGTAATTGGTAAGAGAAAAGCATGGTCTTTGGCATCATAAATTGTTACAGGTGATACGTGGAAGAAAGTTGTATGCTTTGAAGTTGACATATGGTATATGTATTTGTGCGTGTGCAAGAGAGAGAGAGAGAGAGAGAGAGAGAGAGAGAGAGAAAAAAGAAGGTTTAGCAGAATAGGTGGTAATGGCGGTGGTGATGAGTATGTATGGAGTGTGATGACTTGTAACCCTATCATGGCCCGTTCTTCGAAAGAAGAATAATAAATGCAAAGGGTCAGAGAGAAAACAGTACTTTTTTGGCAGAACAGAAAAGAGGGTCATGATGTGAGAGGTGAGAAAATGATTTTGTAATCGATTGCTTTATGATTGATGAGCATTCAAAAAGTATGCAGTTGACAGTGAGAGAGAAAAAGGTTACTGCTAAAAAGCCCTTTTGAAAAGTTTCTTTATTTTAACTTTTACTTTTATACTGACAAATCAAGAAAACTGTTCAGAGAAGAAAGAGAACAAGTATTAATTATGAGGTTATGATGACTATATCATCAACATTGCAGCGCATGCATAGATAGATAGATACATATAGCTTCTTCTTCCTCTTGACTGGATTAACATGTGCAGTACACTTTGTCCTCTGTTGATAAAAGGGAAAAGATAAATTGGTGCCACTCAACTTTCTCATTTGCTTTTCCCCTATGCAGACAACACCTACATATCAACCACTTTTCATCCAAACCACACTCTCAAAACCTAATTAATAATCTCATTCTTTACATATTTAATGCTCTTTTACCGACTTAATTAACTTTGAACTCTGTGCAGGTAGATCAATAAACATGCACATGTGATTTCTCAATTCACGTTAACAGATTTTCAAGCTCTTTTCGCCTACTTTGATTTTCAGATGTCAAAAGAGAATGTCTAAATCTTTTCCTTCACGAGAAATGGAACATAGAATGTTAGAACCAAATTTCTTCTCATAAATTATGAGCTACTGAATATACTTTTACTTATCATAACATCATTCCGACAAATTTTAGGCACTAATTAACAACGAAAAACCCTACACGCTCTAACAAAAAGTAACTAAACGGTTCATGATGATGACTACAGCTTCATTCTTTCAATTTTTGCATTTATAAGGGAGAAAAAAAAAGATTAGGGCATTAATTAATGAAGATTTAAATGAATGCATGGATGTGTGTAAAAGAGTGAGGTATCACATCATGGGTTCTTAAGGGCCCTGACAGTGTCTTTCACGAAAGTCGCTGACTCTGTTGTCTGCCCCGCATTTAAAGCGCGCTCTGTTTCCCTACTCTCCAACCCTTCCTTTCTCTTTCTCTTTCTCTTTCTCTTTCTCTTCTTTTCTCTTCTCTTCCTTCCCACCCAAACAACCATCTTTCAAATCGCGTTTCACATCTTCAAACCAACCTCTAATAATCTATCTAAACGTGATTTTCTTAAAACCGGACATGCTTTCTCATTACACACAACTTGTTTCTTTCAAAATGGA
The DNA here is from genome assembly GCF_016808095.1 of Vigna angularis. Lineage (NCBI taxonomy): Eukaryota > Viridiplantae > Streptophyta > Magnoliopsida > Fabales > Fabaceae > Vigna > Vigna angularis. Next base: position 26,956,422 of record NC_068976.1, read on the forward strand.
ATTCAACTTTAAAAAAAAACATACATACATTTAAAAGCTTGTTTCATATCTTAAATTTATAATATAAATTTAAATTTAACTCAATTTATACAGGTAATATAATTGTCTTAATATTATATTAAGAATTATTCAATTAAGCTTGTATGATAATAATTACTCTTATTTATATAATGCAAATTGATCTTATATCAAATTAAAAAAAATCTGAATAAGATTATAGCCAAGTATATACACATTATTTAATAATAAATAGATAAGAAGATTAAAAGTTGTGTAAAAATTTTAGTTAACCATGCAATAACGATCATAATTATTATTACCTCTTACTAAAAAAAAGTTATATGTTTCTTGACAACTTTACTTCCATTTAATTAATAATTATTAGAAATAGGTAAGAGATTCACGAAACTTGACTAATTCTTGTATAGTATCTAAACTAGAGGTCTTTTAATTTTTAGCTTTTTTTTCCTGTTCACAAACAAGTTAAAATTATCTTTACATAGTTTAAAAAGGTCGGGTACGTATCTTTATTAGGAGTCATTTTGTTCTTCAAATTATATTTTTTCTCATATGATATTTCTCATTAACTTGGATGTTAATTAGTAATTTGTACTTCACTTTGTTAGTAATTATTTTCATAATTCATTTTACTCCATATGTTGGAACTTTTGGTATCATAGATGGCTCCTTTGTTTTCATGATCTTAACCTAAACTCTGAAAATAATAATAAGAGTTGTTACATTTTCTGAAGCAAGTGTGAGTGATAATTATAATGTAGATAACACATGGGGTGGTGTATGTGATAGATGGGCCTAGAGGAAGCAATAATTAGAAGAATAGCAAAAGTACTTGAACCAAAGAGTTTAGTCGTGTATTAATTTTCTAATTATATTGCATTGCATGGTGTTCTTAATAAGTGAAATGAATTTTGGTGATGATAATGGTATGTAGTAATTAAGGACTAAATACCTGCATGCTTTGCTAGTGTCTTTACTATTGGGTTGTTGAAAAATTGAATGTGAATAATGATTAATCTCTACCACATGATGAGGTAAAACAAGGGACAATATTATTGAACAAAAGAGAATGGGATAAGAATAAATAACACAATTCATTTTGCCTCATCAAACATTTTTCTTTTAAAATATTAAATGGCCCTTCTTGCAACCCTAGCTACTATTATAGCAACCAACTAGCCTCAAAAGGAATCAACTTCTCTGCTACTTCCAACTTTCATAATTTAATCAATTTGCTTATCGCAAATTTACCATTTATATATGTTTACTTCCAACGTGTGCTGTGCATTTTCATCATTCAAAAACCCCTCTTACGCACGATTGGTTCACATTCTCATCATGGGTAATCTAGAACAAATCAGTTGTTGCAGTTTTGTATACACTGTACGGACTTTTAAAAAAATAAATTAAAGGAGCATGGTACAATTTTTTTATATAATTGAATGAGTTTATGAATAAAACAATTAAGATAACGACAGTGATACATTTTTTAACACTTCTTATGATGTAACTTTCTTAAAAACTATTAACTTTGGTTCACTTTGCTTTTCATTTATTTAAATACATGTTTAATACCGGTATTGGTGATTTTAGTAAATTTTAACTAATTATATATATATATATATATATATATATGGAGTTTCCTGACTTATTTACGTAACCTCTTCAAGTTTAATAAATTTTAGTTGACAAGAAAATTTCTATTTATTAAAAGGACATATTTTAAACTTGGAGATATTATAATAATTTTTATTTTTAATTTAAAATTAAAAATTAAAAAAAATAAAATATTATTTAAATATTATTAACCTTAAAACTTAAAGAATCTAAATTTTCTTCATATATTATAAATTTTAAGTTTTGAGGTTAAGAATATTTGAATAACTTTTTATTTTTTTTTACTTTTTTTGTTTTAAACTAAAAATAAAAATTATTGAAATATTCCTAAGTTTAAAGTATGTTTTCTTATTAATAAGAATTTTTTTTGTCAACCAAGAGGTGTCACTTGAAAGAAATTAATAATCGTTTGTAAAGTATTTTGTTATTTTTAAATAAAAATAATAATTTTTTTTATATGTGGTCATCATTGTTACGTAGTGGTATTTTCCAAACTAATGTCTTTCACATTTTCTTAATGATGGATAGTGCAAGTACAACAGTGACAGGGTAACTTATAGAACTTAATAAAAATCAACTAACTCTTCAGTGAGTGTATAAGTTTCTTTAAACTAGATTAACCATACAAAGAAAAACATACGCTTTTGCATCCTCCACCCCTGCAACTTCTTCATGCACCCCCTCAAATTCTCAAAATGATGATTTTGCCTTGTGTAAAATTGACTTCCGAAATACATATTTTGAAAGTTTTCCAAAATAAAGTTTTCGAAATTTTCAGAACATGATTTTTGGAATGAAATTTCCAAAAAGTGATTTCTGGAATGCATGAAAGGAATTTCAGAATTAGTTTTTCGGAATAAGATTTCCATATCGCATATGATGTTTTTCATAATGAATTTTGTGAAACATCTCATCATTGTATATGAAGGGTGTTGCTTCCTCCACCACCATCCTATACTTCCTTCACTTCCCCACATTATTTTAAATACAATTATATCCTTAAGTTAAAAAGATTTTTACTTTTATCCTATTTTAAATAATTTGAAACCTTAATTTTACTTTCCCAACACCCACCTACGGAACTCTCTTTCCCTTTCTCCATTTCCGTTTCACCTCTCCACCTCCCGCACTTCCATTCTTTTTTCTTCCTAGTTTTTTTTTGTTTAAAAGCTTCCATTGTCGTCGTGGTGTGGAGGAACATCGAGGAGCGTCCAGAGCATCAACCAGCATGAGGAAATATACATCAACGGAGGTGACATCCTTCAATGGATGTCCCCTAATAAAACAAACCCTAAAATAAAAAATGTAACTTTTAAACGGAGGTGACATCTTCAACGGATGTCACCTCCATTTAAAGGTTACGTTTTTTATTTTAGGGTTTTATTTTAAGGTTTATTCGAATACGAGGAAGCACGACACGCACTGCACCACGAGAGCGACACTGCACCACGAGAGGGAGACTGCTTGATAATTCTTTCCACCACCGCCAACCTTTGCAACTTGTAGTATCTCACAACGATGAAAGAAAGAGAGGAAGAAATATAATGTTAAAATGAAAGAAAAGTATTTTACTCATGTACGGGACTAGAAGGTTATTAGTGACATAGGTTGTGAATGGGTAAAATTAAAAAATAATAACCCTAAAAATAAAATTTGACTGAGGGATAAAATAATAAAGGGGAGGTCGAGCGAGAAAGATGTGGTAATGGAAGGAGCAACACCCTTATATGAAATGTGTTCGGAAAACAACTTCCTAAAACACATTAAATACATTCCAGAAAAAAAAAAGTTTTTGGAATGCTTTTTTTTTCAGCATTTTCTCTCTTCTCCGTTCCCTACAACGTTCTCCCTCCATTCTTCTTCCTCTGTAACAGTGGTGATTATAGAAGTGGTGACAACAACAACGGTGGTGTGATGGTACTCATGGTGGCGAAGGATGTTTGAGTCTTTTTCCTTATTTTGGGTTGTGGGGTGTGTAGAAAGCAATATCTAAAACTATAACAATGGCCAGTTCATAAGTTTGGTTTAAGGCTATTACTTCCTGAGGGGTGCAAGAAGTGAATGCCATGGTTTAATCTACATGGATAAGATGCCCACAAAAATTATATTACTTAAGGCCCATACCTAAATCCTTTTTTAAAATAAAAAAATCTTTAAAATGAGAATGAAATATTTACTTAAAAAATATTTACGCACATGAAAAAAAGGTTGTTAACTGCTCTTGGTTATTCACAACATAAAAAATTATATAAGAACTTGACGTAAATTGAATAATATATTTTACATTCAAGAAATCATGGTGAGAGTGAGTTTATCTAAGGTCAAATTAAGCTAGGTTCAAGTGTGGGAAGATCACGTTTAGCTAGATATAGTTTATGTTAGGTCGAGCAAAGATTGGACTCAAATTAAGTCAAGTCTAATTAAATTAAGTGCAGATTAAGACAAATTAGTTTATGAATGTATATTTATATTCTTATTTAATGTTTAATTTTATATTTTTAATTGATCTTTTATATTTAAAAAAATTAATCTAATTATGGTTTCTAATAATTAGGTTTATCGAGTTTATGAGATAAAAGTGTCTTAAAAAGTATTTTTTTAGTTAGATAAAATATTTTATTAGACATTTTTATGTTTATTGATGCAACTATAGTTAAATTAAGTTCATTCTTGAAAATACATGGATTAAAATTACAAAACACCTTCAAATAAGGTCAAAATCAGCCAGTTTTGAAAAATTACGTTATACACCCCGTAATTTACTTATACATTCCATCTTGTTCATATGGGTTACTCAAAAACCTAATCCACAGTCCTTCCTTTATCTATTTTCACCCCTCCTACCACTCACAAAAATTAGCCCTATTCAGATACTGCCACGTGTCATGATACATCATCTTTAAATTTTCCAACCAGGAAGAGACAGGTGACATCTGTTGAATATAGTAAAAAGTTACATATGGGATTAATTTCCCTAAATATACACATATCATCTATTTATAATAGAAAAAATAAAAATTAGACAATACAAAATTAGAAATAATAATAAACTAACTAAAGATAAAAGATAAATATAAAACAAATATAATATATCTAAGCATATATCTATTATTAAGAAATTTGCCCAATTAGAGAGTGTCATGTATCCATCATCCTAGCATTCAAAATCTAACCATCCAGAATGTGACATGTTTTTATCTTTTCCAAATCAGAAGCACCACCAGGAAAAGACACCAAAGACAAACCACACCAAAAAACGTAGGAGCAATCCTCTCTGCACCTCACCCAATTCTCCCTGCACCTCTCATTTTACACATTTGCCTTTCATTTATTAAAATCAAATAAAAATTAATGATGAGTTAATTATTTCGTAACTACCAGCAACCCTAAATCTCATTTTGTTGCCCTACATGCACCTCCTTCCCTCTTCTTATTTTTTGACTTTAAAATAAAATAACAAACAAATCAAAAAATGAAAAGATATTCCAAAAACATATTCAATATTATTTAATCATAAAATATCATAAAAATAAAATTTTAAAAATATATAAATATAAATATTAACAAAAAACCTATATAAAATATTAACCAAAATAAATTAAATATACTAACATAATATTTCATACATATATTTTTTAAACAAATTTAATATTATAAATAAATATCAAAAATACTAAATAATAAATAATATAAAGAAATACAATTTATATATCTTAAACAAATTTAATTAAATATAATAAAAGAAAATAAAGTAATAAAAGAAACCCTAAAAAAGCAAGTGGCGTAGCTTCAAGTGCGGCCACCGTAAATCGCAGGTCAAAGTGCGGCTAGCCTCATCCACAGTTCCAAATGTAGCTGCACCCAAAAGTGTCGAACGCCAACCGCAAGTCAACCTACGGCGACCTGTCAACCGCAGCTCCAAGTGCGGTTCTCATCCCTCCCAACCGCTCTTCCATGTGCGGCGGCCGTAGTTCCATGTGCGGCGACGCCTGATCCGCAATTCCAAGTGCGGTTAAGGCCCCTAGAGATCACAGAGAGATAAAAATGAAACAAACAGATTTTATCACACTCAATTCATGACCTTAAGGAAATCTACCCTTGAAGTTAACTCTCTGAGAAGAAGAAAATCTACACTGTTGCATCAGAAGAACTTAAAAACAAATGAAGTTGATGATGAGGGAGGAGGAGAGGAGTGCGGGAGGAAAAAACATGTGAGTTTGAAATGAAATGCGACAAGAAGAGGCAAGGAGGAGGAAGGGGTGTAGGGTTTACAAAATAATCTGAAATGCGGTAAGGTTGAACTCAGTTAGGAAGGGGTGTACGGGCTGCGGGGAGCTGCCAGGTGACAAATTTTCATTAGACAATTAATAGGTCAAATATCCATAGTTGGTCAAAGTCTATTCAAACAAGAGACCTTAAAATGTTAATATTGATATATTTGAGTTTATTTACAAATTTGGACTACATCAATGTAAGGACTTAATTTCTCAAATTAGTGTAAAAAATAGTTGTTGATTATTTATCATATATTTTTAAATTATTTATTTATTTAATTATATAAGTAAATATCAACAAATAATATTTCTTAAATATTTTTAAAATATACATGACTCCAAATCCTTTAGAATATTTATATCACCATAAAAATTAATTATATTTATGATTATTTAAAAGATATTTAAAGAATATTACATTATCAAAAAGGAGATTTCATCAACAAAAAAGCTAGAGAACCCAAACCTAATCAAATTCTATATAAGGAGACCTAGGAAAACTGTAACGTCCCGGCTTTCCAGTGTGCTTTGTCCTCACTCGCACACTTTCTAGGAAAACTTCCCAGAAGGTCACCCATCCCAGAATTACTCCAAGCTAAGTTTGCTTAACTATGGAGTTCTTATGAGTTAGGCTACCGAAAAGCAAATGCATTTGGTGATATGAGTAGCCAAATCAATCCATTTAAGCTATCGTTCAACCGTATAGTCCCATACCTATACAGTCTCCAGATCCCTATCATTCCGGTGTATGTTCGATTCGTCCATGTACCCCTTCCACCCGAAGCTGCCAGGAGCTGCTCCTTGTCTGTGCCCCCTGCACCATGCCTCTTGCACCGGCGTCACTCCCCGCCCTCGTCAGTGCCCGGATGTCACAAAAACTATATCATGGGAGTTTAGGAAATCTTTGGGAGATCTAATCATGTTTTACCTCTTTTTATCTTATTTCTACGTTTCATGGAGGACTAAAGATTATAGGGTTGATTTTGATGTTAGATTAAAATAATGTATTTGTTCTTTTGATTATTGTTTTGGTTTTCATTTATCAAAGTCTTTTACCTCTAAATCAAGTAAAAAATAAATATTTTTACATCTATTTACTGAGGTCTTTTAATATATATATATATATATATATATATATATATATATATATATATATATATATATATATATATATATATATATATATATATATATATATTTATGAGTTTGCTAACTTGTGTACGTTTGTTTTTTAGTTGGTACATTTTAGCAATGTGTATCAGGTTTTAGTAGACAAAAATATCCTCATATATTATGGATTCTAAGTTTTAAGGTCAAGGGTATTTGAATAATTTTTATTCTCAAAACTAAAAAAAAAAAAAAGAAACCCCCAAACCCTTACTCACCTCCCTCATTCCTCTCAACCCTTTCTCTTTCATCTCTCTCACTCCAACATTTTCTCTGTCATCCTATATGGTAGTTCCAACCGATAAAAATCAGAAACACTGATTGTTAAATAATTTCTTACATAAAATGATTTTATAATGAGTTTTCATTTTATAATTTTTGTCTTATCTAATTTTCACAAGCATAATGACATATGAAATAATTGGTAATTGGTCGAGGAAAAAATAAAAAATATTCGCTGTTAAAGAATTTCTTACAATAAATGATTTTATAATGAGTTTTCATTTTATAATTTTTGTCTTATCTAATTTTCACAAACATAATGACATTCGAAGGAATTGGTAATTTGGCTGGAGGGTTTTTTTTAGATATGATGATTCAACATCTACAGATGATGAAATTAGAGAGGTTAGTGAAGATGATGAAATTGAGGAGATCTTGAATGAACCTTTGCCTGAAGGTGAATATGCCAATGACTAAACTATTTACAAAGGCAAATTGTTTAACGGTGAGTGTTTCGGATTATTTCACTTGGGACTACAGTAGGGATGATAAAGAAAATGTTAGAGTGAGAGATGAAAGCAAAAGGGTTGAGAGAAATGAGGGAGGTGAGTAAGGGCTTGGGGGGTTTCTTTTTCTTGTTTTAGTTTTGAGAATAAAATTATTCAAATACCCTTGATCTTAAAACTTAGAATCCATAATATATGAGGGTTTTTTGTCTACTAAAACCCGATACACATTGTTAAAATGTACCAACTGAAAAATAAGCGTACGCAAGTTAGCAAACCCCATATATATATATATATATATATATATATATATATATATGTGTGTGTGTGTGTGTGTGTGTGTGTGTGTGTGTGTGTGTGTGTGTGTGTGTGTGTTAAAATATGTAAAATATTTTATTAACGGATATTAGGCAATCAAATATTGTGCTAGTTATAATTTAGATATTATTATAATTTGTGCAGGGATTATTTAATTTAGATATATATATATATATATATATATATATATATATGTCATTTCTTTAATAGATGAAGGATTATAGGATCCTTGTGTTATATATATGGTACTCTACACTTTGAAATAATACATAAGAATTATTCTTTAAACCTTTTAATATGGTATCAAAGTCTATCCTAGCGATATTTGTTGTTTGTTGAGCATATTGTTTCACCCGCTATTGGGTTGCTATCGGACCACTCATTAATGTCTAGCTTTACGCTCGAGATGTATATACCTTGGCGTGCAAAGTAGAGCTGTCAAAACGGGTAACCTGGCTCGACCCAGCCCGACCCACCACGGGTTGGTCACTTAGTGAGTCAACCCAACTCGGCTCATTTATTAGCAAGCTGAAAAACTTCGAACCCGGCTCGACCCACCACGGGTTGGTGGGTTAAACGGGCTAGCTCACTGGCCCATTTAATTATAAGTTTTTTTATAAATAAAAAATTATAATTTTTTTTAATTCAAATCTAAATAAACGTCACACTAAAATGATGTTAAACTCCAAAGATAATTCAAAATAAAAAATGATATCATTCAATCCAAGCGTAATCGAAAAACATGTACAAAAGACGAACAAATAAGTTTTTAATATTTATAATTTTTGTATCACTTGTCCATTTATAATATTAGAGTCTTGAATAGATAAATCTATAATATTTTTCTCTTTGGAACATGTTCTTTATCACCATCTACAATATAATAAAAAAAGTGTTAATTAATAATATTGAAACACAAAATAATAAGTTTCACCACAGGTTCAACCCGGTGAGCCGGGTTGAAAGTGAGCCGGGTTGAAAACTAGCCCGCATAAAAAAATTTCATTTTTTTCAAACCCAACCCGACTTAAACCCGTGGTGAGCCGGGTTGACTCGTGAGTTACAACCCATTTTGGCAGCACTAGTGAGGAGGGTGTGTTGGAAGTTCCACATCAATTAGAAATAAGGTCAATTTATACTATATAAGTGGGTGCAGACCTCACCTTACAAGTCGGTTTTGCGGGGTTGAGTTGGGCCTAAAGTCCACTTCTTAAAATGGTATTAGAGTAAGGTTTGAACAAATAAATCACTAATGTTTCCTCTAATTATTCTAAAACTATTATTATTAATGCTAATGGGTCCCATTGAAGGTATATGTATTGTATCGCTCTCACCCTCCTTATCGACTCCTAGTTTTATTTGTTCCTACATTAAACTGTAATCTTATCTCCGTCAGCAAGTTAACCAAATCACATTCTTGTATTGCCTTGTATTATCTTAAAACTGTCTCACAACAAACCCATATAAGAGGTTGGCTTGTCTTGCGAATGATCATATACAAGATAAAAACAGAAGGAAATTTGAATATGGCATAGACGGTTGGGACATCCCTCTTTTGGTTATTTAAAAAAAAATGTTTCCATCACTATTTCATAAATGCAATATTTCTGATTTTTTTTGTGAAAGTTTTGTTATGTCAAAAAAGCATCGTGTTGTGTTTCCTTTAAGCAATAACAAAACTGATTTTCCTTTTTCATTAATTCACATAGATGTTTGGGGCCCTACTCCACAATCTGCACATAATGGAAAAAAAATGGTTTATCAGTTTTGTTGATGATTGTACTCGGGTAACCTGTATATTTGCTTAAACATAAAAGTGATGTGTGTGATATGGTTTGTTCCTTCTATCATTTGATCGTTACACAATTTAACACATCTATTAATGTTATTCGATCAGACAATGAAGGGAAATATTTTAAGACTGAATTAATAGAGTTTATGAACTCTAAAGGCATCTTGCATCAAACTACATGTCCTTATTCACCACAACAAAATGGAGTGGCTGAGAGGAAAAATAGACATATATTAGAGGTGACAAGATCACTTTTGATAGATGGTAATGTATCATCTCATTTATGGGGTGAGGCTGTGAGCTCTGTCGTTTATTTAATTAATCGAACCCCTTCTAGTGTGCTTAACCTTTGAAGGCATTTCGATGTGTTGTCTGATAATTGTATCCTTCCTCCCATAGTTTATTTACCACCTCATATTTTTGGATGTGTTATACATGTTCACTTACACCCACATCAACGTACAAAGCTTGAAGAACGAGAGATCAAATGTGTTTTTATTGGGTATGGATCAACTCAAGAAGGTTATCATGCTTATCATCCATCATCAAAGAAATTTTATATTTCTTTGGATGTGATATTTAATGAGCATGAAATTTTTTATGTTGATTCTCCACTTCAAGGAGGCAATGAAAGTGAAGTGCATAATCATGGTGTTAGTATGTTTGATATCTCAGATATAAAATTATATTATGAAGATAAATTATCGTGTGTGGATCATTCTACAGGAAGTGAGCCAATCCTAAACGTGGACACTTATTTTCTAGGTAATACAGTGTCTTCTTATCATAACCAATTGGCTCAATCTTCTCCACAGGTTCAACTTGACTCTTCAGAGGTACCTTTTGATCCTATCTTTGATATTACTGATTTAGATGAAATTGATCATGGAATTTGTATGTGTGAGACCACCAGCACACCAAACACTAAGTCTACTACTGTCCAATATATTCTTCCACCTCGTTCTAACCGTGGTCAACCTCCAACTAAATATGAACCAGACCTCCAAGCCAAAGTTAAATATCCCATTAGTAAATATGTGTCATCTCATAAGTTATCTCAGTCATATGTATCATTTGTATCTCAAGTATATTCAATTTCTATTCCTAATAATATACAGGAAGCTTTGGCATATCCTAGATGGACCAAAGCAATGGTTGAAGAGATGGCGGCTTTAGAAAAAAACAACACTTGGGATCTTGTTTCCTTACAAAGAGCAAAGAAAATTGTTTGTTGCAAATGGGTCTTTACAATGAAGAATAAAGCTGATGGAAGTATTGAGAGGTATAAAGCACGACTTGTGGCTAAAGGTTACACCCAGTCTTATGGTGTAGATTACAAAGAGACATTTGCACTGATAGCCAAGCTCAATACTATGAGAATACTTCTGTCGCTAGCTGCAAACCAAGATTGGCCTCTTCTACAATTTGATATGAAAAATGCTTTCCTACATGGAGAAATTTCAAAAGAAATTTATATGGATTCTCCACCAGGCAGGACAGATTCAATTGGAATGAATGTTTGCAAATTAAAGAAGGCTCTATATGGATTAAAACAATCCCCAAGAGCATGGTTTGGAAGGTTTACCAAGTCTATGAAGGCTTTTGGCTATAGAGCAAGTAACTCTTATCACACCTTATTTTTTAAGAGAGGAAAATGAAAAATTACAGCTTTGATTATATATGTAAATGACATGATTGTTACAGGAAATGACTAATATGATATTTCTAGCTTACAATAATACCTTGCATCTGAATTTGAGATGAAACAACTTGGAAACCTCAAACAACTTTTGGGTATTGAAGTAGCTAGATCAAAACATGGTATTTTTCTATGTCAAAGAAAATATACTATTGACTTACTAACGGAAACTAGGCTACTTGGGAGTAAATCAGCTAATACACCAATTGAACAAAATCATAAACTCTTTCAATGCTCAAAATCAACAAGCATAGACAGAGGAAAATACCAAAGGCTGGTAGGAAAATTAATTTATTTGTGCCATACACGTCCAGATATCCCCTATGCAGTGAATGTTGTTAGTCAATTTATGCATGACCCACGAAAACTTCATATGGATGTTGATGAGAGGATTTTGAGATATTTGAAGTTCGCTCCTGGAAAAGGAATTTTGTTCTCAAATCATGGAAACTTAAAGGTAGAAGGGTACACTGATGCAGATTGGGCAGGTTCAAAACATAATAGAAGATCTACCTCTGGATACTTTACTTTTGTAGAGAGAATCCTTTAATTTAGAGATGTAAAAGACAACCTATAGTAGCAAGATCTAGTGCTAAAGTAGAATTCAGAGGCATGACACTAGGTGTATATGAACTTTTGTGGATTAAAAATGTGTTATTAGATTTGGGCTTTAAACCAAATGAATTGTACTGTGACAATACTTCGGCTAGCAATTACTCACAATCCTGTGCAACATGATAGAACAAAGCATATGAAGATTGATAGACATTTCATCAAAGAGAAGCTTGAAGCTAGAATAATTTCATTTTCTTTTGTAAGATCATAATTGTAGTTGGTTGATGTTCTCACCAAAAGAGTGTCACGAAGATTGTTTAATGAGTCTCTATTCAAGTTGGGAATGTATAATATTCATATAAGATATGTCAAATATTCTATTAAGAGATATTAGGCAATTAAATAATGTGTTAGTTATAATTTAGATATTATTATAATTTGTGCAGATTTGTGCACTTGTCATTCCTTTTATAGATGAAGGATTATAGGATCCTTGTCTGTGTATATATATGGTATTTACTCTTTGAAATAATACATCAGAATTATTCTTTATACATTTTAATAATATATATATATATATATATATATATATATATATATATGTGTGTGTGTGTGTGTATGTGTGTGTGTGACCGTGTGAGTCTAATCGTTTTTAATTTTACTTAAAAATCTATTTTGATTAAAGTTAGAAGTCTTTTTGTGATTGAATAAGTTTTTGTTGATAATTGAGAATGTACTTTGATTAAAAGTAAAAATAACAAGAGTTAATAAAAAATGTAGTTTGGTTAGTTAGCTTTTTACTTAGAAAGAAACAAAAATATATATGTTGTTAAGCATACTAGAGGTTAATTGATAATGTACACTTTGGTTAAATTTATGAGATATAATCTAAAAGGTTTTTACATTTAATTAAAATAAAAAATAATAATCAGTTGAATAATGATCTATAAATAATCGATGATGAATCTATTTTGAAAAAAAAAATAATGAAATCAACTATTTTCATTATTATTGATTTTATATCTCTTTTATCTTTTTCCAATTTGTTTTCTTTTCTTGATTTCTTATTTTATTATTTAATCTTTTATTTATTTTACATGTCTTTATTTTCTTATACTATTTTTATTTTATTTGACTAATCTTTTTGTATATTTTTTATAAGATTAATTTGTTTGAAATCAATTTTGTATTTATTAGAAGACGACTTAGAATTGACTTTATATTTTTTGCTACTATCTTAGCAATATTGATGTTTTTATAGTTTAGTAATATTAATTTGATCACATCAACAATAGATCTAAATTAGATTGAATTAAGTTGAGACTATGTTGAATTGAGTTGAATAGACTCAAATCAGGTCAAATTGAGTTTATATAAGGTCAAAATTAAGTTAAATTGATTGAATTAAAATAGTAAAATTGAGTTCAGACAATAGTTATGTTCATTGAATTGGGTTCATACCTTATTATTAAATTTGAAATAATAAAGATTAATTATGAATTATTTTACAATTAACCTTAAATATTTATGTATTATTTTGTAACTTCAAAACTTTTAAAAGACTTGTGTTGAAAGGTATTAAATATTAAATGAAATATTAATTTTGTTGCAAAGAACCAACTTTTCCATTTGGTTTGAAATTTAGGAATTAGAACTTTTTCAGTTCACTTATTTTAATAAAAAAATATCTTGCCTTAAATGTTGATTGGAGATATTCCAACAACCAAAACCAAATTTGAAAATTCATTTTAAATTGTGTTAAAAATTATAATATCAATTCGAGTGTAAACCAAGTTTAAGTTCTAGTCAATAAAAAAAAATATTAGTTCATGCTCTCTTTCTTAGTTCATGCTCTCTTTCAGTCGAGTCCTTTGGAAAAAACTTTTCAATGAACAACATAAATTTGCGTGTAATAGGATGGACCGTATCTCTTTCAAGATCAGAAGAATGGATAGTCTTATCCAAACTTATCTCAAATTAATAAGTTTATTAAAGGTTTAATAGCCAATTTAGTCCTCACTTTGGTTGAAAAATCTCAATTTAGTCCCTCGTTATAAAAGTGTTTTGAATTAGTCCTAACTTTTAAAATAGTGGGTCAGATCGGTCCTTTCTGTTAAATATAAGTTAACAAAATTAATGGATGATGATGTGACACAACTTAAAGCTAACGAGGGACCAATCTAACACATCAGCTTTAAGCTGTGTCACATCATCATCCATTAATTTCGTTAACTTATATTTAACGAAAGGGACCAATCTGACCCACTATTTTAAAAGTTAGAACTAATGTAAAACACTTTTATAACGAGGGACTAAATTGAGATTTTTCAACCAAAGTGGGGACTAAATTGGTTATTAAACCTTTATTAAAACAAGTGCAAAACTTTATTGAAGCAGGCTTCAGAGTTTATCAGTCATGTCATTAGGGAGTTGCTCCCTTCACCCCCACGCATCTCTTCCTCCACCTCCCCTTTACTTTTTTGCCCCTTCCTCTACCTTTCCTTTACTATTTTGCCCCTCAGTAACATTTTATTTTAAAAATTATTGTTTTTTAATTTTATTCATTTATAACATATTTCAGTGATAACCTACGTAGTTTCTTGTATGAGTAAAATATTTTTCTGCAAAGCTTGGTGATCGTGAAAAGAATTATCAAGCAATCTTCCTCTTGTTCTCGGTACAGTACGTGGTGCAGTGCGTTTATGGTGTAGTGTTCTTATTGTGGTTCCTCTCCAGGTACGTAGTCATAATCCTTCCTATAATCCCAAACCCTAAACGTTTCCCATACTTCCAATAATCTTTTTAATATCCAAGCCTGTAATCTTTGCATCAGGAGTAAAATAAAACCGAAACGTAAAAGGGAAACTGTTTCTGGACGGATGACATCCTTCAACGGATGTCAACATCCGTTGAAGGCGAAACGGATGTCGACATCCGTTTTGCCTTCAACGGATGTTGACATCCGTTGAAGGATGTCATCCGTCCAGAAACAGTTTCCTTTTAAGTTTCGTTTTTATTTTATTTGTTTATTTTATTTACAGTAAGTTATATTTAAATTTATAATTTTAAATGTTATATATGGTTAGTTTTTAAACGTAATAATTTTGTTAAAATATGAATTTGTTATAGATGATTTTTGTATCTTTAATTCTTTAATAATTTGATAATTATATAAAAAAATTATTTATTACTCTATTTATATCAAATATATAATTTAATTATATTAATATTTTTATATTTGTTTGATTAATTATTAATTATGTTAATAAGGGTCATTATAATTTTGTAGGTGATTATTATTAAAAATGAATGAATATCTTCATATGGATTCTCAGATTGGTTGTAGTTTGAAATCTGATTTGTCTTCATCAATTAGCAAAGTTGTAGAGAGAGATTTAACAAATAGATTTACAACAAATGAAATATTTCATTCACGGGAGCATTTAATTCAATGGGTAAGAGGGATGGCTTTTGATTTAGGATTTGTTGTGGTAATAATAAGATCTGACATAGCTACTGGTGTACGGGGAAGAAAAACGTATGTCATACTTGGATGTGAAAGAGGGGGAAAATATAGGAAATACAAAGCTGATGCAGTGGCTAGTGTATACGACACTCGTAAATGTGAATGTCCGTTTAGATTAAAGGGTAAACCATGTTCAAATGGGGCCGGATGGGTGTTGAAGGTGATGTGTGGACATCACAACCATGAGTTGGCTGAAACTTTAGTGGGTCACCCTTATGCTGGCAGGTTAAATACGAGTGAGAAGTCATTACTGGTTGATATGACAAAGAGTAAAGTTACACCTGCAAATATTTTATTAACACTCAAACAAAATAATGATCGAAATGTCACAACGATTAAACAAATCTACAACGCAAGGCATGCGTATAAACGATCATTAAGAGGGTCCAGAACTGAACTACAACAACTTATGATGTTGTTGGATCGGGATAAGTACATTCACTGGAGTAGGTGTGCTGATGATTCAAAGGTTGTTACTGACTTGTTTTGGACACATCCTGATGCGGTGAAATTGTTAAACTCATTTAATGTTGTATTTATGATGGATTCCACATATAAAACAAATAGATATAGACTTCCGTTGCTTGAGATTGTGGGTATGACGTCTACAGGGTTAACCTTCTCAGCAGCATTTGCTTTCTTGTCTACTGAAAGGCAGAGTAATTTCACATGGGCTTTGGAAAAGTTGAAAGGTTTATTTTTAACATCTGAGGGTGGTCCTAAAGTTATTGTGACTGACCGAGACTTGGCTTTGATGAATGTCATATCAAGTGTATTCCCTGAGTCATATCAGATGTTATGTCGGTTCCACATCCTTAAAAATGTTAAAGCTAAATGCAAAATGTTAGTTCATTCTACTGAGGTTTGGGAAGTGTTGATGGATGCATGGGAAAATGTGATGGATTGTGCTGATGAAAGCTTGTTTGCTGAGTATGTGAATGGTTTTGAATACGCAAGCAGATCATGGCCTTTGTTCTTTGAATATGTTAATCAGAATTGGATTATTCCGTACAGCACATACTTTGTAAAGTTCTGGACGAACAAAGTAATGCATTTAGGGAACACAACCACAAATAGGTATTTTGTAATGTTATTTTATTTATTTGTTTTGTAGATAAATATTTATTTGTACTTGTTGAAGTTTTTTTTTTGTTTCAGGGCTGAATCTGCTCATTGGAGCCTGAAGAAAGTTCTGGGCAATAGTATGGGTGATTTGTGTTCTTGTTGGGATAGTATTCATAACGTCATTATCTTACAACACAACAAGATTAAGGCGTCATTTGAAAGTAGTTTGTTGCTCAGGAGTGACTATTTTAAAGGCTACATATATAGAGAACTTATTGGGCGTGTGTCTCGATATGCATTGGATCTCATTGCTAAGGAATTGAAAATAGTGCAGCAGATAGGATTGGACTCCTCAAAGTGTGGATGCGTATTGAGACGTACATTTGGTGTCCCATGTGCATGTGAATTAGCACGATATGATCCTAGGATGATCCCTATAGGTGAATTTCATATCATGTGGCGAAGATTGCATTTCTCAAATGTTGAATTAAATGAAACTAAGCCTCAGTTATCCATTAAAGATGAGTTGAAACAAGTAGAAGAACGATTCAATGAGGTTGACATTGGCGGTAAAGTCACCATCAAGCAGAAGTTACTTGAAATTGTTTGTCCTACATTGACATCAATGGTCCCTCCATTACATAAAGTCAAGACAAAGGGTGCACAAAAAAGTAAAGTTAAACGAAGTGAAAGGTCTACTACGCGGGATCCATCATATTTTGAGTATGTGGACGCCTTTCATTCAACCATAGAATCTTCATCTGTGAGAAGTAAATTACAATCAAAGCCAAAAGCAATGAAGAAAAGGAGAGTTCCAATGATAGACCAGTTTCATTCTACTACTCACCCCTTTATTGTGGACGTTGTTGATGTTGTGGCTGATGGTCACTGTGGGTATAGATGCATTGCTGCGTTGTTGGGACTCGGAGAAGATTCATGGCCCGTTGTGAGGAATGAGTTGTACAAAGACCTGAGTGGATGGCGTGATGAATATGCAAGCCTAGTAGGAGGCTATGATAGACTAGAAGAACTGAGGTCCTCTTTGTTGGTGCAGTCACTGTCTGCGGTAAGTGTTTCCCGTTTTATGTAGTTTCTTTATTGCACAAAGGGTTTTTTCTAACAACTTTTATTCATAACAGGCTAACACGAGCAAGTGGATGACATTACCAGACATTGGTTATGCAATTGCTAACCGATATAACGTTATCTTAGTGTGTTTGTCATACTCTCAAAATTATACTATCTTTCCACTACGTTCCACACCACCTTCTGATATCACTCAACATCGCTTAATTTGTATAGGACATGTTCATGGATGTCATTTTGTGCAGGTAAGTGCATTTTGTTATGAATTTATTTTAAAATTACTTATCACTCAATTATATTTTGTTATTTGTATAATGTAGGTTAAGCTACAAGAAGGTTGTCCGTTGCCCACGGTGAATATCATGTCCTCAACCCACTGTTATCCTGAGGCACGAGCGTGGTCATCTATTTATACTAGTAGGATGCACGCATTTGAACAGTTGATGGACATAACAACATCTTATGTTGACTTAGGTGATTCATGATATTTATATTATGTATGAAGATATGTAGAAATACACTATTATATTTTGTTATTTAAGTACTTATTGTCAGTATTCATGATAATTATATTTTTATTATTCGTGATATTTATGTAGTATTTATTTATATATGATCATATTTATATTACTTGTTGTTAATTAAGTTCTTTTTTTTTTCCACTTAAACATATAAATATTTGATCATCTACATAACCAATATAAAAGAACATGTAACTCAAAATGAAAACATTGAAATTATAAGAAATTATAAATGTCTATTACAAATACAAAGATAATTTAAAGTCCTGTAATACATAATCAGATAAAGGAAATATAAAGTCCTATCAATTAGACGTCGACCGTCTACCACGCACATGCCTCTGCTCTCTCCTAGGCGTGGAATATTCGTCGATGCCTTCATTAGCAATCTGAAGCAGGTCCACTGACACCTGATGTGCAACAGTACCCTCGGTGACATGACGACATGATATCAAGGACTGTAACATTCTCGCCATTCGCCTAAATCTAGGCTGCATTATAATTATATCAAACAATTAAATAAACAAGGTGATCAAAATTTAATAATATAAGCAATGAAAAATAATACACCAGGGCGCCAGATGGTGAAGGTGGAGACGATCTACGATGGGGTCGTGCCTCCCGTGGAACATCGGGGCGTTGTCTAGGTGCAAGAGCCGGTCGCGCGTCATCTGCAGTAACAATAATATAAGGATGCGAAACCCTTCTGAACCACTGAATGTACCCATCAACACAGTCAGAAGGAGATGCTGCATGTCTGACATTACTCACAACGTGAGCTCTGAAGTGCAACCACATATGATCAATGGCCACTACATCTGCATCTGGAACCGTAGTCGGTGATCGTGGAATGTCTTGCTGAAACCCAAATTGCCTCAGCACACGCTCAGGCAAATGACGCCAAAGGGTGTCACCAATCCGAATCCATCCAGAATACATACAGATGCCGAAGAATGGCCGAATGCCTCGATGCCCCTCATATGGATGCCATACAACTCCACTGTATGTCAGCGCATCCAACTGTGACCGAATCTCTGTGAGAGTGGAACTCTGTCTAGGGCTCTGCCACCTCATGGCACGTGGTGTGGTATCATCGTAAGAAGTCACCAACCGCCTCCTCCCCAAGCCAGGGAAATGTTCGTATATCCAACTCTAAAAAAATAATCATTCAATTAAATTACATCCATGTTCGAACATGGAAATAAATACATGAAATAAATGTCAAAGTTATAACTGCACCTGAAATAGAGTCAAATATCCAGCCATCTGCTTCGTGGACGCGAGACTCGCATCCCCGAGCTGCTCGTACAAATAGGCGAGTGCAGCAACACCCCAGGCATATCTGCCACACGCGTGTACGTCTCTAAATAACAATAAGTAAGACACGCGTATAGAACTGGCACTCTTATTTGCAAAAATCGTACATCCTACTAGATGCAACAAATATGCTCTAGCAGCATAGTCCCAATGCTGCGACTCACACCTCTGAACATATATCTCTCTAAGCCAGCTGAGTCTGACTTTCGGACCACGTGCGTCCTCCATCTCAGCACCTGCTGTGCCACCATCAACGCCGAGCAGTTGCACAAGGGCTGTACGAGCCTCCTCAAACTCCAACTCCTCCAAATCACACATTTGTCCCATCACGGGCAGGTGAAGTAATGTCGAGACGTCATCAAGAGTAATCGACATCTCCCCTATAGGGAGATGGAAACTACTGGTCTCAAAATGCCACCTCTCTATGAATCCGAGGAGTAACCCCTTATCAACGTAATCATAACAAATCCCTGTAAGAGGCATCAAACTGGAATTCAACACAATGTCTTGAATTCCCTCGTGGCATGGTCCTAACTTATTTACTTTTTTTCCGTGGGAGATCAACTTCAGTGTGTCCCCTCGATCCTACACATCAATATTTAATAAATTTTCTATTAAAAAAATAATAAAATAAATTTTATTTTTGCACTCACCCGGCCTTGGGAAATAGCATAAGCTACATGCTGAACATAGTGCGTCAGCAATGAATGATCGTGTGGACCTCCAGGAAATCCAGCGACATCCTCTTGTATGTCATGAACATCTGCATGCTCCTCTCCATGAGTCTCATACGCCTCATATGTTTGTTCCTCAACGGCTCGCTCCTCAGCTATGGGGTCATGCTGGATAGGAGCTGCCCGACTTCTACGAGCAGAAACGGTAGGTCTTCTCCGAGCTTCGCCCTGCGACGAACTCTCTCCTCGAGAACTCTCTCCTCGAGAACTCTCACCTCGAGAATTAAAAGATGCACCACGTGTTCTTGCCATTTCTAACAATAATTTGTTTATTTAATTTCAAAAATTAAAATAAATTATTGTTTCAAATATCATTAATAAACTATAAAAAATGCAATTCAAAATAAATTAAACTAATAATAATTAATTTATTAACTTACAACAAAAATTAAATAAAAGAAACAATTAGCTAATTAATTAAAATAATATATTTAAATACATTTCCATTTAATTATTATTAAATTAATTATTATTACAAATACAAATTTACTATAAATAAAATAAATACAAATACAAATTTACTAATATTAAATAAATTAAATTGATAATATTTATTTTAAGAAATAAAAATAATTTAAATATATAAAAATTTTCGTATCTAATTCTTAATCAATTTATTTACAAACTACAAATAAAAAAATTTATAAAATATTCAAATAATAATCTAAGTCAAAAAAAAATTTAAAAACATTTAACAATAAATATATCAAATATATAAATATATATTTCAGTTATAATAATTTAAAAACAATTAAAAAAGTAAAAAAAATTCAGCAGAGCCGAAACGGATGTGGGATATCCGATTGGCCTTCAACGGATATCCCACATCCGTCGACGGAAGTCGGACATCCGTCGAAGGCAAACGGATGTCCCACATCCGTTTCAGCCTTTCCTGCACAGTAACATCGTCGACAAGCACGGGGTGAAAGACCAACCTGGGACGCAGATCTGCTCGTTTCCTCCGCACACGCTGTTTCCTCCGCACCAGTGTTGCTCCACACCAAACGATCTTCTACAAAAACGATAAACAAAGAATAAATGGAGAAACAAATGGAGAAAGAAATGGAAAAAAATGGAGAAGTTGGAGACGGAAGTGAGAAGAGCTTACGGAAGTGAGGGAGAGTTACGAAAGTGGGAAGTGAGAAGTGAGAGATGAAAATGAAAGGTTGGTAGGTTTAGGAAAAAGTAAATTTAAATTAATTAAAATATTAAAATAAAAAAAGTAAAAAAATTTAACTTTAGGACATAATTGGAATTATATAAAATTGGGTTAGGACATAGTTGGAATTATATAAAATTGGGGAGGTGGAGGGAGAAGCATGTGGGGGTGGAGGGAGCAACACCCATGTCATTATTATGTGAATGTGTAGGCCCTATAAGAGGCTATTGGGCTTGTTTCATGGTTGCGCAAAAAATCTTAGGGAGTTGCTCCCTCCACCCCCACACATCTCTTCCTCCACCTGCCCTTTACTTTTTTGCCCCTTTCTCCACCTTTCCTTTACTATTTTGCTCCTCAGTAAAATTTTATTTTTAAAATTATTGTTTTTTAATTTTATTCATTTATAACATATTTTACTGATAACCTACGTAGTTCCTTGTATGAGTAAAATATTTTTCTGCAAAGCTTGGTGATCGTGAAAAGAATTATCAAGCAATCTTCCTCTTGTTCTCGGTGCAATACGTGGTGCAGTGCGTTTATGGTGTAGTGTCCTTGTCGTGGTTCCTCTCCAGGTACGTAGTCATAATCCTTCCTATAATTCTAAACCCTAAACCCTTCCCATACTTCCAATAATCCTTTGAATATCCAAGCCTATAATCCTTGCATGAGCCGCAAAACGTAGTAAAATAAAAACGAAACCTAAAAGGAATGTTGACATCCGTTGAAGGATGTCATCCGTCCAGAGGCAGTGTTCCTTTTACGTTTCGTTTTATTTTATTTGTTTATTTTATTTACAGTAATTTATATTTAAATTTATAATTTTAAATGTTATATATGGTAAGAAGAAAGAAATGGAGAAATAGAAGTGAAAGGTTGATGAGGCTTGAAAAGAAAATGATAAACGGAAATGGAGAAGAAGCTTGACGGAAGAGAGAAAGGTAAACGAAAATGGAAGAGAGGAAGAGGTGCAGAGGGAAGTAAATCAGAAGTTTTAAATAAATTAAAATATTAAAATAATAAAAATAAAAAATTTTAACTTTTGAGGATATAATTGTCATTTTAGAAGGATATAATTGGCATTTTAGAAAATTGGGGAGGTGGAGGAAGAGACGTGTGGGGGTGGAGGGAGCAACTCCCAAAATCTTAATGGGTTTGGGCCATCCTGGAACGTTTGCTAGTCTTAAACAGTGACATTTATCTCTTTTCACAAAGATACAATTACCACTAATAAATAATATTATCCTAAAATTTATTACATATAAATAAATAAAATATTTCAAATACAAACTAATAAAATAAATTGTCTTTATTTCTTAATTTAAAAACAGGTGCGACTACTCACTCAGATTACTAATTTAATTACATCGTCAGCATGTAATTTCACAAAAATTAAAATAAGAATGTACCTAAATTTTCTAAGATTCTCTTAAAATAGAAGAATAGGACCATTTCTATGCTATAAGCTAAAAGAATCATGGGCATGGCCAACAGGAGACAAGACAACCCTTGGCAAAACCCATCCCTTATCAAGTGCAGAACAAAACTGGAATAGAATCATCTAATTACTCTGGTGTGCTTTTCAGTGCATTTCTAGTATCATTTCAATAAAAACCCTACCAATTATTACAACTAATTATTCCAGCAATTTCTTTTTCACCAAATAAAAAATTAATGCTGCAACTTCTTTCTTCTGCAATTTCTTGAACCTGAGTTGCTTTCACCATTCAAACCATGATGATCAGATCAGACAACAATCCATGACACGTTTGCTATCATATTAAGAATAAGGTAAAAGCAAAAATTATAACCTTAACTTCTAGAAATCACATCTGAAACATGAAATTAAACACTGTATACAGAACTAGCAACACGTCATGAGTAATCCAACCCCAAACATAACAATGTCATCTGAACATTTTAACTTATCCTTGCACCTGTGAATCTGCACTGTTATCAGACATGAATTAAGAAAAAATCACAATAAGGTTCCATCTCACATTTACCTGCATTCTATGTTTCAGTAAGACATTGTTCAAATTCCAATCAAAACTCTCAGTGCATTAAACAAAATTATGAAGTGAGCACAAGTTCCCAGAAAAATCAAACATGAAAGCTAGAATCACAATACAAGATAGTATTCCATCTATATTTTTTGTCATTACAAATTTAAACAATTAATTAACAAAAAGAAGACATTCTAGACTTACATAGCGAAACCCTTCAAGTATTCAGGGTCACGCTTGGCCCGTTCTTGAAACTTCTTGAACCACCGGTCTAAGATATCCATGGGAACAACCAACTTGGACCCATCCACACCGCAAAACGATTGCATGAAATTGAACAGGTTTTCTCCAACCTTCATCGCCAACCCTTCAATTCGCTTCTCTGCCGCCACGTCCAGCGACGGCAACGTGGCCAGATCTTCCACCGACACGCCGATCTTCGCAGAAAGCGGCTGCGCGTCCGCCGTCAGCTGCAGCGGCCCACCAGCGCCGGGCTCCGGCCACGAGAGTGTGAGGACGGCAGAGGGGCGCGCCACAGTGACGGCGCCGCAGAAGACGAAGGGCGATCCTGGCGACTGGATGTAGACGGCGAGCGCTTTCTCCGGCGGTAGGGTGAAGCCGTTAAGGAGGAAGATGCAGAGGTCGCGAACCTGGTCGTACGCCTCTCCTGCACAAGTTAGAGGGTTAGTAAAATTGAAGGGTAATGTGCTGCGGGGTGAGAAATAAAGGTGGGGTTTTGAGTTTAGGGTTGATGTTACCTACAAAAGTGTTCATGTCGAGAACCCAGTGGAAGGTGTCGATTTGGGCGAAGGTTGAGATGTCCATGGGGAAGCTCCGGTTCGGGAAAACTACTCCGAACATGTTGAGAATCTCTTGCTTGTGTTCCCTCTTATCAAAGTTGAGTTTCTTCACCAAACATTCAGTGATGACTTGCACTGTGAAGAGTTAGTGTGTTTTTCTAAGG
This sequence comes from Vigna angularis, assembly GCF_016808095.1. NCBI lineage: Eukaryota > Viridiplantae > Streptophyta > Magnoliopsida > Fabales > Fabaceae > Vigna > Vigna angularis. The sequence goes on from NC_068976.1 coordinate 26,980,965, forward strand.
AATTTTAGAAACAGAGAAAGATCAGGGAGTCTCTAGAACATTCTGGATATACATGGGGATATATTCGTCTTTTTAAAGGAAGAGTCATGGAAGAATTGTGGGTAGAGTAAATGGAAGAGCCAGATAATGGAGTGAGGTGTTGTTTAATCGGGGAGACGAAGAAGTGAAAGCGAATGAATTTAAAAAGAAAACTTAAAAGAAAATTATATGGATGCAGTACATAAAAAAAATTTCTAGTAGATAAAAATAAAATATTATACTTTTGTTTTTATGATTTGTTTTTATGATTAAAGAGTACTATAAAAAATAAAGATTTGGTGAGTTGATATTAATTTTAAAAATGCTTTAATATACTAATTTAAAATTGAATGTTAAAATTAAATTAAAATAAAATTTTAACGATTTGTTTTGTAATTGAAACAATTCAAAAAAGTAAATATTTGTTTTGTTTAACTGTCCCCAAGTGCAAATTTATGCTTAGACGTGCATGTAAAGTAAAAGTAAGGAAATACAATGGATAATTACTTAATCGTAGTACATTTAAGTAAAAGCATTTAATATCAAACACTAATTTTTTCTCCTCCTTTCTCTTTTACATCAATTATTCTTTATTTGTATATATAAATCATAATTTTCAAACATTACTAATACATATTATCCTCCTCGTTACATATGTATAATAGAAAATAGGAAAAAAAAATTTAACCATTTTTTTTGATAATTTTTTTACAACAATCAATTGGTAATTTGTGATTGGTCTATTTCAAATATACGAATCAATAAAACAGTGACACATAGTTTGTTGTCAAAATATTGTTAAAAAAAGTTGTTAAAATATCATGGTTCATCAGTAAAATAGTGACACATAATATATTGTCAAAAAGTTAACATATCATAGTCTTAGGAAATATGTTGAAGTGAACACTTGTTATTGTCACAATATTATTGGGCGATGTAGGGTGGCATTAGGCGTCATGTTGCAAATGGAAGGGAGTAAGGTGTTTGGCATCACCTTGTTTTTGTTTGAGACATATTGATAAAATCAATTTTCTTTCTTTCCTCACAGTTTGATTAGGCTAATATTTTGATAATTGATTTATGAAATATGGTTCTTTGACTATTGAGATAGTTGATTAGAGATAGGTGGTTAGATAAATAAATTGAGTATGATTAATCTATTTTTAGGTTTATCTTCTTAGTTTTTCAAATTTGAGAGCAATATTATTTTGATGTATTGGTAGATTTTTAAATAGTTCTTTGTACATTTGGTTTAATTTTAGGATTAAAGGGGTATTTTGATCATTTGTGATTGATGTGACATTAATGTTTTTTTCATAATAAATGGAAATGAATTTTAAGAATTTTGATAATTATAAGAGGTTATATTATGCAAAATTTCAAGATTTGAGTTGAAGTATGTATGCTATATAAAATTATGGTTCTTAAGTAAAACTAATGTATAAAGAAGTTAAGCAAATTTTGTTTTAACATGAGAATATTGTAGATATTACTAAACTATTATTTTTGTGATGGATAGTTGAGATCTCATGGTAAGAGACGATAATATTATACTAAATTTATTTTGCTCTTTTTATGGATAAAATTTTTTTAAGAAATATTGATCAATATTTTGCGAACAAAACATTTAATATTATGTTGTATGAATATATATGGTGATATATAAAATCATGATGATTGGTGTAGGATTGAAATGTTTCAATAATTGTAATGATAGTGAGCTTAAGTATGAATGATGATCAATTGGTCTTGTTATGATGCAATGAAACTAACTATTTTCAGTCAGATGAAAGAAAATGAGTTAGGAATATGATAAATTAAGCGGAGTTGAATCAATTAAGAAAATTTGTGAGTAGTTGTGTACTATGAATTGAATGAAATAAATACAAAAGTTTAAATCCTATGATATGTTTTTTTTTAGTATTTGGGACTACTATAGTACATTTTATGGTGATGATGATAACTAAGTGTAAGAACATTGAAAGGAAGTAAGTGGATAAGGTAAAAATATTAAGTTTACATTTTAGAGTGGTTAGTTTACATCTTGGAGTGGTTACAGGTACAAAAATTTACGGGTCAAACTGTTTTGTCACTAGGCAACATTGAAATAGAGGGCTCTTGATTTCGATTTTTGTTGTGTGCGGGTTTGGTGTCCTTAGGCGACATGTGAGTCTGAGCTGTTCTAATTAGGTGAGAAAATGATTCGTTAGGAAACTTTGGCTTTTTGTGTAGGTCTTGCCAAGTGAGACGTGGGGCATTAGACATTGTTTATGTGTGGATTAAGGTTTTAATCTTATATGGATGGTTTGAAATGATGATGATGAGTTAGAATATGGGTTGTTTTGGATGAAATACATGCATGTGTGGTAATGTTCGGGTGAGAAGCATGTGAGTTTTAACACAAGGTAAGGTGGCTCTAGGAGTTGACCTTGTGGACTCCAAATATAAGTCTTTATGGGAGAGTAGTGGGGAGTGATGGACTTGACGTAACTATACGAGTTTTCGTCCATAAGACTCATGGATGAGTAGGGGAAGTAGACTTTGTCCGAAGACTCTATGGCAGTAGAAAGGGAGAGCAGGTTTGACTCTAAGAGTAAGTTAGTTTAGATGATAAGATACATGTGAGGATTTTTATATAATGTTGATGTTGGACCTCTTGTGTGGATACCACATGTGGTTTTGTTGCTGTTGTGTGACCTTAATACTAGGGATGTCATAGATCAGTCCCATGGGTATTGTCCGAACCTGTCCCGTTTTGATGGAGAATCCCTACATTGAATGAATATGAGTATGGGTAATACTTAATGTTTTCAATTAGATATGAGAATGATGAAAGATATGTGCATCTATGCTTCATCCTTGTCCTCGTACCCACCCTAATACTCATCCTATCCCATTTAAATTACTAAAATATTCATAGTTTATGAGGTAATCTTATATATATATATATATATATATATATTATTCTTAGGTTTTAATTTTGTAATTTTTTTCTTTTAATTGTACACTTTTTTCTCTTAATTATTTTTTTAATTGTTGGGTTTATTATAAAATCAATTTACATATCTAAGATATTTTCTCTCATATTATAACTTTTAAGTAGGTATGTTCAAATTATCTATGTAAATTAATTCTCAAAGTGTTCAATAACATAAATCATTCCTTTACAAGGTAATATAAAAATTTATCTCCTTTATTTTTAATTTTTGTTTCATTTAAGAAACTCTTTTTGTTTTGCTAATCATTCAACTAGTTTGATATCTAAATTTTTTTCTTACATCTCTAAACTATTCTCATCTTATCACACTCTTAATTATATATTTTTATATATTTGTTTTCCTTTGAATGATCCATTTAATAGTTATCAATTTTGTTTATAACACAAATGGAGTTATTTTTACTTCTTTTTAATATTTTTATTTGTTGCTTATTTTTATCGTGTTAAATACTATTTTAATATTTTTTGTATAATTATTTTATAATATAATAATTTAATGTTATTGTCAATTAGGTGAATGTTGGAAAGATAAAATTTAGTTTAACTTTTGTTTTTATGCGATTTTATTCAAATGCTGTATTATAATTTTTATTATTGTATAAAAACGATATATCATTATAATTTGAAGAATGAGAGTTAATAGATATTTAAAATATTTTAAAATTTGAATATCTATTTTCGTTTTTAATTTTTTAAAAATATTTTTAAATTTTATCAACTTTATTTCATTAATTAAATTTAATAAATTTGGTTTTTTTGAAATTTTATTTGGTACTCAATGAAATATATATACTTATAATTTTTTTCAAAATATTTCATATTGATAAAATCATAATACCTTCTATTAATATTAAATATTTGATAATATTAGGTTTTATTTATAATAATATTTATAATTTTATAAACATTAACTAATTGATATTAAAACAGTAAAAAACAAGTAAATGTGTGAACATATGAGTATATAAGTATATAAGTATACCCGTAATTCAAAAGAGATGAAAATAAGACAAAAAAAAAATTATATTTGTTAAGTTTGAATATGAGAGTGAAAATGATTTTTCTCTTTGAAAATTAGTCTGAAATAACGGAATTTGTTCCTATTTCACCCTCTTACCATCCTCCCTCAATACTTATTTTTTAAGGAGATCAATGACAATATTGACCTAAAATGGATGATCATTGATAATTATCATAAATTAACAACTTTATTTTAAAATAACAATAAAGCATTTATGTAACTTCCAACTAATATATTTTCATTGCACATAAAATATTATATTGTATATTTTTTAAATCATACTATAACATTGTTAATTTTTATTTCAATTAAATCTTTGAAGGAATAAAATAAAAGAAGTGAAAAACGTGGTTGTTACTCAATTTTGCAAAGTCAAAAGGTTATCAATACTTTCATTTACTTACACAAAACAGTATTTACTTTCATGATTTCCTGTTAAACAATTTTTGTAATTAAAAATTTAAAATACTAGTTACACAACTTTAATTATTTATTTTGTATTTTTTAATAAATATATAAATTCATTTTATGTTTATTTTAGTTTTATTTTAATAAAATTTTATATATTAGACGCTATATATACTCACACATGTTATTCATTGTCTTTTTTTGTTAAAATCCTTATTTGTTCCAGTGTTCATTTGAACTATTTAATTACTTTCTAATTTCTATTTAGTTCAATCAAATATTTTATTTGTAAAAATAATTAAATTAAATTATTTTCGTATGTCACGTGTCATATTATTTTTTTTATTTACTTTTTTTAAAAAAAATTGTTGTTATTTATCACATAATATCAGTACATTATCGTATTAGTAATATATAAAGTGTAATTTAATTTTTATACTTAAAATTTTAACTCAATTGATTTTCAATTATTTTTAAAAGTAGAATAATGTTATTCTTCTCTAAAATAGAATCAAATTAGTAATTAAATCTAATTACAATTTATATATACAGGTGAACATAATCTTTTAGAATTTATATATTAAATTATTTTACCTAAATATTCAAATTAATTTTACTTTTTACATTTTTAATTTCATTAAAAAATTCTTATTTTAAACTTATAATGTTTTAAATATTAAAAATGTTGACACTTGTAATTTTAAAATTTTTATATTTGTCTAATTAAATTTATAAATAAACTAACAAAGATGTAAAATGTATTAAGTTAAAAAAGTGTAAATGTATTTGTCAATTAAATTTATAAATAAGCTAACATAGAAAATATCTTAATATTTTTAATATTTTTTAAAACTCATATTGAAAAGTAAAATTAATTTCAATATTTAAGTAAAGTAATTTAATATATAAATTTAAAAAAATATTTTAAAATGTATATATAAGTTGAAACTAAACTTAATTATTAATTTAGTCTCATTCTAGAAAAAAACATTATTTCATTTTTTTAACAAATTTGAATTTAGTTTAGTTAAAATTTTAAATATAAAAATTAAATTGAATACACACTAACATTATGTAACATAATAAATTATATGTGACAAAAATATTAAAATAAAAAAATAAAGTTAAAATAAAAATACCATGAAATGACACATGTCATATAATAACTAGAATTTAATGAAAATATTTTATTCAATTATTTTTTCAAATCAATTAATTAAATTGAATCAAATAAAAATTGAATATTTGTTTAAAAATTTAAACAAATATGAAAACCAGATAAGAAATTTAGTCTATTTTTTTTTCTATCTCCTTTGTTTCGTGTTGTAGTTGATACTGAAATATTATAAATACTAACACTTAATTTTTCATTTGTATATTAGTCTTATTATAATAATACAAATTAAAATTATAATATAAATTAATTAAAAGTATAATATAGATTAATTATTATAACAATTATTTAATGAAAATAGTTATTAAAATTATAAAAAATATATATACGAAACATAGTCATAATATATATTTTTATTTTATTTTATATACTATTATAGTCACATAATTAAAGTAGTTGTACTTTTTTTTATTAAAGTCACTATTAGTTATCGTACATAGTTTCTTATAAATCCTTGACTGTGTTTATAAGGATACAACTAATAAAAATGCATAAAATACAAATAATTTTTCTTACGATATTCATGGTTATAGATCATAACTATATTGTAAATTATATTAATTAATTAAAATATTAAGATATATATTATTTTTAAATTTCCTATATATGTATATATTAGAATTTGTAAGAGAATAAATGTAATATCCCAAAATACAATGTAAAAACTATATAATACAATAATCACATCGATTAATATTACAGATCAGTCTTATAAAATAAAGAATGTACGCTTGTGGTCGAACGGCCTTACAGATAAACAAGAAAACTAAAATCGAACAACATAAGCAAACCCGACCGAACGGTTTACAAAAGACTATACCGAACGGTCCTACAATAATAAGAGGGAAAAGATGATCGAACGATCATCTTAAAACTAAACTAATAATACTAACCAAATGGTTCTACTGTTCGGTCTTAATTTCTACTTCAACAAAATTTTCTTCTTCCAGCGCTTCTTCCAGCAGCTTGTCTCCTTCTGCTCACATCCACATGAATGATCATTGAACGGAAAGACAACCGAACGTACAAAACAGACAAGACAGGAAACATAGGGTAAGCTTATGTAATTCAATTCATGTATAAACATATATTTCACACAATCAACCAAACAAGATAATTCATCACTCGTTCATGCAAAGCCTAATAATAGACTGACTGTCCAGACTGTATGAATTATGTGTAGCTACGACGTTCGTGCACCCGGGTGATGTAGTAACTAGGATACCCTTAACAGCTGTCACCCGAGGTTAGTTCTATCTGTCCAAATTAACCATAAGGACTAGGACCTCCTGCCGTTCCCACACATGACTTACCCTCCTCTACGTGAGAACGAGTAATCACGGAACATCAGGATGAACCGCCAGCTTAGCATGCCCACTGATGAGGATCGGTAGTTTCGCAGTTTCAGATCCGGTGATGGCGGATGAAGGTTGGCGTTGATGGAGATGCGATTGGGTTCCGCGATTTCTGTGGAGATGCGAAGACAAACTCACGATTCTGGTTAAGCGAGGAAGATGGTGATGTGCGTTGTCGCGACGAGGATGAGGATGGTGGCCTCTCGCGGACGGCGGCTTCGCGATGAAGAAGGAGATGACGGCGAGGGAGAAAATGCCATGGTTGAGGCGTTGTGGTGTGGAGGCGCCAGATGGAAGTAGCGCGGCTAGGTCTCGCGATTGACGAAGGAGGACCCGTGTCGATGGTGGGGTTTCGCGGCGGTGGCTCTAAGGTTGACAGTAGCCTGGGTTTGGTCAAATCTAGGGTTCATAGCGGCGGCGCGGCATTGGGGTTTGCGGCGGAGGTGTTGGCGAAGAGGTGGCTTCATGGTGGCGGCCTGACTCGTATCCGCGGAGGCTATCGGGATCTTGCGAGAAAGAAAAAGAAGTTGGCCGGCGGTGAGAGTGGTACGGATTTGCGGTGCTGTGGTGGCGGGAGTGGTGGTCGTGGCAACGACGGACATTGATAGTGGTTGTTGTGCGACGGCGGCTGTGCGTGATGACGACGGCACGACAGTGGCGGCTAGGATTTGGATTGGGAATTAGGGCTTCCTGTGGAAGAGGATGACGTGGCAGAGGGGAATGATGTGGCAGCATGTGGTTGGTCTATTTGGTGTGCAGAGGATTAATGACATGGCAACTTCTTGATGGTCAGATGTGTGGGTATTAGATTGCCATGTGGCATGATCTGGTGGAGTCTAGTTTAGGAGGGGTAGGAACAGGAAACTTAGGAGGTGTATTTAGAATAGGGTTACTGTTTGGCTTAGTACTGGGCCTGGTTAAGAGAAGAGAGGTGTATGTTGGGAAATTGAGAGGTGCAAGGGTAAAAGTTGTCTGTTTGGCCCATCTGTACATTATTTTCCAAATAAAACCTGATTTTGGGCCTTGAAGTACCATTTGTACCAATAAAACTTATAATTTCAGCTGCACAAATAAACGTAAGAATTTCCAAGAATAATTTATGCAATTAAAATCACTTTTTAAGTCCCTTTTAATTCCAAACACAATATATCAAATCATCACAAATCCTCTTTAAATCAATCATTCAAGTACAATTATCCCATCAAAAATTTGAATTTTAAAGCATAAATGTGGGCATAAATATGCACTCATCACCCACATTCATACTTTACAAATTCCAATATACATTCATGAGCTATTCCTCCCCGGAACGCTCATCCATATTCCATAACATTTCATCCATATCATATTCTATTCATCTTTTATTATTAATAATCTCAATTAAACCCTTCTTACAAAGATCACTAAGGATACCAAATATCGAACGTTAAACATCAACCCTAAACCTGACCGATTGAGTCATGAGTTTTAATTTTTTTAACCCAATATAATTTGTGTTAAATAAGATTGAGTCATGAGTTTTAATTTTTTTACAACGTCACCAACCTTTTAAATTTACATTTCGATCACATATTCCCATGAAACTTATTTTTTATTTGACACAAAACAGAAGTGTTTATTTTTAAAAAGGAATCTTACTCAAGTTATAATTCGACCCGTTTCTTTCAAAATCAATTTTATCTAACGAAATGAAATATTTATTTTCCTCTTTAAACGGGTCGAGTTGATTCGTTTATTAAAAAAAAAAAAGGGGTGTGAGGTATTTGTATCGGGGTTAGGAGTTGCGTCCCTAGTTTGCCAATCCAAAAGTATCTACAGAGCCTCAGAAGCTAGGGTTCTTTCTCCGCGCTCCAACCTTCGTCTTTCTCCCTTCCCTCTCACCAATTGGTACCAATTTCTTTAACTCTCACTTCCTCTTTTTCATTTTTATTTTTCTTTTCGTTCCAAATCCCTAATCTCGATTGCAATTTCCTTTATTTCTTTATTCACGCTCCTCTGATCATTCACCTTTGTCTTTTTATCTGCCGGCGAGTTCCACCGATTTCGTTTATTCATTTTATCCCGGTAACTCGCTCACGCAAGCACCAATTTCGTCCTCCCAGAGCGGATCTATGTTAATGTAACCTTTTGAAATTTCAGCTGGAAAAAGATCCTCTAGTGCTTGTTAATTTGTTGTAAGCTTTTCTTGTGGCAAATAATTGTTTTCTTTGAAATTTAAATATAGATATCTCTTTATTTCACTTTAATTTGTTCTCCTTGTTCTGGACTTGAAATTGTAAGCTTCTTGCTTGTTAATTCCTACTTGTAATTATAATTATTGTTTTGAGTATTCATTCACACTTGTTTGTATTTTTTCTGTAGGAATTGATTTGTGACATCATATAGTGGTTGGAATTTTGAGATTTTAACTGTGGGAGCAATAGTTTATTTTGTTGTATCATGGAGATACAGACATGTGGCAAGCCAATTGACTCCTTGCTAGAAAAGGTTCTGTGCATGAATATTTTGTCATCTGATTACTTTAAGGAGCTCTATCGATTAAAAACGTATCATGAAGTTATTGATGAGATCTATAATCAAGTTGATCATGTGGAGCCGTGGATGACTGGCAATTGTCGCGGCCCTTCTACTGCTTTCTGTCTTCTTTACAAATTTTTTACGATGAAGCTCACTGTCAAGCAAATGCACGGGCTGTTGAAACACCCTGATTCTCCTTACATTAGAGCGGTACGTGGGATGTGACTGACAATGTATACTGGAGTTTTAAGCGGTGTAAAAATATTTTTTGTTGGTTATGATGTGTTTGTGCTTGAAAGTTTTGTTGTTTGGGAATGGATGACTTTCTGACCATTTCTAATCAAGTTTATATTAGGTGGTGGAATTTATGCTTGCTTTGAATAGTTGGTCAATTTGTAGGGCAAGAGAGGATGGGTTCACATGAGACTATTTAATTATATTGGAATCGCTTATTTGTAGCATAATTTATCTTGCATAGTTGAAATGTGGAATTATCATAAAAGAGCTTGGGCTGAGTGTGTTGATGGGTTTCAGTTGAATTGTCAAATGTAAGATAGCCAAAATTGCATGTTAGATTGACTACTGTACATGTTTACAATGGGTTCACATGAGACTATTTAATTATATTGGAATCGCTTATTTGTAGCATAATTTATCTTGCATAGTTGAAATGTGGAATTATCATAAAAGAGCTTGGGCTGAGTGTGTTGATGGGTTTCAGTTGAATTGTCAAATGTAAGATAGCCAAAATTGCATGTTAGATTGACTACTGTACATGTTTACAATTTATGCTTCTGTTATGATTCTGTCAGAACCAAAAAATTGATTTGGTGAGGTTGTCTGGTTTTTCTTTGATTGATTGAGGGTTTGAATGATGTGGTCTTCTGGTCAAATTGCCCTTTTCTGAAAGATAAAAACTGTGCCCCCCCAAATTGTAACAATTAGGGCCGCAAGCCTTACAGCCACTTTAGTCATTCATATGACCCTTGCCTCCAACTCCCTTGCCTCCAACTTATTTTCTGCTTTATGAGCATTGATTTGTGCTGCTACAAGTTGTGGTCTGTGGGGGATGGTTGAGGGTCAAATGGTGGTTTGGGTTGATATGGAGGTTGTTTGTTGTTGTTTCAGAAACCACATTACACAATGCATAAGATAAATCAATCTCCCCACTTTTCAGTTGCTCTTAAAATGAATTTCTTTGAATGAACAAATGTTTTCATCCTTGTAATAAAATAAGTTGAGTCCATTAGAGTAGATGTTGGCCCATCCATAAGGATTTTTGCTTTATGACACACAGATCATGGGTTCAAATGTTTGAAACAATATTTCCATTTTCAATGTTAGGTTGCATACACTACACTTCCCATACCCTATTAGGTGGGATGTTTTCTTAACTGGGTTAGCTTTAATATTCAATCGATCTCTTCTTTTTTACTTCAAATTGTTATGATGTAAGGAATAATCTTTGTATTTTTATATTGATATAAGTTTTGTTTAATGAGATGAAGGATGGTATGATTCAGCTTAGCATCAATACAGAGACTGTTCTGTATACAATATTCTCTTTGGTGGTTATTTTCGTATGTTTTTCTTATGCTCTGTATTGATTTCTTTTATTGTTTATAGGTTGGGTTTCTCTATCTGAGATATTGTGGAGACCCAAAGACACTATGGAGTTGGTTTGAACCATATATAAAAGACGAGGAGGTATGGTGACATGTTCTACGATCTTACTCTATTCTGATAGTTTCTTCATACCTCAGCTTGGGTTTGATCAAAGTTCTGAATCCTGGATATATTTTGTATGTTATCCCATTTTTCTTTTATCTGAGCACTGATTATACCATTGCTATACATAGAGCCATGCCAATTGAATGTTTTGTCAACAATGTTTTGTGGCCCAAGTTTTCTCTTAAGATTTTCTTTTAATAGGCAAATCTGTCATGGTTGATGTATTTTTGTGCCCGTATGTTTCTTTGCTTTAGAAGATAGTAACTGGTTTGGGCTTCAGTTGGCTTGAATTATCTTTGATCTTTGGATATCATTAAAGTGCTCCCTTAAGTAATATGTGAATTATGATGCTGTGTTTCAGGAATTTTCTCCTGGATCTAATGGTCGAATGACTACAATGGGTGTATACATCCGTGATTTGCTACTTGGACAGGTTTGTTATCTCTAAATCCCTATCAGGCTATATTTTTCACAAGAGCATACTTCCTGGTTTACCATCTTTGACCTTGTGCTTCAGTTTCGTGTGTAGATAATGAAGTGCATTTAAATGATAATTAGCAAATTTTACTCTGACCTTTTTTATTTTGAGATTATTAATGTACAACACAATTGCGAGGGAAAAAATCATTTGACTCGAGTAAAGGCTAGTCAAACTGAGAATTCTCTCTTCAGAGCTTTCCTACCAGAGATGCATCACGAGACTGCAAATGCAGATATATCCCTCACCGTCCCATAATTTGGAGTAACAGTTTGAGGTGCTTACGGTATCTTTGGGCATAAAACTTATATATCTACCAGTAATTCTGATAAGAATGAGTCCGAAAGAATCTTCTTTTCTTTCTCATTTTTTTTATTGCATGCTCATTGTGGCTGATTTCTCGTCTCTAAAGCCACTGTAGTATTGAGGCTTTTAGTGAAAGAGTGCTTCTTCTGTGGTTGCCTTAGAGTAGAATATCTACATGAAATACATGTTTGTTGTCAATTTACTTTACACTAGTTTGATCCTTTGAAACACATTTACCTTCATTATTTGGATGGACATACTCTAATATTGGAAATATAACATGAGGGATCAAATTGATAAATTTATCTAAAAGAGAGAAAATCAATGACAGATGTTTCTTTCAGGGACTAAAATGAGGTTTTTCTCATTTCGCATTTCTTCTCTTCTTTCCTTATCTTTCTGAGATTGAGCTCATTGTTAATCTGCATTTGTTTCTCCTACAAATTTTATTTACCAAGTTGGTTGACATAGTATAGGGGATCTAGGTCTCACATTTTACACCACCTGTATTATGGTTTGTACTTCTGGCGTTGGAACATGTTTTAACTTTCAAGTCTTATGGAGCTATATTTATCCTTGTCTGCCTTTTTTTGAAGTCGATTAGGATTATCCTTTTTGAAGCTTAATATCTGAGGTCTTGGAGAAAGTTGTAGTCTAAATTGATAAATAATTTATTTCTGTTTGCCATTTATGTCTTCAATCTTCGTAGTCTAATATTCATACTTGATAGCACCAGGTGGCCATATTATAATGTAGACATGCATTAACTTCCATTCTGTATTATATACGGAGCTGTCCATCCTGAAATGTGGGAGGTTGAGGGTCAAATGTCATCAAGTTTTCTATGTACTTTTATACTCTAGTTGATGTATTCTTATTTTGAGGGGTAAGTGAGAGTTTATCCAAATTTTTGAGGATATCTAAATTTCTATGTACTTTATACTCTATGTACTTCTTTTGAAGTCGTTTAGGATTATCCTTTTTGAAGCTTAATTTCCGAGGTCTTGGAGAAAGTTGTAGGCTAAATTGATAAATAATTTATCTCTGTTTGGCCATTTATGTCTTCAATCTTCGTAGTCTAATACTTCATACTACGAATGAATGCCTGGCTGGTTGGACTGTGAGTTTGTTCAATTCTTTTCATTTGCATTTTGATATTTCTGCTAGGAATGTATATTAAATTATTGATCTCAGTTTGTATGCGTAGAATAATTCTATATAATGTAAAATTAATGTATTTGAATCATATAAAACATCCAACATTCAAATTAATTATATTTTTGGTTCAAATGAAGAAGGAACAAGTGCAAGAAGGGAAACAACCATGTTTTTATTGTATGGAAGGATTCTAGAGAGTCACACAAATTTAACTTTTTTTTATTCTCATAATTTTTTAGTATTTATATCAATATTTGATGTTCTCTTGTGTTATGTGGTTACTATCTCTTCATTGCTGGCATATTTGTTGTGTGTTTGATGTTTTATGATTTTGGGAATGTTGTGCATGGTACACACGTGCCCCGGTTGACAGATTTGATTGCTGCAGTTCGCAAGTTTATTTCACCTCTTTAATTCCATATTATTTAACTGTACATTAAAGGACTGATGAATCTGTTCTGCTGTTGCAGTATTACTTCGACACACTGTTTCCTCGCATCCCCGTTCCTGTATTGCGGCAGGTTGTGTCTAATCTTGAAAAGTTGAAGCTCCCCACTACACATTCGGGTTCGACTGGGGAATCTACCCGTCATGGTTCTGATGATACTGCCCGCAGACCACCTTCGGTTAAAGCTGCTCTTTCAGTCTCTTTTGGTCAGCGAGCTCCACATCGTGCCTCCACAAGGGATTCTTCACCTATTCGCCGTACATTACCTTCTCATGAAAGAAATGGCAGTGATGACATAAGAAGATCTCCAAGTAGTCGCCGCAGCCAAAGCCGGGAATATCCTGATAGGGATAGGGATCGTGAACGGTCACGATCCAGAGATAGGGATAGGGATCATGATAGGGACCGGGACAGGGAAAGGGAGAGGGACAGGGATCGAGAACGTGATAGGGACAGATACCGTGATAGAGATAGAAACAGGGAGTGGGAGCGTGATCGAGACCGGGAAAGATACAGGGATCGTGACTCAGACCGAGATCAGGAGAGGGACAGAATCCGAAGGGATAAGGAGCGGGAAAGAGAGAGGAGTTATGATTATGATAGGAGGTCTAAGCACACAGAAAGAGAAAGCAGCCGGGATTATGACAATGGGAGCCGGCACTATCGTAAGAGTCGGAGTAGAAGTAGAAGCAGGAGTAGGAGTCAGAGCCAGCAAGCCGGCACTGCTCGTCATGAATCACGGTCTAGTCCACCAAGAGATGGGAGTAAAAGAACTTCTGCATCCAGTAATCTAGCTAAACTTAAAGATATGTATGGTGATTTAGGGGATAATAAAGGAGAAATCCGCATGGAAAAAATTCCTAGAAAGGATAGTGGAGGGGAAGAGGTTATCAGACTTGGCGGTTCTACTTGGAAGTATTGAAAGTAACCAGGGAATGCTTGTGTCAGATGTTGGATGTGACTTTCACAAAAAATATTGGGTCTAGTCCTTTTGTTGCTGTCGTCTCTTGGTTGGCCGATCTTTTAAATTGGTGATGAATGTTATCTATTATAGATAATGTATACTAAAATTTATCCCTGTTGCATTGATTTTCATGCTTTGTAATCGCAAGTTTTAGACTAAAGATAATTCTATGTAGTACCGAACATCTATAACCGTATAACCGCATATTGTGATAGTTTAATCTTCAATATTTATTGCGTTTCCGTACTGATCAATAATCTATGAATACTCTATTTTAAACGCCTTTGGGTGGGATACCAATTAGAAATACTCCGAAGCTTTGTGTAGCATGGAAAAAACTTCAATCCTATTTTGACGAAAATTTTGGAGTGTGCTTAGGTTTCAAAATACTGTTAGTACCTATTTTTTCAACATTGTCATTATAATTCAGGATTTTTACTTTGATTTATCGATATTGGGTGTTATTTCCTTAATACTTTGCAACAGTTTTGCCCGCCTTAAATATTTATACCACATCCTATTGCTAAAGTTAAATAACAGAACATGACGGTTATTGCAGGTAAATAGAAGCACAACTTCAGAGGTGGAGGGGTATTATTTTGATATTGCATATGTTGGTATGTAGCATCGAATTCAAAAGAATCATGAATTGGGAATTTAGGATGCAAATAATATGATGTTCTTATCATAAGCTAATAACAAACATGAATCTAATGCAAAAAACTTCTATGATTCTAAGAATTTGCGTTACACGACCGTCATACATGTTATGTTAGAATATATGAAGCACTGGTAGAAGTCTATACACTTGAAAGTATGCAAAAAGCTTCTATATTTCCAAGAGATTTTGAGTTACACTATTGTTGCACATGTTCTGAGATTATATGAAGCACGGGGAGAAATTTGGGGTGTGGCACTTGTGTAAAGCACTTCAGGCTCTTGAAATCTTTCTCCACTATATTTTATGACAAACCATTTGCAACAAGAACTAAGAACATCAGAGGAAAAGTTCCGGTGTCAAAGGGACAATAAAGCGTCTGTTTGGTTCCAATAAGCAGTTATTCACATTTGATAGAATGATATATGTGACGGACAAAGATCAAAGCAGCACGGAAACCCACAGTTCCAAGCATGAGAAAGAAACCATAGCAAATACAAGCCATGTAGCCAAAAAAGAAAGAGGTTTGCATGAAGCCAGACATATCTGATCTTGCAAAATAGTAATACAAGCAGTACCCATAGATGAACAAGCCAGTTGACCCACCACAAAGGAAAGACCTAATCACGCCAACAACGAAATAGTTGAGAAAGAAGGAACATGAATTACATCAAAAGGTAAACTAAATTCTAACTGATAAGCAAGGAAAACAGTGAGAGAATTCTAATGTTAAAGTCTACATACCTCCACCACCATTCATGGTCCTCGGTAGCAAGCTGAAAGTATGTCAATGCCACAGTGACAAAAGCGGTGACAATCAATAGGATGATGAAAACAATAAACAAAATACTGTATATGGTGTAAATTTGGTGACCCCACACACTGGCAAATATGTAGTAGAGTTCAATGTAAATGGCACTGAACGGCAAAAAACCTGCCATAGCCATTTGAGATAGAGTTGTACGGTACCAAGGTAGTTGGGGAATTTCCCTAGGATACTTATTGGTACGGCAAGGAGCTTGGAACCCTGTTTGGCTATTCTTGCCAGCAATCCCTCCCAGTACTAGTAAAGGTGAGGTTACAAGAGTCCATATGAGGAAAATAACCACAATTGTTCCAAATGGAAGCGCTGCAGTGGTGTTATAGGCAAGTGCAACAGTATTAAGAAAGCAGAATGTGAAAAACAAAGGTCCAGAGAACAAACTTCCAGTCAACACCAAAATTTTCACCTGTCAAAAACCAAATCAAAACCTCAGAAGTGTACTTCATTCATTTGCACTGTGCTTTCACTTGTTTAAAGCAAAGCCAAACCAGAAGTAATTATGACACATCCCTTAAACACTATTCTTTGATTTGTACTCAAGAATCTGTTTGATCCATGTGGTTTTTCAAGGCTAGTTTTATCAAGAATTTCAATCAAAATCACTTGCTACTCATATTCAAAGTAATGCCGATGGGGTATAACGTAACGTACCCAGTTTTTGCCTTCAACCATGTAATAAAAGGAAGCTGCATAGTAGCCCGCAATGCCGGAAGTTAGTGCATATATGATGACCAGTGCAGTAAACAAAGATCCCCTATTGTATGGATAGAAAACACCAACTAGAGCTAGCATAAAGATGAATATTGCACTGAAAGCAGGATCAAATATCATGGTCAGGAAAGAGCTGAACAATACAAAGTCAACACCTTTAAAAGATAAGTACTTAAGCTAGAACTCACAGTGTAAATAGCTGGGTTCCTGTTCCAAGTGCGGCTGCAAACCAAGACTTGAATCTTGGATACCTGAACACATCACCATGGATATACTTCCATCCACTTTCTTCCTGATCATCAACTGCTTCCTCATCAGGAGTAAACCTGTCAAGATTTGAAATGGTTGATATGGTTATGAGGTTTGAATCCATGAATGTACACACCGGTTAAGAGGTCTGAATCCATGATTCTTACTTAACAAAATCATTCTTGAGCACACGCATAAGAATTATGGCCAGGAATCCAGTCAAGAGCAGAACAGTCACACATGAGTTGATGACAGAAAACCAATGGATTTCCAAGTTATGTGACAGTGAGGATGTTTGTGAGTATTTCTCCAGCCTCTTCTCAAATGGGGTATCTGTTTCAATCCATTTGGCAGAATATGTGAAATCCACATTAACTTCCCTATTTTGTGTCAGGTCCACAACTGCACGTGGATCGTTTCGAATGAAAACATCAATGATGCGATCCTTATTGTACAGAATCTCAAAGTGGACATGCTTGAAAAGATGGACTCTGACCCCAGTTGGATCATCCTTGTCTTCACTGTCAAATTTTCCTAGGAAACCCCAAATGGGCAAGTCATCATAGTACATTTGGTAAAAATAGTCCTTCAAGACAGCATGTCTGAATTTAGCCACCTCATTTACTGTAAGTGTCTTTTTGCAGATACTTTGAGGTTCCCTGTCAATCTGGAAGTCCAGTTCGTAAGGAGCAACAACTAATCGATCCCCGTTCAAAACTTCACCAAGATCTTCCTTCTTTTCTTTCACTTTATCTGCAGCCAACAAGTTTTAGAACTACATGGAATATATAGGATTAACCAAAAACATTAGTATGAAATAGGAGAAAAGAGAAGGGTACTTGCAAACTAACCTGGTGAGCAAAAGGGAAGATCAAAATATCTGTATGTCTCACTGCACAAGTAATTAATAATGGCATCTCATTGTGAGGATGAAATTTATGAATATGATAACTAAGCTTTAGAAATTAGTACGTGCATTAGACTATTCCAATATTCATTCTTATATACAAGCATTAAGATTCTTTCAGTAGAAACAATATTGCTCATTCTTTCTTCTGCATAGAATAGCGTAGTTTGAATAAAAGGAAATGGTATTGTTGAGGTAAAAATCCGGAGGGATGCATCAGAACATTACTTGATTGTGAAGGTAATTAGATTAAAACAATTTAAAGGTCAAGTCTTTCAGCCTGATCGCTTGGATTTATTCTAAATTTCCATTCAACAAAACCTACAACTTCTGTATTTCACATTGATATTGAGTTTCCTATAGTGATATTGAGAGTATTCATAACTAATAGCGCACTTTCAACTCAAATTCATTTCTTCATTTTCCAGTGAAAAATTAATCCCTTTCACTACTCAAACAAGTAGATTTCACTGATCAAAGTCTTGAGTGGGTTCCAAAATCCAAATCCACACCATGAATAGGTCATTGAATCTTCATTAGAGATAAATCAGAGCAACACTCTGAGACGAAACAAGCAGGCATCCAATTCCAGAGGAAATCTCATCCTCCAAAGGGTAACCCCACAATAACAGAAAAAAAAAACTGTATATATGTTTTTTTCAATATCTTTCAGGATCGAAAAGGTGAAAGTGAGAAGAATGAGAGATTGAAAATCTGACCTGGGATTGTGAAAGGGTCCCACCTTGTTGGCATAAAAGGGAACGGAATCTCCTTTGTTGTAACGGTGATCCGATGCATCAGATGTGACATGGCTTATGCAGCACCAAAGGATCACAATGGCACCAAACAAACACGCCGTTGACTTTCCCATACAGACAGAGATTGAGAGAGAGAGAGACAGAGAGAGAAACAAAGAGAGACTCTCCAATGCAATGCAATGCAATGGCTTCTTCTTGCACTTATAAGCCAAATAAGTGCATGAAAGTGAGAAGGAAGAAAAGGGAATCTCCACGTAATTCCTTCAAGCAAACGAAGAACGAAATAATTAAAAGGAATTAGGAAGATTTGAATTTCCACGATCTTGGTCTTCTTCTTACATTGCAATGAATGGTGATGGTCGTTTTCTAAGGAGTTGAAAATGAATCATCTTGGTGAATGGGGAATGATGACAAATACGTGCCTAACTCCAACAAATGGCACCACCACATCCTGCCAAAACATTCTCTTCTCTTTCAACAACATATATATGTCCGTCGACTTTTCTTATTCCCTCTTAACATTTTTCATATTAAGATTGGTTT
This sequence comes from Vigna angularis, assembly GCF_016808095.1. Classification (NCBI taxonomy): domain Eukaryota; kingdom Viridiplantae; phylum Streptophyta; class Magnoliopsida; order Fabales; family Fabaceae; genus Vigna; species Vigna angularis. Next base: position 27,000,190 of record NC_068976.1, read on the forward strand.
GTTTCTAGAGACAACTTCGTTTGTCTTGTGGTGATAATCATTATTCAACTCATCGAATCTTCATTACCTCCTATTCATACAATACACAGCTTTTTGCCACCTTTTGTTCATCCAATAACTTACCATTTACTTTCTTAAATTAATTGACTTTTATCAACTGTTATTTTCGTGAATACGCGTT